>NW_024080452.1:0-723089 GCF_014754425.2 Oryx dammah
GAAACGAATGAAAATGAAAACACAACAACCCAAAACCTATGGGATTCAGTAAAAGCAGTGCTAAGGGGAAGGTTCATAGCAATACAAGCTTATCTCAAGAAAGAAGAGAAAAATCAAATAAATAACCTAACTCTACACCTAAAGCAACTAGAAAAAGAGGAAATAAAGAACCCCAGGGTTAGCAGAAGGAAAGAAATCATAAAAATTAGGGCAGAAATAAGTGAAAAAGAAACAAAGGAGACCATAACAAAAATCAACAAAGCTAAAAGCTGGTTCTTTGAGAAGATAAGTAAAATAGACAAACCTTTAGCCAGATTCATCAAGAAAAAAGGAGAGAAGAATCAAATCAACAAAATTAGAAATGAAAATGGAGAAATCACAACAGACAGACAACACAGAAATACAAAGGATTATAAGAGACTACTATCAGCAACTATATGCCAATAAAATGGACAACTTGGAAGAAATGGACAAATTCTTAGAAAAGTAAAACTTTTCAAATTCTTAGAAAAGTAACACTTCTCAAAACTGAACCAGGAAGCAATAGAAAATCTTAACAGACCCATCACAAGCACAGAAATCGAAAATGTAATCAGAAATCTTCCAACAAACAAAAGCCCAGGCCCAGATGGCTTCACAGCTGAATTCTACCAAAAATTTCAAGAAGAGCTAACACCTATCCTACTCAAACTCTTCCAGAAAATTGCAGAGGCAGGTAAACTTCCAAATTCATTCTATGAGGCCACCATCATCCTAATACCAAAACCTGACAAAGATGCCACAAAAAAAGAAAACTACAGGCCAATATCACTGATGAACATAGATGCAAAAATCCTTAACAAAATTTTAGCAATCAGAATCCAACAACATATTTAAAAGGTCATACATCATGACAAGTGGCTTTATCCCAGTGATGCAAGGATTCTTCAATATTTGCAAATTGATCAATGTGGTACACCACATTAACAAACTGAAAAATAAAAACCTTATGATTATCTCAATAGATGCAGAGAAAGCCTTTGACAAAATTCAACATCCATTTATGATAAAAACTCTTGAGAAAGCAGGAATAGAAGGAACATACCTCAACATAATAAAAGCTATGTATGACAAACCCACAACAAACATTATCCTCAATGGTGAAAAATTGAAAGCATTTCCCCTAAAATCAGGAACAAGACAAGGGTGCCCACTTTCACCACTACTATTCAACATAGTTTTGGAAGTTTTGGCCACAACAATCAGAGCAGAAAAAGAAATAAAAGGAATCCAGATTGGAAAAGAAGAAGTAAAACTCTCACTGTTTGCAGATGACATGACTCTCTACATAGAAAACCATAAAGACTCTACCAGAAAATTACTAGAGCTAATCAATGAATACAGTAAAGTTGCAGGATATAAAATCAACACACAGAAATCCCTTTCATTCCTATACACTAACAATGAGAAAACAGAAAGAGAAATTAAGGAAACAATTCCATTCACCATTGCAATGAAAAGAATAAAACACTTAGGAATAAATCTACCTAAGGAAACAAAAGACCTAGCTATAGAAAACTATAAAACACTGATGATAGAAATCAAAGAGGACACAAATAGATGGAGAAATATACCATGATCATGGATTGGCAGAATCAATATAGTGAAAACAAGTATACCACCCAAAGCAATCTATAGATTCAATGCAATCCCTATCAAGCTACCAACGGTATTTTTCAGAGAACTAGAACAAATAATTTTACTATTTGTATGGAAATACACCTCAAAAAGCCAAACAATCTTGAGAAAGAAGAATGGAACTGGAAGAATCAACCTGCCTGACTTCAGACTAAACTACAAAGCTACAGTCATCAAGACAGTATGGTACTGGCACAAAGACAGAAATATAGATCAATGAAACAATATAGAAAGCCCAGAGATAAATCCACACACCTATGGACACTTTATCTTTGACAAAGGAGGCAAAAATATACAATGGAGAAAAGACAATCTCTTTAGCAAGTGGTGTTAGGAAAATTGGTCAACCACTTGTAAAAGAATGAAACTAGATCACTTTCTAACACCACACACAAAAATAAACTCAAAATGGATTAAAGATCTAAACGTAAGACTAGAAACTATAAAACTCCTAGAGGAAAACGTAGACAAAACACACTCTGACATAAATCACAGCAGGATTCTCTATGACCCACCTGCCAGAGTAATGGAAATAAAAACAAAAATAAACAAATGGGATCTAATTAAACTTAAGAGCTTTTGTGCAATGAAGGAAACTAAGCAGGATGAAAAGACAGCCTTCAAAATGAGAGAAAATAGTAGCAAATGAAGCAACTGACAAATAATTAATCTCAAAAATATACAAGCACCTCATGCAGCTCAATTCCAGAAAAATAAATGACCCAATCAAAAAATGGGCCAAAGAACTAAACCAACACTTCTCCAAAGAAGACATACACATGGCTAGCAAACATGAAAAGATGCTAAACATCACTCATTATCAGAGAAATGCAAGTCAAAACCACAATTATGTACCATCTCACACCGGTCAGAATGGCTTCTATCAAAAAGTCTACAAACAATAAATGCTGGAGAGTATGCGGAGAAAAGGGAACCCTCTTACACTGTTGGTGGGAATGCAATCTGGTACAGCCACTATGGAGAACAGTGTGGAGATTCCTTAAAAACTGCAAATAGAAGTGCCATACAACCCAGCAATCCCACTGCTGGGCATACGCACCAAGGAAACCAGAATTGAAAGACACATGTACTCCAATGTTCATTGCAGCACTGTTTACAATAGCTAAGACATGGAAGCAACCTAGATGTCCATCAGCAGATGAATGGATAAGAAAGCTGTGGTACATATACACAATGGAATATTACTCAGCTATTAAAAAGAATGCACTCGAAACAGTTCTAATGAGGTGGATGACACTGAAGCCTACTATACAGAATGAAGTAAGCCAGAAAGAAAAACACCAATACAGTATATTAATGCACATATATGGAATTTAGAAAGATGGTAATGATGACCTTATATGCGAGACAGCAAGAGACACAGATGTAAAAAACAGATTTTTTGACTCTATGGGAGAAGGTGAGGGTGGGATGATTTGAGATAATAGCATTGAAACGTATATTATCATATGTGAAATAGATTGCTAGTCCAGGTTCAGTGCATGAGACAGGGTGCTTAGGGCTGGTGCACTGAGATGACCCTGAGGGATGGGATGGGGAGGAAGGTAGGAGGGAGGTTCAGGATGAGGAAAACATGTACACTCATGGCTGATGCATGTCAATGTATGGCAAAAACCACTACAATACTGTAAAGTAATTAGCCTTCAAATAAATAAATAAAAATAAAAAGACAAATATTATATGGTATAAATTTATATATGGAATCTAAAAAATGATACAAATGAACTTACTTGCAAAATAGAAACAGACACACTGACTTTGAAAACAAGCTTATGGTTATCAAAAGTGAAAAGCTGGGGGAAATAAGGAGCTTGGGATGAACATATACACACTATCACATGTAAAATAAATAATCAACAAAGAGCTACTGTATGGCATAGGGATCTCTACTCAGTATTCTGCAATAACCTATATGGGAAAAGAATCTGAAAAATAGTGGATATATGTGTTTGTATAATTGAATCACTTTGTTGTACACCTGAGGCTAACACAACATTGTAAATCAACTATACCCCAATATAAATAAAAATTAAAATAACAAAAAATTAATTGCCATGATTAATAAAACAAACTACTGATACTTTTCCTCTATACTCAGCATATGATAATATAATGAAATAACATAAAATAAGTTAATGATTTTCTAAAATGCTTATCTACACCTGGGGATAATTAAAATTCATGCCAGATTTTGAATGTTAGCAACAAATAATATAAGTGAAAATTTTTCAAGAGTTTAAAACAAAATTCTACAAGGGATTCATTAAAATTTTACTGTCAATAAATTTTAAAAACTCCTTCTATGCATATCATATTTAAACTTCAGAAAAATTAAAAATATTTAAAGAAGCCAAAGGAGGAAAACACCTTACATACAGAGGAACAAGTATAAGAATTACATGGGACTTTTTCTCAGAAACTATGCAAGCAAAAAAAAGAGTGAAATAAAATATTTAAAGTATTGAAAGAAAAAAAAAATAACCCTTGTATAAGTCCACATCCAGTAAAATTATCTTTCAAAAGCAAAAGAGAAACAAATACTTTCTCAGACAAAGTTATTTAGGAATTTATTGCCAAATCACCTACATTGCAAGAAATATTAAAAGAAGTTCTTCAGAAAGCTGAATATGGTATGAGTCAAAAACTTGGATTTACTAAAGAAAGAAAGAACATTGGAGAAGGAATAAGTGAAGGTAAAATAGCATGATTTATTTTTCCTATTCTTAGTTGATCTAATAGGTAATTCTCTGAAGTAATATTAGGGGAAAAATGTACTGAGTGATTATAAGATATGGATAAGTGAAATGAATAACAGCAATGTTGTAAGAGACGAGAGCAGGTTTGGGATATATCTCAGTATCTTTACTTTCTTGAAACTCATTTCTTGCAGTCCATTACTTTGGAAAATGAACCATTGTGACTGACTTGATAAACTACTAGGATACTTTGACATCTTAATTTAGTCATAAGAGATCTTTTTTTCAAATTTGCAACTTTTCTAACTTTATTTGCAGTACAAGTATCTCCACAACCTTCAAGAAAAGTCCTAATCTTATGCAAACCTTTGTTTCCTTTCCAATAATCCTATATTTGGAAACTGGAACAGTTATAAATCTCTGAAACTTTAAATTCTTCTCAGGTTTTCTTTTGGTAAAGCTGGAAACCAGAGGTACATGGAAGTCACTGACTATTTGGATGTCTTAGGTGCACTAAATTAAATCACCACCATTTTGGTTGGGTTTACCATTAGGTAATTTTGATCATTTGATCCAAGCTAAATCTTATCACTTTTTATAAATTTTTAGTAGAAAATCATGTTTATTTAGTTCTCAGTGGAGTGTGGCATTATGCCATAGTATCCTTAAATTATTTACTCTTTAAGAGATAGCTTTGAATCAAAGTTAATGTTTGAGCCAAATTTCCTTTATAGCATATTTTAAGTCCCTGTTACTGTTAAAAGATTTATTTTAATTGTTTTTTCCACAAATCAAACCTGGGGGTTAGACTTGCTTTTCTTTTAAAAGTATCTATTGTCTTTTGTAATTTTCCATAGGCCAAAATGAAATTGGAAATCTATTAGCCTCAGCAATTTTAAAAAGTTATATAGTTATTATGCCAACATGCCAGGGAAAAAACCATACAAGCAGCTTGCTTTGGAACACCAGCTAAAAATATTTTTGCCATAAAAAGTATAATTTCTCTGCTGGATATTTATAAAAATAAATGAACACATGCCCTATAGTGAGACAGTCTCTTTTCATGAAGCACAAAGGAAGCATGCATTAGAGGTAAAACAACAATGAAAACAGAAATCCAATTCATTCCATTTTCTAGAGGGATCTGTGCAGAGTAATTGACATTTTTCAAACATACTATTAGAAAAATGAATGTTTATTCAGTAACTTTTCAGCTTTATTTTTTTCCCCTACAAAACACCACAAATAAATGTACTCCTTGAGGTTTTGACAGTTGGTTCTTCATTCTCCATTTCTGAAACTCAATTAACAGGTCTTGTATGCCTTTTTTACATGGAACATGTATGTTCAGTTTGAAATTATTAACAGAATAAATTCACCTTTATTAAATTCACTTTTATTGGGCAGTATATGCAAAGTCTTAAATGGATGTGATTTAAAATCAATCCCTCTTAATGCCAATTCCCTGGAGCTAAGTGGGTTTATACTGGATATTCAGAAATGCTTTATAATAAAGAATGCAAACAGTCCTTGGTTTATATAATTAGCATTCCAATAAGATGCATAATTCATGTCTAAATGGCCAGCTAAAGAATATAGCTCGTCTTCTCTTGAAGGTTCACCAGGTGGCTGTATCAGCTGGAGGTTTCTCATGGAGGTGACTAAAGGGTATCCTGACAGTAATGGCCCTGGGCTCAGTATCGTGGTTGGGATAACCTCCTAGGCTTCACCTCCTAGGCTCCAAGTCAGCTGGCTTTGGCAAATGGAAAGTACCGGTAGGAGTTAGGAGGGGAGCAGGAAATGAAAAGCCAGGATATTTCTCCCCTTCCTCTCTGTATCCAATAGCCTCTCCTAGTGCAGCTGGGTATCCTTCACTGCTCTAGTTCATGTTAAACAGATCTACTATGGTATTAGTTTCTTCCAGGTAATTCAGGCCCCTGGGCTCTGATAAGAACTGTGGTCCCTCCAGCCTAAGGGTGAGAGTAACTGCTTACTATAGTTAATCTCTGGACTGTTTCCTAGTTTATGGTTGTCTTCACAGATCGCTCACTTTTTAACAAGGCCATATATTGTCACCCTGCTTACTTAACTTATATGCAGAATACATCATGTGAAATGCAAGGCTGGATGAAGCACAAGCTGGAATAAAGATTGCAGGAGAAATATCAACAACCTCAGGTATGCAGATGATACCACTCTAATGGCAGAAAGTGAAGTGGAACTAAAGAGCCTCTTGACGAGGCGAAAGAAGAGAGTGAAAGAGCTGGCTTAAAACTCAACATTCAAAAAAACTAAGATCATGGCATCTGGTCCCATCACTTCATTGCAAATAGAAGGGGGAAAAGTGGAAACAGCAACAGATTTTATTTTCTTGCGTTCCAAAATCACTGTGGATGGTGACTGCAGCCATGAAATTAAATTAAAAGATACTTACTCCTTGGAAGGAAAACTATGACAAATCTCAAGAGCATATTTAAAAGCCAAGAAATCATTTTGCCAACAAAGGTCCGTATAGTCAAAGCTATGGTCTTTTCAGTAGTCATGTATGCATGTGAGTATTGGTCCATAAAAAGGCTGAGTGCTGAAGAATTGATGTTTTCTAATTGTGGTGCTGGGGAAGACTCTTGAGAGTACTTGACAGCAAGGAGATCAAACCAGTCAGTCCTAAAGGAAATCAACCCTGAATATTCATTGGAAGGACTGATGCTGAAGGTGAAGCTCCAATACTTTGGCCACCTGATGCAAAGAGCCGACTCTGGAAAAGACCCTGATACTAGGAGAGATTGAAGACAAAAGGAGAAGGAGGTGGCAGAGGATGAGATGATTAGATAGAATCGCTGACTCAATGGACATGAATTTGAGCAAACTCTGAAAGGTAGTGGAAGACAGAGGATCCTGCTGTGCTACAGTCCACAGGGTCACAAAGAGTCGGATATGACTTAGCGACTGAATGGCCACAAGCATCTGATTCCAGAACACTTAAGTAGTTTCTGCTTTCTTAGATGTGGCTAGTACATTGACAAGCATGATACAGTAAAAGGCATTTGATAGATGATTGCTGGAGTCATTTACAAATGGAATGGAGAACTGAACAAAGAAAGCTTGAGAGTATACAAACTAGGACAGTTTTAGGAAATGTAGCACTAGAAATTCAAGGACAATCTCTTGAGCATTGCCATCATATGACTCAGCTCCCGGTACCTTCTGCTCTGTGCACAGCTTCCCTGGCGATTCAAATTTCCAGAAGAAGGAACTTCATCAGTCAAGCTAGAAGTGCAGGTCCACCCCTGTACAGGAGGCACTGATCAAAACCATGCCCAAGAAGAAGAAATGCAAAAAGGCAAGATGGTTGTCTGAAGAGGCCTTACAAATAGCTGAGAAAAGAAGTGAAAGGCAATGGAGAAAAGGAGAAACATATCCATCTGAATGCAGAGTTCCAAAGGATAGTAAGGAGATATAAGAAAGACTTGCTAAGAACAATGCAAAGAAATAGAAGAAAATAATAGAATGGGAAAGACTAGAGATCTCTTCAAGAAAAGTAGAGATACCAAGGGAACATTTCATGCAAAGATGGGCACAACAGACAGAAATGGTATGGACCTTACAGAAGCAGAAGATATTAAGAAGAGGTGGCAAGAATACACAGAAGAACTACACACACACAAAAAAAGTTAATGACCCAGATAACCACAGTGGTGTAATCACTCACCTAGAGCCAGCCATCTGGGAGGAGAAGTCAAGTGGGTCTTAGGAAGCATCGCTACAAACAAAGCTAGTGAAAGTGATGGAATTCCAGCTGAGCTATTTCAAATCCTAAAAGATGATGCCATTAAAGTGCTGCACTCAATATGCCAGCTAATTTGGAAAACTCAGCAGTGGCCACAGGACTGGAAAAGGTCAGTTTTCATTCCAATCTCAAAGAAAGGCAATGCCAAAGAATGCTCCAGCTATTGCACAGTTTCACTCTTCTCACATGCTAGCAAAGTAATTCTCAAAATTCTCCAAGTTAGGCTTCAACAATACATGAACTGAAAGCTTCTTGATGTTCAAGTTGGATTTAGAAAAGTCAGAGGAACCAGAGATCAAATCACCAACATCCATTGGATCACAGAAAAAGCAAGAGAATTCCAGAGAAACATCTACTTCTGGTTCATTGACTATAAAGCTTTTGACTGTGTAGATCACAACAAACTGGAAAATTCTTAAAGAGATGGAAACACCAGACCACTTTACCTGCTTCCTGAGAAATCTGTATGCAGGTCAAGAAGCAACAGTTAGAACCAGACATGGGACAATGGACTGGTTCCAAATTGGGAAAAAGAGTATGTCAAGGCTGTATATTATCATCCTGTTTATTTGACTTATATGCAGAGTACATCTTGTGAAATACCAGACTGGATGAAACACAAGCTGGAATCAGTATTGCTGGAAGAAATATCAATAACCTCAGATATGCAGATGACACAACCTTTATGGCAGAAAGTAAAAAGGAACTAAAGAGCCTCTTGATGAAAGTGAAAGAGGAGAATGAAAAAGCTGACTTAAAACTTAACATTTAAAAAACAAAGATCATGACATCTGACCAGATCACTTCATAGCAAGTAGATGGGGAAACAATGGAAATAGTAACAGGCTTTACTTTCTTGGGCTCCAAAATCACTGAGATGGTGAATGCAGCCTTTAAATTAAAAGACTCCTGCTTTTTGGATGAAAAGTTATGACCAACCTAGATAGCATATTAAAAAACAGAGACATTACTTTGCTGACTAAGTTCTATCTAGTCAAAGCTGTGGTTTTTCCACTAGTCATGTATGGATGTGAGAGTTGGACCATAAAGAAGGCTGAGTACCAAAGAATTGATGCTTTTGAACTGTGGTGTTGGAGAAGACTCTTGAGAATCCCTTGGACAGCAAGGAACTCAAACCAGTCAGTTCTAAAGGAAATCAGTCCTGAATATTCATTGGAAGGACGTATGCTGAAGCTGAAGCTCCAATACTTTGGCCACCTGATATGAAGAACTGACTCATTGGAAAAGACCCTCATGCTGGGAAAGATTGAAGGCAGGAGGATAAGGGGATGGCAGAGGATGAGATGGTTGGGTGACATCACTGACTCAATGGACATGAGTTTGAGCAAGTTCCAGGAGTTGGTGATGGACAGGGGGGCCTGGTGTGCTGCAGTCCATGAGGTCACAAAGTCAGACACAACTGAGCGACTGAACTGAACTGAACCCCTGTGGTGGTTGTGGTGGCAGCACAGGCGGTGATGGTGATGTTTGAGAGAGTCAAAGGAATTTCAAAAAATGGAGGGCAGAAGTGTTCCTCAAAGGATAGGATTCTGGAGAGATAAAATAACTGATGTCCACTACCATAACACTGACTTGCCATGCTCAGGTTTTGGTCTTGAATACTATATGCTGAGGACACTGATTTTGTGGGTGTTTTGAGACTGAGAACATGTCCCAGGAACAGACTCATATTAATAATGTTCTCAGAGATTCAGCTTAACAGAAAGCTAATTTACTCATTTATAATAAAAAATATAACTGTCAAATAAACTTGATGCTTAAAAAGGAAAAACATTCTTTCCTTTTAGGGAATCCACATGAAATTAAAAGACGCTTACTCCTTGGAAGGAGAGTTATGACCAATCTCAGTTCAGTTCAGTTCAGTTCATTCACTCAGTCGTGTCCGACTCTTTGCCACCCCATGTATCGCAGCACGCCAGGCCTCCCTGTCCATCACCATCTCCCAGAGTTCCCTCAAACTCACGTCCACTGAGTCGGTGATACCATCCAGCCATTTCATCCTCAGTCATCCCCTTCTCCTCCTGCTCCCAATCCCTCCCAGCATCAGAGTCTTTTCCAATGAGTCAACTCTTCGCATGAGGTGGCCAAAGTACTGGAGTTTCAGCTTTAGCATCATTCCTTCCAAAGGACACCCAGGGCTGATCTCCTTTAGGATGGACTGGTTGGATCTCCAGAGTATTCTCCAACACCGCGGTTCAAAAGCATCAATTCTTCGGTGCTCAGTTTTCTTCACAGTCCAACTCTCACATCCATACATGACCACTGGAAAAACCAAAGCCTTGACTAGATGGACCTTTGTTGGCAAAGTAATGTCTCTGCTTTTCAATATGCTGTCTAGATTGGTCATAGCTTTTCTTCCAAGGAGTAAGCATCTTTTAATTTCATGGCTGCAGTCACCATATGCAGTGATTTTGGAGCCCCAAAAAATAGTCTGACACTGTTTCCACAGTTTCCCCATCTATTTCCCATGAAGTGATGGCATCAGATGCCATGATCTTAGTTTTCTGAATGTTGAGCTTTAAGCCAACTTTTTCACTCTCCTCCTTCACTTTCATCAAGAGGCTTTTTAGCTCCTCTTCACTTTCTGCCAGAAGGGTGGTGTCATCTGCATATCTGAGGTTATTGATATTTCTCCTGGCAATCTTGATTCCAGCTTGTGCTTCTTCCAGTCCAGCATTTCTCATGATGTACTCTGCATAGAAGTTAAATAAGCAGGGTGACAATATACAGCCTTGACATACTCCTTTTCCTATTGAACCAGTCTGTTGTTCCATGTCCAATTCTAACTGTTGCTTCCTGACCTGCATATAGGTTTCTCAAGAGGCAGATCAGGTGGTCTGGTATTCATCTCTTTCAAATTTTCCACAGTTTATTGTGATCCACACAGTCAAAGGCTTTCGCACAGTCAACAAAGCAGAAATATATATTTTTCTGGTACTCTCTTGCTTTTTCCATGATCCAGCAGATGTTGGCAATTTAATCTCTGGTTCCTCTGCCTTTTCTAAAACCAGCTTGAACATCTGGGAGTTCATGGTTCATGTATTGCTGAAGCCTGGCTTGGAGAATTTTGAGCATTACTTTACTAGCATGTGAGATGAATGCAATTGTATGGTAGTTTAAGACAGCATATTAAAAAGTAGAGACATTACTTTGTCAACAGTCTAGTCAAGGCTATGGTTTTTCCAGTGGTCATGTACGGATGTGTAGTTGGACTATAAAGAAAGCTGAATGCTGAAGAATTGATGCTTTTGAACTGTGGTGTTGGAGAAGACTCTTGAGAGTCCCTTAGACTGCAAGGAGGTCCAATCCTAAAGGAGATCAGTCCTGGGTATTCACTGGAAGGACTGATATTTAAGCTGAAACTCCAATACTTTGGCCAACTGATGCAAAGAGCTGACTCATTTGAAAAGACCCTGATGCTGGGAAAGATTGAGGACAGGAGGAGAAGAGGACAACAAAGGATGAGATGGTTGGATGGCCTCACCGACTCGATGGATATGAGTTTGGGTAAACTCCTGGAGTTGGTGATGGACAGGGAGGCCTGGCATGCTTCAGTTTATGGGGTCGCAACGAGTCAGACACGACTGAGCAACTGAACTGAACATGGCAGTAGAAAATTAATTTTTGAGCATGAAGGTATTCTCTGAGAAGTGTTTCATGTAATATGTATCTTGAATATTTAGACATTCTAAGCTGTGTCTCTCCGCTAAAGTAATCTGAGATATTATTATATAATCGGACTGTTGCACGTTGGGTTCTCAGGAAGTTATCCTGAGCCAATTCGGGATGGTCTGCATTTGTTAGAGATCAAACTTGAGAAAGGAAGGGGGAAAGCTAAATGGAGAAGGTAAACTATGAAGCAGACCTAGCAAAACCCTAGTCCATTGAATACAGAGTTTTGAACAAGTCCTACCAATCTGCATTGTCACAACTGGGTCAAGATAGCAGGCTTTTGATTCCTGTCTCACACATCACTGAGCATGCCCTGCCCAAGAAGGCCAAGACCATGGAGTGGCTACTCTCTGCCATGGAGGTAGACCTGAAGAAGCTGGGTGTCACGTTTTCATGTGTACCAAATTCATTGTGGGCAACTCTTGCTCTGGATGCAGTACAGTTCACAGCCACTTAGCCAAGAACTCCTTTCCTCTTAAAAAAAAAAAAAAGCCTTTGTGATCTTCAAGGTTCTACTTCTATGGTGCTTACATGTGCCCTAACAATGTTTGCCTCTTGCTTTCCTTTTAAAAATGTTCCTTTCTGTTCACTCCAATCTCTCTCTAATAGACGGTATACAATGTAAATAATTTCTGCTCAAAAATATCCAATCACATTGTACCTTTATCACTTTGAGATGACTGCTGGATAACTGTGATTGCTGCTTTGGGTGTTTCCAAGCCTCCTAGACACACAGGGATACTCTCTTGTTTTACTATCACTCATGGCAATCTATTCAGTGTTGGACTGACTGCATTGACTCTGAGGACAACTGACCAAACATGATAGGTATTCATTATATATGGGTTTCTTCATTCCCTCTTTTTCTATTTCCTTTCCACTCTTCTTAAATAGCAGAGTTTACCAGAACATTCAAGAGCAGACTAGACCCTATGATAAATCCTACTTTGGCCTGGTGTTTAGTGTCCCTAGACTGAGATCATACCCAGGCTGAATGCTACATCACACCCTCTGGATTTAACCCAAATAACTTACAAAAACATATAACCCTTATCATATCATAACAAAAGAATCCTACACAAAAGGCACATGTGTTAGAGTGGTGCTAGTGCTTGCATTTCAAGAAACTCAGTCAATGATAATTCTAGTCACTGTCAGTTTAATAAATACAGTTATTTTTTCCTTCTCTATAAAATCTGCCATAAAAACAAGTTAAGGTTGACATATCATTACTTGATGAATTCATTCTAAGAGCCCCCAGGCATTATTCATAGGCCATGTACTCATGAATTACAAAGGGAAAGGGGGGGGGGTTGGGAGGTTGTATCTCAGTTATTTTCAGAAATCAAATTAGAAGCTATAGTGCATACATTTATGTATGCCCTAAAAGAAAAATAAAGTGCATTTGAAGTTGAATATCAAACTAACATGTTATATATCCTACCTCAATTCAGTCTTTTATAAGGTAATATCTAAGAAATGTTTCTGAAGTGGTTATTTGTCTGTGCTTGCCATCACTCATGAACACTTATCCAGCACTCACTCTGCTTCTAATTGCATTCTTTCCCTGCCTTCCCAACCCTCAAATCCCAGTGTCTTTTTTTCTGCAGTTATGCCCCTCATGATAATCCCAGTGTATCTAGAAGCAAACATTCCCTACATTGAAAATTTCCTCTCACAATTCAGCAAGCCAGTATCTAAGCATCACAGAGAAGAAAAATAGATGGACAATATGATGGTTTAGTAAGTAAAGCCATGATCATTTAATCAAGTTTCTGGTCCATATAACAAAAACACATGCATATTTAATTTTTATTCACACACCACCTCAGACTCTATAAAAATCTACAGAATGACTATTTTAAAAACAGATCAGGAGTATGGGTTTCTGTACACATAGACACAAAGCTTTTTCTTGGGTATATTCAGTCTGGGAATTTGCAGAGAACTGATGTGAAATGTTTTGCCCCACTCCAATCACGCAGCCTGGACAGCCAGAATTTTCAGGTTCAGCTGTGTAAAATGTGGGCCCCATTCAGTTGGCCTACATGATAGAGTAATAGCAAAAAAATTGGTCTGGACATTTGTGACTTACTTTGCCAACCTGCCTTTTAAGCAATCAAGTGTTGAAGCTGGTGCTCCAAATAAATTCCTACACTGACTTTTTTTTATATTGTAGAGTTGTGTTCGTTCTCTCTTTTCTTCTTCTTCAGAAGTTATTAATAAACTATGTGATGCCTTCAAATACCCAATCTATGCACTTGTGAGCATTTCATCTAATCAAGACAGAAAATCAATCTGTTACACCTGGAGGACTTCCACCAGTTTAAAGCAAAAAGGGCACCCATGACAAACTTCCTCTATGATGTTATCCCCACCTCCCTCAGGCTATGGCACATAAATGCTGCCTGCTAGCTGTTTGTGTGTGTCTGTGTTCATGTGTTTTGTCCAGACATCTCTCCCCTTATGTTATTTTATTTCAATTACACAAAAGTAATTTCAGAGGTAACAGTCAGAAGTAAATTCAATACTCCTAATTTGAATCTGAATGAAAAGCAACTCTAGTATTTCAGAAAACTCTAGATCCTTATATAGTCAAAATATTCAAAATACAATGTCCTTAAATTTTTAAAAAATATTTGACCAATTCTTTACAAATTTCCTCTTACCATTAACAGATATCCCCTTCTGTAGGCCAGATCTCACTAGTTTGTCCATTTTTTTTTATTAAACTCCCAAATTAATTTCCATATCATGCTGAGGATTCTTGCATTAATCTGAATTCATCTTTCCCAAACAGTAGATCTCTATTCTATCAACTCTGATCTCCATGAGAGACATTGCAGGGGTAGGGGGAGGGGTTGTAACAGAACTGTTCTATATCTGGACTGTAGTGATGTCAGTTACCTAATTCTATGCCTTTGTTAAGTGGATGGGTTTTACTTGTATATAAATTATACCTCAATAATGCTAGCTTACATTTGAAAAGTGACTTTGAAATTACAGATTGATTCCATTCACATGAAATTCAGATAAAATTAATCTATAGCATGGTCCTTATCCCTTGGTACTGCCTCTCTGTTGGGCTGCATGTGTCTTCATTGTGAACAGGGCCAGTTGCAGAGGACACAGGTCTTTGAAAAAACCACATACTTGGCTTAATGCTCTGCTGTCATCATGAACTTCTTAATAATTTGATCTTTGAACTTGTGTTTTTTAAGTGAAACTAATAGGCAGTGAAACATGTATAAGAGTGGAGGAGATACACCAGATATCTTTGTGTGTATGTGTGAGCTCAGGTCCATGAGCATGGCAAGCAGCAATCAATTGGCTTGACTGTCCAGTGTCCACACCTGCTGTGGGACCCCCCCAAAAGAAGAATCCAGGGCCAGGAGACTGGGGCCCAATACGTTGGCAATGATAGCAGAAGCAGCAGCGGTGGTGGAAGCACAGGAGAGGCGGGGTTTCACTTGGGAGCAGCACCAGGATTTTCAGTGGAACTGTTTACTTGTCCACCTTTACATCATCTATACAAATGATAACTTCCCAGACTAAGCATCATGACAGGAACTGCTGACACTTAGGCAGTAAACTTTGTCAGTAAATTATTGTAAAATAAAAGCATCCAAAATGGATATTGCAATAAAGCAGATTAGGGGGTCATTGTCCTTATCATTTTAGTTTCTAAGTTGCTAAATCATACAAAAATTGTTTGCAATCTTGTATTTGTCAAGTTATTGATGTCACTATGAAATATATTAATTCAAAAGGAAGTTGCTAAAAGTGTGAATGTTGATGACCTAATGAAAGAATTTTCAGAAAAGCCTCCAAAATATCATGCTCAACCAAGACAGCACATTATTAAAGTATATTAGTTATTTATTTTACAAAATTATAACACCAAAAGTAAGAGAAATGCCTGAGACTGGAAACTGTGACTATTGATGCAGACTTAGTTGGCAGCAAGCTGGGTTTATAAAATGAGGTGGCAAGAGCCATAATCTATGTCAGTGACTTCCCAACTCCAAATGAAATCTCTTCCATTGCTGAGGCAAGTCCAGCTTATAAACAGTAGTTGCCACATCTATGTTTGGTGAGAAGACAAGTCACATCAGCAGCAGGTCAACTACCATGGACCTTTCCACACACCACCAGGCAGTTTTTATATGGGTTTTGGTCGGGCTTGACAATTTCTCAGGTTTAGCTTGGGTTTGCCTTCCTTGAAACTGCTGTCTAACCCAGATACTGCAATGATGAAAACCTTCATTATTCATCTAGCCAGAGCCCCATATTATCTGCCAGTAGGTTAGCAACCACATGTTATAGCACACAGCACATAGGAGAGCCAGAAGATGCACATTAAACTGTTATTTTGTGATTCAGCCCAAAGCAATAGTGCAACTGAAAATTTCCCTAAGTGGTAATTTTTAAAAATTTTGTAGATCAAAAATGGCATCAGTTTTATTGTTTCATGAACAGTTAACAGTAAAAAAATGTTAACTGTAAAACAAATACATCAATACCAAAAAATTAGAGAAGAAAATAAATGCCGTTGAAAACATTTTCTCTAAGAAATAATTAATTTCAGTGTTTTTCTAGGCATATATATTTCAACTCTGGGAAAATAAGTTATTTTATTTTAACCAGCTTTTCCACTTAATATACCATGGTCATCTTTCCCTGTCAATCACTATAGCTCTTTATCATTATTTTTAATAATTGCATGGATAAATGATAACTATTAGTACTCATCATTAGACATTTCACCTGTTTTCTACTTTTCATTAATAAAAATAACGCTCCCATGAATATCTTTGCATATATGCCGTATGCTTTTATTCAATCAGTTCCTTAAATAAAATTTTAGAAGTAGTAGTATTAGGTCAAAACATCAGTTCACTTCAGTCACTCAGTCGTGTCTGACTCTTTGTAACTCCATGGACTGCAGCACACCAGGCCTCCCTGCTCATCACCAACTCCCAGAGCATGCTCAAACTCATGACCATTGAGTCAGTGATGCCATCCCACCATCTCATCCTCTGTCACCCCCTTCTCCTTCTTCCTTCCCCTTCTTCAGCATCAGTGTCTTTTCCAGTGAGTCTGTTCTTCACATCAGGGGGCCAAAGTATTGGAGTTTCAGCTTCAGCATCAGTCCTTCCAATGAATATTCAGGACTGATTTCCTTGAGGATTGACTGGTTTGATTTCCTTGCAGTCCAAGGGACTCTCAAGAGTCTTTTCTAACATCACAGTTCAAAAGCATTACTTCTTTGGCGCTCAGCATTCTTTATGCTCCCAGCTTCCTTCTCTCTCTAACTACTCTCTTTTCTTATCACCTCACAACCTTCAAATTATTTAAAAAGAGCTGTATACACTCACTCTCAATTTCCCATACAATCCAATTACCTTGGCAATTACTACAATGTCTGTACCCCAACAATTGAATAACTCTGGTTGTCCACGCTGGGAACATGCATCCTTAACCCTTCCTTCTACTTACTCCTTCATTCAGCCCATCCCCAAGTCTTTCAAATTATATTCCCTGAAGAGCTCTGATATCTGGTACCTTCTCTCCATTCTCATTGCCATTCCCTTAGTTCTAGTTTAAACTATCAGCATCCTTCATCCTGATTATTGTCAGAGCTCCTTAACACGTTGAATGCAGCTCCAGGTGTCTCAGAACACAGCAGCTAGAATGATCTTTCACAATACTCCTTCCCAACTTAAAATTGCTACTTTATGGATTCCCACAGACTCCAGGATTACATGAAAGCTCCTTACTATAGTATATGATTCATCACCTTGCACTTCTCCCCCATCAAAGTCTATATTCAAAACATAATTAATTGTAATTTCTCAAAAGGGCCGTTGTTTCTCTTGCTTTTAGAAATTTGTACCTGCCTCTCCTTTTGCTCAGCTGCCCTTCCCCTCCAATCTTTCATTTTTTTTACTGGCAAACTCCTATTTGTTATTTCAACTCACCAATTCTGGGAAGAAGTTTCTGTTCCACTGAAACTCACTCAGTTGCCCCCATGTTTTCTCTATGACAGCCCATATTCACCTGGATAGCAACACTTAGACAGTTCTCATAATTATCTCTTTACTTGCTTGACTGGTCTATTGAATTAGCTGAATTTGACTTTTTATCCCACCAATGCTTTTAAACACTGGTAGATCTCACTTCTTCCTTGTAACATCTGAGGCATATGCTTTTAACATCTTCAGGTATTAAAGAACAGTCTTGCTTTCAGACATTAAGAAATGCAGTTAAAAGGTCAGGTCATTCAAGATGGCTGTTCCCTTGATCTCTGTACATCCCCTGCTTAACCAGGCCCTTATTCAATCCTCTTAATTATAAGGCTTAATCAGTAACTTCCTGACCCCTACCCCAGTTGCTGGTTTGCCTGGTAAATGTGAACCAACCTGACATCAATTCCCCCTGTAACAGTAGCCTCCTTCTCCCCAGCGTAGAAGGTTGCTAGCATATACTGCTTGCCATTGGCCATACATGGTGGGGTGTCACTCCTCCGGAATTTTGCTGATTCCCTTTTGTAAGGTTCCCTATCTAATAAACATGTTATGTCTCTGTTGCTGTCTCTGTGCTCTTTCTTCAGTCTCAAGGCTAGCAATGACAAATCTTGCAGATCTGCAAGGTGCAGCCCAACATTTCAGCTTGGTTACTCAGTCATGTCCAACTCTTTGTGACCCCATGGACTGCAGCATGCCAGGCTTCCCTGTCCATCACCAACTCCCAGAGCTTGCTTAAACTCATGTCCATGGAGTCAGTGATGCCATCCAACCATCTCAAGAATTGACTCATTAGAAAAGATCCTGATGCTGGGAAAGATTGAAGGCAGGAGAAGGGGATGACAGAGGATGAGGTGGTTGGATAGCCCAACAGTAGTCACGTTCAATGTCAGCGTTTCCATCTTTCATCCAATTCTGTTTCCACTTATAGCACCTCCAAGATTGGGCTCGGGGAGGGATGTGAAGAAAAGAGGAAAAGTTCTATTTGTCTAACTGATGCTATTTGTAGCTTTCATTTGACTATTGAATGCCCACCTTCAAATGCTGGCTCTTTCATAACCACATTGGTAGATTCTTCAGTAATCTTCGTGGACATGACCTCACTTTTTTGACAGGATCTCACTATCCAGACATTTACTATTCTGTGAACCCTTTCTCTCTTCAACTTCTGTGTTCCAGTAGAATAGCTCAGGTTCCCTCATGCTGTGGGGCCAGCCCTCTGACACTGGATCCTTGCAGGATGACTCTGGCTTGGCTGCCCTTCTGCAGAAGCTGCTTTGCTCAGCAATACACTTTTGTACTCTTGCCCCAGCAAACTCTGAAATTGTGGGACATTCAAATTACAACCATCTTTCATTTTGAAGAACAATGCTGTTACCTCCACCAGCCTCCAAATGAGACTTAGAATATTATCTATGTGTGTTCACATGGAGAATATGACATATTTCTTGTCCTCCTAGTCCGCACAGCTCCAACTTTTCTTAAAGGAAAGCAGTAGGAATGGGGGGAAATAACCATAAAGCTCACTGCTCCTATAAATTAACATCAAAGGAATTCTTTTTAAATAAAATAATCAATCTAGGCTTCTCTTATTTATGGTGAGTTTAGATGAAAGACTAGGAGTCACAGGGTTGACTTTGCTGTCTCTCAGCAATTCCTGTGGAGGCAGCCCTGGCTCTCTCTCTAATATGTAGGCTCATTGAAGCAATAGAGAGGGTCCCATGTGACACATTATGTTTGTCTTCCCTTAAGGAAATGGCAACCCACTCCAGTGTTCTTGTCTGGAGAATCCCAGGGACGGGGGAGCCTGGTGGGCTGCCATCTATGGGGTCACACAGAGTCGGACACAACTGAAGTGACTTAGCAGCATCAGCAAGGACTGCATTTGTAGTCTCTCCAACCTCGTATCCCCAGTGTCAGAGTTCAGAGTAGAGATGAAATAGACTGTGTGGAATGATAACTGTTTGCTATGTATTATGATATATTTGTCTTAGAGTCATAGCAATACATTTTGCTACACAAGTAGAGAAGACTTTTTTCCTAATGTCTTTTTGAAGACATTAGGAAAGACTGATGAATATGAAATTTAAAAAAAATTATCGATTAGTTTTTAAGGAAAGACATAAAGTTTCCTTCCCTGTTTTCAATAAGCTTGTTATTTTATTATTTTGTAGAGAAACATAATGTATTTAATAATCTGCCATCATTTAAAAATACCAAAATTAATATTAATGCTCATATCAAGCCTGTCTATATTTAAAACAGGAATGGTCTTAGCTTTAAATAAATAATTATAAAAGTTTATTTCCAAAAGTTGTTTAGGACCTTTCTTGGTTGAAAGTAAGAGGAGCCCCTTGGATTTAATTTTAGTTCAAAAGAGAGTTTATTATAAAGATGACAGTGGTCATAATGGAACAGCAACAACAACAAAAAACCTATGTAATGGAACAACAACAAAAAAAAAAACAGAAAAACTGTAGCTGGATTTCAGGAACACACTGGAAGCTGAGATTACTCCAGAATGCTCTGGTGAAGCCCCCAAATTCTCTCCTATTCTGTTTCCCAGCTTTTTCTATTTTGTAGTCCTCATGGTTTAACAGCTACTGTTAATAACACCTTACTAGTTTCACTGTCCTTAATCCTGCTTGCTCTCAGTCTTAATTCCAAATTCCTGTTTGATCAGGTCTCCCAGCTGCCCCCAGTCTAATCAACTGCAGCCATGCCATTAGGTCATGGGGCAGGGGGTGCTTTTCTCAAAAGTAGGGAAGGGAGACTGGACTTCTAAGAGATAATAACTAGGACAGATATTTCAAATGTTTAATTCTTTATCTCAGGAAAACTTTCAAGATTTAGGCAATTGATTTTGCTATTGAGAAGAGACATTATTCACTCTATTATTCTGACATGATTTATTTTCTATTCAAGATTGAAGGATCTTCTTGCTTCTTAATAGGGAAACTTCACCATTATAACTTAACTATTACTTATAATATTAGTTTCAGTCCCTGGTTGCTGTTCTATTTGAAATCAGAGGAGAGAAATAACAACAACATCTCTAAGTATAAATGAATCATAAGATCAGATTTTAAACTCAACCAAACTCCAAACTTATTGGGCTTCTTTTCTGATCATAATTTGTTAGCGAGTTCAGGAGGGATCTAATCAGAAAAGAGGGAGAGGGTGGGATGATTTGGGAGAATGGCATTGAAACATGTATACTATCAGGTAAGAAACGAATCGCCAGTCTATGTTCAATACAGGATACAGGATGCTTGGGGCTGGTGCACGGGGATGATCCAGAGAGATGATATGGGGTGGGAGGTGGGAGGGGGGTTCAGGATTGGGAACTCATGTACACCTGTGGCCGATTCATGTCAATGTATGGCAAAACCAATACAGTATTGTAAAGCAAAATAAAGTAAAAATAAAAATTAAAAATAATTAAAAATGAACAAAAAAATAAAATAAACTATATTTGAAAAAAAAGAAAAAGAAATTACATTTGACTCAGAAAAAGCTAAGACATTGGTTATTTTTCATTTGAGGATACACACATTATAATCATGAGGCCATTTTGGCAATGATCTAATCTCTTTTAAATTAAATTAAGCTCTATGATTTTTTAATTTTAAATTTATTTCTTTTTAATTTGAAGGATAATTGCTTTACAGAATTTTGTTGTTTTCTGTCAAACTTCAACATGAATCAGCCTTGTGAAGTGAAGTCACTCAGTCATGTCTGACTCTTTGCGACCCCATGGGCTGTAGCCTACCAGGCTCCTCTGTCCATGGGATTTTCCAGGCAATAGTCCTGGAGTGGATGGTATACATATATCCCTTCCCTCTTGAACCTCCCTCCCATTTCCCTCCCCATCCCGCCTCTCTAGGTTGAGCCCCTGTTTTGGTTTCCTGAGCCATACAGCAAATTCCCCTTGGTTATCTATTTTACATATGGTAATGTAAGTTTCCATGTTACTCTCTGTACATCTCAGGCTCTATGATTTTTAAAACACTATTGAACAGGCTTCTCCTTTGTATTACCATATTGATTTCTGTGGAACACTTTTATTTTACTTCCTCCAAATTGTTTTTTAACATACCTTGTGTTTTTTCCTCCAGTTCTTTCCTCCCCTGCGGTACAGATATTCACAGGGTACTTAATTCTAGCAATTCTAGTGTATACCAAGGAAATAATGGGTTCCAGGGCGTTGGGAGTGAAAGAGGTCAGAGGAAGGGGAAGGGCTGGGGAAGAAATAAAGGATTCTGTGGGTAGTTGAAGGCAAGTATGGAGTTCTTGCCATTCACAATAGAGCTCATTCCCATAATTAAAATTTCCTTTTTTCATTTTTCAGGCAAACATGGCAAATGCAGGATAATCTTAGAAGGTATGAAGTTCTGAGTCATTTCTATGGAAAGCTACAACCACAGGGGCACACAATTCTAACAAAATCTTATTTATATTTACAGAGTCATAAATAATATTTAAGTTTAAAGAAGTAGCTGTGTATTTGTTTATTTCCATTGGTGACTCCAACAAGATGCAGTTTTATGTTGAGACTGCTAAACTCACAGTTTAGGGAGACTGCTAAACTCCCTTTAACTGCTAAACTCACAACATACAGAATATCCATAATTTGTTAAATGTGGAACTGAATATACAGTACCCTCTAGAGTCGTTATGTTTCTGAACACTCATTTTAGGCCTAAAATAAATAGCAATGAAGCCGAACACTGCTCCTCTTGCTGAATGTAACTTGTTTGGATAGCCAGTTATTTTAACTAAATCTTTGCTTTCAAGTTGGAAGGTATTCCTCATTATGGTGGATTTAGAAGAGTAGAGACTGGCAAGGAGATTGTTATTTGGACTTCAAGTGTTGGCCTGGTTTTACAATTTTTATCTTCCTCTGTTCCTCAGTATTCCCAAGTGAGCAGCCTGAAACTAATTAGAACACAAGTTGTGGCTCATTGTTCCAACACACTTTTGTTTTTTAATTTTAGCTGAGATCAATTTGACCTCTTTACATTATGGGGCATCTGTCACTCTAGATGAAAACCCTAGATAAGAAAGAATGAACCAGACTGTGGGAGGTAGACCAAGATTAGATGGAGTTTTCCTGAGGTCAAGAAAACAAAGCCTCTCCCTAGCAAGAGGAGTAGGAAAGTGGGAAGGAGGAAATTTGACTTTTCTTGGAATGGGAAAGAGTGGGAATTCCTCTTCTGTCTGGTTTTGACTCAGAGCCCTGAGGAAACTTAAAGCAGTTTCAGTGGAACAGGGTGAGCCAGGAGCTGGAGAGTTCTGTTTTTGACGTTGGCCATTCTGATCAGCGTGAGGTGATACTTCATTATAGTTTTGATTTGCATTTCTCTAATAATGGCAACCCACTCCAGTGTTCTTGCCTGGAGAATCCCAGGGATGATGGCGCCTGATGGGCTGCCGTCTATGGGGTTGCACAGAGTCAGACACGACTGAAGCGACTTAGTAGCAGCAGCAGCAGCAGAAGCAATACCATAGAAAAAATAAACTCAAAATGGATTAAAGACCTAAATTTAAGACCATATACTATAAATTCTTAGAGGAAAACATAGGAAGAATATTCTTTGACATGAATTGCAGCAATATCTTTTTTGATCTACATCCTTAATGAAAATAAAATTAAAAACAGACAAATGGGACCTAATTAAATTTTAAAACTTTGTACAGCCCAAGAAACCATAAACAAAACAAAAAGACAGCCACTGAATGGGAGAAAACATTTGCAAATGAAGCAATTGACAAGTGATTAATCTCCAAAATATACAAAATCATGCAGTTCAATATCAAAAAAACAAACAACCCAATCAGAAAATGGGAAGAACATTTAAAAGAAGACAGATGGCCAAAAAGCATATGAAAAGCTGTTAAACATCACTAATTATTAGAGAAATGCAAATCAAAACTATAATGAGGTATCACCTCACACTGATCAGAATGGCAAATGTCAAAAAATCTACAAACAATAAATATTGGAGAGATTATAGAGAACAAGGAACCCTCCTCCACCATTGGTGGGAATGTAAACTGGTATAACCATTATTAAGAATAGTATGAAGTTTTCTTTAAAAAACTACATCTAGAAATACCACATGGTTCAGCAATCCTGCTCTGGGCATATCCCAAGAAAACTATAATCTGAAAAAATACATGCACTCCAATGTTCATCGCAGCATTATTTATAATAGCCAAGTCATGGAAGCAACCTAAATGTCCATAGGAGAAGGAAATGGCAATCCACTCCAGTACTCTTGCCTGGAACATCACACGGATGGAGAATCCTGGTAGGCTACAGTCCATGGGGTCGCAAAGAGTCAGACATGACTGAGCTACTTCACTTCACTTCAAAGATAAAGAAGATATGGTATATATATGTATATACATACCATGAAATATTGCTCAGTCATTAAAAGAGAATAAAAATAATGCCATTTGCAGAAACATGGATAGACCTAGAGATTGTCACACCAAGTGAAGTAAGTCAGACAAAGACAAATATGATAATATTTATAAGTGGAATTAAAAAAAAAAAGATACAAATGAACTTATTTACAAACCAGAAATAGAGTAATAGATGTAGAAAACAAACCTATGGCTACCAAGGGGAAAGGAGTGATAAACTGGGAGATTGGAATTAACATATACACACTACTATATATAAAATATATAACCTAATAAGGACCTACTATATAGCACAGGGAACCTTATTCAACACTATCTAATAACCTATGAGGGAAAAGAATCTTAAAAAAGTGGATATATGTATATGTATAACTAATTCACTTTGCTGTACACCTGAAATTGACATAACTTTGTAAATCAACTATATTCCAATGATATTTTTTAATTTGTGGTTTCAAAGAATATTTGGTGGCCTGAGAGAAAGTAAGCGAGACAAAAAGCAGGATACAATTTTGTATGTAGAGTACAATTCCAATTTCTAAATGAATATTATATATTCATAGGAAAGAACTTGTTAGTATTGGTTCTTGTTCAGTAGTACAATTAAATTAATTTTCATTATTTCTTCATGTTTTTGCAGTTTGCAATTTTTAATAATAATTTTACTCTCAACACAAAAAGTTATTTCTATAAATGTAGTTTTATAGACTCTTAGATATGTATTGCTGACTGGAAAAAGTGGGAAAAATAAATACACAAAAGCAGATCCAAGAAAGAATGCTACCATTTAAATGGGATAGCAGGATTATGGTTGACTTCTTAGTTTCTCAATTTCCTTTCCAAGTCATTACACTTTTTTATAATACAAAAGTCTAAATAAAAATAACTATTGTATTGAAATTCTAATAAGGCACTCAATTAAAAATTAAAACAATAATAGTTTAAATCTAATTGGTAAACAGAGTAAGCACCAAGGGAAATCACAGAATTCTTTCTCTACAATAGAAGTATATAGATAATAAAGGCAGAACCACACTCCCCCAGCACAATATCACATGAATGAGGGGACACTGCCAGATACTAAAAGATACTTGGAGGCAGAGTGGAGAGGATTAGCCAGTACAAGCTGGGGGGCCAGCTTACCTAGGCTTAATTCTGACTCTACTGCCTACTGGTTGAGATATTTTTATAGGTCACTGAGTTTTCTGAGTGCTAGGTTTCTCACCTGGAAGATAGCAATGGTAACAATTGCTACTCAGATTTATTATGAAGAGTGAATGTGCATAAAAGTTTTTCTTTTTTAACATGAAGCATATTTTTAAAATGCTAACTCTTACATAGTCACACCGTTGATATGTTCTTTATGCAGAAAAGCTCTCTGTCTTCCCACAGTTGGGTCCAAAACTCTCCACTATATCAATTCTGATTGGTAATTGTGTAAAGAATAATTTCAAACTCTATGGTGACCTTCCAACCCTAATTACTTCTGATCCACTATTTTAACAAACTTTCAAAAGTGAAGGTAAAGATGCAGAAAAGTATGATACATTAGAGTTCAATTAAATTTCACAAGGTGAACACACCCATGTGACCACCATCCAGATAAAAAAATAGGTCACAACCAGTATCCAGGAGTCACCCTCATGCTCCATCCAAGTCAATCCTCCACTTCCTCCCCAGAAGTAAGCATTATTCTGACATTTGACACCAGAGATTAGTTTCTCTTCTTTATAATGGAATCATTTTTGCCCAACTTCATGTTTCTGAGATTCATTCAAGTTATGTGTAGCAGTAGTATGCTCATTTCCATTGCTATATAGCATTCCACTATATGGATAATTACATATCCTCCCACAGGTGGACATCTGATTGTTTCTGACCAGATAAATAGTTTTGGTATAAACATCCTTGCACCTGTCTTTTGATGAACAAATTCATTCAGTTATCATGGGCATATACCAATGATTGTGATTGCTGGGTTCTAGAATATACTTAAACTTATCTTTAGTTGATTCACTCTCATGGCTTTCCAAAGTGGTCCCATTTCATTTTTTATTATCCCCTCCGCATGACCCCTAACATTAGCATTCTATTTCCTGTTTCTATGAATTTGACTACTTTAGGTAACTCATATAAGTGGAATCATACAGCATTTGCCTTTTAGTGACTGGCTTATATCGCTTAACAGAATGTCCTCAGAATTCGTCGATGTGTTGATATATGTCAGAAATTCCTTCCTTTTTAAGGAGGCAAGAATATATAATGGAGAAGAGTCTCTTCAACAGGTCATGCTGGAAAAACTAGACGGTTACATGTAAAAGAATGAAATTAGAATATTTCCTCACATCACATGTAAAAATAAACTCAAAATGGATCAAAGCCTAAATGTTAGACCTGAAATCATAAAAATCCTAGAAGAGAATATAAGCAGTTCACTCTTTGTAAATCATAGCAGTATTTTGAGTTGTTTTTTTTTTTCCCCCCTTGGTGGGTGGGTGGGGTGGAGATCTGTCTCCTAAGGCAAAAGAAACAAAAGCAAAAATCAATTCAGTTCAGTTGCTCAGTCGTGTCCGACTCTGCAACCCCATGAATCTCAGCATGCCAAACCTCCCTGTCCATCACCAACTCCCGGGGTTCACTCAGACTTGCGTCCATCGAGTCAGTGATGCCATCCAGCCATCTCATCGTCTGTCGTCCCCTTCTCCTCCTGCCCCTAATCCCTCCCTGCAGATGGTGGCTGCAGCCATGAAATTAAAAGACACTTGCTCCTTGGAAGGAAACTTATGACCAACCTAGATAGCATATTGAAAAGCAGAGACATTACTTTGCCAACAAAGGTCCGTTTAGTCAAGCCTATGGTTTTTCCAGTGGTCACGTATGGATGTGAGAGTTGGACTGTGATGAAAGCTGAGCGCCGAAAAATTGATGCTTTTGAACTGTGGTGTTGGAGAAGACTCTTGAGAGTCCCTTGGACTGCAAGGAGATCCAACTAGTCCATTCTGAAGGAGCTCAGCCCTGGGATTTCTTTGGAAGGAATGATGCTGAAGCTGAAACTCCAGTACTTTGGCCACCTCATGTGAAGAGTTGACTCATTGGAAAAGCAAAAATAAACAACACCAAATTAAGTTTAGAAGCTTTTGCACAACTAAGGAAGCCACTGACAAAATTTAAAAAAATAGTTCTACTGAATGGGAGAAAATATTTGCAAATAATATTACCTACAGGCTTCCTTGGTGACTCAGTGGTAGAGAATCCACCTGCCAATGCAGAAGATACAAGATATGTGGGTTCAATCCCTGCATTGGGAAGATCCCTTGGAGAAGGAAATGGCATCCCACCCCAGTATTCTTGCCTGGAAAATTCCATGAACAGAGAAATCTTTCAAGCTACAGTTCATGGTGTCGCAAAGTGTTAGACAAGACTGAGTGACTGAGCTATAAGTTGTTAATAGCCAAAATATATAAACATCTCATACAACTCAATCAAAATAAACAACTCAATTAAAAATGGGCAGAAGACCTGAATAGACATATTCCCAAAGAATATATACAATCACAAGAAAAAATGCTCCATAGCACTAATCCTCAGAGGAGTGCAAATCAAAACGACAATGAGATAACACTTTACATCTGTCAGAATGGCTAGCATCAAAAATGTCTACAAAGAACAAATGTTGGGGAGCATATGGAAAAAATAACCCTAGTACCTTGTTGATGAGATTGTAGATTGGTGAAACCAGTATGAGAAACTGTGGAAACTTTTCAAGAAACTAAAATAGAATTACCATATGATCCAGCAATACCACTCCTGAGTATATATTTGAAAAAAAAAACAAAAACAGTAATTCAGAAGGATACACAAACCCCAGTGTTCACAGTAGCTTTATTTGCAATAGCCAAGATATGGAAGAAACCCAAGTGCCCATCAACTTATGAATGGATAGAGAAGCTGTTATATATATAGAATAGAATATTACTTAACCATTAAAAAAAAGAAATTCTGCCATTTGCAACAGTATGGATGGACCTAGAGGGTATTAAGCTCAGTGAAACAAGTCAGATAGAGAAAGACAAATACTCTGTTATCACTTATATGTGGAATCCCTGAATACTCACTGGAAGGACTGATGCTGAAACTGAAGCTCCTATACTGATGCAAAGAGCAGACTCATTGGAAAAGACCCTGATGCTGGGAGAGATTGAAGGCAGGAAGAGAAGGGAACAGAGGATGAGATGGTTAGATGACTAACTCAATGGACATGAATTTGAATAAACTCCAGGAGATGGTGAAGGACAGGGAAACCTGGCGTGCTGCAGTCCATGAGTCACAAAGAATTGGACATGACTTAGTGACTGAACAACAACAACAAAAATTAAACGATGAATAGAACGAAACAGAAACAGATTCACCGATACACAGAGAAATCTAGTGATTACCAGTAGGGAGAAGGAAGTGGGGAGGAGCAAAATAAGGGATAGGCAATTGAGAGATACAAACAACGCATCATTTTATAATAACTTTAAATGGAGTATAATCTATAGAAATATTGAATTACTATATTGTAATACTGAATATTGTAATATTGAAACTAATACAATATTGTAAATCAACTATACTTCTATTTTAGAAAAACAGAATTTCTTTCCTTTTTAAAGCTGAATAAGATTCTATTAAATGTATATACCACATTTTCTTTATCCTTTCATCAGTGCACTGATGGACACTTTCACCTTTTGGCTATTAAGAATGATGCTGCTAAGAACATGGATGTACAGATCCCTGTTTAAGTTCCTGCTTTCAATTATCTGGGGTCTAGAAATAGATCTGCCAGATCATAAAGTAACTCTATGTTTAATTTTTCGAGGAATCACGATACTCTTAATAGCTTACAGTGAACGGTGTTAGATTTGTGATCTCTAAAGAAAATAATTTAGCTTTAGTACCAGAGATGAGGCTTCAGGCACTCAGAGCTTCGTGTGGCAAAAGTTTTATTACAGTGAAAAAGGTCTGTCTGACCTAGACAGAAGAGGGCAGAGAGTGCCCCACTCACTAGTTTGGGTGGAGCTAACACCCCACTTTTTCAGTTGGTTACTGACAATAGAAAGGTCTTACAAGACTCACTCTCATATACACCTTAAGATAATAGCATTAGTCAGAAGGTTCTTGTTAAGGAGAAACATGTCCTTGAGCAAGATACATCTTTGTTAAATAATCATTAGTACAGAGCTTAAGGGAAAACATATCCTTGAGCAAGATTAGTTGCTTTGTTGTGTAATCATTAGCTCTGGGGTTAAGAAAGTTAAGTCAGGATTTATTGTTGCCATAAAAGCTCAGAGCTTAAGAAAAAATGTCTTATGTGACAAAGACGAAGGAATATAGGGAAAAAAAGTTGCTCCGTTCTCCTCCTTGAGGGCCTCAGACCACTTTCAGTTCAGTTCAGTTCAGTCGCTCATTCGTGTCTGACTCTTTGCGACCCCATGAATCACAGCACGCCAGGTCTCTCTGCCCATCACCAACTCCCGGAGTTCACCCAGACCCACGTCCATCAAGTCAGTGATGCCATCCAGCCATCTCATCCTCTGTCATCCCCTTCTCCTCCTGCCCTCAATCCCTCCCAGCATCAGAGTTTTTTCCAATGAGTCAACTCTTTGCATGAGGTGGCCAAAGTACTGGAGTTTCAGCTTTAGCATCATTCCTTCCAAAGAAATCCCAGGGCTGATCTCCTTCAGAATGGACTGGTTGGATCTCCTTCAGTCCAAGGGACTCTCAAGAGTCTTCTCCAACACCACAGTTCAAAAGCATCAATTCTTCAGTGCTCAGCCTTCTTCACAGTCCAACTCTCACATCCATACATGACTACTAGAAAAACCATAGCCTTGACTAGACGGACCTTAGTTGGCAAAGTCATGGCTCTGCTTCTGAATATGCTATCTAGGTTGGTCATAACTTCTCTTCCAAGGGGTAAGCGTCTTTTAATTTCATGGCTGCAGTCACCATCTGCAGTGATTTGAGAGCCCCCCAAAATAAAGTCTGACACTGTTTCCACTGTTTCCCCATCTATTTCCCGTGAAGCGATGGCACCAGATGCCATGATTTTCTTTTTCTGAATGTTGAGCTTTAAGCCAACTTTTTCACTCTCCTCTTTCACTTTCATCAAGAGGCTTTTTAGTTCCTCTTCACTTTCTGCCATAAGGGTGGTGTCATCTGCATATCTGAGGTTATTGATATTTCTCCCGGCAATCTTGATACCAGCTTGTGCTTCTTCCAGTCCAGCATTTCTCATGATGTACTCTGCATAGAAGTTAAATAAGCAGGGTGACAATATACAGCCTTGACGTACTCCTTTTCCTATTTGGAACCAGTCTGTTGTTCCATGTCCAGTTCTAACTGTTGCTTCCTGACCTGCATATAGGTTTCTCAAGAGGCAGGTCAGGTGGTCTGGTATTCCCATCTCTTTCAGAATTTTCTACAGTTTATTGTGATTCACACAGTCAAAGGCTTTGGCATAGTGAATAAAGCAGAAATAGATGTTTTTCTGGAACTCTCTCGCTTTTCCATGATCCAGCAGATGTTGGCAATTTGATCTCTGGTTCCTCTGCCTTTTCTAAAACCAGCTTGAACATCAGGAAGTTCACAGTTCACGTATTGCTTAAGCCTGGCTTGGAGAATTTTGAGCATTACTTTACTATCATGTGAGATGAGTGCAATTGTGCTCCTTATCAACCTACCTAAGAATTAACTCTCTCACTCTTTTCAATTGCAGCTATACCATCCCATTTCATTTGAACAGTTTTCTATTTCAAATCAAATCAGGTCCTTCATCTCAACATCTTATCCACCTTTTGGTAACAATCCAGCCTTTGTGTGTTCCAGCCCTGGTTATCTATGTGATGAGACAGAGATATGGAACAAAGGTTGAATGTGGATGAAACCTAGTTCTGTTTCTACTGCCACTAATTCACACAACTATTAAACAAGAAACAAGAATCCTCACAGGTGTCCTGAAGTTTAAATAGAAATCACAGGAAGTTAGAGTGATAAAATAAGCAAATTTGAATACACCAGACTTTGCACATCAAACACACGTTTTTTAGCCTCAAAGGAATCATTCCAGCTGAGTAAGATCATACTGTTATTTCATAATATCTGTTTCATTCCTCTTCTTTTGTAATCATTCCCCAAATCTAAATTTTAATTACTAAACACCAATTACTGAACAAGAACAAACAGATTCAAAGAACTGAGGACTTAGAGAAAAGGTAAGATTCTTTCCTTTGTGAGAAATCTAGCATAACAGCTATTGCTTTATCATTTTTCTGCACAGCATCTCTTCCTCCATCCCCCTATTTCCTTTCTGATCATCAGGATGTGGCAATCATAAGGTGTACAATTCAGACCATCTGAAAAGCCCACATAGTTGACTGACAGGCTCCAGCAGCTGCACTTTGGGATCCACCATTGTATTTATACCAAGACCATGCTTCCTTTAGGCTGTTTGCAGCCAATGACTGAGCATGATGGGGATCTAGAGCTAGAACAGTGCTGCCTGGATGAAGTACTTTTCCAATGACAATCTTCTTGGGAATTCTCTATTTGCTTGGTGAAGACTCTCAGAACAATGCAGTGGCCTGAGGCTCTTCTTAATCGTCCATCCTTCCTTCTCTTCTTTCACAGACACTAGGCCTGTGTTACAGCCTGAAGAGTTTCCCCAACTACTTCTGCTTCCTTTCAGTTTATCTTGTATGGGCAATTTCTCCCAATAAATCTCTTGGAAATCTAATCTCATCTTGGCATCTGCTTCTAAAAGAAGGAACTGAGGCAAGGACAGAATCTGGGGGTTCCAATTATCATCTGTGGCCTCAGTGATTGGTCAAAGGGGTGAACATTTGATTGGCTTGCATAGGACCAATCAGAATATTTTGCTGGGGATTAGTCAATCTCAAACAAGTGGGAGCAGAGGAGTCCCAGGAAGTAAGGCAATAAACTCACATTCCCCTGAGGCCATGGTTCCTGGCAGAGGAAATCGTGTCTACAGTTGCAAAGAATGAGGTCAATATTATAGAGTAAAAGAAAGGAGTGAAAGGCTTGGGAGTTGAGTGGCAGGACCTGAGGAGATGCAGATTCTGAAGTCCAGAGACCAGCATCACCCATCATATTTGATCATGTGAGTCAGTAAGTTTCCTGTTTTAATTGGGCTTTGATCCCTTGTGACCTAAGAGTCCTAGTTATGCGATTCCCTTGGTTAACATCTTTCCTTGGCTTCCATTGATTTTAGGATAAAGCCCAAACTTGTTATACGACAACATTTTATTTTCAAAAGTTTCCGAACCTACTGAAAATTTGTCAGAACAATAAAATATGCTGCACCTAAATTCATCAATTATTAGTATTCTGCTACATTGATTTTATCTCTTTCTCTTTCTATATACATATAATTTTGGTTGAATAATCTGAGAACTAAATCAGTCAAAGACATCTTAATATTTCACCCCTAAATACCTTTAAAGGCATTTTCCTATATAACCATAATACAATTTTCACATTAAGATAATTTAGCCTTGATACAGCATAGAATCTGAATTCAAATTATCTTAATTATCCCAATAGTGTCATTTATAGTTATTTGCTGTTGGTGGTGGGTTTTTTTAAAATCAAGATCCAATTAAGGATTCAGTCAGTCAGTCAGTCCAGTCACTCAGTTTTGTCCTACTCTGCTAGGCTTCCTTGTCCATCACCTACTCCCAGAGTTTACTCAAACTCATATCCATCGAGTTGATGATGCCATCAAACCATCTCATCCTCTGTCATCCCCTTCTCCTCTTGCCTTCAATCTTTTCCAGCATCAGGGTCTTTTCCAATAAGTCAGCTCTTCGCATCAGGTGGCCAAAGTATTGGAGTTTCAGCTCCAACATCAGTCCTTATGTAATGCTTTTAGGTGTTATATCTCTAATCTCCTTTGATTTGGAACATTTCCTTCACATTTTTCTGTCTTTCAACCCCTTGATTTTTTTTTTTTTTAAGAATCCAGGAAGATTGTTTGGCAGAATGCATCTTAAATTGGATTTTTCTGGTTGTCTGCTCCTGACTAGATTCAGGTTGAACATTTTCAGGAGCAAACAGAGGTGATGTGATGCCCTCAACACATTTGTAGGGCTGTTCACAGGCTGGACCTGCCCACATATCTGATCTCATCACCTCCCACTCTCTCTGTAATTCTTTGAGTTTCAGCCAAACACACTTGTTCCTCCAGCCTGCCTGTCTTTTCCAGCTTTCACACACCCTACTGCTTATGCCTGACACTCACTTCACCTACCCTGCCCTTGATTTGTCTGGGCCACTGGCATGTGCCTTTCTGGTCTACCCTTAGATTTTCATGAGGCCATTCTTGACCCTTTGGGGTGGGTCAGTTTACCTGTGTACTTGAGTAATTACTTTTCTTTCTAGACCATTGGTCTTCAAAGTGTGGTCTTCAGACCCTTGGGGTTCACAAGATCAAAACTAGTTTCATGGTAAAACTGTTTTTTATCTTTTTTACTGTATTGACATTTGCATTGATGGTACAAAAGAAATGAAGGTGAAACTACTGGTGCCTTAAGATGAATCATGGTTGGGACAACAACCTATAGCATTAGCTGTTCTATCCTTCCTCCATTCATTCACAGAAAAAAAAAAATTCTAGTTTTACGTAAGAATGTTCTTGATTAAGCAATAAAAATGATTAATTTTATTAAATCATGTCCCTTGAGTACATATCTGTCTTATATTCTCCATGACAAAATGGGAAATATGCAAGCCCTTCTGCTGAAATATGATGAAGTATGATGGTCATCCCAAGGAAAAGCATTTGTGTGATTGGATTGTAAGCTGAGCTACATGCTATTTTCTATGGAACACCATTTTTACTTGAAAGAACAACAGGCAGTTAAACTATGCTTATTCAGCCTGGGTATTTGGCAGACATTCTCTCAAAAATGAACAAAGTCTGTCATTTAAAGAAAAACACTCATATTATGTATAAAAGTGAAAAGTGAAGTCACTCAGTCATGTCCGACTCTTTGTGACCCCATGGACTGTAGCCTACTAGGCTCCTCTGTCCATGGGGTTTTCCAAGCAATAGTACTGGAGTGGATTGCCATTTCCTTCTCCAGGGGAGCTTCCTGACCCAGGGATCAAACCAGAGTCTCCCACATTGTAGACAGACGCTTTACTGTCTGAGCCACCAGGGAAGTCCCATATTATGTGTGGCCAATGGTAAAATTTAAGTATTCACATACAAGTTAGAATTTTGGGAAAACTGTATTTGTCACCAGAAGCTCAACAGATTTCTAACAGTTAGAGACTTTTCTGATGTGATCAGTGCTGCTATTAAGAAATATGATTTTTATATATTGTGTAATGAAATATGTCAACATTTGAAAGAATGGTAGAACTCAGTGATCAATGTTTCTTAAACAATGCATGTTGTTACAAAATCATAAAAAGATCCATTGAAAGTACAAACTAAACTAATGAATTTTAATATGAAAATTTTATTTCATGTATTTATCATTGGTGTGATTTCAGATTCAATATTGTAGTAATCTTTAAGAAGTTACCACTTATTAATTTTTGGTATAGTATTAAAGCAAAGAATAATTTCCACAATTATCTGAAAACACTTTTAAGATACTTCTCTCTTTTCCAATTACTTATCTGGGTGATGCCAGATATTCTGTATATACCTCAACCAAAATAACATATCACATCAAATTAAAGAAAGAAGCAGAGGTGAGAATCCAGATTATAAAATATTATAAATTAAAGAGACTAACAAAATTATAAACAAATGCCACTCATTAAATTTTTTGTTTTGGAAAAATGTAGTTATCTTTTCATCAGTTCAGTTGCTCAGTTGTGTCTGACTCTTTGCGACCCCATGAATTGCAGCACACCAGGCCTTCCTGTCCATCACCTACTCCCAGAGTTTACTCAGACTCATGTCCATCGAGTCAGTGATGCCATCCAGCCATCTCATTCTCTGTCATCCCCTTCTCCTCCTGCCCCCAATCCCTCCCAGCATCAGAGTCTTTTCCAATGAGTCAACTCTGCTCATGAGGTGGCCAGAGTACTGGAGTTTCAGCTTTAGCATCATTCCTTCCAAAGAAATCCCAGGGCTGAGCTCCTTCAGAATGGACTGGTTGGATCTCCTTGCAGTCCAAGGGACTCTCAAGAGTCTTCTCCAACACCACAGTTCAAAAGCATCAATTCTTCGGCACTCAGCCTTCTTCACAGTCCACCTCTCACATCCATACATGACTACTAGAAAAACCATAGCCTTGACTAGATGGACCTTAGTCAGCAAAGTAATGTCTCTGCTTTTGAATATGCTATCTAGGTTGGTCATAACTTTTCTTCCAAGGAGTATGTGTCTTTCAATTTAATGGCTTCAATCACCATCTGCAGTGATTTTGGAGCCCCCCAAAATAAGGTCTGACACTGTTTCCACTGTTTCCCCATCTATTTCCCATGAAGTGATGGGACCGGATGCCATGATCTTAGTTTTCTGAATGTTGAGCTTTAAGCCAACTTTTTCACTCTCCTCTTTCACTTTCATCAAGAGGCTTTTCAGTTCCTCTTCACTTTCTGCCATAAGGGTGGTGTCATCTGCATATCTGAGGTTATTGATATTTCTCCCAGCAATCTTGATTCCAGCCTGTGTTTCTTCCAGTCCAGCATTTCTCATGATGTACTCTAGGTGTATATTATTTATGCTTACATATAATAGATTCATTGTGCTGTATTCAAATGAATTAATACTTTTAAATTTTCCTAGTTTTAATCTCTAATATAATAGATACCAATAACTGCAACCCACATAATCAAAAGCCTTTTGCAGTCTTCAACTTTTAGAGTGTTACAGGGTCCTAAGATCAAAGCTGGAGAACTCTAAGCTTTGGGAGAGCATGCCACATCTCTCTTGAGCACTATTCTTCTCTACATCAGAGACATTTGAAAAATAGCTGCCAGTATTTGTTGAGAATATGATTGACTGAACGACTGTTTGAGTGAATGAATGATACTTGCAAGATACTGCAGAGGGAAAAGTCTGGTATTAAAAAAAAAACAGAAATAAAAAAAGTAGAATTTTAGGAAAATGTTGATATTGTTCAATTGCTCATCTGTGTCCGACCTTTTGCAACCCAATGAACTGAAGCCTGCCAGACTTCCCTGTCCTTCACTATCTCCAAGAGTTTGCTCACACTCATGTTGATTCAGTTGATGATGCCATCCAACATCTCATCCTCTGTCACCCCCTTCTCCTCCTGCCCTCAGTCTTTCTTAGCAGCAGGATCCTCCCCAATGAGTTCGCACTTCACATCAGGTGACCAAAGTATTGGAGCTTCAACTTCAGCATCAGTCCTTCCAATGAATATTCAGGGTTGATTTCATTTATGATTGACTGGTATGATCTCTTTGCAGTCCAAGGGACTCTCAAGAGTCTTCTCCAGCACCCCAGTTTGAAAGCATCAATTCTTGGTGTTTGGCCTTCTTTATGGTCCAACCCTCACGTTTGTACAGGACTACTGGAAAAACCATAGCCTTGACTATGAGGATCTTTGTTGGCAAAGTGAGGTCTTTGCTTTTTAATATGCTGTCTAGGTTTGTCAAAGCTTTTCTTCCAAGGAGCACTTAAGTGTGTTAGTCACTCAGTAGTGTCCAGCTCTTTGTGATCCCATGGACTATAGCCCACCTGGCTCCTCTGTCCTTGGAATTCTCCAGGCAAAAATACTGGAGTGAGTAGCCATTCCCTTCTCCAGGGAATTTTCCCAACCCAGGGATTGAACCTGGGTCTCCTGCACTGACAGGTGGATTCCTTACTATCTGAGCCACTAGGGAAGCCCTAAGGAGCAAGTGGCTTCCAAGGAGCAAGTGTCTTTTAATTTCATGGCTGCAGTCTCACTATCCACAGTAATTTTGGAGCCCAAGAAAATTCTATCACTGTTTGTATTGTTTCCCCATCTATTTGCCATGAAATAATGGGGCAGGATGCCATAATCTTAGCATTTTAAATGTTGCATTTTAACATTCTTCTCTTTCACCTTCATCAAGAGGCTCTTTAGTTCCTCTTCATTTTCTGCCATTAGAGTGATATCATCTGCATATCTGAGGTTGTTGATATTTCTCCCAGCAATCTTGATTCCAGCTTATGAATCATCCAACCCAGAATTCTGCATGATGTGATCTTCATATAAGTTAAATAAGCAGGGTGACAATATACAACCTTGACACACTCCTATCCCAATTTTGAACCAGTCCATTGTTCCATGTCCAGTTCTGTCACTTCTTGACCTGTACACAGGTTTCTCAGGAGACAGGCAAGGTGGTCTGGTTTTCCCATCTCTTTAAGAATTTTCCACAGTTTTTTTTTTTTTTTTTGTGATCCACTCAGTCAAAGGCTTTAGCATAGTCAGGGAAGCAGAAGTAGATGTTTTTCTGGAATTCTCTTGCTTTTTCTATGATCCCGTGGATGTTGGCAATTTGATCTATGGTTCCATTGCCTTTCTTAAACCCAGCTTGTATATCTGAAAGTTCCTGGTTCACAAACTATTGAAGCCTAGCTTGAAGGATTTTGAGCATTACTTTGCTAGCATGTGAAATGAATGCAATTGTGTGGTAGTTTTAACATTCTCTGGCATTGCCCTTCTTTGGGAAGGGCAATGAAAGCTGACTTTTTCCAGTCCTATGGCCACTGCTGAGTTTCCCAAATTTGCTAGAATTTGAGTTAAGCACTTTAACAGCATCATCTTTTAGGATTTGAAATAGTTCAGCTGGTATTCCATCAGCTCCATTGGCTTTGTTCATAGAGACGCTTCCTAAGGCCCATTTGACTTTGCACTCCAGCATGTCTGGCTCTAGGTGAGTGATCACACCATCATGGTTATCTGGGTCATTAAGATCTTTTTTGTATATTTCTTCTGTGTTTTCTTGCCACTTCTTCTTAATATCTTTTGCTTCCATTAGGTCCATACTACTTCTGTCCTTTATTGTGCCCATCTTTGCATGAAATGTTCCCTTGATATCTCTAATTGTCTTGAAAATTTCTCTAGTCTTTTCCATTCTATTGTTTTCCTCTATTTCTTTGCATTGCTCACTTAAGAAGACTTTCTTATCTCTTCTTGCTGTTCTCTGGAACTCTGCATTCAGATGGGTACGAGGAAACTAGTACATGGAGGAATACTTAGGCTTTGGACCTAACCCTGAGTTCAAATCCTGGCTCCAACTTTTATTAGCTAAATACCATTTTGAGCTTCAGCTTGTTAGCTGAGTATTAGTACACCTTCCTGCCTCTGTGCCTGTTTCTTTACCTGTAAAATGAGAATAATGACAGCACCTATCCCATACATTCATGTTGGAAGTAAAGTGCTTGACTTGTACTGCCTAATATGGCAGTCACTGGCTACATGTGATCACTGAGCACTTGGTATGTGGCTAGCGCAAATGAAAAAATAAGTTTTAAATTTTATTTCATTTTAATTGGTTGAAATTAAAATGTTTAAATAGAAGTAGTTTGTCAAAATGAATAAGAATAAAAAAAAGAAATAATTTTTGATACTAATTCAAGCATTAAACTCCTTTTAAGCAAATTTAGATCAATTTGAGTTTGTGATTCTAATTTTCCAGTTTATTTTTTATGAAATCTAAATACTGATCAAATATTTGCAGTGGAAAGTTAGGTCCAAATTGAGATGTGTTGTAGGTATAAAATGCATGGTGGATTTACAAGACAATACCAAAAAATGAAGTATATTAGTAAGTTTTTATACTGATTATACACTCATAATAAAAAAATTAAGATAAATCTCACCATTTTTTATTTTTTGATGTGGCAATTAGAAATGCAAGACAGCAAAAAAGACACAGATGTATAGAACAGTCTTTTGGACTCTGTGGGAGAGGGAGAGGGTGGGATGATTTAGGAGAACGGCATTGAAACATGTATAATATCATATATGAAATGAATCACCAGTCCAGGTTCGATGCATGATACTGGATGCTTGGGGCTGGTGCACTGGGATGACCCAGAGGGATGGTACGGGGAGGGAGGAGGGAGGGGGATTCAGGATGGGGAACATGTTTATACCTGTTCCCCGTGTTCAACATGGCAGATTCATGTTGATTTATGGCAAAACCAATACAATATTGTAAAGTAATTAACCTCCAACTAAAATAAATAAGTTTATATTTAAAATATTTTAAAAAAAGAAATTTAAGATACACATATAGATTACATTCTATTTCCATTGTACAGTGGCTCTGTACACAGTAAGTATTGTATACAACATTAGTGATCACTGTTTTATTATTATGTATACTATAAAAAGATAACATTTACCTTATAAAATCATATAAAGATAAAATGCAAGTATTCTGTAAGGCTCTTACTCCAGTGTTAGGCACATGATAAGGGCTCAGTAAATGGTACCCATCACCAGTAAGGAAAGAGGGCATTCTGTGTTCTTGGATAACAGAACTGAAAGGCTGGGTGGGGAGTGCGTATTGTAGAAAGTTTGAAAATCTGGCTGAAAAAGCTGAGGCTTAATTCTCTGTACAACCAAGAGCCACTTAAGCACATGATCCAAGATATGTTTTAGAAAGATAACTCTGACAATAAGTGTCCTCAGTGGGGGGAGATGTGAGATTTAGAAACAGTTCTAAACCATTCAGAGCTACATCTGCAGAGTTGGTTGGGTGATCAAGCTGGGAACTGCTGTCTGGGGTCACAAACCAAGTCTCAGTTTGAGTGATGAGCCTGGTTTCTTGGGAAGCTCATAATCAAGACTTGTAGCAATTCTGAAAGAGATTTCACAGGCATTTTTGAAAAGTGATAGACAGCATCATCAGTATAAGCAGCTCTCCTTCCACTGTGACTATTCCAAAATGTGTACATTTTTTGTGTTTACACATCAAGCAAATAAATGATACCATCACATTTTAGTGTATTTTTGTACTCCAGATGAAAGGCTCTTGTAAAAACTTTTCCTGGTCTCAAGCACCCTAACCAGTCCTTCAAGTTCCCTTTTTATATAAATAAACCCATCCTTCCCTAGGAAACACTTAGATACTGACTGAAACAAACTAAATCCATATCCTTTCACCAGTACTGCCATTATATCCAGATGAAAGACCCCCCTCTCCTAGGCCCCACAGCTTTGAGGGTTCTGAGATGGCCCCTTTCCTGCTGCACTGCTGTCCTTTATTAGTTATCTAAGATTGCATAAAAAATTGCAAAACTTAGTGAGTTAAAATGACAATCATCATTTACATCAACCATGGTTTCTGCAGATTGTGAATTAAGAAGTACCTTAGCTAGGGAAGAGGCTTCTCTGGTGGCTCAGATGAAAAAGAATCAGCCTTTAGTTTGCTGAATCTGCAATCAGCAATGCAGGAGACCTGGGTTCTGTCCCTGAGTTGGGAAAATCCCCTGGAGGAGGGCATGGCAACCACTTCATTATTCTTACCTGGAGAATCCCCATGGACAGAGGAGCCTGGCAGGTTAGAGTCCATGAGGTTGCAAAGAATTGGACCCTACTAAGTGACTAAGCCCAAGCATTCTTAGCTAGGTGACTCTGGTTCAGGGTCTCTCATGGGAGGTTGTAGTCAGAAGTTAGCTGGGCCTGTAGTCATTTGAAGGCTTGTCTTTGGAGGATATATTAATGCTTTCAAGGTGTTCACTTACAGAACTGGAAATTTGATTTTGACTGCTGTCAAAAGACTTTGGGTCCACTTCACATGGGAAGCTCCCTCACAAGATGGTGGCTAGGTTCTGAGGCCAAACATACAAATGGACAATGGCTAGATCATACATGAAAATAGAACCCAGAACCACAATGTGCCCCATCAGTGAAGTCAACAACAACTTCCATATCAATAAGCCCCAAATGGCCAGGACTTGATCTATTACTGATAGCTTCTCTAATTTTTGCTTCCATTTCCAACTTAAAACTAGCCAAAGAAAGCAAAATCTGCCTCCCTCAATCACACCAGAGAAGGCAATGGCAACTCACTCCAGTACTCTTGTCTGGAAAATCCCATGGACGGAGGAACCTGGTAGGCTGCAGTCCATGGGGTCGCTAAGAGTTGGACACGACTGAGCGACTTCACTTTCACTTTTCACTTTCATGCTTTGGAGAAGGAAATGGCAACCCACTCCAGTGTTCTTGCCTGGAGAATCCCAGGGATGGGGGAGCTTGGTGGGCTGCCATCTATGTGTCTGGGTCGCACAGAGTTGGACATGACTGAAGCGACTTAGCAGCAGCAGCAGCAACCAATCACACAAAATGCCCTACTTCCATTCAGCCAGCCTGCAGCTTCCCCAGGCCACACACTTCTAATTAGGCACACCTGAGGCTTTCCCTTTACCTAGAGCCATGCCCCTAGTCTGCTGCTTTTGGATCTCTGCCAAAAGACATGATAGTGGCTGACTCCCTTTCTACACAAACTCTGAATTAAATAGCTTTATCTTGTTTTAATATGGGTGGTTTTTGCTTATTTACACAAATTTACACAAATTCTGAAAGTGTGTGTGTTTGTGTATGTGTGTATGAGAGAGAGCATGAAGTGGCCAGAAGCCGTGTCCTTTTCATGACCCAGCTTTGGAAGTCACAAATTATCACTTCCACCATACCCCCTTGGTGCAGGTAGTCACAATCCCTCACCTAGGGGGAACATAGATCACCCCTCTCGGTAGAGAGATGTGCCAATAACAATGAAAGAAGAGCATCCTAGATGGGGTAAATATGTGGGTTTGGTCATTTAAAAAAAAATACAATCAGTTCCCTACCCTCTGGACAAAGAGTCTATGGGGTTAGGAGACATGCTTGCATAAAACCTGCTCCCCAACTTCTAAGCCCGCAATGAATATGTTAGCCACTATCTAAATGTGTTTTTTTCTATTTAAATCAATTGAAATTGAATAAAATTTAGAGTCCATTTCCTCAGTCTCACTAACCACATTTTGAGTACTCAATAGCCACAAATGGCTAGTGGCTACCATACTGGACAGCCCAAATAGAGAATATTTCCATCACTGCCTTGGATAGCGCTGATCTAGGTCAAGTTCAGAGACCTCAAAAATCCATGTAGTTCATATTTTGATATTAGCAGTCAGGGTCTGGATGGGTGACCCAAAATGATGGTTGGCAGGCTTTGTAGATAGAGCTTAAATATCCAGGCTGCAATATCAGCAAGCTTGCTGTTATGTCCTGAGTTGTGTCCCCTCAGACTCATATGTTAAAACCCTAACCCTCGACGTGACTGCATTTGAAGAAGGGCCAAAGAAGGAGGTAGTACACATTAAGTGAGGCCATAAGGGTAGGACCTTAATCCAGCAGGTCTGATGTCCTTAGAAGAGGAAGAGATGAGAGAGCGCCCTCTCTCCACATGCCACAGGGAAAATGCCACATGAGGATGCAACAAGATGGTAGAACCTGTAAGATAAGAAGGAAACTCAGCAAGAACCAAATTAGCTGGCACCTTGATCCTGGACTTCCAACCTGCAGAACTGTGAGAAAATTAATTTCTGTTACTGAATCCACCCAGCCTGTGGTATTTTTTTTACAGCAGCCTAAGTAGATTCACACACTTGTGCACAAGGTCCTTCACAGAACAGTCTAGAACAAGGGATAGGAGAAAGAGGGAAGGGGAGACAGAGGTTGGTGGCTTACTCTCCACCACCATCTCACTTCAGCATGGAACCTCAAGAAACTCAAAAATAAAATTCAAAATTGGCCTCCCAAGATGTTATAAAGATGTATATGGCAATGAAGAGAGATACAATTTATTTAACAGTTTGTTCACTTGATTCATACTTTCTAAATATTTTGACATACAGTATGTAGGTAGGCCTCCATGTGTGCTCCTTTATAGGAACCCATGGGGCTCCTCTGGTACCTCAGTTGGTAAAGAATCCACCTGTAATGCAGGAGACTCTGGTTCAATTCCTGAGTTGGGAAGAGTCCCTGAAGAAGGGATAAACTACCCACTCCAGTATTCTTGGGCTTCCTTGGTAGCTCAGATGGTAAATAATTTGCCTGCAATGCAGGAGACCTGGGTTTGATCCCTGGGTTGGGAAGATCCCCTGGAGAAGGGAAAGGCTACCCACTCCAGTATTCTTGCCTGGAGAATTCCATGGACAGAGGAGCCTAGCAGGCTACAGTCCATGGGGTTGCAAAGAGTCAGACACGATTGAATAACTAAGCACATTACAGCATGCTGCTAAGTCACTTCAGTTGTGTCCGACTCTGTGCAACCCCATAGACGGTAGCCCACCAGGCTCCCCCGTCCCTGGGATTCTCCAGGCAAGAACACTGGAATGGGTTGCCATTTCCTTCTCCAATGCATGAAAGTGAAAAGTGAAAGTGAAGTCACTCAGTCGTGCCCGACTCTTAGCGACCCCATGGACTGCAGCCCACCAGGCTTCTCCGTCCATGGGATTTTCCAGGCAAGAGTATTGGAGTGGGTTGCCACAGTACAGCATAGGAACCCACAAATGTTGGAGATGCATAAGATTTTAGTGTACATAGTTTCTTAGTCTGAGGAATAAGAAAATATATGTGTATGCTATGTTGCATTATCACTGTAATGAAAACACTGGATTCCAAAAAGAAGGGTGCTAGACATCAGGCCCAGTGTAGTGGCACAAACTGGGTAGAGAAACTTGCTCTGCCTTAGTGCATATTTCATAGAGCCTGTTTCAAGACTAAAAGTCAAATGGAGATATCAACTGCATTATGGTCTAAAGAATCTGCTGAGTAATCTGAAAAAAAAAAAAAAAAGACTGCATGGAGTAGGCTTTGAAATAGAGTTATGCAGGAGTCACTGTTGCTGCCCCCTCTTCCTGGGCTGCAGCACCCATCTCTCAGTCACTGAGGGTGACTTTTCTTTCAAGTGACACTTTGAACAGCCAACCTTTATCCACTGAAATATACCTTGATACGTTCTATTTTTCCACCTGGTATTTTTTTCATAATTTTATTTATTTATTTTTGGCTGTGCTGGGTGGTTCTTCATTTCTGAGCAGGCTTTACTCTAGCTGTGGCAAGTGAGGGCTGCTCTCTACTTGCAGTGCTCACACTCCTCATTGTGGTGGCTTCTCTTGGTGCAGAGTACAGGCTCTAGAGTGTGCATGCTTCAGTAGTTGTGGCTTGCGGGCTCTAGGACACAGGCTCAGTAGTTGTGACACATAAGTTTAGTTGATCCATGGCGTGTGGGATCTTCTTTGGCCAGGGATCAAACCTGTGTCTTCTGCACTGGCAGGCAGATTCTTTACCACTGAGCCCCCAGGGAAGCCTCTGCTTGGTATACATTCAAACAAAAAGGCTTGTCAGCAGCTTGCACATAAAGAAAGTCTTCCATTTTCCCATATAAATATTTTGGGCTGTCTGATGAAAAGTCTGTTTTTCCAGATCAGCGAGTTCTGTAGCTGACGAATGTTTCCAAAACCATATGGCTGCTGATGGTGAGAACCCAAATTCCTGACTACACAGAAAGTGGCCTCCTGCATCTGAGACTCTGGGTTGAAGGGCAAGGTTTGTCCTTGGCCAGAGCAGCTGAGAGCCTTTCTATATCCCAGGGAAAAAATGCTTTTGCTGCTCCCTCTTTGTTCAGTTACTTGTGTTTACATTCCCCTGACTTTGAGGGCCTTCATGTGGCATTATCACAATGTGAGTCAACATTGCAGAAGCTACCCAGACTTCTAGACCGGGTGGAAGGCTTAACAAGTGTGTAGGCCAACTCCACCCCAAATTCTGCTCCAAATATGCACAAAGACTGGATCCTACACATATTTTTTAATTAAAAATAGATATGTGTTGGGCAGTGAGGAAAAAAAGACCAGTAAAGATGTTCTGAAAGAAAGCTAGACTTACCACTTGCCTGGAAGGGAGAGCCATACTACTGCACTCAGGTACAAGATCAGCAGGTTTCTCTAAGCATAAATTGAAAGAACTTACATAACAAAAAGAATTTGGCCAAGAGGCAGAATGTAAATTCTTTCTTTTCGTGTCTCTGATACAGGGAAGTCTGGTTTCAAATAAGTTTGGGATTAGTTGCCTAAATTTCCCATGGGCTTGGAGTCATTCAGTGGAAGGCTTAAGCTGAGAATTCTCATCAAAGTTTTCTTTAATACACATACAAATACGAAAGAGTAACTGCCAGGAGTCAGAAGAGAAGAAGGAGACTTTAGATAGTGAAATAAATGAAAGTTGAAGCTATGCAGCCCATAGGATGTGAGCCTTATCTGGAAGCAACTTGGTGTACACCAGGACCCAGGAGAAAGGAGCAGTGACCCCACAAGAGACTAAGCCAGACTTGCCTGTGAGTGTCTAGAAGTCTTGGGTGGAGGTGAAGATCGACAGTAGGTGGCCTGCCCCAGGGTCAGTGGCACCAAATACAATAGTCCTGGGAGCCCTGGGGCATGTTGGGGTATGCTGCCCTAAGTCCTTTTGAAGGAGGTCACCATCATCCCTACCATAGTTTGGCCTTAGGCCAAACTATATAGAGGGAAAACAGCCCCAACCTTCAACAAAAAATTGAATTAAAGATTTACTGAGTATGGCCCTGTACTATTCAGGGAAAAGATTTATACAGTCAGCAAAAATAAGACCTGGAGCTGACTGTGGCTCAGATCATGAACTCTTTATTGCAAAATTCAGACTTAAATTGAAGAAAGTAGGGAAAACCACTAGACCATTCAGTTCAGTTCTGTTCAGTTCAGTCACTCAGTCGTGTCCAACTCTTTGTGACCCCATGAATCACAGCAAGCCAGGACTCCCTGTCCATCACCAACTCTCAGAATTCACTCAGACTCATGTCCATCGAGTTGGTGATGCCATCCAGCCATCTCATCCTCTGTCGTCCCCTTCTCCTCCCACTCCCAATCCCTCCCAGCATCAGGGTCTTTTCCAATGAGTCAACTCTTTGCATGAGGTTGCCAAAGTATTGGAGTTTCAGCTTCTTCATCAGTCCTTCCAATGAACATCCAGGACTGATCTCCTTTAAGATGGACTGGTTGGATCTCTTTGGAGTCCAAGGGACTCTCAAGTGTCTTCTCCAACACCACAGTTCAAAAGCATCAATTCTTCAGCACTCAGCTTTCTTCACAGTCCAACTCTCACATCCATACCTGACCACTGGAAAAACCATAGCCTTGGCTAGATGGACTTTTGTTGGCAAAGTAATGTCTCTGCTTTTCAATATGCTATCTAGGTTGGTCATAACTTTCCTTCCAAAGAGTAAGCGTCTTTTAATTTCATGGCTGCAATCACCATCTGCAGTGATTTTGGAGCCTAAAAAAATAAAATCTGTCACTGTTTCCACTGTTTTCCCATTTATTTGTCATGAAGTGATGGGATTGGATGCCATGATCTTAGTTTTCTGAATGTTGAGCTTTAAGCCAACTTTTTTATTCTCCCCTTTCACTTTCATCAAGAGACTCTTTAGTTCTTCTTCACTTTCTGGCATAAGGGTGGTGTCATCTGCATATCTGAGGTGACTGATACTTCTCCCAGCAATCTTGATTCCAGCTTGTGCTTCTTCCAGCCCAGCGTTTCTCATGATGTACTCTGCATATAAGCTAAATAAGCAGGGTGACAATATACAGCCTAGACGTACTCCTTTTCCTATTTGGAACCAGTCTGTTATTCCATGTCCAGTTCTAACTGTTGCTTCCTGACCTGCATATAGGTTTCTCAAGAGGCAGGTCAGGTGGTCCAGTATTCCCATCTCTTTCAGAGTTTTCCACAGCTTATTGTGATCTACACAGTCAAAGGCTTTGACCTTACAGGTATGACCTAAATCAAATTCCTTATGAGCATACAGTGGACGTGTCAGATTCAAAAGATTAAATCTCATAGACAGAGTGCCTGAAGAACTATGGACAGAGGTTGGTAACATGGTACAGGAGGCCTTGATCAAAACCATCCCCCAGAAAAAGAAATGCAAAAAGGCCAAATGATTATCCACAGAGGCCTTACAAATAGCTGAGAAAATAAGAGAAGTGAATGGCAAAAGAGAAAAGGAAAGATATTTCCATTTGAATGCAGAGTTCCAAAGAATGTCAAGGAGAGACAAGATAGCCTTCCTAAGTGATCAATGCAAGAAAGAGAGGAAAACAATAGAATGGGGAAGACTAGAGATCTCTTCAGGAAAATTAGAGATATCAAGGGAGCATTTCATGGAAAGATGGGCACAATAAAGGACAGAAGCAGTATGGACCTAATGGAAGCAAAAGATATTAAGAAGAAGTGGCAAGAAAACACAGACAAAATATATAAAAGAGATCTTAATGACCCAGATAACCATGATGGCATGATCACTCACCTAGAGCCAGACATGCTGGAGTGCAAAGTCAAATGGGCCTTACTAAGTATCACTACGAACTAAGCCAGTGGAGCTGATGGAATACCAGCTGAACTATTTCAAATCCTAAAATATGACGCTGATAAAGTGCTGCACTCAATATGCCAGCAAATTTGGAAAACTCAGCAGTGGCCACAGGATTGGAAAAGGTCAGTTTTCATTCCAATCCCAAAGAAAGGCAATGCCAAACCATGTTCACACTACCACACAATTTCGCTCATCTCATAGCTAGCAAAAATTGCTCAAAATTCTCCAAGCCAGGCTTCAACAGTACATGAACTGAGAACATCCAGATGTTCCAGAGGGATTTAGAAATTTAAACCAGAGATTAAATTACCAATATCCACTGGATCACAGAAAAAGCAAAAGAGTTCCAGAAAAACATCTACTTCTGCTTCATTGACTATGCTAAAACCTTTGACTGGGTGGATCACAAAAAAACTGTAGATAATTCTTAAAGAGATGGGTATACCAGACCACCCTACCTACCTCCTGAGAAATCTGAACACAGGTCAAGAAGCAACAGTTATAACCAAACATGAAACAATAGACTGGTTCCAAATTGGGAAAGGGTACATCAAGGCTGTGTGTTGTCACCATGCTTATTTAACTTATATGCAGAGTATATCTTGCAAAATATTGGGTTGGATGAAACACAAGCTGGAATCAGTATTGCTGGGAGAAATATCAATAGCCTCAGATATGCAGATGACACCACCTTTACGGCAGCAAGTGAAGATGAACCAAAAACACTCTTGATGAAAGTGAAAGAAGGGAGTGAAAAAGCTGGTTTAAAACTCAACAGTCAAAAAACTAAGATCATGGCATCTGGTCCCATCACTTCATGGCAAATAGATGGGAAAATAATGGAAATAGTGACAGACTTCATTTTGGGGGGTTCCAAAATCACTGCAAATGGTGACTGCAGCCATGAAATCAAAAGACACTTGCAAGAAAAACTATGACCAACCTAGACAGTGTATTAAAAAAGAGAAACATTGCTTTGCAAACAAAGGTCTGAATAGTCAAAGCTATAATTTTTCCAGTAATCAAGTACGGATATGAGAGTTGGACCATAAGAATGGCTGAGTGCCAAAGATGGATGCTTATGAACTGTAGCATTGGAGAAGATTCTTGAGAGTCCTTTGGACTGCAAGATTGAAAAAGTCAATTCTAAAGGAAACCAGTCCTGAATATTCACTGGAAGGACTGAGGCTGAAGCTGAAGCTCCAATACTTTGGTCACCTGATACAAGGAGCTGACTCATTAGAAAAGACCCTCATGCTGGGAAAGATTGAAGGCAGGAGGAGAAGGGGATGACAGAGGATGATATGGTTGGATGGTATCACTGACTCGACGGACATGAGTTTGAGCAAGATCTGGGAGATGGTGATGGACCAAGAATCCTGGCGTGCCATAGCCCATGGGGTTTCAAAAAGTCAGACACAACTGAGCAACTGAACTGAACTGATCAGGATGCAGAGTCAGAGATAGGCAGCCAGAACAATTCCCTGCACAATGCTGCGGTTCATAAAACCTTGCCTCATCTGTGGTCTGGGATTGAAAAGTTGCATCTGGTAACAAGCTTCCTGCCCCAGGTTTAGGTGGGAACACCACTAGGGAAGGATAGGACGTTAAGACCAAGAAATGTTGTCCAGGACCTACCTGGTGTATTCTGTGGGTTGTGCAGATTTGGGCCAGCCGCAAATCCACACCATGGATCTCAAACCAGGCTTCTCCAGGATTCCCAAGGAAGGTGAGCTCTCTGAAGTCTGAGCCTGGTGGGCTACAGTCCACGGGGTCACAAAGTGTCAGACACAACTGAGCAACTAAGCACAGCATGACACTGCAATAAAAACCTTTTATTTATTTATTTATTTTAAAAACAGTAAGTACTCTCTTTAATGGCTCTCAGGGATGAGGTAGTAGGGAAGGAGGGTTTCGAAGAAGGGCTGCAGTGTGAGAAACCCTCTAGAGTATATATATGTTATTAATCATCACCATGTGCCAGGCTCTTTACTACTTGTTATCTTGAACCTTCCCAACAACCACATTCTATAGCAGCCATTTTATCTATTTTCAGAAAGCTAGTCAAAGTTGCACTCTTATCACATGCCTGAAATTTCACCAGCTGAGATTCATTCTTAGAAGTTTTAATAGCTTTTCCGTCTCTATGTGCGCACACAGCTCCATACTAGACTAGAACACTGGAAAATGAAGTATGATGAAAAAAATTCTGAAAAGGCAGCCCTACGATTGTGGAGCAATCCCAGGGTGAGGGCAAATGTTGACTGTGGAGAGATGGAACAAGGGAGGAGATTCTGGTGGGAAATACCTGTGGAGAAAAGCCAGGCAGCCATGGAAAGGTGATACTGCTGAGCTGCTCATAGCGGGTGGAGCCATCACCATAGCCTCTCTTTCTCCACATGCCAGCATCCACAGCTGAACAATAGAGAGGCTGGCCCATCAACACTGGATGCACCGAACTACAGAGTAGGACCCCAGCAGGAATGCACCTTTAAGTGCCTGATGCAGGTATATATAGAGCAGTACCCCAGCCAGGGGGGCCCCTCTAGGTGCCTGATGCACTAAAACACAGAGAAGGACCCCAGAAAACGGAGCCCTATAAGTGCCTGAAAGGGCGGATCTATGGAGAAAGACTAGCCAAAGAGGCCTTCTGATCTCCAGCTACCAGAGGCTCAAAAAAAGACTGATATGTCCATAACTCCTGCGGTGGAGGCGGCCAATGTCTCAGCACACTTAGTGCCACCTGAGTCCCCACAACCCAAGCAGCTGTGCCACCTTCACACTTAACACTCACTGGGGCAGAGCTGCCACAGGCAAATAAAAAGTCTTGCGTCTATGCACGCGGAGTTGCTAGGGTCGTGCCCAACTCTTTGCAACCCTGTGGACTGTGGCCTGCCAGGCTTCTGTCAGGGGGTCCTCCAGGCAAGACTACTGGACTGTATTGGACAATTCTGGTTGGCATACCATTCTAGAGCATTACATTTCCTGCTGCCTTAGCCGCCAACACTCCTGAGTACCTGGTGCTGCCAGAACCCCTGCAACTCAAGCAGCTGCACTACCTCTACACCTGGCCCTCCCTGGGGCAGACTCAAGTCCTCCAGGGCAGCCTCAGGAGCAAACCCCAGTGGATAACCCACATGCAGAGGTGGAAATAAAACCACAATTGAAACCCAGGGGCAGTGTGGCTAAGGAAGAAGACCCAAAACCTTCCCACCAGCTGTACAATCTGCAGATTAAATCCACATGATCAACTAGGCAAACTCTGTTTACAGAATACATAAAAAGGCTTTGAGAGCTCTCACAAAAGAAAACACTCTATTTCTGATAGCTGTGGATGTTGGAGGCAAAACCACACAGGAGTAGGACCAGATTAGAATCTGAGCTGCCCCTACAGCAGGTCCAGAGAACAGCACAGTGCTGGAGGGCATGCTAGGTAGGAGAGCTGGACTGTGACTCCCAGCAAGGGAAAGGACCCTGACAGCAGTGACTCAAGTAAAGCATTTATTATTTTTATGTTTTGACTTGTTCTGTAGTTCCTTTTGAATTATTTTCCTTTTTATTTCTTTTTCTTTCCACCCCCTCCTCCGTTTAGTTTTTTTTTTTTTTTTTTTCAATCACACCTTTCAATGTTATAAACCTCTGCCTCTACATTGGTCTTTTACAGTTCTGAGGAGTTTTCTTTCTTTCTTTCTTTCTTTCTTTCTTTTTCTTTTCCTGTTAAAAATTCTTTCTTCTTCCTATTTTTTTCTTTTCTCTTTTTTTTAATTTTAATTTTTAACTTTTAAAATCTATTATTATTTTTCTTCATTTATTCCTTTGTTGCTTTTCCTACTGTTTTTTCCCCTTGCAGTTAACCTTTACTGTATATAAATTTTCATCTACCTTTATTTATCTTTGCATGTCTATTCTTTCTTTCCTTTCCTCTCAACATATTTGTTAGTTTTGTTTTCATTGCTGTATTCCCCACTTGGCACCTTGCTTTAGCTTTGCTTTCCAGTCTGTGCTTTAGTTAGTTTTGTTCTTAACTGGTAGATATAATTTTTGATTTCCTTTGTTTGCCAGGTCAATCTATTGCACCTTATTTATGTTGGACTGTTTTGATTTTGTTTATGGATGTAAATGTATATTCCATTATTTTAATCATTATTTGCTGATTTTATAACTGCCATTTGTCTGGCATTCATCTGCCTTTGCTCATTTTGGGTATTTGTTTTAATCTCATCTAATGCCACAACAAACCACTTTAGAATCTTTTCTGACCAGAGATCAAACCCTGAGCCTTTGGAGTGGGAGCACTGACTCCAAGACCCTAGACTACTAGAGAACTAACCCTCTGAAGTATAAAATAGCAAGAATTCCTGCAAAGGAAACCACTTGAATACAAGATCCAGCAGCACCCAACCACCAGTAGTACCCTATGAAGGACACCTCATCCAAACAACAAACAAAAATACAAACCCAGTCATCAGCAGACAGGATTACAACCTCAATCAGCCTCACCCATCAGAGGAAAAACAAACAAAACAAAAAAAAAAGACTTGGCACAAATCTCACCTTATACGAAGCTTACACAAACCATTGCACCAACCATAGTGGGGCAGAAACCAAAAGGAAGAAAAAATTCAACCTTGAAGCCTGGGGAAAGGAGACCTCAAACACAATAAGTTTAAATAAAAATAATGAAAGGAAGATAAATAATACACAAATGAAGGAACAAACTAGAAACATAGAAGTCCAAATAAATGAAGAGGAAATAGGCAAACTACCTGAAAAACAATTCAGAATAATGATAGTAAAGATGATCAAAAACCTTGATAAAAGAATGGATAAAATGCAAGAATCAATTCACAAAGACCTAGAAGAATTAAAGAATTAACATACAAAGACAAACAACACAATTACTGAAATTAAAAATACTCTAGAAGGAATGAATAGCAAAATACCTGAAGCATAAGAAAGAATCAGTGAGCTGGAAGATTAAATGGTGGAAATAGCTTCTGAAGAGCAGAATAAAGTAAAAAGAATGGAAAGAACTGAGGAGAGTCTCAGCAACTTCAGGGACAATATCAAATGCACCAACGTTTGAATTATAGGAGTCCCAGAAGAAGAAGAGAAACAGAAAGAGTATCAGAAAATTTTTGAAGAGATTATAGTTGAAAACTTCCCCAGTATGAAAAGAAAATATACAATCAAGTCCAAGAGGCACAAAGAGTCCCATACATGATAAACCCAAGGAGAAACACACCAAAACACATACTAATCAAACTAGCAAAGACTAATCACAAAACAAGATTATTAAAAGTGGCAAGGGAGAAACAACAAGTAACATACAAGGGAAACCCCATACATTTAACAGCTAATTTTTCAACAGAAACTCTGCAGGCCAGAAGAGAATGGCAGGATATATTTAAAGTACTGAAAGGGAAAAATCTAAAACCAAGATTACTGTACCTGGCAAGAACCTCATTCAACATTAATGGAGAAATAAAAAGCTTTTCAGACAAGCAAAAGTTAAGAGAATTCAGTACCACCAAACCAGCTTTACAATAAATATTAAATGGATTTATATAGTCAAGAAATACAAGAGAAGAAAAAAGATCTACAAAATCAGCATCAAACAATTAAGAAAATGGCAATAGAAACATATATATCAATAATTACTTTAAATGTAAATGGATTAAATGTGCCAACCAAAAGACAGAGACTGGCTGAATGGATACATATATATGCTGTCTAAAAGAAACCCACTTCAGACCTAAAGACACATATAGACTGAAACTGAGAGGATGGAAAAATATATTCCATGCAAATGGGAAGCAAGAAAGCTATAGTAACAATCCGCATATCAGACAAAAAAAAAGACCTTAAAATAAGGAAGGACACTACAAAATTAATGATAAGGGATCAATCTAAGAGGAAGACATAACAATTGTAAATATCTATGCACCCAACATAGGAGACCCTCAATACATAGGACAAACACAAACATACATAAAAAGAGAAATTGATAGTAACACAATAATAATAGGAGACTTTAACACCCCACTCACACCAATGGACAGATCATCAAAACAGAAAATTAATAAAGAAACACAAGTCTTACATGATACATTAGATGAGATGGATCTCTTGATGTCTTCAGGACATTCCATCCAAATGTAGAAGAATAAATACCTTCTTCTCAAGTGCACATGGAACATTCTCCAGGATAGACCACATCTTGGGTCACAAATCAAACCTCAATAAATTTAATAAAATTTAAATTGCATCAAGCATCTTCTCCAACCACAACACTATGAGACTAGATACCAATTAAAAGAAAAAAACTGTAAGAAACACAAACACATGGAGATTAAACAACATGTTTCTAAATAACAAACAGATTACTGAAGAAATCAAAAGGGAAATCAAAACACTTCTAGAAACCAATAACAATAAAAACATGACAACTCAAAACCTATGGGATGCAGCAAAAGGAGTTCTATGGGAAATTTATAGCAATACAGTCCTACTTCAAGAAACAAGAAAAACATTGAATAGACAGCCGAACTTTACACCTAAAGCAACTGGAAAAAGAAGAACAACAGCAACCAAAAAAAATTAGTAGAAGGAAAGAAATCATAAAGATCCAAGGAGAAATAAATGAAAAAGAAATGAAAGAAACAATAGTAAAGAGTAATAAAACTAAAAGGTGGTTCTTTAGAATATAAACAAAATTGACAAAACTTTATCCAGACTCATCAAGAAAAAAAGAGAAGAATCAAATCAGAAAAATTAGAAATGAAAAAGGAGAGGTTACAGCAGACAATGCAGAAATACAAAGGATTACAAGAGACTATTATGAACAGTTATATGGCAATAAAATGGAACACCTGGAAGAAATGGACAGATTCTTAGCAAAGCTCAATCTTCCAAGACTGAACCAGGAATAAATATAAATTATGAACAACCCAATTACATGCACTGTAATAAAGCTGTGATAAAAATTTCCCAAAAATCAAAAAAGCCCAGGACCAGATGGCATCACAGGAGAATTCTATCAAACATTTAGAGAAGCGCTAATACCTATACTTCTGAAATTATTTCAAAAAATTGCAGAGGAAGGAACACTTCCAAACTCATTCTATGAGGCCACCATCACCATGATACCAAAACCAGACAAAAACTACACAAAAGAAGAAAACCACAGGCCAATATCACTGATGAACATAGATGCAGAAATCCTCAACAAAATTTTAACAAACAGAATTCAGCAACATATCAAGAAGCTCATACACCATGATCAAGTTGGGTTTATCTCAGGAATGCAAGGATTCTTCAATATACTCAAGTCAATCAATATGATACACCATATTAACAAATTGAAAGATAAAAATCATATGATCATATCCATAGATGCAGAAAAAGCCTTTGACAAAATTCAGCACTCACTTATGATTGAGACTCTTCAAAATATGGGCATAGAGGCAACCCACTTCAACATAGTAAAGGCCACATATGATAAGCCTACAGCAAACATTATTCTCAATGGTGAAAAGCTGAAAGCATTCCCCCTAAGATCAGGAACAAGACAAGGGTGTCCACTTTCACCACTATTATTCAAAATAGTTCTGGAAGTCCTAGCTACAGCAATCAGAGGGGGAAAAAAATAAATAAAAGGAATCCAGATCGAAAAAGAAGAAGATCTCACTGTTTGCAGATGACCTGATACTGTACATAGAAAACCCTAAAGATACCATCAGAAAATTACTAGAGCTAATCAGTGAATTTAGCAAAGTCACAGGATACAAAATCAATACACAAAAATCACTTACATCTCTATATACTAACAATGAAAAATCAGAAAGACAAATTAAGGAATCAATCCCATTGATTGTTGCAACAAAAAGAATAAATATTTAGGAGTAAACATACCTAAGGATACAAAAGAACTGTACACAGAAAATTATAAGACATTAATGAAAGAAATCAAAGATGACATAAACAGATGGAGACATATTCCATGTTCCTGGGTAGGAAGAATCAATATTGTGAAAATGACTGTACTACCAAATGCAATCTACAGATTCAATGCAATCCTTATCAAATTATCAATGGCGTTTTTTCACAGAACTAGAACAAAAAATTTCACAATTCATATGGAAACACAAAAGACCCTGAATAGCCAAAACAGTCTTGAGAAAGAAGAATAGAGCAGGAGAAACCAAGCTTCCTGACTTCAGATTATGCTACAAAGCTACAATCATCCATGATACTGGACAAAAACAGAAATATAGACCAATGGAACAAGACAGAAAGCCCAGAAATAAACCCATGAACCTATGGGTACCTTATTTTTGACAAAGGAGGTAAGAATATATAATGGGACAAAGACAGCCTCTTGAATAAATGGTGCTGGGAAAACTGGACAGCTACATGTGAAAGAATGAAATTAGAACACTTCCTAACACCATACCCAAAGATAAACTCAAAATGGATTAGAAATCTAAATGTAAGACCGGAAACTATAAAACTCTTAGAGGAAAACTTAGCCACAACACTCAATGACACAAATCAAAGCAGAATCCTCTATGACCCATCTCCTAGACTGATGGAAATAAAAACAAAAGGAAACAATTGGGACCTGATTAAACTTAAAAGCTTTTGCACAACAAAGGAAGGTGAAAAGACAACCATCAGAATGGGAGAAAATAATAGCAAAGGAAAAAACTGACAAAGGGTTAATTTCCAAAATATACAAGCATCTCATACAACTCAATACCAGAAAAAACAAACAACTCAATCAAAAAGTGAGGAAAAGGACCTAAACTGACATTTCTCCAAAGAAGACATACAGATGGCTAACAAACACATGAAAAGATGCTCAACATCGCTCATTTTTAGAGAACTGCAAATCAAAACTACAATGACATATCACCTTACACCAGTCAGAATGGCCATCATCAAAAAGTCTACAAACAATAAATGCTGGAGGGGGTGTGGAGAAAGGGAATGCTCTTGCAATGTTGGTGGGAATGTAAATTGATACAGCCTCTATGGAAGATGGTATGGAGATTCCTTAAAAAACTAGGAATAAAATCACCATATGACCCAACAATCCCACTCCTAGGCATATACCCTGAGGAAACCAAAATTGAAAGAGACACATGTATCCCACTGTTCACTGAAGCACTATTTACAATAGTTAGAACATAGAAGCAACCTAGATGTTCACAGACAGATGAATGATTAAAGAAGTATGGTACATATACACAATGGAATATTACTCAGCCATTAAAAGGAACTCCTTTGAATCAGTTCTAATGAGGTGGATGAACCTAGAGCCTGTTATACAGAGTAAGTCAGAAAGAAAAATATCATATTCTAATGCATATATACATAATCTAGAAAAATGATACTGAGGAATTTATTTGCAGGGCAGGAATGGAGAAACAGATATAGAGAATAGACTTATGGACATGGCGAGAGGGGAGGAGAGGGTAAGATATATGGAGAGAGTAAAACAGAAACTTACATTACCATATGTAAAATAGAGAGCCAATGGGAATTTGCTGTATGTCTCAGGAAACTCAAACAGGGGCTCTGTATCAATCTACAGGGGTGGGATGGGAAGGGAAATGGGAGGGAGGTTCAAAAGTGAGGGGATATATGTATACCTGTGGCTGATTCATGTTGAGGTTTGACAGAAAACACCAAAATTCTGTAAAGCAATTATCCTTCAATCAAAAAATAAATAAAGTTTTAAAAAAGGCAAGCCTACAACCTGTGTTCTGTTCTGCACACCATGCCCATAATATGATGCTTTGTTCAAGCTACATACCTACTCTGGTGTTCAGCACACAGTAGATGGTCAATAAATGATAGTGTCTAATTTTCATTATTATTGCACATTCCTGACCAAAGACACAGCATCTCCAAATATCATGGCCCTTACCAGCACAAAAGCCACTAGAACCCTGCTGTGTTGCATGGTGAAGTGTGCAGGCACCAGGCATGCCTTCACCAGCAGCCCCATCTTACTCAACACAAATCTGGAACACTGGGATCCAGGATGTTGAAATGTTTGTTCACAACTCCCTTTTTGTTCTAAGGTCTGCTCACATGAGAAGTTTTGCTTTCTTACCCTTTTTCCTTTTCCACTGCTCCTGGCCCAGGGCACCTACTTCAATCTCCATGGTTGCTATGCTGACAAATGTCACTGCCCAAGGCTTTAATTGTTCAGAGTGGAACAGAAGACAGACACATATTGCCAACATTGATAACTTCTCACAGCCTAACTTTGATTCTGTATTATACTTAAAGTTCCCCTCTCTACCAGAAGAAAGTCTTGACAGAGAAAGTGATGCCCCATGCAAATAGTCTACTATCAAACTGTCATAATTTTAGAAAGAATCTGGGCTGACTTCTATAATTAGCATACAACTCTGCTATACACATTGATGGTATAAGGGGGCCCCAGCAAGCATAAATTTGATGTAAAATGAAGCTTTGGCAATGACACGTAATAATTTGCCTTCTTAAAATTTAGAATGGAGTGTGATTTGAAAGAACCAGGCAGAATTATTCAAAAACTATTGCTTAAAATTAGCTGAAAAGTCCTCCTCAAGGATGCTAACACCTGCTTGACTTAGATACTTATAATACTGTTTCTTTTACTGAAAAGAACCATTAGAAGGAAAAGTTGATCCAAAGCTCCCTGCTTTGCATTCTGCTGTGCCTCTAACTATTCAAGACCCTGATCATGTCTAGGGCAAGTGAAGGCAATCAGACCACCACAACCAAGGCATCATGGGCTTCCCACTTCACTGGAGACCATGGAATCAACTAGGATGTCCAAAGTGCTTCTCCAAAGCTCTCCTCAAAGAAGTTTTAAAGCAATCAGGGGAGAGAAGCCAGGGATAAAGTTGGGACCTGAGATGGAAGGAAAAATTAAAACCATAATTAGCAGGCGGATGTAGAAGCTGGAAGAATAAAGCGTTTCAGAGCTCTCCTTTAAAATGGGAGGGTGGTGTTGACCACTTCAGATAGGTGAATTGCATCAGCTGAGAGACGGTGGTCTCATTGAGCTCTAGTTGGTTCGTGTGGAATGTAGTCACTGTGGCTCCTCTTAGCAATAAAATTGTAGGATAGTTTCCTTACTCTGCTATTTAGACATAGTTTAAAAATGATTACCTAATGATATGTTCACTTGAAATGAAGATGCATGATATTGCATATTGTGTGCACACATGAGATATGAGTTCATTTATCCAATGATCACAAGAACATATTCAGACAACTTTTAAGAAAAGGTTCAAAAGTTTCTCTTTAAAATGGTAAAGTTATCCACCTCGATGTTTCACAGGCACCGCCAACTCAGCTTTCCCAAGAATGTATCCTTCTTCCCTCTAAGTCCTTCTTCTATAACACCTATGTCAGCTGATGGCTGTACCAACTTGGCTACAACACTGAGACTCTGTCTTGTCTCTTACCCTCCACTCCCATATGTTACCAGGTCCTGATAAATTAACCTCCCCAGTGTTTGGGGGCACCTGAGAAGGAGTAAGGGATCTCACAGGTTAGAGCACTTTGCTTACCTGGACCACTGCCTGGTATCTTGCCCTCCATCATCCACTAAACCATTGTTCCTGATGTAGAAACTCTTTCTTTCTTCTTATTTTAATGTTACTTGAGAATAGTTTATTTGTAATGTTGTGTTAGTTTTAGGTACACAGCAAAGTGATTCACTTATATATATATACATATATTCATTCTTTTTAAGATTCTTTTCTCATATAGGTTATCAAGGACTATTAAGTAGAGCTCCCTGTGCTATACAGTAAATCCTTGTTGCTTGTCTATTTTATGTAGTAGTGTGTGTGTGTCTCTTCCAAGCTCCTGATTTGTTCTTCCTACCCCATGTTTCCCCGTTGGTAAATGAACTTATTTACAAAACAGAAACAGATTTACAGATAACAAAAACAATCTTTCTGAAGCACCAATCACGTCCTTGTTCAAAACCATTCACACTCAACAAAAAAAACATTTGTTCACACTCTTTTGGAGATCTTTGCCCACCTGCCATGTCATCTCCCTCCTGGATCGTCACCAGAATAACTTCTACTCATCATTTTAGACACTGAAAGCACATCTTTGCTCCCCACTCTTCTGCCAAGCTATACCAGATAGCCACACTGTTTCATTCCCTTTGTGTGTGCTGCAGGACTCACTGCCTTGATTGTAACTGTGCCTGCCTCCATAAGTAGGATGAGGACTCCCTGAGAACAGAGGTGTATTTTATCCCTGTCACCTAACAGAACTCCTAGCCCATACCAGCTACTTGTGTTTCTCAGTCATGTCTAACTTTTTGTGACCCCATGGACTGTAGCCTGCCAGAGCATTACATAAAGAATGGGACTCTTCTGAATAGGGGACCCTATGCAACTGCCAACCTTAGTCATCTGTGCTGTTTACTATATACCTCAGTTAAACAACAAAGAATCTGTTAGCAATAAATATGCCTGAACATGTCCCCCAACTTTGATTCTCATGTCCATGGGATTCTCCAGGCAAGAATACGGGAGAGACTTGCCATGCCCACCTCCAGGGGACTTTCCCAACCCAGGGATCAAACCCAGGTCTCCCTCATTGCAGGTGGATCCTTTATCAAAAAATTTAACATTATTATTTCTCTGGGACCAGAAATGTCATTGATCTAAAGCAGAACACAGTCATTGCCCAGCCACTTAAGTCTGTTTAGTGAAGCATAGCAGCAGTGGGCTGAGATGCAAGCCCAGTGCCCCAGACAGATGCCAGAGTCTTTGTTGGACACTGGTATCTACTTATGGTAGATACTGAGTTGGGTCAAGTTGATGCTAACAAACTGTTTGACAGAGAGCCATTCTGACAGCTGTTTCTGTTTCCCAGTGCACATTGCATGCAGCAGATGCTACTTTAAGGTAATTATTTTACACAAAATGTAATCAATTTCCCTGTGTGCTTTCTCTCCAGCAAACGATTCTGCATAAAGCAAACTAATGTTTTGGCTTGGCTAAGAGGCTTTTTCTCAGATGGGAAAAGAAGTGCTCCAGAAACCTTGCCAAAAATTCCCAAATATCACTCAGTTTTCAAATATTGCCCTACACTGATCAATTTTCATTGACTTCTACATACATAGTTGACTCAGTTCCTTTGCAAATCACTCCAGCCTTTAGACCTCATTTTCTCCATCTGCAAAATAAGAGGAATGGATTAGATGAGTTTTAATATTTCTCTCCAGCTCTTAAATTGGACTATTTCAAGAATCTTATTTATAGTTTCATGTTCCATTTGATCTCATGTTTTAAGTTAACTGATGGTACAGAAATTTAACAGTAATATACATAAGTTAGGGGATTATGCCTCATATTGTTACTGCGTAAGATTTAACTTTAAATAAAAAACTTCTCTGAGTTCAGTTCAGTTCAGTCATTCAGTTGTGTCTGATTCTTTGTGACCCCATGGACTGCAGCACACCAGGCCTTGCTGTCCATCACCAACTCCAGGAGTTTACTCAAATTCATGTCCATTGAGTCGGTGATGCCATCCAGCCATCTCATCCTCTGTCATCCTCTTCTCCTCCTGCCTTTAATCTTTCCCAGAATCAGGACTGATGAATCTTGATTACAAATTCTTGACCTGTATGCCATTCATTATACAAATCAACAGTTATCTGCAGGACTGGCTACATAACCTGTGGGAACAAATTTAAATGAAAATGCTGGGCCTTTGTTTAAAAATTAGCCAGAATTTCAAGATGGCAATAGTAGAGCATTACACAAAGAATGGGACTCTTCTGAATGGGGATCCTATGCAACTGCCAACCTTAGTCATCTGTGCTGTTTACTATATACCTCAGTTAAACAACAAAGCATCTGTTAGCAATAAATATGCCTGAACATGTCCCACAACTCTAATTCTCCAACAAAAAGTAATAAAGATGCACAGAAGGAAATATCACTAGGCTATTGGCTACAATCTAAGTTCCCTTGTGCCCATTCAGTGAAAGAGCGTCAGGCTGGAATCAGACATGAGTGCCATGTCTAACTTGACCATTGGCCTACTGATTTTTCACTGAAGTTTCTGAGCACTAAGCCCATCCTTCTGTAAAATGAGGAACTTCATTTTTGGCACTAGGACTCTGTGAATTTTTGTTTTTTGATCCAGGCCTTGTTTCCATGGCCATGTAATTTTTCTGTACTTGCTATTGAAGTGTAACATGTTTGAAAAAGTGTACATACATATCATAAATGAACAGCTCAGTGAATTTTGCAAACTGAATACATTTATATAACCAACTCCCACATCAAAAAGAACATCCCACCTCATGCTCCATTCTGGTCACTGTCTCCATATAAGTCAGGATAGTGGTTACCCTGGTGAGAGTGTCACAGGGGTAAACACTATCCTCACTTTTAATACCATATGTTGTTTGCCTGTTTTTTAACTTTAAACAAAATAGAAACATGCAGTATATATGCACGTGACTTCTTTAACTTGGCATTGAGTTTTGAAATTCGTCCACATGGTTGAATAGTAGATCATTCATTCTCATTGGTTTAGTGTTCTGTTGTGTAAATATACCACACTTAAATTACCATTCTATGGGTATTTAGGCAGGTTACATTTTTGGCTGCTCATGTAATTTTATAATTTACTAAAAATATCCACCATTCCTAATACTCAATAATTTTAGTAAGATTAAAAATATTTACTCTTTTGATTTCATGTAAGTTAAAATGCCCCTGGACTCTTTCTTCAGTCCTAGAGGTGAACAGTGAGCAGAGGAGAATTTTCTTCTTCCTCTAGCTCAGCTTCTACCTGATATTTCACAATCACAGGTGAGGATTTCTAGTCTACAGAAGAAGCAATTGTCATTGTTCATTAACATCTGACCAAAGTCTATTAAATGACAGAAATGGCTTCTGAGTATATCAGGAGGAAAGCCTTTCAGGCTTCAGGAAGTCTGCTGATAGAACAGACCATACCCACTCAGGAGATGCTGGGTGATGGGAACAAGTCACACCTGCCAGGAGCCACAGGAAGCTTAGAGTTCTAGACAAGATATAATGGATGGTGATGGTAGTTGGGGTAGGAGTAGGGAGAGTGCTCCAGGCAAGCAGTCTCCAGAGACAAAAGAAAAAATAGACAAAATTCAGCAATCCGGGCAAGTGTTTTATGGCTGGGCAGTTCAGTGGAAGGTAACACACAGTTCCTCTTCAGAAGAAACTCAGCAACAGAAGATGTGAAGGCAGGCCATCCTTTCACAATCTGGGCAGAGGTTGAGCTCAAGAAGATCTGAGAGGTACTACTGACTGTGGGCATAACTCCACTGGAAGAACTGAGAAAAGCAAAAATAAAAGAAGACGCAATGGACAAGTGACGATAGCTCTAGGCAGGTTACCTAAGCAAGGGCTCAGGTAGCCTCCTGGGACCTTACCACCAGAAATAGGACAGAGTAGAATCAGCAGGAAGATTGAAAAGTGCTGTCATTACTAATTCAATGAACTGTTTGGCCAAAAATTCATTCAAGTTTCTTGTAACAGTTCTGTAAGATGTTATAGAAAACTCAAACAAAATTTTTGGCCAACCCAATATTATGGAGTCCTGGCTCAATGTGGCAAGCACTGCCTGATTGATGGTGGTAAACAATGCATACATGGTGATCACATCAGTATGCTTTTGTCTGCAAGTAACAGAACACCTGAATAAAAGGGACTTAAACAATAGGGGGTAACTGGTAATCTCGCATACCAGGTCTTGAAGTAGGCTGTCCTAAGCTTTCCTAAGTCACTTACTAATATCTGGACTCAGGATGAACGTCTCCTTAGTTTACTTCATGGCTACAAGGAGGCTGCGTAGGCCTACAAATCATACCCTCACATAAAAATATTGAAAGTAAGAAAGAATAAAGTAACTTGTATGCCTTCTTTTATCTGAAAGAAAAATCCTTTCCAAAACTTCTTAGTTGAATTCCTCTTGTACCACCTTGGCCAGAACTAGATCAGGTGATTACAACTAAACCAGTCACTAGGAGGAGGGATGGGATGATCACAATTGTCTAGAACAATCAAGATGCAAGCTATGGGGCTTGATATACTGTGCCTCAAAATGTGAACAAATTTAGGGCCTTGTCAGCAAAGAAGAAGGGAAGATAACTGTGGGGTATAAAACCCAAAATACTGCTACCACCACCCAAACTCCTGAAAACAAAAAAGTTTCTTTTACTGCCTTGGGGCCAGGATGGGTCCCAAATTTGGAAGATCTCTTTTATTCAACAATATCTTAGTAAGCATCTCCTCTGGGCAAGCAAATGTGGGATCTCCAACTGTGAGCTCTGGAAAGCTTCAGCCATCAGATCACTTATTTCTTCAAGCTCTACATAAACTCCTTTCCCACAAGGCCAGCCCATGTTTCATTCAGCCCACTCTCTCCAATGGTGGTACCAATAGGGATGCTAGGGTAACAGCATTTGCTTCCTGTGCTCTCAGAAGTTCAGTTCAGTTCAGTTCAGTCGCTCAGTCGTGTCCGACTCTTTGCAACCCCATGAATCACAGCACTCGAGGCCTCCCTGTCCATCATCAACTCCCAGAGTTCACTGAAACTCATGTCCATCGAGTCAGTGATGCCATCCAGCCATCTCATCCTCGGTTGTCCCCTTTTCCTCCTGCCCCCAATCCCTCCCAGCATCAAAGTCTTTTCCAATGAGTCAATTCTTCGCATGAGGTGGCCAAAGTACTGGAGTTTCAGCTTTAGTACCATTCCTTCCAAAGAAATCCCAGGGTTGATCTCCTTCAGGTATGTCCTAAATCTAGGTCCTTACCACTTAGAGCTTTATTTCATCCCTCCCTGAATCTATTTCTGACTTATACAACCTCCTAGGAGAGTGAATTCCATTAGTTTTATACTTGCCAGGTAAGCTAATCCTTTTTTTCAACATATCAATACTACTTCCTTTAAGCTTCTAAAGGTTACCTCATCTCTTCCTTAGTTATTTATTAGAGGTTAGCCTGCAGACCTATCACAGATTGCTTGTTCTTTAGATATCCTTGAAGAGGAAACAGCCAGAATAATGCATTGAGAAATTACTATGTGCTATGGTTTTTCCAGTGGTCATGTATGGATGTGGGAGTTAGACTGTGAAGAAAGCTGAGCACCAAAGAATTGATGCTTTTGAACTGTGGTGTTGGAGAAGACTCTTGAGAGTCCCTTGGACTGCAAGGAGATCCAACCAGTCCATTCTAAAGGAGATCAGCCCTGGGTGTTCTTTGGAAGGAATGATGCTGAAGCTGAAACTTCAGTACTTTGGCCACCTCATGCGAAGAGTTGACTCATTGGAAAAGACTCTGATGCTGGGAGGGATTGGGGGCAGGAGGAGAAGGGGACAACAGAGGGTGAGATGGCTGGATGGCATCACCGACTTGATGGAGATTAGTCTGAGTGAACTCTGAGAGTTGGTGATGGACAGGGAGGCCTGGCGTGCTGCAATTCATGGGGTTGCAAAGAGTAGGACACCACTGAGTGACTGAACTGAACTGATGTGCTATTCTAAGTACCTTTATATTAATTAATCCTCAAGAAATCCTATGATAGAGGAATGTTTATGCACTTTTTTTGAGGAAGAGATACGGAGCTTTTAATTAACTTGCCTAAAATCACATTGGAGAAGGAAATGGCAATCCACTCCAGTGTTCTTGCCTGGAAAATCCGGGGGACGGGGGGAGCCTGGTGGGCTGCCGTCTATGGGATCTCAGAGAGTCGGACATGACTGAAGTGACTTAGCAGCAACTTAGCAGGCACATAAAAATTGGAATGTTGTAAACTAAAATCAAAGGAAACACTTGGATGCAGCTAGAGAAAGGGACACATTATCTATAGGGGAACAATTATTCAAAGGACAACAGACTGTTCACCAGAAACCGTGGAAGCTAGGAAAAGGAAGCACAACAATTTTAACAAGCTAAAAGAAAATAACTGTCAACACTGAAATCTATATCCAGTGAAAATATCCTTCAGGAATAAAGGTAAAATGAAGATATTCTCAGGTGAAGGAAAACTTCAGGGATGAAAAGAGGGGATTTTATTACAGACCTCACAGGCATTAAAAGGATCATAAGAAAATACTATGAACAACACTAGGAACAAAAACTCAACAATTTAAATAAAATGGATTAATTTCTTAAAAACTACAAAGTACTAAAACTTATCCAAGATGAAATAGATAACCTGATGAGCCCTATAGCTATTATATAGCTGTTACATAAATTGAATTTGTATTTTAAAATATTCTTTAAAAAAAACAAATCCATACATGTTTTTAAATTTATAGAACTGATCTAAAAAAATCCACAAAAACATGAATTCAAAAAGATACATACATCCTTATGTTCACAGCAGAATTATTCACAATAGTCAAAATATGGAAGCAACCCAAGTGTCTATCAACAAGTGAATGGATAAAGATGTGGTGTATATATATATATATATATATACACCACATCTATATATATACACACACACATATATATGTATGTACATATATGTATATATGTACATGTGTATATACATATATGTATACATATGTACATATATATATATACACACAATGGTATATTACTAAGTCATAAGAAAGAATGAAATTATGTCATTTGCAATCATGTGGATGGACCTAGAGGATAATATGCCTAGTGAAATAAGTCAGACAAAGAAAGACAAATACCCTGTTATCACTTATATGTGGAATCTAAAAAATCAGATGAGCAAATGAATATAAAAAGCAGACTCACAGTTATAAAGAATGAACTAGTAATTAACAATAGGGAGAGAAGTTACCAGTAGGGAGGGGCAAGATAAGGGTAGGGAATTAAGTGATACAAACTACTACGTATAAAATAAATAAACAACAAGGACATATTCTATAGCAAAGGGAAGCAGATCCATTTTTATAATAAGTTTAAATAAAGTATAATCTATAAAAATATTAAATCACTATGTTTTACACCTGAAACTAATATACCATTCTAAATCAACTATACTTCAACAAAAATTTCATAGAATTATATATCAAAAGAAAATAAATCAATTTTCCTATATGATAATTTAAAAACTTATTTATTTATTTATTTAAAACTTCAAAAAAAAAAAAAAAATCTCTAGACCCAGATAGTTTCACTGGTAAATCCTCTCCAAATATTTGACCAAAGCATGATAGCAATTCTGCATAACCTCATCCAGAGAATAGAATAGGAGGAAATATCTCCCAACTGTTTTATGAGGTTGTATTACTCTGAAAACAAAATTACAGAAAGACACTACAAGAGAGAGAAAGAGAGAGAGGATGGCAGGCCAGTATCTCCTATGAATATAGAGATAAAAATCCTCAAAATATTCACAAATAGAATCCGGTAATACATAAAAAGAATACTATTACATCAAGAACAAGTGGAGTTTATTTTGAGAGTGCTTGAAAATTAATCTGTTGATATATTCTAAAATACTATGTGTATATTTTAATTACATGGTGTTATCAACAGATGCAGAAAAACATTTGACAAAAAATAACATTTATTCATGTAAAAAGCTTCAGCAAGCTGGAAATAGAAGTCGGACCTGACTGAGCAGCAAAGCACCCAGCACAGGAATAGAAGGGTATTTAATGAACCTGATAAAGGGCATCTATAACTAACATTGTACTTATGATGGTAGAAGACAGAATGCTTTTCCCCTAAATTGGAATCAAGATAAGGATATTGACTCTTACCACTTCTATTCAACATTGAACAGGAAATCTCAGCAAGTGCAAAAAGGAAAAAAAAAATGAAACAAGAAATAAAAAGCATAGAGATTATAAAGAACTAAAATTCTCTCTATTTGCAGACATTATTATCTGTATAGAATATTTCAAGTAATCTACAAAATTCTTAGACTAATAAGTGAGTCTAGCAAGGTTGCAGTATACAAAGCCAACACATAAAAAAACCAATTTTATTTCTATCTACTAACAATGTACAGTTAGAAACTGAAATTTAAAAACAATACCATTTACAATAACTCAAGAAATAGAAATATAACAAAACGTGTACAAGATCTGTATGCTGAAAACTAAAAAATGCTGATAAAATAATTTAAAGAAAATGGAGAAAGATAGTAAAGATGTTAGTTTCCCTCAAACAACTTATAGATTTAATCAATATCAATCAAAGTTCCATGCAGGAATTTTTATAGATATATACAAACAGGTTTTTAATTTTATATACAAAGGCAAAGGGAGTAGAATAGCTATAATAGATAGATTATAGATAGATAGGTAAGAGAGTAAAGTCAGAGGAATTACACTATCCAGCATTAAAATGTCCTAGAAAGTTAGAGTAATCAACACAGTGTCCTAGAAAGTTAGAGTAATCAACACAGTGTAGTACTGACCAAGGCATAGACAAACAGATCAGTGGACTCAATAATAAGTTCAGAAACAGACACATACAAATAGACCATCTCCAGTAAAGGACTTATATACAGAATATATATAAAGAACTCTCAAGACTCAACAACAAGAAAATTACTCAATTTTTATGAAAAGAAAAAGACTTAGATATGTCATTAAAGAGGATAAAAAGTTGGCAGATAAGCACATTTAAAAAGTTTATCATTAGCCATTGGGGAAATGCAAATTAAAACTACTACTCAACTATAGGATGGATAAAATAAATAACCTTGTTAGTTGATGAGAATGTGAAGAAATCAGAACTCTAAAATGTCTAGAAAGCAAATTGTCAGTTTCTAATAAAGTTAAGTATAAATTTACCATATGTCCTAGCAATCCTACTTCTATATAGAAATGAAATCTTATGTTCATGTGAAAACTTGTACATAAATGTTTATAGCACTTCTAGTCATAATCACCCAAACTGGAAACAATTTAATGTTCCTCAATGATACATTAATTCCCTATTGCTGCTGTAGCAAATACTGCAGATAGTGGCTGGAAACATGCACACTTATCTTACAGTTCTGGAGATCAGAAGTCTGAAATGAGTCTCAAGCGGCTAAAATTGAAGCTTTCTAAAAAGCATTTTTATTTAGAAAGTAGCCCATGTTTATTGTTAAAAATCAAAGTACAGGGATTCAGGAAATATATTTAAAAATAAATCTCATATTCATCTTTCCCCCTCTCCCAGCCCAGAGAAGGCACTGGCGACCCACTCCAGTACTCTTGCCTGGAAAATCCCAAGGACAGAGGAGCCTGGTAGGCTGCAGTCCATGGGGTCGCTAAGCGTCGGACATGACTGAGCGACTTCACTTTCACTTTTCACTTTCATGCATTGGAGAAGGAAATGGCAACCCACTCCAGTGTTCTTGCCTGGAGAATCCCAGGGATGGCGGAGCCTGATGGGCTGCCTTCTATGGGATCGCACAGAGTCGGACACGACTGAAGCGACTTAGCAGCAGCAGCAGCTCTCTCCCAGCCAGTCCTTTGTGACATTCATTGTTAACAGTTCTTTTTTTTTTTTGGAAGATAATTGCTTTACAATGTTGTGTTGATTTCTGCCATACAATAATGCAAATCAGCCATAATTATACATATGTCCCCTCTCTCTTGAAGCTCTCGCCCATCCACCACTCTGGGTCATCACAGAGCACCAAATTGAGCTCCCTGTGTTATATAGCAGCTTCCCATTGGCTATATATTTTACACTTGGTAGTCTACATATATCCCTTATTGAACCTATCTTTGCATGAAATGTTCCCATGGTATCTCTAATTTTCTTGAAGAGATCTCTAATCTTTCCCATTCTATCATTTTCTTCTATTTCTTTTTATTGTTCACTTAGGAAGACTTTCTTATCTCTCCTTGATATTCTTTAGAACTCTGCATTCAGATGAGTACATCGTTCCTTGACTCCTTTGCGATTCACTTCTCTTCTTTTCTCAGCTATTTGTAAGCACTCCTCAGACAACCATTTTGCCTTTTTGTATTTCTTTTTCTTGGGAATGGTTTTGATCACTGCCTCCTATACAATGTTACAAACCTCTGTCCACAGTTCTTCAGATATTCTGTCTGTCAAGTCTAACCAACCCCTTGAATTTATCTGTCACTTTCACTGTATAATCATAAGGGATTTGAATTAGATCGTATCTGGATGGCCTAGTGGTTTTCCCTACTTTCTTCAACTGAAGTCTGAATTTTGCAATTATAAGTTCATGATCTGAGCCACATTCAGCTCCAGGTCTTGTTTTTGCTGACTGTATCAATCTTCTCCATCTTTGGCTGCAAAGAATATAATCAATCTGATTTTGGTATTGACCATCTGGTGATGTCCATATGTAGAGTCATTATATTCTTGGAAGATGGTGTCTACTATGACCAGTGCGTTTTCTTAGCAAAACTCTGTTAGCTTTTGCCCTGCTTCACTTTGTACTCCAAGGCCAAACTTACCTGTTACTCCAGGTATCTCTCAAGTTCCTACCATGATCTTCATTTTTTGAATGTTGAGTTTTAAGCCAGTTTTTTCACTCTCCTCTTTCATCCTCACCAAGAGGCTCTTTAGTTCCTTTTCACTTTTTGCCATAAGGGTGGGGTCATCTGCATATCTGAGGTTATTGATATTTCTCCTGGCAATCTTGTTTCTAGCTTGTGCTTCATCCAGTCCAGAATTTAGCAAGATGTACTTTGCAAGGAGATCCAACCAGTCCATTCTATAGGAGATTAGCCCTGGGTGTTCTTTGGAAGGAATGATGCTAAAGCTGAAACTCCAGTACTTTGGCCACCTCATGCAAAGAGTGGACTCATTGGAAAACACTCTGATGCTGGGAGGGATTGGGGGCAGGAGGAGAAGGGGACGACTGAGGATGAGATGGCTTGATGGCATCACCGACTCAATGGATGTGAGTTTGAGTGAACTCTGGGAGTTGGTGATGGACAGGGAGGCCTGGCATGCTGCGATTCATGGGGTCACATAGAGTCAGATACGACTGAGTGACTGAACTGAACTGAACTGAACTTGAATATAAGTTAAATACGTAGTGTGACAATATTCAGTCTTGATGTACTCCTTTCCCAATTTGGAACCAGTCCATTGTTCCACGTTTGGTTCTAACTGTTGATTCTTGACTTGCATACAGGTTTCTCAGGAGGCACATAAGGTGGTCTGATGTTTCCTTCTCTTTAAGAATTTTCCAGTTTGTTGTGATTCACATAGTCAAAGGCTTTAGTGTAGTTAATGAAGAGAAGTAGCTGTTTTTCTGGAATTCTCTAGCTTTTTCTATGACCCAACGGATGTTGGCAATTTTATCTCTGGCTCCTCTGCCTTTTCTAAATCCAGCTTGAACATCTGGAAGTTTTTGGTTCAGGTACTGTTGAAGCCTCACTTGGATAATTTTGAGCATCTGGTCCCATCACTTCATGGAAAATAGATGGAGAAACAGTGGAAACAGTGTCAGACTTTATTTTGGGGGGCTCCAAAATCACTGCAGATGGTAATTGCAGCCATGAAATTAAAAGATGCTTACTCCTTGGAAGAAAAGTTATGACCAACCTAGATAGCATATTGAAAAGCAGAGACATTACTTTGACAACAAAGGTCCGTCTAGTCAAGGCTTTGGTTTTTCCAGTGGTCACGTATGGATGTGAGAGTTGGACTGTGAAGAAAGCTGAGCGCCGAAGAATTGATGCTTTTGAACTGTGGTGTTGGAGAAGACTCTTGAGAGTCCCTTGGACAGCAAGGAGAGCCAACCAGTCCATTCGAAAGGAGATCAGCCCTGGGTGGTCTTTGGAAGGAATGATGTTAAAGCTGAAACTTCAGTACTTTGGCCACCTCATGCGAAGAATTGACTCATTGGAAAAGACTCTGATGATGGGAGGGATTGGGGGCAGGAGGAGCAGGGGACAACAGAGGATGAGATGGCTGGATGGCATCACCAAATTGATGGACATGAGTTTGAGTGAACTCTGGGAGATGGTGATGGACAGGGAGGCCTGGTGTGCTGCGATTCCTGGGGTTGCAGAGTTGGACACGACTGAGTGCTTGAACTGAACTGAACTGATACACTATTGGTGTTTTTCTTTTTGGCTTACTTCACTCTGTATAATAGGCTCCAGTTTCATCTACCTCATTAGAACTGATTCAAATGTATTATTTTTTATGGCTGAGTAATTCTCCATTGTGTATATGTACCACAGCTTTCTTATCCATTCGTCTGCTGATGGACATCTGGGTTGCTTCCATGTCCTGGCTATTATAAATAGTGCTGCGATGAACATTGGGGTATATATGTCTCTTTCAATTCTGGTTTCCTCGGTGTGTATGCCCAGCAGTGGGATTGCTGTGTCATAAGGCAGTTCTATTTCCAGTTTTTTAAGGAATCTCCACACTGTTCTCCATAGTGGCTGTACTAGTTTGCATTCTCACCAACAGTGTAAGAGGGTTCTCTTTTCTCCACACCCTCTCCAGGATTTATTGCTTGTAAACTTTTGGACAGCAGCCATTCTGACTGGTGTGAAATGGTACCTCATTGTGGTTTTGATTTGCTTTTCTCTGATAATGAGTGATGTTGAGCATCTTTTAATGTGTTTTGTTAGCCAACTGTATGTCTTCTTTGGAGAAGTGTCTGTTTAGTTCTTTGGCCCATTTTTTAATTGGGTCGTTTATTTTTCTGGAATTGAGCGGTAGGAGTTGCTTGTATATTTTTCAGATTAATCCTTTGTCAATTGCTTTATTTGCTATTATTTTCTCCCATTCTGAACGCTAAAGTTTTGATTCCATGAGATACCCTATAGGCAGAAGCACGCTGGCTGCGATAGACAGCGCAGAAGCGCGGCGGAGAGGAGCTATCCCTCTCCCAAGGTCAGGAGTAGCAACCGAGAGTGCCAGGCTGCATTGACACAGGACTGCGAAAGGTCAGTTTTCATTCCAATCCCTAAGAATGCTCAAACTACCTCACAATTGCAATCATCTCACGCTAGTAAAGTAATGCTCAAAATTCTCCAAGCCAGGCTTCAGCAATATGTGAACTGTGAACTTCCTGATGTTCAAGCTGGTTTTAGAAAAGGCAGAGGAACCAGAGATCAAATTGCCAACATCCGCTGGATCATGGAAAAAGCAAGAGAGTTCCAGAAAAACATATATTTCTGCTTTATTGACTATGCCAAAGCCTTTGACTGTGTGGATCACAATAAACTGTGGAAAATTCTGAAAGAGATGGGAATACCAGGCTACCTGACCTGCCTCTTGAGAAACCTATATGCAGGTTAGGAAGCAACAGTTAGACCTGGACATGGAACAACAGACTGGTTCCAAATAGGAAAAGGAGTACGTCAAGGCTGTATATTGTCACCCTGCTTATTTAACTTCTATGCAGAGTACATCATGAGAAACCCTGGGCTGAAAGAAGCACAAGCTGGAATCAAGATTGCCGGGAGAAATATCAATAACCTCAGATATGCAGATGACACCACCCTTATGGCAGAAAGTGAAGAGGAGCTAAAAAGCCTCTTGATGAAAGTGAAAGAGGAGAGTGAAAAAGTTGGCTTAAAGCTCAACATTCAGAAAACGGAGATCATGGCATCTGGAACCATCACTTCATGGGAAATAGATGGGGAAACAGTGGAAACAGTGGCTGACTTTATTTTGGGGGCTCCAAAATCACTGCAGATGGTGATTGCAGCCATGAAATTAAAAGATGCTTACTCCTTGGAAGAAAAGTTATGACCAACCTAGATAGTATATTGAAAAGCAGAGACATTACTTTGCCAACAAAGGTCTGTCTAGTCAAAGCTATGGTTTTTCCAGTGGTCATGTATGGATATGAGAGTTGGACTGTGAAGAAAGCTGAGTGCCAAAGAATTGATGCTTTTGAACTGTGGTGTTGGAGAAGACACTTGAGAGCCCCTTGGACTGCAAGAAGATCCAACCAGTCCATTCTAAAGGAGATCAGCCATGGGTTTTCATTGGAAGGACTGATGCTGAAGCTTAAACTCCAGTACTTTGACCATCTCATGCGAAGAGTTGAGTCATTGGAAAAGACCCTGATGCTAGGAGGGATTGGGGGTAGGAGGAGAACGGGACGACAGAGGATGAGATGGCTGGTTGGCATCACTGACTCGATGGAGATGAGTTTGAGTGAACTCTGGGAGATGGTGATGGACAGGGAGGCCTGGCATGCTGCGATTCATGGGGTTGAAAACAGTTGGACACAACTGGGTGACTGAACTCAACTGCTACCCTATACAATACACATTTGTTTTTATGGCAAGCACCTTATACTCTATGTGTTTGTAAAAGTATTCAGCATCAAGAATCTTGGTTATCAATATTGGGTTGTTACTTCCGCTAAACCTGGAAAATCTTATCAGGGGAGCTGAAAATAAAACAAGTGGCTGCTTAATATCTGGCCAGTTTATCATGTCATGGAGAGAATGTAGGGAGAGAATCATGTGAGGAGATAATGATTATCTGAACAATCAGGAAAATAATCATGTTTAAAAAGAAATAATAAAGGGAACCCACTGAGAGGACTAGACTTAGCTGTTTTATTTTTGTAACTAATAATCCTAAACAAAACAGCTGAGGATTGCCATAATTATCAAGACGATTAACCTTCTGCCAAGCCATATGACAGTCCATGCAGCTCTTAGACAGTCAACTAAGTTGTGTGACAAATGTGATTCAAGAGGCCACATCCTAAAGCCTAGTTCAAAGGCTGGAGATAAGGTTCTATGAAGAATTACAATAAATTAAACAGCTCATTGTAAACCAGTGGTTCTGAAACTTGAGCCTGCAGCAGAATCACCTGGAGGGCTTGTTAAAACACGGATTGCTGAGCTTCACCTCAAAAGTTTCTAAGTCAGCAGGTCTGGGATAAGGCCCCAAAGTTAGAATTCTTCATAAGTTCCCAGATGCTGCTAATGCTGCCCATCAGTGATTGCACTGCATGCACATCAGCATCACCAGGGGACCTTTTGAAACATTCCCAGACCTTTAAAAAACAATTAAATCATAATTTTCAGAGGTATGCCACAGGCTACCGTGTTTTTTTTTAAGTTCCCAGGTGACTCCAACCTGTAACCAGAACTAAGAACCACTAGGTAGGGTAAATGCCAGCAGAAAACATTAGTAACTCTCAGAATACACATGAGAATAATTATGTGGTAGAAAAGAAAATAAAGAATAAGAATTTGAGGACTAAAACCTCAACCTAAATCCCTAATGAGATCTATGAGGTGCTATGTTTGGGGGAGACTTAAGAGTCTCAGAAGTTTCCAAATAAAAAACTTTAGGTTAGGAATTTTCCCTTAATCTAATTTTCTAGAGAGGGTTGGATTGGTTAGCTGTGGAATTATGTAACCTGGAGAATATTTACAAATCATCTCCTGAAACATAAACACCCACTAGACAGAAGTGAATTTTAATTAAGTGCAGTATTTTCTCTTTGTAGAAGATACATTAGTGACCGTGTATCTGAATCCCAGCCTCTTCTTGAGGAAACTATCTCTGAGGAAGGTTTGATACCAAGGAAGTCTGCTCACTTTGCCGCACCTGCCCTTTCCCTGTCCCGCCCCTCTAGCCAAGCGACTAGGTCAAGGTGAGCGCCAATCACCTGACCAGAGCAAGTCCTCCTATCACTGGGCGATTCTGCCCAAACAGACATGGTGGATATCTACTGAACGAATCCGAGTTCCTCTCTTGTTACTGGAACTGGAAATAGGGGAAGAACTACTTTAAATACACCTTCCTGGAGGAGGTGTATTTTCAGAAAATTCCACAGCCACATTTGCCCCAAATGTAGGTTTAGGAAAATGATCAGATTTCTGTTACCAGAATCTCTGCTGCTTTTGACCAAGAGAGCAATCTAGTTGGCAGTAGTCTGACATACAGATTTCCCTTCAGAGACAGAACTTCTCCTCTGTCCTTCACATGTATGCCCATTCCCCAGGCGGAGCTGTCACAGCGTGTAATGGGCATGGTCTTGTCTGAGGACAAAAAGGTCAGTTAGTTCAGGAGCTGTGAATTCAACTTCTCTGGTAATCAGTTCAGTTCAGTTCAGTCGCTCACTAGTGTCCGACTCTGTAGACTTTGTTGGATAATGATGTATCAATGTAGGTTCATCAGATGAAACAAGTCTCTCTGGTGGGAGTTCTTGGTAATGGGGGAGGCTGTAGAGGGTGAGGACAGGGAGCATGTGGGAGATCTTTGTACCTCCTGTTTAATATTACTGCAAACCTAGTTCAGTTCAGTTCAGTCACTCAGTCGTGTGCAACTCTTTGTGACCCCATGGACTGCAGCACACCAGGATTCCCTGTCCATCACCAACTCCTGGAACTTACTCAAACTCATGTCCATCGAGTCGGTGATGCCATCCAACCATCTCAACCTTTGTCATCCCCTTCTCCTCTTGCCTTCAATCTTTCCCAGCATCAGGGTCTTTCCCAAGGAGGCAGTTCTTCACATTAGGTGGCCAAAGTATCGAAGTTTCAGCTTCAGCATCAGTCCTTTCAATGAATATTCAGGACTGATTTCCTTGAGGATTGACTGATTAGATCTTGCACTCCAAGAGACTCTCAAGAGTCTTCTCTAACACCACAGTTCAAAAGCATCAATTCTTCGGCACTCAGCTTTCTTTATAGTCCAACTCCCACATCCATATGTGACTACTGGAAAAACCATAGATTTGACTAGATGGATCTTTTTCTCTGGCATTGGGATCTTTATTTTTTGACTCTATTTTGGTCCCTTTAATACCTTGTAGGATTGTGAAGAAGATGGAATAGCAATGTCCACCAAGGATTTAATAGAACAGTGTACACACACACACGTATCCTCTGGAATCAGACTGCCTGGGGTCAAATCTCAACCCTACACCTTTCTGACGGTGTGACCTTCAATAGGTTACTTAACATTTCTGAGACCAGAGCTTAGTGGAACCCTCCTCATCTAGTTGGGAGGAAAGATCTGAGCCCACTTTCTTGTGCAATGAGCTCATTTCATCAGTGCCAGCTATGATTACTGCCCACATACAAGAAAGTATTTACCCATTTAAAGGGCTGTCTGAAGAGGAAAGGATTCTCACAGTTAGATGTTGGTAAAGGGCCTGACAATCAGATTGGCTTCTCATTGTAGGTCTCTTTCCTACAACTGTGATTTGAGTTAAAGCTGTAGTAACAGAACACCATCTGGAACCTTCGGATAAGCAGCAATAAATCGTTCTTGGGCCTCCAAGGGACTCTTTGAACCTTCATCTAGGAAGTGAGGCTGCCCCATGGGCAATTAAGATACAGGCATGGAGATAAGAAAAGCTTCACCAATTAAAACATACCACAAGTAGTCATGAGAGACTCATCAGCCCACCTGTGATCTTACACTCACATTACCTACTCTGCGATTTCAAGCCCTTGTCCTACCTTCTGGGATAGGATATGGGCATGTAAGTTTCCAGGAGGGAAAAACAAGTGAGAGACTCTCCTCCAACATAAACTCTTTCATTCTGACATCAGGCAGCGAGAGAACCTCCTTCAGCAAGGGAACTCACACAATCAAAATACTTGTGCCAAATCAGAGTGATTTTTTTGTGTCTTTAATGACTCCAAACTTGTAAAACAAGAGGGGCCTATGGAAATCCTTATATTCACAAGGGTCTTGGAAACAGAGAAGTAGGTCTCACTAAGGCTCCATATATAAAAATCTCTGCCAGTTCTTCCAGATTCTAATAAAATTCACATAAAAATTTAAAATATCTTAACTGATCAATGTGTGTTTTACTTATTACAGTAAGCTTTCAAGCTTCCTGAATGGGTAAGGGAAAGGTTTTTGCGTCTGGATTATTAAATAAATGGAATATAATAGCATCCTCAGTATGAAAAATGAGCCGAATAATATAAAATGTTATATGAAATAAACTGAATCAGCTATAATTCACAATAGATCATTAGAACTTTGTTAGGACTTTCTGTATTGAAGGAGGCATCCTTTATCTGTGCTATTATGGTAAACTTTAGCCACAAGTGCAGCCACATGCATAGCAAAATGTGGCTACTAGAACTGAGACACTGAATTTTTAATTTTAAAAATTTGAATTGATTTGAATTTAAACTTAAACAGCCACATGTGGTTAGTGGCTATCATTTTGGGAGTTGCAAAAGGATCAGAGATTAGGTTAAATATGAAGCAACCCAATGATGTACCTTGGCATGCAACATTTCAGAATTAATTCAACATGAGGTATTTATCATTTGCCTTTTCAAAACAAAAATAAAGTCAGAACACAAAATATCCATTCCCTAACACACACTAAGCAAAACTTGCTGCCTGAGCTTTCTGATTAGCTTAGATGTCAGATAAACAGAAATTGTCATATTTAACTGCCAAAAAAACATAAAAGCCATAGAATTCTAGAATTAAAAGAGATGTTAGAGGTTATGCAAAGTGTTTAAAATTCAGATTGTTTGGAAATATCTGGGGGTACTTGGGGCTGTCATAATGTCTAGGAAGTTCTCCTAGTCAGAGACCAGAGATTTTAAACATCCTGCAATGTGCACCAGAGTCTCACATGTGGAAGAGTTGAACTGCCTGAATGCCAACTGTTCCCCATTGAAAATACTTTCTGTCCAACTGTTTGTTTTAAAAATTAGAAATTTGCTTTCAAAAATATTAAGTGACCTTCTCTGGATTCCATAGCTAGAAAAGTTACCTGCTGCTGCTAAGTGACTTCAGTCGTGTCCAACTCTGTGCGACCCCATAGATGGCACCTAGACCATGCATAAAAGGCGAAATGGCAGCTGGATGGTAAAATGTATTTGTGCTTTTGCTCTGTAAGCTGCACTAGATTTTTACGAGAAATAAATTAATATAAGGCAAAAGAAGATGTTTTCTTGTAGTTTACCATTCTTACACTCAGTAACATTGAAAGAAAAATTCTCATACTGAGCACTTATGATGCCACCATAGACTGGCACCTGGGCAGCTCTGAATTCCATTTATTATGATGGCATGAGTTGAGAAATTGTGACAGAGACTGTCTGGCCTGCAAAGCCTAAAATATTTACATCCAGCCCTCTAAGAAAAAATTTGCCAATCTATGCCATCAATTATTATAGTACAGTTAGTGTGAAAATTGAGCTAAGTAAAGTACTATGGGAGCATCAGGGGGTTAATAACTGCAGGGTCCGGGGAAAGCTTTCCCAGAAAATTGAATCTTGAAGGATAAGTAGTTGGAAAATATGGTATGTTATGGATGAAATTCTGTCTCCCCATCCCCAAAGGCTTCCTAGGTAAAGAATCCACCTGCCAGTGCAGGAGACGCAAGAGTAAGGGATTCAGTCCCTGGGACAGGAAGATCCCCTGGAGTAGGAAATGGCAATCTGCTTCAGTACTCTTGCCTGGAAAGATTCCATGGACAGAGAAGCCTGGTGGGCTACAGTCCATGGGGTCTCAAAGAGTCAGACATGACTGAACACACACACACACACACACACACACACACACACCATATACCATCCCCAAAATTCATATGTTGAAGCTCTATTCCCTCCCAATATCGCAAAATGTGACTATATTTGGAGATAGTGCTATTAAAGAGCTCATTCAGTTAAAATGGAGCCATTAGGGCCCTAATCCAAACAGACTGGTTTCCTAATAAGAAGAGGAGATTTGAACACAGATGGCAGCATGAGGTAAAACCACGTGAAGACAAAGCAATAAGGTGGCTATCTACAAGACAAGGAGAGAGGCCTCAGAGGAAACCATCCTTCCACGACCTTGATCTTGGACTTCCAGCCTCCTCAGTTATTAGAAAATAAATTCTTTTTCTAAAGCCCCCAATCTGTGGTATTCTGTTATAGCAACCATAGAAAATAAATACACCATAGATGAGAATGTTATTTTAGATCAGGGAAATCAACACAGAGCCTCAGGGCATGAAAAGCTTTGACATTGGTAAATAGTGAAAATGTGTTTTGAAGAATTATGAGTACTGGAGTACAGGAGGTAGGGAAAAGAGAAGGTGAAAGAGCATTCATTTTGTCTCTTAAGCATCCATTTTGTCCCCTGGGTAGATAATGAGGATTTGGTTTCTAGATTAGTAATTCTGATGGTAAATGAGAACAGTGCCAGGAAGACCCGTTAGGAAGCTTGAAATTTCATTACTTGAAAAAAATGATGAGAAAAAGCTGAACAATATACTGCTTACAGTGTGCAAAAGGGTGAGTGGATTTAAGAGATGTTTCTGAGGGAAAACATTAAAAAAGATTTCGTTGGCCAGTTGACTGTAGAGGAAATGTACAGTAAAACTCAGGCCTCAATAAAACAAAATCTCCACAAGTTTAATCTGGTTCTTAACCCAACTGTACACTCATTTCTAGCCCAGGAATATGCTATTTTAAAGGGTCAAATAAACTGCTTCCTAAGATTCAAGATGATAACAAAACACCAAATGATTTAATTTGAAAGAATTTCTGGAAAGAAAAAAAAGCAGGTCTCTCATAAATTAGAGCAGTAAAAGAAAGAGATTGATGAAACAGACGGTTCAAACTACAAAAACCAATGAAAGGTGGTTGATCAGTAGTAGTATTTGGAATTGTTGGAATGATGTGAGTATGGTCTTTCCCAAGCAAACATAGATGGCAGCCTTAAAAATGAGCTCTGCTTTTAAGAGGTTGGGTTAGAAATTTATTACTTTAATATAAATTTTCAGTTGATGCCAGAGGTTTAAATAATAACAGCATCGTTGCAAAAAAAGTGGGGTTTTTATACTGCACTAAAACATTCACTCTTTGCAATGTGATATTATTTGAAATTTATATCCTAATTATGCAGATGTTCATTCCTAGATGAAATATAGCCAAAGAAGAACCAGCCTGGTCAGATCTAATGCCTGAAGATAACACTCTTTTCAGAGGCCTTATTTGGAAGTCTTGAGTTGCACTGAAATCTGAATAGCAAAATTTCAGTTGTTTAAAACAACAAAAGTTTCTTTGTTGTTCATACTATATGTCCATTGTGCGTTGTCAATCAGGGATTCAGGCTAATGGAGAAGCCCTCATCTTAGAAGTTGCCAGCTGTCATGGTAGAAGGAAAAGAGAGTAAGGCAACATGCTCCCTGATTCAGAGTTTGTCCACCAAGAAATCACTGCCAGGGCAGGTCACTTAACTTCCAGTAAGTGGAGAATAAAATCCTACTTTGTACTCAAAAGAAGAGGGTGCCAGAATATCTAAGAAATGAAACACTTGTGCAGAATATGTCTCAAGTATTCAAAGCATGACCAGTGACCCCTACTTTGTATTTTTCCGAAAGATAGAACTCACAAAATTTCTGCAGAGAGCCCATTTTAAGTGATCATTTCAGTGAAATTTTTAAAAGTATGAAAGACAGTTCTTTGTGTCAATCACTTATAGTCTTGAAGAAAGTAATAATTCTTAGAGTATTCTCATACTAATAGTGAATGTTAACTGAATGCTGACTACATTCCAGGCACATAGTACATATTAACTAATTGTATACTCATAGAAACCTATGAAAAGAGCACAATTATTATTCCCACTTTACAGGTGAATGTTCTGAGGCTAGGGAAATTAAGTAATTTTTCCAAGGCCATGGAAGTTAGTAAGTGAAAACCAAGCAAAATACCCCCAGAGCTAGACTGCTTCGTCACTTATTATTTACACAATTAACAAATAACAACAAATAAAACTAAATACATATTCAACTGAAAGAGAATTTCAGTAGCTGGGGGAATGATTTGATATTTCATTTTCATTGCATTCCAGTACTCCATCAACATTCCAATATTGTTACAATATTGTTGATTTGGCTGATCTGGTTGGCTAGGCAGGTATCCCTTCCCTCCCTCACTGCTCAATGTGTGTCCCTCCCGAAGCTGCACACTCAGTCAAAGGACAACCATCCCCGATAGAAGAGAAACAGTCTTCAGTCAAGGGTACACGAATAGCTGCACTCCCCTGCTAGAACCTCCAAACAAGTTCTCAAGGCCCAATATTTATATGTTTTAATATGTTAGATAATATGACTGAATTATTACAGTATCTTTATCCATGTCATAGGTAAGAACTATGTATTTTTAAAACATCTTCTGTTTTTCTAAAGGAACTGTTTAATATACCCAGCACCAAAAATATTTGATATTTTATGTGAGAAAAGTAAAAGTGTTAGTCACTCATTTGTGTCTGACTCTTTGCAAACCCATGGACTGTAGCCTGCCAGACTCTGCTCATGGAATTATCCAGGCAAGAATACTGGAGTGGGTAGCCATTCTCCAGGGGATCCTCCCAACCCAGGGATCAAACCCAGGTCTCCTGCATTACAGGCAGATTTTTTATGGTCTGAGCCACCAGGTAAGCCCCATTTATGTGAAATTTACCTTAAATTGACTCTAAGGGGTCAGTGTAATGAACAACTATTGCATGGAATACATGGAACCACCTCTACCCCTGCCCTGCTTTCTACTGGGAATAGCCTCTTCTCCCTCTTCTCTGTTTTATCAACATGGTAATCTCTGGACCAAGTGTCTTATATAAAATGTACCCTGGCCACAGTTAGCTGGTCCAGGAGAAGACATCTGAGCCAATTACCTAACAAAACCTGTCCTAGCCAGCAGATTGGTTCCAGAGTGAGCATTTGATTCAAAGTGGGCCACTCCAAGTCTCTTGTCAGGGATTTCTTAACTGAAATGAAAGAGTCCGTCTCATCCCAGGTGACTGAAACTCTAAATGAAAAGGTTAGGTAGGTGCTACCAACCACCAATTTTTCTTCCCATGCAAGCACAACAACCCAGGGGTAGGATTGAGGAAGACAGAAATATGGTAGAAAACTAAAGACATTAATAGGCAAAAGATGAGGAGAGAAACCTGCCCTTGAAATCTGTGAACACTACAATATCCTTGCTTCAACAACTGTCACTAGACTTTCTGTCATTTGTAGCCAAAATAGTCCTAATTACTATGATCAACTTCTGAAATTCTTTATTCAACCGGTATATTGTTGAAAGATCTCAAAAGGGAACATGTTAGTAATCATGGTTGCTTATGATACACCAAAGCAAATAGAATTATCAAAATTGAACAGAAAACTAAATATTTTAGGAAATGACTAGTTACCCACATAAAGCAACCACAAGAAAAGGGGAAAGTTTTTCTCTTACTTTTGCCTGTCTTAGGAAAATGATAAAGAAACCAGAACCACATAATATCTACATTACTCAGAAATAAGCACTAATAAGACAAAAATCCTTTGTAGCATACTATCCAGTGACTAGCAAGTGACTTACTATCAAAGAATAGCAAAGAGAGATAAAAAAAGCCCTCCTAAGTGAATAATGCAAAGAAATAGAGGAAAACAATAGAATGGGAAAGACTAGAGATATCTTCAATAAAATTAGAAATACCAAGGGAACATTGCATGCAAAAATGGGCACAATAAAAGATAGAAACGGTATGGACCTAACAGAAGCAGATGATATGAAAAAGAGGTAGCAAGAATACACAGAAGAACTAGACAAAAAACGATCTTTGTGAACCAGATAACCATGATGGTGTGATCACTCACCTAGAGTCAGACATCCTGGACTGTGAAGTCAAGTGGGCCTTAGGAAGCATCACTACAAACAAAGATAGGTGGAGGTGATAGAATTCCAGCAGAACTATTTCAAATCTTATAAGATGATGTTGTTAAAGTGCTGCATTCAATTTGCCAGCAAATTTTAAAAACTCAGCAATGGCCACGGGACTGGAAAAGGTCAGTTTTCATTCCAGTCCCAAAGAAAGGCAATGCCAAAGAATGTTCACATTAGCACACAATTGTACTTATTTCACATGCTAGCAAGGTAATGCTCAAAAATCTCCAAGCTAGACTTCAACAGTACTTCCAGATGTATAAGCTGGATTTAGAAAAGGTAGAGGAACAAGAGATTAAATTACCAACATCTGTTGGATCATAGAAAATGCAAATTCCAGAAAAACATCTACTTCTGCTTCATTGACCATGCTAAAGCCTTTGACCACAACAAACTGTGGAATACTCTGAAAGAGATGTGAATACCAGACCACCTTACCTGCCTCCTGAGAAACCTGTATGCAGGTCAAGAAGCAACAGTTAGAGCCAGACATGGAACAATGGACTGGTTCAAAATTGGGAAAAGAGTATGTCAAGGCTGTATATTGTCACCCTGCTTATTTAACTTGTATGAAGAGTACATCATGTGAAATGTCGAGCTGGATGAAGGTCAAGCAGAAATTAAGACTACTGGGAAAAATATCAATAACCTCAGATATGCAGATGACCCCACCCTTATGACAGAAAATGAAGAGGAACTTAAGAACCTCTTGATGAAAGTGAAAAAGGAGAGTGAAAAAGCTGTCTTAAAACTCAACACTCAAAATCAATCCTGAATATTCATTGAAATAACTGATGCTGAAGTGAAACTCCAGTACTTTAGCTACCTGTTGTGAAGAGTTGACTCATTGGAAAAGACCTTGATGCTGGAAAAGATTGAAGGCAGGAGGACAAGGGGACACCAGGGTACAAGACGCTTGGATGGCATCACTGATTCAATGGACATGGGTCTGAACATGCTCCATGAGATGGTGAAAGACAGGGAAACCTGGTGTGCTGCAATTCATGGGATCATGAAGAGTTGGACATGACTAAGCAACTGAACAACTACAATCAAGTGACTAGCACCCCAATATCAACAATCCTAGTAGGCAGAAATTTTTAGGGATCCCCTCCTCCAAAATTCTCTTATAACATGGCTATTCCTTTGTGATTTTGATGGAATTCTATTTTTCTATTCTATTGGGCCAGTCCAGTGTGTGTTCTTTCCAACATCAAGCAGTTCTCAGCAAATACTGACTGGGTGTCCTACAAATTAACTCAATTCTGACACTGTCTGCCTGAGCATAGTGTCAGATCTCACAAGTTAAGGGCTCAATCCTACAAGACTGCACCTCCCTCCCCTCCCCTCAGACACCAATTGCAAGTCCAGGCTGTCACCTGGGCTTCTGGCCCGCTGGATTAGAGATTCCCATCACCCACTCTTTGCATTCAGGTATTTTGATTAATCAGTTCATAGGACTCAGAGAGATTTACTTACTTTACTAGTTATAAAGAATAATATAAAGGATAGAAATGAACAGTCACATGAAGAAGCACATAGGGCAAGGTACTCACAAAGGGGTTCAGGGCTTCCTAGCTCTTTCTTGGGGGCACAACTATTACAGTACTTCTATATGTTTACCAGTCAAGAAGCTCTCTAAACCCCATCCTTTCAGATTTTATGGGAACCTCATCACATAGGCATGGTTGTTTAAATCACTGGCCATTGGTGACCTGAGTTCAATATCTAGTCCCTCTCCACTCTCCAGAGGTGAGGGCTTGAGGGTAGGTAGTGTGGGGTGCAGGCGGGGGTGGGGGTTTGAGGGTGGGTAGTGTTCTTGCCTGGAGAATCCCAGGGACAGGGGAGCCTGGTGGGCTGCCATCTATGGAGTCGCACAGAGTCAGACACGACTGAAGTGACTTAGCAGCAGCAACAGCAGCAGCAGCAGTGGGGACTGGTGGACATGACTGAGTGAATTCACTTTCACTTCTCACTTGCATACATTGGAAAAGGAAATGGCAACCCACTCCAGTCTTCTTGCCTGGAGAATCCCAGAGACGGAAGAGCCTGGTGGGCTGCCGTCTATGGGGTCACACAGAGTCAGACATGACTGAAGCAACTTAGCAGCAGCAGTGGGGACTGAAAGTTCCAACCTTCTAATCACAAGATGATTCCCCTGGAAACTGACCCCCATCCTTAGGTTGCTTAGGGGTTTTCCAAATATCACACCATTAACATAACTTTTTCTATCTTCGCTTAGTAAATTTGAAGGGTTTTCCGAGCTCCATACTAGGAATAAGATGGAGACCAAATATATATTTATTATAAATCACAGTATCATAGCCGAGGAACAGTTTCCTTCTCAAGACATTGATTATATAAATGGTTACCAGGATTCCCCTTCACAGTCATGAAGCTCTAGATTTGGAATGGACATAATTTTACTTAAGAAGGTGTTTTTCTAACTCTCTTTCCTTTTAATACCCTGAACATCCATCTGTTAATTATTTTGACAATGTATCCATCAGTTCAGTTCAGTCGCTCAGTCCTGTCCAACTCTTTGCAACCCCATGAATCGCAGCACGCCAGGCCTCCCTGTCCATCACCAACTCCCGGAGTTCACCCAGACTCGCATCCATTGAGTCCGTGATGCCATCCAGCTATCTCATCCTCTGTTGTCCCCTTCTCCTCCTGCCCCCAATCCCTCCTAGCATCAAAGTCTTTTCCAATGAGTCAACTCTTCACATGAGGTGGCCAAAGTACTGGAGTTTCAGCTTTAGCATCATTCCTTCCAAAGAAATCCCAGGGCTTCCTTCCAAAGAAATCTTCAGAATGGACTGGTTGGATCTCCTTGCAATCCAAGGGACTCTCAAGAGTCTTCTCCAACACCACAGGAGTTGCTAATTAAACAATTGCACTCATTTCACATGCTAGCAAAGTAATGCTCAAAATCCTTCAAGCTAGGCTTCAGCAGTATATGAACCAAGAACTTTCAGATGCATAAGCTACATTTAGAAAAGGCAGAGGAATCAGTGGATCAAATTGCCAACATATGTTGGATCATAGAAAAAGCAAAGAAATTTCAGGAAAAAATACCTACTTCTGCTTCATTGACTATGATAAAACCTTTGATTGTGCAGATCACAACAAACTGTGGAAAACTCTAAAACAGATGAGAATATCAGACCACCTTACCTGTTTCCTGAGAAACCTGTAAGCAGGTCAAGAAGCAAGAGTTAGAACCATACACTGAACAACAGACCAATTCAAATTTGGGAAAGGAGTACATCAAGGCTGTGTATTGTCACCCTGTTTATTTAACATATATGCAGAGTACATAATGTGAAATGCCAGGTTGGATGAATCTCAAGCTAGAATAAAGATTGCCAGGAGAAATATCAACAACCTCAGATACACAAATAATACCACTCTAATGGCAGAAAGCAAAGAGCAACTAAAGAGCCTCTTGATGAGGATGAAAGAGGAGAGTGAAAAAGCTGGCTTAAAACTCAACATTCAGAAAACTAAGATCATGGCATCCTGTCCCACCACTTCATGGCAAATGGATGGGGAAACAATGGAAACAATGACAGATTTTATTTTCTTGGGCTCTGAAATCACTGCAGATGGTGACTGCCGCCATGAAATTAGAAGACGCTTGCTCCTTGGAAGAAAAGCTATGACAAACCTAGACAGCATATTAAAAAGCAGAGACATTACTTTGCAGACAATGGTCCATCTAGTCAAAGCTATGGTTTTTCCAGTGGTCATGTACAGATGTGAGAGTTGGACCATAAAGAAGGCTGAGCACCAAGGAATTGATGCTTTTGAATTGTGGTGCTGGAGAAGACTCTTAAGAATCCTTTGGACTGCAAGGAAATCAAATCAGTCAATCTTAAAGGAAATCAAACCTTGAGTATACACTGGAAGGACTGATGCTGAAGCTGAAGTTCCAATACTTTGGCCACCTGATTCAAAGAGCCGACTCATTGAAAAAGACCCTGATGCTGGGAAAGATTGAAAGCAGGAGGAGAAGGGGACAACAGAGGATGAGATGGTTTTATGGCATTACTGATTCAATGGACATGAGTTTGAGCAAACTCTGGGAGACAGTGAAGGACAGGAAAGTCTGGCGTGCTGCAGTCTATGGGGTCACAAAGAGTCAGACATGACTGAGACTGAAGAACAACAACAACACATACACACACATTCAACAAACTCTCATAAGCTTCTTCTCTATATGTTTGACTCTATTGGTAGGCTTTAATGAGAAAACACTAGCTCCTATTTTATAAAAAAGAATACTATCTTAGCCTTGCTTCCCCCCAAAAGCAGAACCCAAGGTAAAAACTTCCTTGCAGATAGGTTATTTTGGAATAAATTTTCTATAAAGCAAGACTTCAGGACAGGAAAAGCCAAACAGGAAGAAGGCAAGGCCAACAGAAAGCTGTGTTGCTAGGTTGGTCTTTATTATGAGCAGTCACTGCTTGATCTACTAGGACCTCCCAAGGAGCCTTATTTCAGAAGTTTCCATTCTCGGGACGCAGGTGAGTACATCTGCTCTTCTCTCCTATTGGTCAAGTGTGGCTTGAGCAAATTTATTCCTCCGAATTTTGTGGTTTTAAGTGCAGAGCAGTATTCAATGAAGTGATATCAGAGAAATCACAGGGTAAGAAACTAGAGGTGTGTGATCACAGCAGGGACACAGAGAAAGCCTCAGTCTAATTTCCTCTGTATGAAAAGATTAAAGTCTACAGGAACTAGCTGCCATAGAAGTAGCTCAAGTAAGAAGTAGACCTGACAAATTTTTTAAGTAATGCACAAAGCTGTCCACCACAAATCAATAAGATCATAGGATTTGAAACCAAGAGGCAACTTTCAGGGATGCATTACTTGTCCAAATGCTATACATCTGCTCATGAACATGCTCCCAACAACTTACGTCAACTAAAGAGAGAAAGAGAGTTTCCTCTGTATTGTCCCTGCCACCAGAGAGAAATGTAGCAATTCCCTCTAGCACAAATTTTCAGCAAGGAAGACATATGTCATACTCCTGAAGCATGATTTGATTGTTTGGTGGAGAGATAAAAGACAAGTATCATGAATTCAACAAATACAAGATCATGCATGGCTAAAAATATTCAGCAACAGTCTAAAAAAAGAATGTAAAAACTCATGATTAATCATTATTTTTCATGAAGAATAACTGAGTCTCCAAGACAAACCATTCTTGAGGCTCAAAAGCAACAAGACTCCCTGAAGTTCAGCTTAAAATGATCTCTGGGCATCATATTTATGTGATCATTCCATAAGAGAGGTACACAATTAGACAAAAATGAAAGTTTCTCTTATAAGGCAAAATTCACTCAAAACCTCCATGCACAGACAAAAGATATGACAAAAAGTAAATTAAAACAAAATTAAAGTCTGCATTTATTTATTCAAACCTTGCTGGTCTTGAAATAAGCCATGATGAGTAAGACCCTAAAGAAAATTAGGCTATGTGCTTAGGAAAACAAGATAGCTAGCAGACCAAAAAAACTGTCTTTCTCTTAGGGTTTCTATGGGAATTGGAGGTTAAATTCAGTTTACTTTTTGCAGCAGGCAAAAATTTTATATATAGTGTTTCACAGAGTGGAAGGAGCTCCCTGAGTCAGTCCACCAACCTGAACCAAGAGGGTTGACACCAGGGCTGTCCACATCTCTTACCACACACTTGAAGGCCGCTAGATTCTCCTCCAAGTGAACCAGCAAATGTCAATAATGTCAGGAGAGTAGGCAGAATTTCCAAGGAAGAAGTTCTGTATAAATGCTAATGTAATTATCTTGAGTATAAGCCTAAGCTTTTTTTTTATTCTCCCTATTAATCATGTTCACAATTAAGGCCAAGTCACAAGGCTTAATGACTTAATGAAGGAGGCAGGGCCACTTAGAACAAAGATACCTACAGATGAAAAGGAAGTAACTTAGAGGAGGTCCCCATCAGACAGAAAAGGCAAGTCATACCCCATCTGGAGGGAAAAAAAAAAGACTGGGGGCAGGGCAATGTGTAGGAGGAAGAATTTTCTGGTCCTATAGGGCCCAAGCATTCCTGTCTCTCTGATCGTTAGCTCAGGCAATGGGAACAGACAGTAAAGGATAGAAATCTAAGACAAAGAGGAGGCAAGATGACCGGTCCAAGTTCAACGCATGAAACAGGCCACTCAAAGCTGGTGCACTGAGACACCTGAAGGGATGGGATGGGGAGGAAGGTGGGAGGGGGATTCAGGGGGACAAGTGTACACCCATGGCTGATTTGTGTCGATGTGTGGCGGAAACCACAACAATATTGCAAAGTGATTAGCAATATTACTCCAATAAATAATTTTTTTAAGTGATTCAGATGTGCCTGTAGGCCAATCAGTTCATTTCAGTCACTCAGTCTTGTCCAACTCTTTGTGACCCAATGTACTGCAGCACACCAGGCCTCCCTGTCCATCACCAACTCCTGGAGTTTGCACAAACTCAAGTTCATTGAGTCAGTGATGACATGCAACCATCTCATCCTCTGTCATCTCTTTCTCCCACCTGCAATCCTTCCCAGTATCAGGGTCTTTTCCAATTAGTCAGTTCTTCCCATCAGGTGGCCAAAGTACTGGAGTTTCAGCTTCAGCATCAGTCCTTCCAATGAATACTCAGGACTGATTTCCTTGAGGATTGACTGGTTGGATCTCCTTGCAGTCCAAGGGACTTCCTAAAGTCTTTTCCAATACCACAATTCAAAAGCATCAATTCTTCAATGCTCAGCTTTCTTTATGGTCCAGTTCTAACATCCATACATGACTACTGGAAAAACCATAGCTTTGACTAGATGGAACTTTTTCAGCAAAGTAATGTCTTTGCTTTTTTAAAAATATAAATTTATTCATGTTGATGTATGTTTTTGCTTTTTAATATGCTGTCTAGGTTAGTCATAGCTTTTTTTCCAAGGAGCAAGCATCTTTTAATTTCATGTCTGCAGTAACCATGTGTGGTGATTTTGGAGCCCCCCAAAATAAAGTCTGTCACTGTTTCCATTGTTTCCCCATTTATTTGCCATGAAGTGATGAGACCAGATGCCATGATCTTAGTTTTCTGAAAGTTGAGTTTTAAGCCAACTTTTTCACTCTCCTCTTTCATGTTCACCAGGAGGCTTTTTAGTTCATTTTTGCTTTCTGCCATAAGGGTAGTGTCATCTGCATATCTGAGGTTATTGATATTTCTCCCAGCAATCTTGATTCCAGCTTGTGCTTCATCCAACCTGGCATTTAGCATGATGTACTCTGCATATATAAGCACAGTGACAATATACAGCCTCGACATACTCCTTTTCTGATTTGGAACCAGTCTGTTGTTCCATGTCCAATTCTAACTATTGCTTCTTGACCTGCATACAGATTTCTCAGTAAGCCAATGTGGGGAGCCAAAAATGTAGCTGATGGTAAAGACTTTCAAGTCTGCATGGCCCTTGCATGGAAAGGCCATAACTCCCCAGTAGAGACTGGGTTGGGAGTGGATATCCTTGGTCGGGCTACTTACTAGGTGGGACTTAGTCAAGACCTGAGGATCTGAAGAACCTAGGAAAACCTGGGAAAAACTAAGTCAGCTGGAGTCTTAGCCAATAATTTCTGCAGTAAAGTCAACACAGTGACCAGAAAATGCGTAAAACTCTTTCTTCCCCTCTGCCATAAAGATGAATGAGCTATCTTCTATATCTAGATACTATGTTGGTTGGGGAAGACTACTTTATAACCTTGAGTTTGGTGGAATAAGTTTGGATTTTTAAGTAAAAAGACACATTTTTTTTTCATTTTAACTAAGATCTTTATTAAACAATGTATTCACCATCTTGTTCCACTATCTTCTGCCATTTTTCAAGCAACTTCATAATTTCATCTTCTCCCAAATTTTTATCTTCTTGAGGAAAGAACTGTTCCATGTACCTTTTATACTTGTTCAAGGAATGGAAATTTTGCCATTAAGAGGGTTTTGTAAAAGCAAATAAATGGACATTTGTAGGTGCAATGTCTGATGAATATGGCAAATGAATCAGAACTTCTCAACCAAATATTACTGTTTTTGTCTGGTCATCAAAGAAATATGTGATTTGTGTTATCTTGATGGAGGATTATGCATTTTCTGTTGACTAATTCCAGATGCTGTTCATTCAAGTGGTGCTTTCAGTCTGTTTAATTTGGAACAGTACTTGTTGGAATTAGTAATTTGGTTTTCTGGAAGGAGATCATGATAGAGGACTCCCTTCCAATCGCATCATGTACACAACACCACCTTCTTTGGATGAAGACCAGCCTTTGGTGTGGTTGTTGGTGGTTCATTTCACTTGCCCCATGATCTCTTCCCTTCCACATTATTGTACAGTACCCACTTTTCATCACTTGTCACAATGTGTTCTAAAAGAAGAACATTTTCATTATGTTTAAGTAAAAAATCACATGTGAAAACACAATCAAGAAAGTTTTTTTTTTTTTTGCTTAACTTATGTGGAATTCAAACATCAAAGTGATTAACAAAACCAAGCTGGTGTGGATTATTTTCAGTGCTTGATTTGGGTACTTTGAGTATGTCAGCTATCTCCTATGTGGTATAACATTGAGTGTTCTCAATTTATACTTGGATTTGATCCCTATCAATTTCAACTGGTCTAACCAACCATGGAGCATCTTCCAGTGAGAAATCTCTAGCATGAAACTTCACAAACCACTTTTGTGTCATTTGATCAGTCACAGCATCTTCTCCATACACTGCACAAATCTTTTGTGTTTCAATTGTTGTTTTACCTTTCTTGAAATAATAAAGCATAGCATGCCAAAATGTTGCTTTTTTATTCCATCTTCAATATTAAAATAGCTACACAAAAATTCAATTTTGATTAAAAAAAATTTTAATGTATGCTGATATGACAGCTGTCACAATATAATCTAACAAAATTGTTTTGAGTGACCTTAAAGAAAGCTAAGAGCTACATTGTAAAGAAAGAGACATTGTAAAGCTAAGAGACATTGTAAAGAAAAAAATCAAATGTACCTTTTGGCCAATTCAGTAATATTTTTTTTCTAAAAGTGAGACTATTATAATTAATTGACACACTTAAATCCCCTTGTCAACCTCCAATAATATGTAGACTTGACAGAAAAATGAAAAAAATTATAGTAGATAATACTACAGTATTTGCACATCTGATTTGTGTCATTAATGATAGACTAGACCATGCTGAGGTAATAACCCCCAAGCTCCAGTAGTTTAACACAATTATTTCTTACTCATGCAGCATGTCCATTTACATCAAGGGGGCTGTGGTTGGGGAGTCTCTAGTCCATGTCATCCTCACTCCAGAATCCAAGAGTGAAGCTTCCATCATTTGGAATATTTCAGATTTTTCTGGCAGAAGAAGAGAGAAGTGGAGGGTCTTATAGCAGTAATTAGATACTTTGGTTCACATGTTACTTTTGCCCACAACCCACAGGTCAGACTAGTTACATGGTCCCATCCAGATAGAAGACAGATGGACAAGAGTAATCTCCATGGGCCAAGAAGAGAAGTGAACAGGAAAAGGTGAGCTAATGCTAGTGAAGTCTCTACCACATAGAGTCTTACCCTAATACAAAAATTACTTTTAAAAAAGATTAAATTACCCAAATTTCATGTTACTGCCCAGAATTAAAAATGTAAGTACCCCATCCACCCAGGTCATCTTTTCTTTCTCAAATTTATCTCAGAACTGGCCTGGGCTTCTTTACCCTTAACCCACTCTCCCGCTGTTATTTTCCTTCCAAATCCTTTCCACAGTGCCTGCATGAAATTACCCATTCCTAGGGAAACTCTTTTCTTTGTTCCCTCATTTTCCCTTGATATCCAAACATTTCCTGGTCTTTACCAAGTCTACTTGGACCCTGCAATGTTCTCATAGCACCCACACTTCCCATAGATTCCTCTGTTTCTGCGGCACCCATGCAGCTAAATCCCAACATTTGTAGGACTTCAATAGTTTAGCATCCCAAGGTTCCAACAGTCAAGGGCTCATTAAAATGGAACTAATCAATAAAGTTCAGTCTCAGCTGTCTGGTACTTTGAAAATTGCAAAAATCTGGTCCACTTAAACTGCATTAAGATTTGAGATCAATTCTAGTATTTTATGACCTAGTCGTTTTTTAGTTTTTAAAAAGCTTTCTTCTTGCTTTGTGTCACCTTACTCATGAGGGCTGATGTGAAACCTAGAACTTCCTCTGATTCAACAGTATATGGGCAAAGTCAGAAAACATCACCCTGATGTTTGTCCCCCTAGCATATGCACTGCTTGAAAATTTGAAATCACTCCAAATACTTCCCCAAATTCGCCCACATATTTGCATTTTCTTTACCACGAGCTTCCACAACACCAATTATTTGTGTCATTTCCCTCTCCGTCTTTATCTAGAGGTTATAAACCTTTCCAATCTATCCTCTAACCTGGACCAAGACAACAATTTCTACTAAAAATTGGTTCATGGTGCTGACTTCTCCCAGATTTAAAACTACAAAGGTAAAGGGTATCATTTAGCCTGATTCTTTTTGTATATGTCTGCAGGGAAATTGGTGGAAATTAAGAACAGTGTGGTCAGGGAATTCACTGGTCTTTTGTCAGGGAGTGGAGCAGCCTCATAGGAAAGCTTCTCACATTTCTCATATGGGTGCTACCTGTATACTCCCAAGGGCCTTCAGTAATTGTTTGCCTCTTACCATTATGTCACTTCCCTATGCCCTACTGAGAAGCTTATCATCCAGCAAACTGTACCAATATGGTCCTAATGAGACTGTAAACCTGAGATATAGATGTAGACAGACCTTCTCCTGAAGCAACATTTTTCATCCTACAAAACAGAAAGGAAAAATACGAACAAAACTTTCCTAAAATTACCGATGGAATTTATGTCAACCTGTGATCTCTTATGTCAAAGTTCTTAGGTTAACCTCTAATCTCTTCTTAAAGGTGTTTATCTCTTCTCTACTTCCCTCCTCAATAATTCTTTGAATATAATAGCTCATGTTCCTGATAGTCACTAAATATTTGGCAGATTGTGTTTTCTCAAAGATGGCTGCAACAATTTATATATCCCATTCCATATGCTCCTCTTATAATGTGATTGACACTCCCCCTACTGAGAGGCAGCACCTCTATTCCTTCCACTGACTGGGCGAGCTTGAGACTGCCCCTACCAACACACCAAAAGAAGTTTCTGAGGTTAAACCAGACAAAAGAGACAGCATCCACCTCCCTGTCTATATCAGGACACTCACCCTTAGAACCCAGTGACCATGCTGCAAATAAGGCCAAATTAGTTCATGCAGAGAGACCACATGGAGAAACACAAATGGAGAGGCAGCTAGTACCAACTGCTAGTTGAATACATGAACTTTTGATGATTCCTGCTCCCAGCTTCATGTCTTGTACCTGATATGCCCCAGGCAACATGGAGTGAGAACCCAGCCCTGCTGTGTCCTGCCCAAATTTGTTACCCACAGAATTCAAGAGTATAATAAATGTCTATTTTATTCCACTCAATTTTGGGTAATTTGTTATGCAGCCATAGTAACCAGAACAAAATCTTTCCTGATATTTTATCTCGTTTCATCTTTACTGTCAGAGTGACTTTCACAAACAATATAAAAATTACATGATAACATCTAGAGTAGTGAAAAGATCATTTATACCCATCCACATTTCAATAAAATAGGGTTTTGTTTCTCCATTTATAAAATGAAGGCTATTTTCAAGGTCAGGAATTAAAACAGTTGGAATGTTTTTTATCTTTATTTCTCATTGGAAGAGGGAATATTTTTCAAACTAAAACTGTTCTTCCTATTGATGAGGCCCTTGAGTCCATAGAATATATAGTATTTATTTTAGTGTTTCCTTGGCTTCCTTTAATTTCTAAAGTCAAAAACAGAGGACAGCAGTTTCAAAGAGACCAGTAGTAACTTCAGTGCCCATTAATCTGAGAGGAAGCCAGAGCAAGCGACCTGCAGGGCTGGTTGCCATAATGATAAAATTACTAAGAACCTCTTTAGTAAGGAAAAAGAGTGGGTGAGGAATAAGTGAGAAATGTCATGGAAATATTAAATAGTAATAAGGGATAAAACCTTTCCAATAACCTTTCTGTAATTGAAAGACAGTTTTCATTTTAACTTTTTCATCAGTTACAAGGAAACTCAAATTGAACTTCTTTTTTCTGTCTACACTCCCACACCATTCAGGTATTCATCTAGCTTCTAGCTTTGAATCCTTCCTCTTTTCTCACAAGTTCATAATTTGTATATCCAGCCCAGACCTTGTCCTAACACTCCAGACTCACACAACCTTCTGCTTCCCAGAATCTCCCCCTGATATCTAACACTCATCTCTAGTTCAACTTCTCCACAGACTCCTGATGTCCCTCCCCAAACCTGTTCCTGTCTCATAAGTGATAGAAATTCTACCCTTCCAATGACTCAGGACAAGTATCACTTTAAACTCACTTTCACAAACAACAGCCCTCCTATCGGCAAATTCTGGTGGCTCTAGCCTCAGATCATATCCAGAATCTAAACAGTCTCATGACCTTCAACATCAACTCTCATCTAGAAAATTATTGCCATCACCTCCTAACTGGTCTCCCTGCCTTCATCCTTTCCTTCCTATGCTGTGTTCTCACCCCAGGAACCAGAATGATCCTCTAAGAATGTAAGTCTGATCATGTGCTTCCTCAGCTTAGATTCCTCTAATGGCTTTGCATCTCATTCATAATAAAAGCTCAAATCCTTAAAATGTCAAATAAGGCCCATCATGATTGTTCCCTTATTACTCCTCTCTTGCCCTATCCAGGGTCACCAGGCTCCTGACTGTGCCTAGAAGACACCAAGCACTCTCCTACCTTGATGCTTTTGGGTTTACTCTTTGCCAAGAACACCTCAAACCTCAACCCCACCCCATATCTGTATGGCTCATTCCCCACATTCACCTTATCAGCAAGGCCTTCCCTCACCACCCTATTTAAAAAAACAAATACCATATCTTCCAGGTTCCTCTTCCCTACTTTTTTTTTTTTTTGAGTACAAACATATGTTTAATTACCAGGATCACTGCTCTTTGTTAAAATCTTGCTCACTTGAGCTAGCATATTTGGGCTTGCCATCTCATCTTATTAAGAACAGAAATTTGGTGTAAATGATGTGTTTCCACCTGTGTCTCCAAATAAATTTCATGGTTTATAATTATTTTTTACATGATATTATACCTGTTTCAATGCCATTCTCCCAAATCATCCCACCCTCGCCCTCTCCCACAGAGTCAAAAAGTCTGTTCTGTACATCTGCGTCTCTTTTGCTGTCTCACATACAGGGTTATTGTTACCATCTTTCTAAATTCCATATATGTGTGTTAGTATACTGTATTGGTGTTTTTCTTTCTGGCTTACTTCACTCTGTATAATCGGCTCCAGTTTCATCCACCTCATTAGAACTGATTCAAATGTATTCTTTTTGATGGCTGAGTAATACTCCATTGTATATATGTGCCACAGCTTTCTTATCCATTCATCTGCTGATGGACATCTAGGTTTCTTCCATGTCCTGGCTATTACAAACAGTGCTGTGATGAACATTGGGGTACATGTGTCTCTTTCAATTCTTGGTGTGTATGCCCAGCAGTGTTCCCTACTTTTTTTATCTTCAAGGAACTTATTACACCCCAACATTAAAGAAATTAAATAAACAGATATGTTTGTTCATTCACTTACTGCATATCTTCCCCATTTAGAATGTAAGCTCCATTAAAGTAAAGTTGTTTTTGTTTTTGTTTTTTTGTCTATTTTGCATATGACTGAATTTCCAGTGCCCAGAATAGTTTCTGGCATATAATAGTCACATAAATGGCAAGAATAACATACACCTATTGATGAATGAACAAACAAAGGAACAATTGGACCATAGTCAATTCACAGCCAGGCACCACCTGTGCTGAAGGCAGAAGGCACATGGAGAATTCTGGATTATGCTCACATCTTCCTGGACAGCTCCTGGGTCCCCAGGGTGCTCTGAAAATTCTCCTGAGTGCAATGTGATGACAGCAAGACTTGAGGGTCTTGGGTCACTCTTGTCTTCACCCCAGGGGATAGAGCTTTGTTCTATGAAAAGTGGAAGCTTTATTACCCAGAAGTCTGGTATTAAAATTCATGAAGTGTTTGGATGATTCTGGACAAATTACTTAACCACATTGAGTCTTGGGTTCCTCATCTGTAAAATAAAAACAGGAGCAGTTATTTTTCATAACTGGTGTAATAAAGATTAAATGAGTTAATACATGGAAACAATGATTGTTGTTGTGTTTCTGTGTTAGTCACTTAGTCATGTCCAACTCTTTGTGACCCTGTGGACTGTAGCCTGTTAGGCTCCTCTGTCCACGGAATTCTCCACGCAAGAACACTGGAGTGGGTAGCCATTCCTTTCTCCAGGAGATCTCCCCGACCCAGGGACTGAGCCCAGATCTCCTGCATTGTAGACAGATTCTTTACTGTCTGAGCCACCAGGGAAGCCCATCTGTAAATTATAAATGGGCATAAAAGCTGTAATTATGTAAGAAAACCACCTTGATTTGAGCCTGTTGTGTTGAGTCACTAAATTGTGTCTGACTCTTCATGACCCCATGGACTGCAGCACGCCAGGCCTCCCTGTCCCTCACTGTCTCCCAGAGTTCGCCCAGGTCCATGTCCATTGCATTGGTGATGCTCTCCAGCCATCTCATCCTGTTACCCTCTTCTGCCTTCAATCTTTCCCAACATCAGGGTCTTTTCCAATGAGTCCTCTGTTCATGTCATTTGACCAAATCAGCACCAGTCCTTCCAAAGAGAATTCAGGGTTGACTTCCTTTAAGACTAACTTATTTTATCTCCTTGCTGTCCAAGGGACTCTCAAGAGTCTTCTCCAGCACCAGAGATTGAAAGCATCAATTCTTTGGTGCTCTGCCTTCTGTACGGTCCAGCTTTCATAACCATAGGTGATTATTACAAAGATCATAACCTAGACTATATGGACCTGTGTCAGCAAAGCGCTGTCTTTGCTTTCTAACACACTGTCCAGGTTCATTATAGCTTTCCAACCAAGAAGCAGTCATCTAATTTCAAGACTGTAGTCACCATCTGCAGTGAATGTTAGAGCCTATAAAGAAGAAATCTGCCACTTCTTCCACCTTTCCCCCTTCTATTTGCCATGAAGCAATGGGGGGCAGATGCCATGATCTTAGTTTTTTTTTAATATTTAGTTCTAAACTGGCTTTTTCACTCTCCTCCTTATCCCTCATCAGAAGGTTCTTTAGCTCTGCTTTGCTTTCTACTGTTAGGGTAGGATGATTCACATATCTGAGGTTGTTGATGTTTCTCCCAGCAATCTTGATACCAGCTTGTCACTCATCCGACCTGGCATTTCTCATTGTGTGCTTTGCGTATAGGTTAAATAAACAGAATGACAATAAACAGCCTTGCCATCCGCCTTTCTCAGTCCTGAACCAGTCAGTTGTTCCATATAGGGTTCTTAGATTTGAGCCTCAGTTCAGTTCAGTTCATTCACTCAGTCGTGTCTGACTCTTTGCGACCCCATGAATCGCAGCACGCCAGGCCTCCCTGTCCATCACCATCTCCCGGAGTTCACTCAGACTCACGTCCATCGACTCCGTGATGCCATCCAGCCATCTCATCCTCGGTTGTTCCCTTCTCCTCCTGCCCCCAATCCCTCCTAGCATCAGAGTCTTTTCCAATGAGTCAACTCTTCTCATGAGATGGCCAAAGTACTGGAGTTTCAACTTTAACATCATTCCTTCCAAAGAAATCCCATGGTTGATCTCTTTCAGAATGGACTGGTTGGATCTCCTTGCAGTCCAAGGGACCCTCAAGAGTCTTCTCCAACACCACAGTTCAAAAGCATCAATTCTTTGGCACTCAGCCTTCTTCACAGTCCAACTCTCACACCATACATGATCACAGGAAAAACCGTAGCCTTGACTAGACAGACCTCAGTCGGCAAAGTAATGTCTCTGCTTTCCAATATGCTATCTAGGTTGGTCATAACTTTTCTTCCAAGGAGTAAGCATCTTTTAATTTCATGGCTGCAGTCACCATCTGCAGTGATTTTGGAGCCCCCCAAAATAAAGTCTGACAACATTTCCACTGTTTCCCCATCTATTTCCCATGAAGTGATGGGACCGGATGCCATGATCTTCGTTTTCTGAATGTTGAGCTTTAGGCCAACTTTTTCACTCTCCTCTTTCACGTTCATCAAGAGGCTTTTTAGCTCCTCTTCACTTTCTGCCATAAGGGTGGTGTCATCTGCATATCTGAGGTTATTGATATTTCTCCTGGCAATCTTGATTCCAGCTTGTGTTTCTTCCAGTCCAGCGTTTCTCATGATGTACTCTGCATATAAGTTAAATAGCAGGGTGACAATATACAGCCTTGACGTACTCCTTTTCCTATTTGGAACCAGTCTGTTGTTCCATGTCCAGTTCTAACTGTTGCTTCCTGACCTGCATACAGATTTCTCAAGAGGCAGGTCAGGGGGTCTGGTATGCCCATCTCTTTCAGAATTTTCCACAGTTTATTGTGATTCACACAGTCAAAGGCTTTGGCATAGTCAATAAAGCAGAAGTAGATATTTTTCTGGAACTCTCTTGCTTTTTCCATGATCCAGCGGATGTTGGCAATTTGGTCTGTGGTTCCTCTGCCTTTTCTAAAACCAGCTTGAACATAAGGGAGTTCATGGTTCACATATTGCTGAAGCCTGGCTTGGAGAATTTTGAGCATGACTTTACTAGCATGTGAGATGAGTGCAATTGTGCGGTAGTTTGAGCATTCTTTTGCATTGCCTTTCTTTGGAATTGGAATGAAAACTGACCTTTTCCAGTCCTGTGGCCACTGCTGAGTTTTCCAAATTGGCTGGCATATTGAGTGCAGCACTTTCACAGCATCATCTTTCAGGATTTGAAACAGCTCAATTGGAATTCCATCATCTCCACTAGCTTTGTTCGTAGTGATGCTTTCTAAGGCCCACTTGACTTCACATTCCAAGATTTGAGTCTACTTAGTAATTAAAGCAGAGTCACATATTCAGTGTAACTGATGGGTACCTGATTAGTCACAGAAAAGGCCAAAATGACTGGTTGGCTACTTATGTGAGACTTACTGGTCTGAAAGTGGAGGGAATTGGGCAACTTTTTAATACCCACAAGTGATGGGTAATCTACATACATTATTTCATTTTATCCTAATAAAAATTCATGGAAGATAAGTATTAATATTACAAAAATCACGTTAAAGTGATAAATGAGGTTCAGAGAGTTTAAGTAACTTACCAAAACTACCCTGGTCAGGTAGCTAGAAATTACAAGACCATTTCCAAAACACCAAGTCATAGTCTTGGACTTTAAAAGTCAAACTTCTCCACCAATGATTCTTAAATGTATTAAAGACAGGTGTTCCACATAAAATGTGGATGAAAAGGATATAACAGAAGATGAAATATCTAATTAAAATTCATAGAAAATGAGAAAACTTTGATACAAAAGAATACATATTCTATGATTCCATTAAGATAAAATTCTAGAGCAGACAAAAATAAGCTATGGTGATAAATTCAAAACAGTGATTACCTTGTGTGTGTTGGGGCAGGGGCAGGGATTAATTGAGAAGGGGCTATGGGCTTCCTTTGTGGCTCAGCTGGTAAAGAATCTGTCTGCAATGCAGGAGACCTGGGTTCGATCCCTGAGTTGGGAAGATCCCCTGGAGAAGGGAAAGGCTACTCTTTACAGTATTCTGGGCCTGGAGACTTCCATGGACTGTATAGTCCATGGGGTCACAAAGAGTTGGACATGACTGAGCGACTTTCACTTTGACATGGGAACTTAACAAGGAGATAGAAATCTCTTACACCTGGATAATGAGTTATATGGTAAATACATTTGTCAAAACTCATGAAACTGTATACTTAAGATATGTGCATTTCATTGGACATAAATTGTTGTCTTAGTCTGTACCAGCTGCTTTAAGGCTGGTAGCTTATAAAAGAAAAAAGTAAAAGCATTCAGTTCAGTTCAGTTTACTTCAGTCGCTCAGTCATGTCCGACTCTTTGTGACCGCAGGAATTGCAGCACGCCAGTCCTCCCTGTCCATTACCATCTCCCGGAGTTTACTCAAACTCACGTCCATCGAGTCGGTGATGCCATCCAGCCATCTCATCCTCTGTCGTCCTGTTTTCTTCCTGTCCCCAATCCCTCTGAGCATCAGAGTCTTTTCCAATGAGTCAACTCTTCTCATGAGGTGGCCAAAGTACTGGAGTTTCAGCTTTAGCATCATTCTTTCCAAAGAACACCCAGGACTGATCTCCTCTGGAATGGACTGGTAGGATCTCCCTTCAGTCCAAGGGACTCTCAAGAGTCTTCTCCAACACCACAGTTCAAAAGCATCAATTCTTCGGCGCTCAGCTTTCTTCACAGTCCAAATCTTGCATCCATACATGACCACTGGAAAAACCATAGCCTTGACTAGACGGACCTTTGTTGGCAAAATAATGTCTCTGCTTTTCAATATACTATCTAGGTTGGTCGTAACTTTTACTCCAAGGAGTAAGCATCTTTTAATTTCATGGCTGCAATCACCATCTGCAGTGATTTTGAAGCCCCAAAAGATAAAATCTAACACTGTTTCCACTGTTTCCCCATCTATTTCCCATGAAGAGATGGAACCAGATGCCATGATCCTCGTTTTCTGAATGTTGAGCTTTAAGCCAGCATTTTCACTCTCCTCTTTCACTTTCATCAAGAGGCTTTTTTAGTTCCTCTTCACTTTCTGCCATAAGGGTGGTGTCATCTGCCTATCTGAGGTTCTTGATATTTCTCCCAGCAGTCAGATTCCAGCTTGTGCTTCTTCCAGTCCAGTGTTTCTCATAATGTACTCTGCATATAAGTTAAACAAGCAAGGTGACAATATACAGCCTTGATGTATTTCTTTTTCCATTTGGAGCCAATCCATTGTTCCATGTCCAGTTCTAACTGTTGCTTCCTAACCTGCATACAGGTTTCTCAAGAGGCAGGTCAGGGGGTCTGGTATGCCCATCTCTTTCAGAATTTTCCACAGTTTATTGTGATCCACACAGTCAAAGGCTTTGGCATAGTCAATAAAGCAGAAATAGATGTTTTTCTGGAACTCTCTTGCTTTTTCCATGATCCAGCAGGTGTTGGTAATTTGAACTCTGGTTCCTCTGTCTTTTCTAAAACCAGCTTGAACTTCAGAAAGTTCATGGTTCATGTATTGCTGAAGCCTGGCTTGGATAATTTTCAACATTACTAGCATGTGAGATGAGTGCAATTGTGCGGTAGTTTGAGCATTGTTTGGCATTACCTTTCTTTGGGATCGGAATGAAAACTGATCTTTCCAGTCCTGTGGCCACTGCTGAGTTTTCCAAATTGGCTGGCATATTGAGTGCAGCACTTTCACAGCATCATCTTTCAGGATTTGAAACAGCTCAATTGGAATTCCATCACCTCCACTAGCTTTGTTCATAGTGATGCTTTCTAAGGCCCACTTGCCTTCACATTCCAGGATGTCTGGCTCTAGATTAGTGATCACACCATTGTGATTATCCGGGTCGTGAAGATCTTTTATGTACAGTTCTTCCGTGTATTCTTGCCATCTCTTCTTAATATCTTCTGCTTCTGTTAGGTCCATACCATTTCTGTCCTTTATCGAGCCCATCTTTGCATGAAATGTTCCCTTGGTATCTCTAATTTTCTTGAAGAGATCCCTAGTCTTTCCCATTCTGTTGCTTTCCTCTATTTCTTTGCACTGATCGCTGAGGAAGGCTTTCTTATCTCTTCTTGCTATTCTTTGGAACTCTGCATTCAGATGCTTATATCTTTCCTTTCCTCCTTTGCTTTTCACTTCTCTTCTTTTCACAGCTATTTGTAAGGCCTCCCCAAACAGTCATTTTGCTTTTCTGTATTTATTTTTCCATAGGGATCTTCTTGATCCCTGTCTCCTGTACAATGTCATGTACCTCAGTGACAAGGTCTCTCTTACCTTGGACGTGGGGTATCTCTTCACGGCTGCTCCAGCAAAGCACAGCTGCTGCTCCTTACCTTGGATGAGGGGTATCTTCTCACCCAAAAGCATTAGTTGCATCCAACTCTTTGTGACCCCATGGACTGTACCCTGCCAGGCTCCTCTGTCCATAGAATTTTCCAGTCAAGAATACTGGAGTGGGTAGCCATTTCCTTCTCCAGGGGATATTCCCAACCTAGGGAACAAACCTATGTCTCATGTCTCTTGCATTGGCAGGTGAGTTATTTACCACTAGCATTACCTGGGAAGTCCAAACTTATAAACTACTGGAATTTATTTATCATAGTTCTGGAGGCAGAAGGCCACAGTGCTAGCACAGTAGGGTTCTGGTGAAGGTCCCTTTATGGGCACCAGATTTCTGGCTATGTCTTCAAGTAGTAGAAGGGGCAAAGGCGCTCTCTCTGGAGTCTCTTTTATAAAGGCATTAATCTCACTCATAAAGGCTCTATGTATTTGAGGGAGAGTACAAAATCATTCAAACCATAGCATTTTTTAAAGTTTTTATCATAGAAATTTAGGGGGGTTTCAGGCTTGCAACCTGAGTGAAAAATAAAGGCATTGTTTTAAGGACTTGTATTAATCCTTGGGAAAATCCAATGATGTTGGTTCAGAAATCAAACTCATCTCCAAGATGAAGAAGGTTAAGTAAACAATATAGAGTAATTTTTGTCTACACAAAAGTCAGGAGGAGTAGAAATAGGATTCAAACCTTAGTGGAATGTAATTAACCCCCCACTAAAGCTGTCTCTTAAGATAGCTTGTTGTAGCAACAATGAAGCTGGAAAAGGGAAGTATGGGTTCATTTTCCCCATGTAAATACCAAATCTTTAGCCTCAGCATCATGTGGATAAAGAGAATATATGAATACTAAGTAGCTAGTCCAGACCTTATTCAAAGAGGTGTGTTAGTAGGAAATTTCGAGGAAAATGATAATTTGTGAGTCATAGGGATAGGAATGGTTAGATTTTGTCTCATACTACAATATATCTTATTTCTGTTTATTCATATTTCACCTTACTTAAAATTTTAAAAAATTAATCTTATCATCATAGGAATAAAATAAGCATATGACTTTGAATTGTAACGAAGAATAACCATTATATTGAATAGCCACCATAACCAAGATTAAAGTTATTTCAAATGAATCCCATTTAAAACTAATGTGGAAGGTTTAGCCACATTGTATTGTGTGGTCTATTTTTAACACACCTCCTTATACACAATAGCTCTGATTTAACATGGGAGAAGAGGCAAGAATAAAAATGTCACAGAATAGATAGGAGCCTTATGGCACATTATTTCCCAAAAGTCCCTTCCTTTAATGACTGAATTCACTACACCTTCCTTAGAAAGGCAAAATGATAGGTAATTTAAATTCAAACAACGTGTAGGACATAGCCAACTTAGCAAGTCACAAAAAAGAATTCAGAGGAAGCAAGGACGATATTAACCACCATAAAGAAAACAACAGAAGATAAATAATATAATCTTGCTTACCACACAGGCCTCTAATTATAGGGGATAAAACTTCCTTGATATTTTTCTCAAATAAGACATTAAACAGGCCTCAGAAGAGAAAAGCATTTATTTTGGTGAAAGAAACATAAATAAAATAGTTGCATGATATAAATAATGTCAATACTAAAGAATGTAACTGGTGCAAGCAAAAACTTTTGCAAAAACTAAGTACAGTGCATAGGAGTTCACGTCTGTTTCAGGAGGTGTTAACACAGTGCTGTCAACTAGAATTTTCTGTTGTGATGGAAATGCTTTCTGATCTGTCCATTGTGGTAGTCACAAGCCATGTGTTGCTAGTTGAGCACTTAAAACATGGCTAGTGTGACTGAGGAACTGAAGTTTTAATTTTAATTAATTTAAATTTAAATAACCAAGTGTGGCTAGCGGCCATCTTATTGGACAGTATAGCCTTAGAACGGTTTCAAAGAAATAGACAAGACTTTGAGACTGACCTTGTCTTCAAACAAACCCCTGATGGCTCTGTAATTTCCCAAACTGACTTGGGAACATTAGTCAGTCTGTATGGCTTAAAGAGTTCAATGTGTTGCAGATACCTGCTCTTCCCAGGGGTGAAATGTATAGCCATGTCTGATGAAGGTTTGCCTCACAGCAATGAAATGGATTGTGACATTTGGAAACACTCTTACTCCTAACCCTGGCCCATGAGATTCCCAGAGCATGGCCTTACACAGAACTGATGTAGTCCTTTATCTGATCTTGGATTCTAAACAAAGAAAATAACAAAGTCTCCTGGTGTGCTTCTTGAGAAAAAAAATTAAATTGATCTGACAGCCTAGCTTCTCTTCAGTAAGAGCTTATTGCTGTTGCTAATAGATTTCTTCCATGTGACGAGCTCCTCCACATGCTATAATGCTATAACATTATAATCCACTATAATCCTCTAACTTTCTATTCTACCCAAATGAATTTAGTCCTTGGTGGAAACCACCTGTGGAGTCTATGTGGTGAAATTCCCTTCAACTAACCAAAGCATTAAGCTTTTGTTATGAAGGAGTCATAAATTTAGCTAAAGATGGAATGCAGATTTCATTTAATCAACTGCTAATAACTGCCTGGAGCAGTTATTAATAATAACTTAATAAAGAAATAATGTCTTGAGGTGCCTTGAAGTGCCTTTAGTGGGAAATCATGCTGTGATTGTTTAGTAATATTTTCCATAATGGAGACTTTGTTTTCTGAGCTTCTATCGGCCACCCCTATGTGAGCCAATGTGAGGATACACAGTTGAGGAAAACATTGTCTAGATACATCTGTCACTAAATATCCTAGAAGAGTGCATCATAGATATGACAGAAGGAAAAAGATAATAGAGATCAATGTCAATGGGAAATATGGCAACTGGCATACTGGAAGAGGTGGCATTTGAGCTAGATTTTGAAAGATGCATGATCTGTGGAGTAATAATGTGGAAGCATTACTGGCAATAACAGACACAGGGATGCATATCCTGTCAAAGGAAGGGCAAATGTGTGACAAAGGCAGAAAGAAGTGCACTGAAAGATGCTACCAAAAAGATGTGGAGTCAAATACAAAAAGGCATTGGATACCATGCTACAGAACTTGTTTTGTAGTGATAAATAGACATCAAAAAACTTTGAGGTCAGAGCTGCATTTTAAGAAGACAAGTTTGACTGTCATGAGCAGGAGGGATAGGTAAAACAAGATGTCAAATGTAGCAGTCATTTTATTAACTTATTTGCAATATAATATACCCTTCAAAAAATTCTAAAATTAATTGAGAGGGCTTATTATAATCATATAATACTCACCCATCAGAACAAGACCTAGTTTCCCCCACAGTCAGTCTCTCCCATCAGGAAGCTTCCATAAGCCTCTTATCTTTATCCATCAGAGGGCAGACCAAATGAAAATCACAATCACAGAAAACTAATCAAACTGGCCCCGTGGACCACTGCTGCTGCTGCTGCTGCCAAGTCACTTCAGTCGTCTCCGACTCTGTGCGACCCCATAGATGGCAGCCCACCATGCTCTCCTGTCCCTGGGATTCTCCAGGCAAGAACACTGGAGTGGGTTGCCATTTCCTTCTCCAATGCATGAAAGTGAAAAGTGAAAGTGAAGTCACTCAATCGTGTCTGACTCTTCATGACCCCATGGACTACAGCCTACCAGGCTCCTCCGTCCATGGGATTTTCCAGGCAAGAGTACTGGAGTGGGTTGCCATTGTCTTCTCTGCCATGGGCCACAGCCTCGTCTAGCTCAGTGAAACTATGAGCCATGCCATGTAGGGCCACTAAAGATGGAGGGGTTATGGTGGAGAGTTCTGACAAAATGTGGTGACTGGAGAAGGGAATAGCAAACCACTTCAGTATTCTTGCTATGAGAACCCCATGAACATGAAAGGCAAAAAGAAAAGGCAAAAAGATGAACTCCCCAGGTCGGTAGATGCCCATATGTTACTGGAGAAGAGTGGAGAAATAACTTCAGAAAGAATGAAGAGATAGAACCAAAGCAAAAACAAAGCCCAGATGTGGATGTGACTGGTGATGGGACTAAAGTCCAATACTGTAAGGAGCAATATTGCATGCTGCTGCTGCTGCTAAGCCACTTCAGTCGTGTCCGACTCTGTGCGACCCCATAGATGGCAGCCCATCAGGCTCCTCTGTCCCTGGGATTCTCCAGGCAAGAATACTGGAGTGGGTTGCCATTTCCTTCTCCAATGCATGCATGCATGCTAAGTTGCTTCAGTCATGTCTGACTCTGTGCGACTCTATGGACAGCAGCCCACCAGGCTTCTTTGTCCACGGGATTCTATAGGCAAAAATACTGGAGTGGGTTGCCATTATGAACCTACAATGTTAGGTCCATGAATCAAGGTAAATTGGAAGTGGTCAAACAGGAGATGGAAAGAGTGAACATGGACATTTTAGGAATTAGTGAACTAAAATGGATTGGAATGGGTGAATTTAAGTCAGATGACCATTGTATCTACTATTTTGGGCAAGAATCCCTTAGAAGAAATAGAGTAGCCCTCATATTCAACAAGAGTCTGAAATGGAGTACTTGCATGCAATCTCAAAAATGACAGAATGATCTCTGTTCATTTCCAAGGCAAATCAATCAATATCACAGTAATCTGAGTCTATGCCCCAACCAGTAATGCTGAAGAAGCTGAAGTTGAACAGTTCTATGAAGACCTACAAGACCTTTTAGAACTAACACCCACAAAAGATGTCCTTTTCTTCATAGGGGACTGGAATGCAAAAGCAGGAAGTCATGAGATACATGGAGTAACAGGCAAAGTTGGCCTTGGAGTACAAAATGAGGAAAGGCAAAGGCTAATAGAATTTTGCCAAGAGATTGCACTGGTCATAGCAGACACCCTCTTCCAGCAACACAAGAGATGACTCTACACATGGACATCACCAGATGATAAATACAGAAATCAAATTAATTATATTCTTTGCAGCTGAAGATGAAGAAACTCTATACAGTCATCAAAAACAAGACCAGGAGCTCACTGTGGCTCAGATCATGAACTCTTTATTGCAAAATTCTGACTTCAATTGAAGAGAGTAGGGGAAATCACTAGACCATTCAGGTATGACCTAAATCAAATCCGTTATGATTATACAGTGGAAGTGACAAATATATTCAATGGCTTAGATCTGATAGACAGAATGCCTGAAGAACTATGCATGGAGGTTTGTGACATTGTACAGGAGGCAGGGATCTAGACCATACCCCCAAAAAAGAAACACAAAAAGGCAAAATGGTTATCTCAGGAGAGCTTACAAATAGCTCAGAAAAGAGGAGAAGCAAAAGGCAAAGGAAAAAAAGGAGCGATATACCTATCTGAATGCAGAGTTCCAAAGAATACCAAGAAGAGATAAGAAAGCCTTCCTCAGTGATCAGTGCAAAGAAATAGAGGGAAACAAGAGAATGGGAAAGACTAGAGATCTCTTCAAAAAATTAGAGATACCGCTATACATAGGATGACCCAGAGAGATGTTGTGGGGAGGGGGGTGGGAGGGGGGTTCATATTTGGGAATGCATGTACACCCATGGTGGATTCATGTCAATGTATGGAAAAACCAATACAGAATTGTAAAGTAAAATAAAAAATAAATTAAAAAAAATAAAATAAAATAAAAAAGAATCAAAGATCAAAAAAACAATTAGAGATACCAAGGGAACATTTAATGCAAAGATGGGCACATAAAGGACAAAAATGGTATGCACCTAACAGAATCAGAAGATATTAAGAAGAGGTGGCAAGACTACACGGAAGGAATATACAAAATGAAGATCTTCCTGACCCAAATAACCACGATGGTGGGATCACTCACCTGGAATCAGACATCCTGAATTGAGAAGTCAAGTGGGCCTTAGGAAAAATGCTAGTGGAGGTGATGGAATTCCAGTTGAGCTATTTCAAATCCTGAAAGATGATGCTGTGAAAATGCTGCACTCAATATGCCAGCAAATTTGGAAAACTCAGTAGTGGCCACAAGACTGGAAAAAGATCAGTTTTCATTCCAGTCCCAAAGAAAGGCAATGCCAAAGAATATTCAAACTACCACACAATTGTACTCATCACACACACTAGCAAAGTAATGCTCAAAATTCTCCAAGCCAGGCTTCAACAGTATGTGAACCATGAACTTCCAGATGTTCAAGCTGGTTTTAGAAAAGGCAGAGGAACCAAAGATCAAATTGCCAACAACCATTGGATCATCGAGAAAGCAAGAGAGTTCCAGAAAAACATCTACTTCTGTTTTTTGACAACGCAGACTTTGACTGTGTGGACGACAACAAACTGTGGAAAATTCTTAAAGAGACAGGAATACTAGGCCACCTGACCTGCCTCCTGAGAAATCTGTATGCAAGTCAAGAAGCAACAGTTAGAACCGGACATGGAACAACAGACTGGTTCCAAATCGGGAAAGGATACATCAAGGCTATGTATTGTCATCATGTTTCTTTAACATATATGCAGAGTATATCATGCAAAATGCCAGGCTGGATGAAGCACAAGGTAGAATCAAGATTGCTGGGAGAAATATCAGTAACCTCAGATAAGCAGATGACACCACCCTTATGGAAGAAAGCAAAGAGGATGAATGTGAAAGAGGAGAGTGAAAAAGTTGGCTTAACACTCAACATTCAGAAAACGTTGAGTCCCATCACTTCATGGCATCCAGTCCCATCACTTCATGACAAATAGATGGGGAAATGGTGAGATACTTTATTCTCTTGGGTTCCAAAATCCCTGCAGATAGTGACTGCAACCATGAAATTAAAAGACTCTTGCTTCTTGGAAGAAAAGCTATGACCAACCTAGACAGCATAGTAAAAAGCAGAGATGTTACTTTGCAGACAAAGGTCCAGCTAGTCAAAGCTATGGTTTTTCCAGTAGTTATGTATGGATGTGAGAGTTGGACTATAAAGAAAGCTGAGCACCAAAGAATTGATGCTTTTGGACTGTGGTGCTGGAGAAGACTCTTGAGAGTCCCTTGGACTGCAAGGAGATCCAGCCAGTCCATCCTAAAGGAAATCAGTCCTGAATATTCATTGGAAAGACTGATGTTGAAACTGAAACTCCAATAGTTTGGCCACCTGATGCCAAGAGCTGACTCATTGGAAAAACCCTGATGCTGGGGAAGATTGAAGGTGGGAGAAGAAGGGGATGACAGAGGATGAGATGGTTGGATGGCATCACTGACTCAATGGACTTGAGTTTGTGCAAGCTCCAGGAGTTGGAGATGGACAGGGAAGATTGGTGTGCTGCTGTCCATCTCTCTCACAGAGAGTCAGACATGACTGAACAACTGAACTGGAAGGCCAATGTGGTGGGAGTTCAGGGAAAAGGATTGGGGAATGATGGAAGGTGAAGTCAGAGAAAGGACAATACCAGATCACAGGCAGCCTCTGAGACTAGAAATCCCTGACAACAGGTGAAGGAAAAGCCCAAATCACCGCAGCCTGCTTATACATGTGTACAGAAGGACCTATGGTTAAAATAGCAAAATACTTTCATTCCAGCTGGTAAATAGCCACTATGCTGATCTCCCTAAGAATCCCCACAGCTCTAGCCAGCCAGGGTTTTCCCTGAGGGCCATACAACTTCTAGGATCCAGTAATTTAAGAATTCAGGGTAACTACATGCCTCTAACCTTGATCTAGCTCCATGACTGCAGATGTATAACATTATCCCTGGGCAAAAGGAAAAGTATTTCTTTATATACATCTTTATGAAGTTCAAAATAAGCATGCATTCACTCAGTCAGTAAATATTTATTAAGTACCAACTATGGGCCAGGAGTTATTAGAAGTCTCAGGACAAGTGAGAGTAAACAGACCAGTTTCTACCTTCACAAAGCTAAGGGTTTGAACTTTAGGCAAATTATTGCCTGTAAGAAGCAGTTTTTAGGCAGTGGTTCTCAACCCAAACTACACAACAGAATCACCAGAAAGTTGTTTAAAGTACTGATACCTAGGTCCCACCCTCAAAGGGTCTGATTTAACTGATATGAGTAGTGGCTAGGTTACTGGAAATTTCTAAAAAAAAAAAAAAAAAAAAAAAAAAACCAGCTGATTTAATGTGTTACAAGGCTGAGAGCTTCCCTCCTAGAGATATGAGCCAATGTTGATGACAGAGTGGAATTGTGACATTTTAGAAAAATTTATGGATGCAAACCTGGGACATCTTCACTGCATGTTAAAGCATAAAGATAAATCAAGATGGAAACATGATTCTTTCAAAGGTATTTTTCAGAAAGTTCTTGAGGCTGTCTTTGTAGAATGGTATTCTGACAAATATTGCCTGGCAGTCTGATCCAATATTAGACAGGTCAACTCTTCATATTCTGCCAATCCTCAGCCAAACTCTGGGTTTTGTGAAATCGAATTCCTCAGGAGAAGGACCTCCACCCATGACCTGTCTGCATGTCAGCCTGAGGAAAGGAGGAACACCCAGCACTCCAGACCACAGGATAGGAGTCCAGCTCTCTCGGGGTTAACAACCAAAACTCAGTGGATTGAGATTGTTCTTTACATAGAATTCTTGCCTCTCCAACTGCTTTCTAGTTGACTCCCTCAGTTGTCCATCTTGTGACAAATGTTTAGAAAGAAACAGAATCAGAAACTCCTTGAAAAGGTTTGACCCTATAGAGAATTGAGGGGAGCTGTGGAAAGAGAATAAAAAGGTGAATAAAAAGGCACCCAGCATGTTTAGGTATACTTCAGCTGAGCAGCTTGGAATGTGACCAAGAATGTAGAAAGAAAATGACTAGGATTTCAAAACTCAGCAAGAAAACCCACAAAAAGGAAACATATTAGTGGAAATAACAGAGCCCTGAATTATGATTTAGAAGGCAAGAATTTTTGTCTCTGGTCTATTGTGACATGGGTAACTTCTCTGTGCTTCAGTTTCCTCAATTTTAAAATGAGATTGGTAGACTTAAATGATCTCCAATAGAACAGGTAAGTAAAATGTAATTTAATATTTGTGAGAGAGAGAGAAAGAGGAAAAAAATACTGATAAGTGGAATATGAAGACAACTGTTAGAGAGAAACCAAATTAACATTTGGAGCCCAAGACACTCCTAGGGAGTGAGGGTGAAAGGGGATTAAGACACTCACACTTTATCTTAAGAACTAAAATGGTCAGGGTGGACTGGGGATTGCCCTGAACTAGTCCCAAAGACAGAGAAGGGCCATGAGAAGCCTAGGTAAATGCACCACCAAGGAGAAAAGATAGGACCACCTGCCCAGCTTCTGCAATGACATAGGAGTTCCAAAGTATAGTGCACACTGGGACCAAACCCAAGATCAGGGAGCAGGCTTGAGTCCTGGAGAAGTGGACATGTAAGTAAGGAACTATAATAATGGAAGTCCAAGCCAGATTTGCCCAAAGCCCACCTCTGGCTAAACTTACTCCTCAGTGCTGGGGTCTTCTCTCTGGCCCTTTAAAGAAGGGCAGTGACCCCAAAATGGTCTACACAGGCAGCTTCTCCTGGAGCTACCAGCCTCTGTGGAACTGCAAAATTCCCTAGCCTGAGTTGGGATTCCAGTCCTAGACTGTCAGAATAAGGGGCTCCCAGGAAAGGTCACTGTACTTCCCATTCATGAGGCAGGTGAGGACTCCCACATTCAACTTTGGGACCCTACCTGAGTGGTGCCTTATTGGTATCCCAAGCTATGAACTGAGACACTCCAGTCACAGATCTATAAGATCACTTACAGCTCTAATATGCTGTGGTTTTAGTGTACAATTCAAAATGAAATCCAAAGACAGAGTTTGGCATATAACTATCTCCTTAAGCTTGTAGACTCTGGAACTCTTGTCTGAAAAAAAAGAGATGTGTAAATTAGGAATCCATCTGTGACCATGACATAGCCTAAAATTAACACAGAAGGCATATCACTCCATGTGCATTCATTAAAGATCATTAAAGTGAAAGCTGGGAATGCGAAAGATAATTATATAGTCTGAATATCTAAAACGTCTTCCTTATGGAGAGCAGGTTTGTATGTATGTGTAAAACATATATGTATTATCTCCAAATGGAAACAGAAACACATGTTTGCTTTACTGGAAGGTAATCATTGTATTAATTTCCTGTTTCAAATGGCCTTAAACAATAACCATCAGCTTTGTTAACACGCATACTGCTTGACTCAGAAATTTCACATGTAGAAGTTTAACCTGATGAAAATTTTCACATATATACAAAAATATATAAGAATGTTCATTGTCACAATATTGTTAACAAGGAAAAAAGCTGAAAAGAATTGAAATGTTCATTAATAAGAGATTAGTTAGATAAATTATCAGTCATCCATATACAAGGATACTCTGCAATTACCAAAAATAGTCAAACTTACTTTTATACTAAGAAAAAATTTTATATTAACTGATGGAGCTGATATTTACAGTTTGTATATTTACCCTACATCCATTCTCTGCTTCAAATCAAATCGACTTGAAGCTGAGGATTTCTTGTGTCAGGGAGGCTTGGTTACAAAGAGCACTGACCACAAAATGATAATTCCTCATACAGGTCAGCATGTCCATCATCAAAAAGTCTACAAACAGTAAATGCTGGAGAGGGTGTGGAGAAAAGGGAACCTTCTTACACTTTATTGGGAATGTAAATTAGTACAGCTACAATGGAGAAAAGTAAGGAGGTCCCTTAAAAAAACTAAAAACAGAGTTATCATCTGATCCAGCAATCCCGCTGCTGGGCATATATTGGAAAAGATTCATGTACCCCAATGTTCATAGCATCACTCTTTATAATAGCCAAGACATGGAAGCAGCCTAAATGTCCACTGGCCGATGAATGGATGAAAAGATGTGGTATATTTATTACAATGGAATATTACTCAGCTGTCAAAAAGAACTAACTAATGCCATTTGCAGCAACATGAATGGATCTAGAGATTATCATACTAAATGAAGCAAGCTAAACAGATGGTGACTGCAGCCATGAAATTAAAAGACGCTTACTCCTTGGAAGAAAAGTTATGACCAACCTAGATAGCATATTGAAAAGCAGAGAAATTACTTTGCCAACTAAGGTCCGTTTAGTCAAGGCTATGGTTCTTCCAGTGGTCATGTATGGATGTGAGAGTTGGACTGTAATGAAGGCTGAGCGCCAAAAACTTGTTGCTTTTGAACTGTGGTGTTGGAGAAGACTCTTGAGAGTCCCTTGGACTGCAAGGAGATCCAACCAGTCCATTCTGAAGGAGATCAGCCCTGGGATTTCTTTGGAAGGAATGATGCTAAAGCTGAAGCTCCAGTACTTTGGCCACCTCATTCGAAGAGTTGACTCATTGGAAAAGACTTTGATGCTGGGAGGAATTGGGGGCAAGAGGAGAAGGGGACGACTGAGGATGAGATGGTTGGATGGCATCACTGACTCGATGGACATGAGTCTGAGTGAACTCCGGGAGTTGGTGATGGACAGGGAGGCCTGGCATGCTGCGATTCATGGGGTTGCAAAGAGTCAGACACGACTGAGCGACTGAATTGAACTGACTAAAGACAAATATCATGTGATTATCACATGTATAATCTAAAAAAAAAAATAGATACAAATGAGTTTATACAAAACAGAAATAGACCCACAGATACAACAACTTATGGTTACTAAAGGAGAAGGAGGGGAGAGGAGTAAATTAGGAGTTTGGGGTTAACATAAACACACTGTTGCTGCTAAGTCACTTCAGTCGTGTCCGACTCTGTGCGACCCCATATACGGCAGCCCACCAGGCTCCCCTGTCCCTGGGATTCTCCGGGCAAGAACATTGGAGTGGGTTGCCATTTCCTTCTCCAATGCATGAAAGTGAAAAGTGAAAGTGAAGTCACTGAGTCATGTCCAACTCTCAGGGACCCCATGGACTGCAGCCTACCAGGCTCCTCTGTCCATGGGATTTTCCAGGCAAGAGTACTGGAGTGGAGTGCCATTGCCTTCTCTGAACATAAACACACTATTATATATAAAATAAATAACCAACAAGGACCTACTGTACAGTACAGGGAACTATAATCAATATTTTCTAGTAACCTATAAGAAAAAAGAATATATATATAAGAAACAATCACTTTGCTGTCTACCTAAAACTAACACAACGTGGTAAAACAATTATACTTCACTTTTAAAAAAAGACAAATTTTTAGTGCTGAGCACCAAAGACAAGGGACCCAGAGAAAAATATTCTCAGCATTCCATGGGCACATTCTTGAGAATGGAAATAACCTGGACTATCTTAAGAAAACAAGAACAACCTACCTGGAACTTTCCCTGAAGGTTAATTCATTTTCTTATAAACAAAAGACAAATGTCATCTTTTAGCAGATAAAGTCCTTGCTTTTATGGAGATTTAGGTGATGGGAGATGGAAAAAATGAAAACAAAATAATGAAAAAGACAATCAAAGATTAATAAAGCTTTTAAAAAAAATTTAATGGATTAAGCAATCAATGCAGGGTGGGGAGGAAGAATGGGCAGGAAAAAAACATGTGGCTGGAGATCTTAATTTCCAGATAGGATTGGGCATGCCAAGATGTGGGCAAACAGGTTAACAATGACCCCCAAGGCATCTGTTGTGTTGAAAGAATGTGCCCTATGAAAGGGGAATCCATTGGAGGGTAAATCAAGGGTCTGATATAATATGATTCATCGTCTAGAGGAAGGAACAAGAAGGAAATGGAGACAAAGACAACCGATGGAAGGGGATGAATGATATGTCTGCTGTTGTTTTTCAGTCACTAAGTCATGTTTGATTCTTTTCAACCCCAAGGACTGTAGCACCCAGGCCCCTCTGTTCTCCACTATCTCCCAGAGTTTGCTCAAATTCATCTCCATTGAGTTGGTGATGCCATCCAACTATCTCATCTTCTGTTGCCCGCTTCTCCTCTTGCTCTGAATCTTTCCCAACATCACGATCTTTTCCAAGAGTCAGCTCTTCACATCAGGTAGCCAAAGAACTGGAGCTTAAGCTTCAGCATCAGTCCTTTCAATGAATAGTCAGGGTTGATTTTCTTTAGGGTTGACTGGTTCGACTTCCTTTCAGTCCAAGGTGGAGAAGGCAATGGCAACCCACTCCAGTACTCTTGTCTGGAAAATCCATGGAGGAGTCTGGTAGGCTGCAGTCCATGGGGTCGCTAACAGTCGGACACGACTGAGCGACTTCACTCTCACTTTTCACATTCCTGCATTGGAGAATGAAATGGCAACCCACTCCAGTGTTCTTGCCTGGAGAATCCCAGGGATGGGGGAGCCTGGTGGGCTGCCATCTCTGGGGTCGCACAGAGTTGGACACAACTTAAGTGACTTAGCAGCAGCAGGAGCAACAGCAGTCCAAGAACTCTCAAGAGTCTTCTCCAACACCACAGTATTAAAGCGTCACTTCTTCAGCATTCAGCCTTCTTTATGGACCAACTCTCACAACCATATATGACTACTGGAAAAACCATAGCTTTGCCTATATGGATCTTTGTTGGCAAAGTGATGGCTATGCTTTTTAATATGCAGTCTAAGTTTGTCATGAATTTCTTTCCAAAAAACAACCATCTTTTAATTTCATGGCTGCAGTCACCATCTGTTGCCAGGAGCCAGCATGGGGAATCCCGCCCATGGCAAAAAGTCATGAGGAAAGGGGCCTGACAAAACGCAAAGGAGGGATCAGGCCTCAGGGGTCCCCCTGGAATTTCTCAGGCATCTACCCCAAAACCAGAGTCTGTCTGCCTTATTGTATTATGCCTGTCACCAACGTTTCTGACATTAACAGGGACTATCCCCGACCACCTTTCTCTGCAAAAAGTTAACTTAGAGCTCCAGTTAATAGTCTCCTGCATATAAAAGGAGTGTCTCAGCTCAAACCCCTCTGATGGCCCTCTAACTTGCCTGACAGGTTTACCCAGACTTTTACAACTATGCATGTGATTGTTTACAGCCCCCAAACTGTGAGAGGCATGGGAAGCTGAAAACATAGAGCCTTTCAAAGAGTTAAAAGTTATTAGAGTAATGCTGGTGTAGGATTTCATTATTGGGCCAATGCTTATTGCTAAGTTCCCATATCTCTTATCCATTGTGCACCTGGGAGTGCATTAGTTAACATAGTTGGAATGCAGGAAAACAAAATAGTAGCCTTGAAATTAACCACATCAGACTCTTGAGCTAATTGGTTCTTTCTTTGTTGTAACTTACTGCACCTTTGCTTGGTGAGAAATGTAACTTTGTTTGATACTTTCTGAGGCTGACATAGATTAGAAATATAAAGAAAAAACACTTTGAGGGAAAATAAGTTTTCTGGTTGAGCAGCCTTTATCAAAAGAGGGTCATAAAATGTTTCACAGGTCTCCAAGGCCAGAAGATAATGTACACAACATCATTTGTGGGAAAGGTATAAAAGTCCCTTTTGAAAATAAAAGTAACGGGCCTCGCTTGAAGAAGCTTGGTCACCCCGTGTCTCTCTCTCTTTCTCTCTTTTTTTTTTCTTTTTTTCTCTCTTTTACTCTCTTTTTCAGGCTGATCCCTTGGAGCATAGAGGCTCCCTGCGTTCACTTATCTGCCCGGGTTTCTAAGACCTGAACGGGAAGACGTTCTGCATCTTCACTCCCTCGGGAGACCGGGAGGGCACCTGTGGCCTCCGTGAACAGACCTCTTTCTCTCCTCTATTTTCTTATCTACAGCATTCTTTCCTTATCTCTCTCTAAATCAATCGCCGACTCTGTCCCCACTTCTAATTACCCTAGATCCACTAGGGCTGGCCCCCGGCAATCTGTAGTGATTTTGGAGCCCAAGAAAATAAAATCTGTCACTGCTGATGTGTCTGAAGGAGAAAATTAGTAAGGGCAGGAAAGGGGGGATAGGAGCACCAGAAAGAAACATTCCAGCACCTGCTCCAGACTAGAGGTGGTATAGCTGATACTGGGAAAGGACAGTGCCAGGACTGGCTTGCCTGAGGGTCTAAGGAGTTTTTCTAAACCTCCATGGATATCAGAGTGGGATAGCAAGATGACCACAGATTGGAGATGCATAGCCTAGCCAACAAAAGGCTAGTGCAGAATTTACTTGTAATCATATTCATTATGCTGGGAAGTATTGAAGGCAGGAGGAGAAGGGGATGACAGAAGATAAGATGGTTGGATGGCATTACCAACTTGATGGACATGAGTTTGAGCAAGCTCCAGGAGTTGGTGATGGACAGGGAAGCCTGGCATGCTACAATCCATGGGGTCGCAAAGAGTCAGACATGACTGAGCAACTGAACTGAACTAAACTGATATTCACTATAATCACAATTTATCTCAGTCTTAGTCACTGTGGATCAAGCTGACCTGAAGCTCTAGACAGAAAAGGTAATTTAAGTTGTTAGATTTTCCCTCTGTATGGTAATGCTCCACAATGATGACTATTTTGCAATTTGATCTTTTCTGGACTATGTATACTGTTCCAGTGATCTATTTTGCCAATATACACTGTTTTGATTTAAAGACTTTATAAAAACTTAGTTTTAGAATAAGTCTTAAAGCCAGGAAATGTTAGTTCTCCAGCCTTATTTTTTTGCATAATTGTTTCACCTATTATGCAATTTCATATTTTTAAATCTTATTTTAATATTTTGTGAAAATGTTTCTGTATTTATTCAATACAGCTGCTTTGTTTATTTTTATCTGAAAAAAGAAAATAAAAGAAAGAAGCACTGTCAGTAAAGCATACTTTAGGCTAAAACTGAATCTTTCATTTCAGTGCCTTAAACAAAGAGGGAGTTTACTTTCCCTTTATATAACAGATCTGAAGATTGGTGTCTGCTACTATTGATTCAGCAGTTCATCAAGGTCAGGGCTGACACTCTATGGGTCTGTTGACCTCTCTCTCATGGTCACAAGATACTAGCTACACCAACTGTCATTTTGTTCATTCACAGGAGAAAAAAAGTAACCATATTTCCTTGTCCAGAATTGTATCAAACGCCTTTTTTGGTTTCAAGAGGGGGTAGGTGTGGAATGTTTTTGTCTTTCAGCCTATAAAATGTACATAGACCAGAAAGAAGATGTTTGATATGAGAGCCGAAGTACTAATCTGTGACGCTGACCTCCAAGAATTGAAGAGGGGTTTTTAAAAAAAAAAAATTTTTTTTTATTAAACTCTTCACTCCCTAAAATATAGCAAAGAGACCAGTAATTTAGAATCCAAATGAAGCCACATCACTTTCCTTCTCAATGTTGCTTGAGGACCACTTTCATGCCTCCTGATCCTGCCTCTCCCCAGCATTCTACAGTACTCTCTCTGGTCTTGAGAGTCAGAGACATAAACTAGAAAAACAAATCTAGTCTATTGCTGAAGGACAAGAGTAACATGACCAGGCTACAGCAGAGCTCTCTTTAATAAACTTTCATCAAAAGAATGTTGGAATTCAATGCACGTTCATGTATTGCCTATTTCAGGCCCTGAATGGGGAAAACTGGGTATTTCTTCTTTCCTCTCATTCAGTAAACAGCTATAAGGCTTCTGTGTGTCAGGCGCTGGGTGTTTTATTCTTCCTTTTATTATTGTTCCCTGTCCTATTTTTTTGGATTATTTCTCTCTCCGAATGTCTGTGAGGATACTTGAAAAAGTATGAGACAATATATCAAACCTGAAGAATGCAGGGCACTGTCAGGAGCCATCAGAGCACCGCCCACACCCCTGAGAAGGAAAGCCTGGGAAGGGGTGAAAAAATCAAGATGCAAGAGAATACCTGTGAGGAATGGTATTTCTTACAACACTCACATGCTTACTCATGCATTTATTTACTCACTAAACATTTACTGAGTCAATTTTCTAGATTCTGGAGATATTGTGGTGAACACACAGACAAGGTCTCTACCTTCATTGAGCTTATACTTGTTGTAGGACAATGTTTTTAAAATATAAATCAGTGTTATTTCCCCCAGTAGTTTCCTTTTTATTTCTCTGTTCCCAGTCAAGTAGCTAAGCTATGCTCATTGCCTCAGGGGAAAGATGGAATAAGAAGAAAGCAGGGGAAAAAGAAGACATCTTGTACTTTAGGGGGATAGAAATGACATTGTGCTGTGCACTAAGTCATGTTCGACTCTTTGTGACCCCATGGCCTGTAGCTTGCTCGGCTTCTCTGTCCATGGGATTTCCCAGGTAAGAATACTGGAGTAGGTTGCCATTCCCTTCTCCAGAGAAATGACATTAGGAATAAACAGTATGTTAGCATGAACAGGACCTCAGTCTACACAGACACTGCATGAAATGGCAAAGATTTATGTTCACTGAAAGGGGGAAGAGAGATGGAGGATGATAGAGTGGCCACAGGTAGGCCAGCAAGGGAGCTGGAAGGAACACTCCAGACCAAAAAGGGCTATGGCTGAGCACAAGCTGTATCTCAGCCCAGGGCCAGCATGAGAAGCTGTGATCATCCAGGAGCCAGATGGCAAACAGACTGCATTTACCAACTCATAGAGAGAGCACTGGGTCTTTATCTACCAGGTGTTCAAACTCCATCCTTGCCTCTTCTTCCTGGGCACACAGTTAGGCTCTCTTTCCAGCCTCCTTGCAACTAGATGAAGTTACATCATAAACCAGGGAGTTCTGGCCAAAGGAGTGTGGGAGGAAGTGATATACACCATTTTCTCTCTTGTCCATAAACGTGTCCAATGTAGTCCCGATGCTCCCTCTTTCCTGTTCTGTCAGATATAAATGACACGTTTCAAGGCAAGAGAAAATGGCAGAACCAAAAGATAGAAACCTGGGTTCCCACATCCCTGTTTGGAAGAGCCCCTGGGTTTCCAGTCCCACAAAATTCACAGACACCTGCATTGTGCAAATGGAAGTTAACTTTTCTTGTTAAGCCACTAAAATGTTGAAGTTTGTTACAGAAAATTTAGCTTACTCAACAAATATTCCAAGCAAGCCCCTAGCTTTGGATTTAGTTCACTCCTTACCCATTAGTACATGAAGACAGGCACTTCACTGCAAAATACCAGGACACAGTAAGCAATCTCCCCTCACTGAAGTTGGGGCCCTCACAATCTACCATATTGTGTAATGGTGAGAAAGGAAAAGGTCCTACTCTTATATTTGTGAAATTAAACAAAATCTACTTAAGATTTTCCCTGAGCAAGAAGAGTGATTAAGCACATGAGCATCGCAGTGTAGAAGGGGAGAGAAGTATGCAACAAGCAAGTGAAGAGTTCTGTGCTGAGCTCTATGAGAGAAAAATACAAATAGTCTGGAGCAAATAATAAGTGTGGGTATAATTATTACTAGGGAGTGGGAATGAGTGAAGGCTTCTCTGAAGAACGAACAGTTGAACCTAAGAGGGAGTCAGAGCCAAGCAATTTAAGAGCCAGGAGAATAGCATTCCAGGCAAAGGGAATAGAATGTAAAAAGGACCTGAGAAAGCAAAGAGGTTGGCTTATTTGAGGATCTGAAATATAGCTGTGACATACAGAAGAGGATAATAATATGATACAGGAAAGGAGAAATAGGCAGAGGCAAATTCATATTGCCCCATGAAAACCTGAATCTTGATTTTGAATTTTATTACAAGAGCTTGGGAAAGTGCTGAAAAATGTTAAGCAAGGATCATGGTCAGGACTGCATTTTTAAAATATCAAACTGGCCAAGATGGAGACTTGTTGGGAGGGAGGGAAAAGAAAAGGGCCAATGTAGGAAGCTATTTTAGCAATCCAGGCAGGAGATGATGGTGTGCTGAATTAGAGGGGTGTCAGTGGCTCAGAGGTTAAAGCGTCTGCCTCCAATGCAGGGGACCCAGGTTTGATCCCTGGGTCAGGAAGATCCCCTGGAGAAGGAAATGGCAACCCACTCCAGTACTATTGCCTGGAAAATCCCATGGACAGAGAAGTCTGGTAGGCTACAGTCCACAGGGTCACAAAGAGTCGGACACGACTGAGTGACTTCACTTCACTCACAGTGTGTATGTATGTGGAGAGAATCAGATGAGTTTAGTCTATGCTTGGGAAGCTGAATGGAGTGCAGCTCTTGCATTCAATATTTTTAAATTCTAGTGAGAGCAGCATTAAGTGGTACAAAATTCAGTTCTCAGCTGGGCCCTCTAAAGGTTGAAAGAATGTGGCAAATGACAGTAGCAGTAGCCTGTCTTGTCTGAAGCACCATAATTTGAGCAGGTTGGTTTGGAGGAGGTTGAGGTTGCAGGGAAAGCTGGGCTTGGAATCAGAAGGTTGCAGCCCAGTTGGGTGTACTTACTTAGGTGTGGCATCAAGCTGGATGGACAGAGCCTGATAAGGTAAGCAACTAAGAAGCCTAACAATTAAGGTCTCTGCCCAGACATGATCTAAGCACTATAGAGGTGAGTGCCATTCAAATAACTTCACCCTTTGGCCATTCTTGTGTGTGTGTGCATGAGCTCAGTCATGTTCGACTCTCTGTGACCCCATGGACTGCAGACCCCCAGGCTTCTCTGTCCGTGGGATTTTCCAGGCAAGAATACTGGAATGGGTTGCCATTTCCTCCTCCAGGGGTTCTTCCCAACCCAGGGGTTGAACTCACATCTCTTGAGTCTCCTGCATTGGTAAGCAGATCCTTTACCAACTGTGCCACCTAGGAAGCCCCCTTCTTGCTAGTTTATAATAATAAGAGGAAGGATAGTTAACATTATGGAGCTCTTTGTATGGGGCCCTGTTCCAAAGCAGCACAGTGACTTTGTATTAAAGTATACGACTTCATGAACAGTATGAAAAGGCAAAATGATAGGACACTGAAGGAGGAACTCCCCAGGTCATTAGGTGCCCAATATGCTACTGGAGATCAGTGGAGAAATAACTCCAGAAAGAATGAAGGGATGGAGCCAAAGCAAAAACAATACCCAGTTGTGGATGTGACTGGTGATAGAAGCAAGATCCGATGCTGTAAAGAGCAATATTGCATAGGAACCTGGAATGTCAGGTCCATGAATCTAGGCAAATTGGAAGTGGTCAAACAAGAGATGGCAAGGGTGAACGTCAACATTCTAGGAATCAGCGAACTAAAATGGACTGGAATGGGTGAATTTAACTCAGATGACCATTATATCTACTACTGCGGGCAGGAATCCCTCAGAAGAAATGGAGTAGACATTATAGTCAACAAAAGAGTCCGAAATGCAGTACTTGGATGCAATCTCAAAAACAACAGAATGATGTCTGTTCGTTTCCAAGGCAAACCATTCAATATCACAGTTATCCAAGTCTATGCCCCAACCAGTAATGCTGAAGAAACTGAAGTTGAACGGTTCTATGAAGACCTACAAGACCTTTTAGAACTAACACCCCAAAAAGATGTCCTTTTCATTATAGGGGACTGGAATGCAAAAGTAGGAAGTCAAGAAACACCTGGAGTAACAGGCAAATTTGGCCTTGGAATGCAGAATGAAGCAGCGCAAAGACTAATAGAGTATTGCCAAGAAAATGCACTGGTCATAGCAAACACCCTCTTCCAACAACACAAGAGAAGACTCTACACATGGACATCACCAGATGGTCAACACTAAAATCAGATTGACTATATTCTTTGAAGCCAAAGATGGAGAAGCTCTATACAGTCAACAAAAACAAGACCAGGAGCTGACTGTCGCTCAGATCATGAACTCCTTATTACCAAATTCAGACTCAAATTGAAGAAAATAGGGAAAACCACTAGACCATCCAGGTATGACCTAAATCAAATCCCTTATGATTATACAGTAGAAGTGAGAAATAGATTTAAGGGCCTAGATCTGATAGATAGAGTGCCTGAGAACTATGGAATGAGGTTCGTGACATAGTACAGGAGACAGGGATCAAGACCATCCCCATGGAAAAGAAATGCAAAAAAGCAAAATGGCTGTCTGGGGAGGACTTACAAATAGCTGTGAAAATAAGAGAGGTGAAAAGCAAAGGAGAAAAGGAGAGATATAAGCATCTGAATGCAGAGTTTCAAAGAATAGCAAGAAGAGATAAGAAAGCCTTCTTCAGCAATCAATGCAAAGAAATAGAGGACAACAACAGAATGGGAAAGACTAGAGATCTCTTCAAGAAAATTAGAGATACCAAGGGAACATTTCATGCAAGATGGGCTTGATAAAGGACAGAAATGGTATGGACCTAACAGAAGCAGAAGATATTAAGAAGAGGTGGCAAGAATACATGGAAGAACTGTACAAAAAAGATCTTCACAACCCAGATAATCATGATGGTGTGATCACTCATCTAGAGCCAGACATCTTGGAATGTGAAGTCCAGTGGGCCTTAAAAAGCATCACTACAAACAAAGCTAGTGGAGGTGATGGAATTCCAGTTGAGCTGTTTCAAATCCTGAAAGATTGACACTGTGAAAGTGCTGCACTCAATATGCCAGCCAATTTGGAAAACTCAGCAGTGGCCACAGGACTGGAAAAGGTCAGTTTTCATTCCAATCCCTAAGAAAGGCAATGCCAAAGAATGCTCAAACTACCGCACAATTGCACTCATCTCACATGCTAGTAAAGTCATGCTCAAAATTCTCCAAGCCAGGCTTCAGCAATACGTGAACTGTGAACTCCCTGATGTTCAAGCTGGTTTTAGAAAAGGCAGAGGAACCAGAGATCAAATTGCCAACATCCGCTGGATCAGGGAAAAAGCAAGAGAATTCCAGAAAAACATCTACTTCTGCTTTATTGACTATGCCAAAGCCTTTGACTGTGTGGATCACAATAAACTGGAAAATTTTGACAGAGATGGGAATACCAGACCACCTAACCTGCCTCTTGAGAAACTTGTATGCAGGTCAGGCAGCAACAGTTAGAACTGGACATGGAACAACTGACTGGTTCCAAATAGGAAAAGGAGTACGTCAAGGCTGTATATTGTCACCCTGCTTATTTAACTTCTATGCAGTGTACATCATGAGAAACGCTGGACTGGAAGAAACACAAGCTGGAATCCAGATTGCCAGGAGAAATATCAATCACCTCAGATATGCAGATGACACCACCTTTATGGCAGAAAGTGAAGAGGAACTAAAAAGCCTCTTGATGAAAGTGAAAGGAGAGTGAAAAAGTTGGCTTAAAGCTCAACATTCAGGAAACGAAGATCATGGCATCTGGTCCCATCACTTCATGGGAAATAGATGGGAAACAGTGGAAACAGTGTCAGACTTTGTTTTGGGGGGCTCCAGAATCACTGCAGATAGCGATTGCAGCCATGAAATTAAAAGACGCTTTCTCCTTGGAAGAAAAGTTATGACGAACCTAGATAGTATATACAAAAGCAGAGACATTACTTTGCCGACTAAGGTCCGTCTAGTCAAGGCTATGGTTTTTTCTGTGTTCATGTATGGATGTGAGAGTTAGACTGTGAAGAAGGCTGAGCGCTGAAGAATTGATGCTTTTGAACTGTGGTGTTGGAGAAGACTCTTGAGAGTCCCTTGGAGTGCAAGGAGATCCAACCAGTCCATTCTGAAGGAGATCAACCCTGGGATTTCTTTGGAAGGAATGATGACACAGTACTTTGGTCACCTGATGCGAAGAGCTGACTCATTGGAAAAAACTCTGATGCTGGGAGGGATTGGGGGCAGGAGGAGAAGGGGATGACGGAGGATGAGATGCCTGGATGGCATCACAGATTTGATGCACGCGAGTCTGAGTGAACTCCAGGAGATGGTGATGGACAGGGAGGCCTGGCGTGCTGCAATTCATGGGGTTGCAAAGAGTCGGACATGACTGAGCGACTGAACTGAACTGAACTGAACTGAACTGATACGACTTCCTGACTTCTGTTCTTTCTCCTGTGTTTGGAAAGACAAATAAGTTAATTTTGGCCTCAACGGGCTTCCCTTGTGGCTCAGCTGATAACAGATCCAGCCTCAATGTGGGAGACCTGGGTTCAATCCCTGTGTTTGGAAGATCCCCTAGAGAAGGGAAAGGCTACCCACTCCAATATTCTGGCCTGGAGAATTCTATGGACTGTATAGTCCATGAGATCGCAAAGAGTCAGACATGACTGACTTTCACACACATACACACTGTTCCTAGGAATGTGTTGCTGCTGCCTCTGCTAAGTCTCTTTAGTTGGGTCTGACTCTGTGTGACCCCATTTCGATGGCAGCCCACCAGGCTCCCCCATCCCTGGGATTAAGTTCTCTTATTTAAGCTCACTAGAGCTTTGTAAGATCCCTACTTCATTACCACTGTTTACTAACTAAAACTAGTGCCTAGAGATTAGTACCTTGTCCAAGGCCATGTCTTCAGTAATTATAGGAGCATATATTCCAACCCAGCTCTGTCTTCCAGAGCTAGGCTTCTAACCATATCATCAACATGTTGAAAAGGATTTTGAAGATGCATATATGGATGCAGTCTGATCAGTCATGTATTTGCCACCTCTGTAGCCACACTGCATGCCTCCAAAATATATCAATGTTATTTAAATAAAAGTAGATGCTAGGATTAAATCTCTCTCCTCTAGCTGTCTTATTGTAACCATGCTGCCTTATTCTAAAAGATAAATCAATATGGATTGCATCCAACTTAGAATAACAAAAGAAAATTATAATTATAATCATAAAATATCATATTCATATTCTAATGGTTGATTATATTTTTCAGGCCAACTAACTACAAAGAATATTATTTGGAGAATCTGGTATACAAGGGCCTCTAGACACCTTAACACAAGAATTCTAAAAACATTATGAAAGATTAAAAACCTACTTGGAGAGCCTCTTCTCTTTAGAACTCAACAGGGAAGTCATATCAGGCTAAAAAATGGTTCTGGGGCAAAGCCAAGCTTTGAGCTGTCAGGGAAAGGCTGCACTGAAACAGAACTTCATCGCCTCTGGGAACCCAGTGTTCACTGGTGAAAACCAACATTGTTGTTCCTCAATGCTCTCATAAGAAAAGAGCATTTGAAACTACTAATGTGGTTTTCTTCTCTTCACCACCTCTCCTGCCCTCAGTGGAGGGAAATATTTACTCTTCTAATTTCTTTCTTCTTTATGTCACCAAATACCTTGTGATAGTATTACACTTGATAGATCTCTTATTGAGAATTTGCCAAAGTCATTTTGCAGACATGTAAAAGTGCCAGAGAGTGGACTGTGCTCAACCTATTGGAGATAGTATCCAATTGCTCATATCTCAGTGAAATTTTCTGGAGTTGTTCAGTTCAGTTCAGTTGCTCAGTCGTGTCTGACTCTTTGCGACCCCATGAATTGCAGCACACCAGGCCTCCCTGTCCATCACCAACTCCCGGAGTTCTGGAGTTGTAAACAACTGTTATATCTTAAAGAAGGCCTTGTGAAATATAATGCTTTGCTGAAAGAAGCTGGGTCCCTAGCTTTTAAAAAATGTAAGGGCTACCCAGGGGATTAACAGATATTCATGAAATGTCTACTTGGTCAGGCATGTTGCCAACTCTGAAGATAAACAGAAGAATGAGATCTAAGAGAATTGACAGTGTAATAAAGAAGGGAGAGATCTATACAACACCTCTTAGAATGAGTACAAAGAGATCAGTATAGATATTAGAGTAGTTCTCAAAGTTGTGATCCCCAAATAAATAGCATCACTGAGAAGCTTTTTAGAAATGCAAATTCTCACTCCCTATATGAAACCTACTGTGTGTGTGGGGGGGGTGGTGGCTAGAAATCACTCTCCAAGTGATTCAGATGCAGTCTAATGTCCAGAAATGACTGATTTGGCAAAAGAGATGACAATACAGTATAATGGCTTGGATGGGTTACTAGTATCCATCCAAGAAATAATGAATGTGAGCACTGGGGTCTTTGGGAGTGATGTAATCTTTAATACAATCTTTAATGTAATTTTTAATACAGAGTATTACAAAGCAGAGACATCAATTTGCTGACAAAGATACATATAGGCAAAGCTATGTTTTTCCAGTAGCCACATGCAGATGTGACAGTTGGACCATAAAGAAGACTGAGGGCTGGAGAATTGATACCTTCAAACTGTGGTGCTGGAGAAGACTCTTGAGAGTCCCTTAGATTGCAAGAAGATCAAATCAGTCAATTCTAAAGGAAATCAACCCTGAATATTGATTGGAAGGACTGATGCTGAAGCTGAAGCTGACGCTGAAGCTCCAATACTTTGGCCACCTGATGCAAAGAACTAACTTACTGGAAAAGACCTTGATACTGGGAAAGATTGAAGGCAGGAGGAGAAGTGGGAGACAGAGAATGAGATGGTTGGATGGCATCACTGACTCAATGGATATGAGTTTGAGCAAACTCCAGGAGATGGTGAAGGACAAGGAAGTCTGGCGTGTTGCAGTCCATGGGGTCCCAAAGAGTTAGACATGACTTAGCGACTGAACAACAACAACCCAGACCTTGGTGGTGCTAGTGGTAAAGAACCCACCTGTCAATGCAGGAGACTTAAGAGACATGGGTTTGATCCCTGTGTCAGGAAGATCCCCTGGAGGAGGGCATGGCAACTCACTCCAGTATTCTTGCCTGGAGAATCCCATGGACAGTGGAGTCTGACAGGCTACGGTCCAGAGGATCACACAGAGTCAAACTACTTCTGAAGTGACTTAGCATGCACACACACAACTCAGCCCTTATGAAGCAGGATTTGAGATTTCAGTCATGCCAACATCTAAGGCCATCATGTATCTCTCCAGCTTCGATTCTTGATAATTTCTGTCTTCGTTTCCTACAGCTGATATAACAGATTACAACAAATCTAGTGACATAAAACAAAGTGTATTATCTTTCAGTTCTGGAGATTAGAAGTACAAATTCAGTCTCATTGGCCTGAAATAAAAGTGTAAACAGATCTGTTTCCTTCTGGAGGCTGGGGGAAATTCAATTTCCTTACATTTTCCAGCTTCAAGAGGCCACTTGCATTCTTTGCCTAATGGCCCTGTATCACCTTGACCACTACTTCCCTCATCATATCTCCTCTAACTCCATCCTTCCCAGCACCTTCTTATAAGGATGCTTGTACTTACACTGGGCCACTCACATTATCCAGGTTAGTCTCCCCATCTCAAGATGTTTAATTTAATGACATTTGCAAAAAACTCTTTTGCCATGTAGGTGGCATATTCAGAAGTCGCTGGAATTAGGACATGGACATCTTTGAGGGGCCATTATTCAGCTCTCCACACCTTCCCCTTCAGTGCTGCTCACAGAACAGGAAAGATGGAGGGAGCAAGAAGTATTAAATTACAGAGTTTATAGGACAGAACTAACAATTCTTTTAGATTGTTTCAATGTGTTGGGTAGTCATTTCTCCTTATAAAAGCCGAGATAAGCAGGCATGACTTGGGGTGCCCAAAAGAGCAGAGTCAATAATGGTCAACAAGGCCCAGCCCCCCTGAGCATGCCTGCTTATCCTTATGCTCACCTGTCTACTGGATATTGCCTGAACAGGCACAGAAACAAACTCTTCATTCCTGGTCCCTGTCCTCATCCCAACCTGTTTTTCCTCCTTCAGTCCCTAAGACAAAGGTGTATAACCTACTCACTAAACCCAGAAATCTACACCATATCCTAGGCTCCGCTTTCTCTTTCACTCCTAAACCCCACCCCACATCCCAGCCACCTCAGATCAAATCAGCCACCAAGTTCTGTCAAACCCACCTCCCAGATATCTCTCTTCATCTTCCCCCACCCTAACCAGGCTTGACCCAGGGACACACAGTTTCTCACCTTGAGTTTTTACAAGAGCCTCCTAACTGGCTCTCCTGGCTTTGGGAGTGCCACCTTTATCACCACTACTAGGAGAGTATTTCCAAAGCATGAATCTATCACCCTTTTTCTCTACTACTTAAAACTCCCTAATGCCATCTTAGAATAAAGACCAACGTCTTAATAAGGTGGTTAAGGCTCTTTGTGAGCACCCTTAATTTACCTGGTCAACTTCATGTTAGCCATTCTCTCACATGACAAGACAAATTATTTACAGGTCCTAGAATGTACCTTGATCCCTCACACCTCCCACCTTTTGGACAGGCTCTTTTCCTTGCTGGAACATCCTCATTCAATTCTGTACCTGGATGGAGTGGCAATTCTTTAAGTTTTCCTTTAAGCATATTGGACTTCCCCAGAGGCTCAGATGGTAAAGAATCTGCCTACCAATGCAGGACACCAGGTTTTGATCCTTGGGTAAGAAAGATCCCCTGAAGAAAGGAATGGTTACTCCAGTATTCTTGCCTGGAGAATTCCATGGACAGAGGAGCCTGGTGGGCTATAGTCCATGGCATTGCAAAGAGTCAGACATGACTGGGCAACTAACACTTTCATTTTTTCTAGGCATATTGCCCTGGCGTGTTCCATCTTAGCACTCACTACTCACTCTGGAAGCACTTACAACCCAAAATTACAATTAATCATTTAATTATAATCATCTCTTGGATGATTGGACTGTGAGTTCCTAGAGTGCAAGGATTATTCCCAGGGGCCAACACAGCCCAGGGCACACTATAATTGTTCAATACATTCCTTAGTTGAATTGAGATACTACATTGAAAAATGCTAGCTAAGAAAACAAAAAGGAGTAGTGGTAATAAGGAGAGTTAAGTTAGGGTAGATTTCTAAGGGCCAAGTATCTGGAGCAGATTAGAAAATTTTAGGGGACACCTATCCAAACATACAGTTATAAAGACATAAAAAATAAAAAGAAAGGATTTTTCAATAATGTCAACTGCTCCTGAAGATCAAAACCAGAGAAAAGACAAACAAGAAAGCCATCCATGCTGTTCAAGAAAACAGCTTCAAGTGGAATAGTCCATATAGCCAAAGCTATGTTTTTTCCAGGAATCATGTAAGGATGTGAAAGTTGGACCATAAAGAAGACTGAACGCTGAAGAATTGATGCTTTTGAGCTGTGGTGTTAGAGAATATTCTTGAGAGTCCCTTGGACTGCAAGGAGATCAAATCAGTCAATCCTAAAGGAATTCCATCCTGGATATTCATTAGGACTGATGCTGAAGCTGAAGTTCCAATACTTTGGCCACCTGATGGGAAGAGCCAACTCATTAGAAAAGACCCTGTTCCTGGGAAAGATTGAAGGCAGGAGGAGAAGGGGACAACAGAGGATGAGATGGTTGGATGGCATCACTGACCCAATGGACACAAGTTTGAGCAAACTCTGGAAGAAGGTGAAGGACAGGGAAGCCTGGCATGCTGCCATCCATGGGGTCACAAAGAGTTGGACACAACTGAGTGACTAAACAACAACAGATAGTACAGAAGACAGTGAGGGAAAAAGGTCCAGTTTACAGGGAGTCAAGCACTATATTGTGCTTAAACTTTACTGTGCATCACATTCTGGGGAGACCTTATCCAAAATGCGTATTCCAAGGTCCATCACAAGAGATTCTGGTTTAGTTAGTGTGGGGATGGGGAGGGGCTTCAAAATCTGCTTTTTAACGAGTGTTCTGACTTTGAGAAACACTTGAATGTGTTGCAGTAAGATATTGACTATACTCTCTAGAGAATGTTGAGATAAAAAAAGAAGAATGTCAGCAGTATATAATTTGAGGGTGTTAGGCAAAGATGTCAAGAGGTGTTTATCAGTAACAGCCAGCCACTAGGAGATGTGTGTATGCACACACTCCCATACACACACACAGGGATTTGTCACAGGGGTTTGACCTTATGGAATTATGGGAGCTGGTCAAGCAGTTTCTGTGAGGCTGTCTTTGGTCTGGAGTTGGAGCATGAAGTCCACAGGATAAACAGAGGGGAAGATGGCTGTAAAATGGAAGAGATCAAGAGCAGTCCAGAATCCACAAACATGAGCTGGAGCCCCACAAGGATGAACCAGGACCCTTGTCAGTTCTTGCTGCCTCTGCATAGTGAGGTGTGTCCTGTGGACTCTGAAGACGTCCTCATGGAGCTAAGTTCATACACCTGGCCTAGAAAGGGAGCATGAAAGGAGGGTCCAGAGGAAGGTAGGGCAGTTGCATACCTGGCTGCTGATCACAGCAAACAAATGAGCCAGCTGATATGTGGCAACGTGTACAAACTACAGAATAGCTACTACTTCACTTCCACCTTCCCAGTCTCCCACAGGAATCTCACTCTGACCTAAATAACTAGAAATACACAAGGAGGAGAATTCTTGGAAATGCAGTTCAAGTTAACACATTACAAAACCATCACAAGGGGCTTGTGTGTATGTTAGTCAAGTTAACACATTACAAAACCACCACAAGGGGGTTGTTTGTGTGTTAAGAAGGGACAGGGATCACCAGACAGAAAGGTTGGGAAGTCAATTAAGAGGGACTATTGATGGAGCAATATCCTAGCAAAAGAAGAAGGCAAGGGGTCTGGACTTAGAAAGGAGGGACATTCCTTTCTCTAGCATAAATACAAAGAAGCAGGGTAGGAGGAAAAGGGAGAATACGGCTTGAGTAGGGAGCTCAGTCACTTCAGCTGAGTCCCATTCTTTGGGATCCCATGAACCTACCAGGCTCCTCTGTCCATGGTATTAGCCTGGCAAGAATACTGGAGTGGGTTGCCATTTCCTCCTGCAGGGGATCTTCCCAAGCAGGGGTAACCTGGACCAAAGCACACTTGTTAGAAGAAAAGGAAAGGAGGCAAATAACTTGAGACCACATGTAGGAGAACATGGCCTTCTCAAAGACAAAGAACAACTTGTGTCACTTTCGTTCTGAAGGTCCTCACATAAGAAAACTTCCAAGAGCAACCAACCCAAAGATAATTTGCAGTCTTTTGGTTGTGGATACAGGATGCATTGATGTTCTTCCAAAATCCAAACTGTGACATAATTTTGAAATATGGTTACTAAGCACCTGCTTTTTCATCACTGTGAAGTTAAGGACGTTTATAGAGGTCGTGTCTTAGCATATGGTCTGCTTCTTGCTCATTGAGTTGTTGGCAGCGTAGCTGCTCACAGCTTGGTGTGCCATGTTAGCACCAGCATGAGAATTTAAGGAACACTATGCTATTTTAGCCAGTCCATCTGAGATTTCTGGCAGAGAGAGGCCCCTTTGTGGGGAAGGCAGAGTTCCTTCTGAAAACTTAAAACTACAAGTTAAGGATATAACCAAACACCCACAAAATTTCCCTAACATGACTCTATTGTCTTTCCTTCTTCCTAGGGTAGTGACTTCTCTTAGTTTACTTTCTATGAAAAACAGTTCTTCTTTTCTATTAACCTTAACTCTCTGGTTTCAATCTTCAAAGGTACACCCCAGCTCTAATAGATAAGATTTGATAAACAAGACTTGTTCAAATGATACTTACTTAATTTTATGAACTTTCAGTCATGTCTCCTTGACATTTTACTTTCTGGACTAGAAAATGTTTTTCTTTTTCTCCTGAAAACAATCCATTTGGAAAAAAAAAATTAGACTTGAATGCCGGTTATCTGTACTTCGGTTTCAGTTTTCCCATTTGTTTGGGCAAATTAATCTTTCCTTTCTTCATCTATAAGTGGGGGTACCAACAAATACCTGACATGTTAATTATAAGGATTAAATGAGATAATACATATATTAGGGGATAAGCTAAGAAGAACCTAAAATGTCAGGTATTAAATAAGACAAATCTATTTCTTATTCTGGAATTAGTGGCTGATAGGTGTCTCTAGTTCCAGAAAAACATCTATTTCTGGTTTATTGACTATGCCAAAGCCTTTGACTGTGTAGATCACAATAAGCTGTGGAAAATTCTGAAAGAGGTGGGAACACCAGACCAACTGACCTGCCTCTTGAGAAATTTGCATGCAGGTCAGGAAGCAACAGTTAGAACTGGACATGGAACAACAGACTGGTTCCAAATAGGAAAAGGAGTATGTCAAGGATGTATATTGTCACCCTGCTTATTTAACTTCTATACAGAGTACCTCATGAGAAACACTGGGCTGGAGGAAGCACAAGCTGGAATCAAGACATGTGCACCCATGGCAGATTCATGTCAATGTATGGCAAAACCAATACAATATTGTACAGTAAAAAAAAATTAAAAAATAAAAAAAGATTGCCAGGAGAAATATCAATAACCTCAGATATGCAGATGACACCACTCTTATGGCAGAAAGTGAAGAAGAACTAAAGGGCCTCTTGATGAAAGTGAAAGAGGAGAGTGAAAAAGTTGGCTTAAAGCTCCCCATTCAGAAAACTAAGATCATGGCATCCGATTCCATCACTTCATGGCAAATAGATGGGGAAACAGTGGAAACAGTGGCTGACTTTATTTTGGGGGGCTCCAAAATCACTGTAGATGGTGATTACAACCATGAAATTAAAAGACACTTACTCCTTCAAAGGAAAGTTATGACCAACCTAGACAACATATTAAAAAGCAGAGACATTACTTTGCCAAAAAAGGTCCATCTAGTCAAGGCTATGGTCATGTATGGATGTGACAGTTGGACTATAAAGAAAGCTGAGCATGGAAGAATTGATACTTTTGAACTGTGGTGTTGGAGAAGACTCTTGAGAGTCCCTTGGACTGCAAGGAGATCCAACCAGTCCATCCTAAAGATTAGTCCTAGGTGTTAATTGGAAGGACTGATGTTGGAGCTGAAACTCCAATACTTTGGCCACCTGATGCGAAGAGCTGACTCATTGGAAAAGACTCTGTTGCTGGGAGGGATTGGGAGCAGGAAGAGTCGGGGACAACGGAGGATGAGATGGCTGGGTGGCATCACTGACTCAATGGACATGGGTTTGGGTGGACTCCGGGAACTGGTGATGGACAGGGAGGCCTGGCGTGCTGCCATTCATGGGGTCGCAAAGAGTCGGACATGACTGAGCGACTGAATTGAACTGAACATTCTCAATATACAGCTTTCATTTGTGGAAGGGTCATATCCCAGCCAGCAGTGAGGAGGAGAGAGATAATGATTGTCAAAAAAAAAAAAAAAACTCTTTTTAAGGTGTGACCCAGAGACTACACATCACTGTTGTTTGTATCCCACCGACCAGCATGCACTCACATGGCCACCTCCATAGCCTCCCAGCTAGTGATGCTGGGAAATGTGGTCTCTATCTGACTGGACACTATGCCCAGTTAAAATTGTGGGGAAGTGACTTGTTGTTAAAAATAAGGATAGTATAAATATTGGGGGATGCTGCTGCTGCTGCTCAGTTGTGTTCAACTCTTTGCAACTCCATGGACTGTAGTTCACCAGACTCCTCTGTCCATGGGATATCCCAGGCAAGAATACTGGAGTGGGTTGCCATTTCCTCCTCCAGGGGATCTTCTTGACCCAGGGATTGAACCTGTATTTCCTGCACTGGCAGACAGATTCATTACTACTGAGCCACCTGGGAAGCCCACTTGATGTTTTACATCATGAGAATTTTCCAAGTTTTATTCACCCTTCAGTTCAGTTCAGTGCAGTTCAGTCACTCAGTTGTGTCCGTCTCTTTGCGACCCCAGGAATTGCAGCAAGCCAGGTCTCCCTGTCCATCACCAACTCCCGGAGTTCACCCACACTCATGTCTATCGAGTCAGTGATGCCATCCAGCCATCTCATCCTCCATCATCCCCGTCTCCTCCTGCCCCCAATCCCTCCCAGTATCAGAGACTTTTCCAATGAGTCAACTCTTCACATAAGGTAGCCAAAGTATTGGAGTTTCAGCTTCAGCATCAGTCCTTCCAAAGAATACTCAGGATTGATCTCCTTTAGAATGGACTGGTTGGATCTCCTTGCAGTCCAAGGGACTCTCAAGAGTCTTCTCCAACACCACAATTCAAAAGCATCAATTCTTTCGTGCTCAGCTTTCTTTATAGTCCAACTCTCACATCCATACATGACTACTGGAAAAACCATAGCATGACTAGACGGACCTTTGTTGGCAAAGTAATGTCTCTGCCTTTCAATGCTATCTAGGTTGGTCATAACTTTCCTTCCAAGGAGTAAGCGTCTTTTAATTTCGTGGCTGCAATCATCATCTGCAGTGATTTTGGAGCCCAAAAAACTAAAGTCTGACACTGTTTCCACTGTTTCCCCATCTATTTCCCATGAAGTGATGGGACCAGATGCCATGATCTTAGATCCACTATTTTGAATGATTAATATCTTTACAAAGTTTATACACAAAAATTTCCTGACTTCTTAAACTAGATTCAACCAAAACAATAAGTATGCTAAAGACTTCAGACAGGGCTTCCTTGGTAGCACAGTGATGAAAAATCCACCTGCCAGTGTGGGAGATGCAAGTTCAATCCCTGGTCAGGGAAGATCCCATGTGCTGCAAAGCAACTAAGCCTGTGTGCCACAACTATCAAGCCTGTGTTCTAGAGTCTGGAAGCTGCAACCACCAAAGCCTGCCACCCTAGAGCTGGTGCTCTGCAACAAGTGAAGTCACCTCAATGAGAAGCCCACACTCTGCAACTACAGAGTAGCCCCTGCTGACAGCAACTAGAGAAAAGCCCATGCTGCAACAAAGACCCAGCACAACCAAAAATAAATCAAAAAAAATTTTAAGTAAAATTTTAAAAATAAATAAAGATTTCAAAGACACTCAGTATAGGCTAATTCATTTGTAACTTCCAAATGCTTCATGTTAAAATTGTCTTAGAAATGTTACAGGAAAACCCTAATGATTTTTTGGGCCCACCATATAGTTGATTACCTAAAGCCTAAAGGTTAAGTTTAGACATGGCTCAGAACTCCCAACAGAAGATGATATACAAGGATTCAGAAAGACAGTAAAATGCCTATGCCTTTCACCTGATACGGAAGTCTGAAAAATATAACTAAATTTATCAGCCATGTTCTTCAGCTTGAAATTTATCATGTCTGAACCGAAGTAAAACCCATGGCAGAGAAAGCATTCATCCATTCAACAACATAGGTTCTTTATCTACAGGGCAGCAATGGTATACAAGTATCGGTGTTAAGTAATCTAAGCACTCTGGCCATGACTGACCTCTTCAGAGAAATGTGATCAGCTTTCCAGCTGTATCATAATGATATTCTCTTGCTGTCTTGTTTTAGGACAAACATTCTAGGTTACAAGTGAAGCCAAATAGCCTTGTCAAATGTTTTCATATATACATAATTATATATAATGTTTTATATATATTATATACATATATATGTAATTATATATAATATTTGATGGTACAAAGTTCTGCAATTTGTGATTACAGAAATCAAAAGAACTGGTATTTTTGCTCCCTTTCAAGCTAGTGTAAGAAAAAGCAAATCAGATATTTCAAAGTATATACTGAAAAAAGATTAAAATTAAGAACATCTATAAAAATTGTACATTTGTTTATGGCATTGTATTATAATTTGGTCCTGCCCTCTATCACAGTATCTCTGCCCCTGACACTGAAATGTTTTCTTCCCTCTAGTGCAGGGGTTCTCAGAGTGAGATCCCTAGATCTACAAGCATCAGTGCTACCTGGGAACTTGTCAGAAATGCAAATTATTGGTCCCTCCACAGCTCTTCTAAATCTGAAACTTGGTAGGTAGGGTCCAGCAATACGTGTGTTAATAAGCCCTCCAGATGATTCTGGTACATGCTCATTTCAGAACCATGGCTATAAGATTACACATTAAACTATGTTTTTCAGTTCCCACTTAATAAATGTTTATTTGGAGTTCATATAATAAGTGCTATACAATATTTAACCTTTGTCACTGGCACTTGTGCATCACATGTCATTATTTTAAATATATGTATATTTACATATTACAGTATATTATGTATGTTGGGCACGATTGTGTTTTCACAAGCTCTTCAAGCAGTTCTGATGAATGCTGAAGTCTAACTTGAGCTCTAACTCATTCTCAAACTCATTCTCTATTAGTCCTGCCCTGGCAAACAGAAACCTAGTATGATCCACAGCAATAAATATAAACAAGAACAAGAGGCAAAGAAAGATCTAAGAATTCTTGCCATCACAGAGCATCATTTTGCATTTCCAAGCAATGAAATGAATCAGCTAGAGTGGCAAATTCTGTATAAACACTTGTGCTTGAATCTCCATTCTCTAATCTTCTGGCTATGCTTCTCAGGAAATCATTTAATTTTTATAATAGTTTGTTTCCTTATCTATAAAAGGAGGGCTTGACCTTGAGCATCTTTACAGTGCCCTCCAGCTCTTATGTAATTCCAAGCATCTCAATCAATATGTATATTATTATCATTTTCAGAGATACCCATATTTTTCCACTTCATGCTGTTACTCAAAAGCATATCAAAACTCTTAGAACTCATAATAAGAATAAAACCCAGTTAAAAAGTGAACTAAGAAACTGAATAGATATTTCTCCAAAGAATATATACAAATAACCAATAAGCACATGAAAAGATACTTGATATTATTTGCCATCAGGGAAATGCAACTCACAATTACAATGAGATACCACTTCACACATGACTGGTGGGAATGTAAAATGGTGTAGAAGCCTTGGCAACAGCTTGGCAGTTTCTCAAAAGACACACATAGACTTCTCATATGACCCAGCAATTCTACTCTTTGGTATATACCAAGAGAACTGAAAACATATGTCTATGCAAAAAGTTGTACACAAATGTTTATAGTATTATTCCGAATAGCCAGAAGCGGAAACAATACAAGCACCCATCAGTGAATGGATAAATAAAATGTGAAGACTCTGTATAATGGAATGAGTGAGTGAAGTCGCTCAGTCGTGTCTGACTCTTTGCGACCGCGTGGACTGTAACCTACCAGGCTCCTCCGTCCATGGGATTTTCCAGGCAAGAATACTGGAGTGGGTTGTAATTTCCTTCTCCAGGGGATCTTCCCAACCCAGGGGTTGAACCCGGGTCTCCTCCAACAATAAAAAGGAATGAAGTAAGGATACATGTAACAGTATAGATGAACCTCAAAAATATTTTATTTATCAAAAGAAGACAGTCATAAAAGACTGTATATTATATGATTTCATGCATATGACATGTCCAGAATAGGCAAATCCATAAAAATCCATAGATACAAAAAGTAGGTTTGTGGCTACCTAGAGCTGGAAAGGCTGAGGGGAAATGGGAGAGGGAGGTTACTGTTAATGAAAAAAATGTTTGGAAACTGATTGTAGTATGTTTGCACAGCCCTGTGAATATACAGAAAACAATTGAACTGAACTTTTTAAATGGGTGAGCCATATGGTAGGTGAATTATGTCTCAATAAAGCTGTTACCAAAAAATAAAAGCATATAAGAACATACTCTCCTGCTTTATTTCTCCCCTTGTCATATCAAATGACCATCAGTGAGACTAAACTAATCCCTTTATGAGCATAATACTGTGGAAAGAAGTACCGTCCTACTGTTATTTAATTCATTATTTCAATACTCAAGAAATGGTACTGGATGCAGTGTGGAGTGGCCATCTCTTGATAATTTTGTTCAGTTCAGTTCAGTTCAGTTGCTCAGTCGTGTCCAACTCTTTGGACCCCATGAACTGCAACACGCCAGGCCTCCCTGTCCATGACCAACTCCCGGAGTTCATTCAAATTCACATCCATCGAGTCAGTGAAGCCATCCAGCCATCCCATCCTCTGTCGTCCCCTTCTCCTCCTGCCCCCAATCCCTCCCAGCATCAGAGTCTTTTCCAATGAGTCAACTCTTCGCATGAGGTGGCCAAACTACTGGAGCTTCAGCTTTAGCATCATTCCTTCCAAAGAAATCCCAGGGCTGATCTCCTTTAGAATGGACTGGTTGGATCTCCTTGCAGTCCAAGGGAATCTCAAGAGTCTTCTCCAACACCACAGTTCAAAAGCATCAATTCTTCAGTGCTAGCTTTCTTCACAGTCCAACTCTCACATCCATACATGTCTACTGGAAAACCATAGCCTTGACTAGACAGACCTTTGTTGGCAAAGTAATCTCTCTGCTTTTCAATATGCTATCTAGTTTGGTCATAACTTTTCTTCCAAGAAGTAGGCGTCTTTTAATTTCATGGCTGCAGTCACCATCTGCAGTGATTTTGGAACCCCCCCAAAATAAAGTCTGACACTGTTTCCACTGTTTCCCCATCTATTTCCCATGAAGTAGATGGGACTGGATACCATGATCTTTGTTTTCTGAATGTTGAGCTTTAAGCCAACTTTTTCACTCTCCACTTCCACTTTCAACAAGAGGCTCTTTAGTTCCTCTTCACTTTCTGCCATAAGGGTGGTGTCATCTGCATATCTGAGGCTATTGATATTTCTCCCGGAAATCTTGATTCCAGCTTGTGCTTCTTCTAGCCCAGGGTTTCTCATGATGTACTCTTCATATAAGTTAAATAAGCAGGGTGACAAGATACAGCCTTGATATACTCCTTTTCCTATTTGGAACTAGTCTGTTGTTCCATGTCCAGTTCTAACTATTGCTTCTGGACCTGCATATAGGTTTCTCAAGAGGCAGGTCAGGTGGTCTGGTATTCTCATCTCTTTCAGAATTTTCCACAGTTTATTGTGATCCACACAGTCAAAGGCTTTGTGACTGGTGATAGAAGCAAGGCCCGATGCTGTAAAGAGCAATATTGCATAAGAACCTGGAATGTTAGGTCCATGAATCAAGGCAAATTGGAAGTGGTCAAACAGGAGATGGCAAGAGTGAACGTTGACATTCTAGGAATCAGCGAACTAAAATGGACTGGAATGGGTGAATTTAACTCAGATGACCATTATATCCACTACTGTGGGCAGGAATTCCTTAGAAGAAGTGGAGTAGCCATCATGGTCAACAAAAGAGTCCGAAATGCAATACTTGGATGCAATCTCAAAAACGACAGAATGATGTCTGTTCATTTCCAAGGGAAACCATTCAATATCACAGTAATCCATGTCTATGCCCCAACCGGTAATGCTGAAGAAGCTGAAGTTGAACGGTTCTATGAAGACCTACAAGACCTTTTAGAACACCCCAAAAAGATATCCTTTTCATTATAGGGGACTGGAATGCACAAGTAGGAAGTCAAGAAACACCTGGAGTAACAGGCAAATTTGGTCTTGGAATACGGAATGAAGCAAGGCAAAGGCTAATAGTTTTGCCAAGAGAACGCATTGGTCATAGCAAACACCCTCTTCCAGCAACACAAGAGAAGACTCTACACATGGACACCACCAGATGGTCAACACTTGGCTGATTTGACCATCAACCTGATTATATTCTTTGCAGCCAAAGATGGAGAAGCTGTATACAGTCAGCAAAAACAAGACTGGGAGTTGACTGTGGCTCCAATCATGAGCTCCTTATTGCCAAATTCAGACTTAAATTGAAGAAAGTAGGGGAAACCACTAGATGACTTTGTTACTTTTATTCAAATCTAAACTCCTAAGAAAAGGCATTTACAAAGATAAATGCTAGAAGCTGGCTTTTTTTATTATTATATTGGAAATGACCATTTGCAAATTACTGGCACACTTTGAACTGGGCATAAACAGGACATCTACAAAATGAGCAGATATTTCTCAACTCTTTCTTTAAATCCTTGAATTTATTCAGTGTGAATTCTAAAGGTAAATGTGGGAGAGTTGCAAACAGGAAATTTTATGTCTTCTGAAGCTCATTGCATTTTTAAGTTACACACACAAAATTGGTGTTTTGAAAACTTTTGCTAAATTATGCACATGAAAATAAACAACAATATAGAAAGCAAATTCCTAAAAGACTGCATTGATAAAGCTAATCACAAAACAAGTTGGACTTTCAGAGCATTCCAAATGTCTGTGGTAATTATCCCTACCTGTTTTATTTGCTAAAGTTTCAGGTAGACCAAAAGACATTCCTTGTGAATGTCTCCATGACTAATTTTCCCTTAATCAAATCAGGAATGCAAATTTCCTTTCCTAATAAATAGCACAGAGCCAGAGGACATGATTTTCACGATAGAAAGGGCTTTGGATACATGAGGACATTTTAGAAATCTGGGTCAAATGGTATTTTAAGACTTTAAGAGCTAATAAGAATTTGTGTTATGTTTAAATTCACATTATAGTAAAACAAAATCTTTGAGCTGTGAGAACATAAATAGTTGACTGCAGATAGTTAATTATGACCTAGTTTATCAGACTGATCAAAAATCACATCTTCAGAGACTGCTGTTTGTGTAATTGTTAACATTTGAGCAAATGAGGGACTGTGTTTATTTTATTTTATTTTATTTTTTTATTTTACTTTACAATTCTGTATTGGTTTTGCCATACATTGACATGAATCCACCACTGGTGTACATGCGTAGGGACTGTGTTTAAGAAGGTGAAATTTATATAGATTCTATCCTCCTGAAAATGTAGGCAGGCATACATTTTTGCATATAACTTCATGAATATACCCCCAAGAGGGTTCTGAAAATAAAAGTTCAAGAATCCACGAAAACTTGAAAAAAGAAACAGAGACACCATGACTCACACATGGTTATAGTAAAAAGAAAAAAAATAAAATAAAACAAGCTTTGACAACACCAAATATTAGGAAGGAAATGGAAAAAACTGGAATTCTTGCATACTTTGGGAAGCCATTTGGTGGTTTCTTAAAAAGTTAAACATGCAACTATACTGAGTTTCAGCAATTCATCTCTTAGGTATTTACCCAAAAGAAATGAAGAGGTATATCTGTACAACATCTTATATAAGACTGTCCTTAGTCCATTCTTTTTTAAAAAATAATTATTTATTTATTTGACTATGCCAGGTCTTGGTTGTGGCATGTGGGATCTAGTTCCCTGACCAGGGATCAAACCTGGGCCCCCTGAACTGAGAATGTGGAGTCTTAGCTACTGGTCCACCAAGAAGGTCCTCTTAGCACATTTTTAGTAGCTAAAAACTAGAAACAACTCAATGGCCTTTGACAGAATCATGGACAAATTATTATATTTTCATACAATGGAATCCTATACAGAAAAACAATAAAAGAATGTGCTACTTACATCCACAACAATGTGGCTAAACTTCAAAAACGTTATCCTGAATGAAAGAAAGCCAAGCATAAGAAAGTATGAATTTCTAGAACAGGAAAAACTATGCACAACAATAGAAATCAGAACAATGGTTGTTTCTGAAGGATGTGATAGGCTAGAAGAAGGCATGTGGAATCTTTGCAGGTGTTGGAAATGTTAGGTACATTATATGTATATAATGGAAGTGTAGGTTACATAGTTGTATGCATTTGTCAAACTTGATTGAACTGTATACTTAAGATCCCTGTGCTTTAATTCAGGTAAAGTATACTTTAACAAAATATTTTTTAGAAGCAGAGATGAATTGTGAATCTGTTAGTGTCAACGTAAGTAAGAGAATTCAGATTTTTTTTTTTCACTACATATTTAGGCTAGTATTGGTAAAAGCACTGGAAGAGATGAAAAGTGTTGCTTCTTTAAAAATTATTGCTCTAGAAATATGGCCATATTTCATACAGTTTATTTAGAATTTTCCTACATCTTTCATTTGATTCTCATGACAACTCTGTGGGGGAAGTAGTATGATCATCCTGCCCCATTGTACACTGTACAATGAAGGGCATCACCCTCCCTGATATTCAATGAAAAAACTGAGGTTCAGAAAGGCTGAGGGTTCTATCCCAGGTCACACAGTCCATTTGTGGCAGAGCTAGGGCCAGAACACTTATTTTCTAAGGAAGTTTAGCATTCATTTTACCTCTACACTTTTAGAGAGAAGAAAGTTATAACAGCCAGAGAAACATCTGAGTTAGACTCTAGAACATGAATATTATTTAGTGAATTAAAAATCCAGTGAATCTGACACATGTTGCTAAGAGCCTCTAGCTCCTTGTTTTTAGAGTTAAACAATACTTTGTTCACTGAAACAGTGTGGCTGCGCCATGCCAACAACTCTCTGGGTTAGTGTGAGTTTCTGTTACTCAGTATCAAGCTTCACTAATCATTTTAAAGTGAAAGTGAAAGTCACTCAGTGGTGTCCAACTCTTTGCAACCCCATGGACTATAGAGTCTATGGAATTTTCCAGGCCAGAATACTGGAATGGGTAGCCATTCCCATCTTCAGGGGATCTTCCCAACCCAGGGATGAAACCCAGGTCTCCCACATTGCAGGTGGGTTCTTTACCAGCTGAGCCATCAGGGAAGCCCAAGAATACTGGAGTGGGTAGCTTATCCCTTCTCCAGAAGATCTTCCTGACCAGGAATTGAACCAGGGTCTCCTGCATTGTAGGCAGATTCTTTACCAGCAGAACTACCAACTAAGAGGAAAAGGTGAAGCAGGGAGGGGTCCAGGATCTGGATTGTGGTTCCCCAGGTCCTCTCTTCCTGCGTCAGACATGTACTCTGCAGCTCACAGCAATGGTGGGGGGTTGGAAGGGTGTCTACAAACAGATGTGTGGGTTTCCTTACACAACAGGGAGACTTTAGGTTATGAATAACCCCCACTTTATACCCAGATCATTATGTGACTTAAATGGATTCCTCTAGGGAGCCATGATTCATAACTCCATAGACTCTAAATTAATTTTCCATATGCAATCCTAATCCAGAGGCAGTTCTGCTAAAAATATTCCGTAGACAGGGTGTCTCCTGCTAGTAAGTGCCATTAGTTTATTTACCAAGAGGCCAATTATCAGCATGTTTATGAAGAGATTACATTGGGTCACTTGCTTTTTTTGTCCCCCAGGAGTCTCCGCATGGTTACAGGAGAGAAAGGATGATAGGCCAACTGCTTAACTTCTCCCCCCGCTAGGACTGAGAGCCAAGTGATACAACAGACTGCATTCCAACACAGCCACAACTTAGTTCTAGGAATCTTGAATCATAAGGGAGTTTTTCATGAGGGAACTGGAGTACACAGAGCACCACTGAGCAGAGCCATCTCAAGGACTAAGTGGCTGGGCTGTGAGACTAAGAATGATTTAGAGGAGTGAGTGAGGGGAAGCTAGTGCTACATGAACAAAGAAGTTAAATACTGGAGTCCATTTATTGAAGGCTCACTACCATGAGCTCATAAGGGAATATTACCTTAATTTTAATCATGTGGAGGTGAGCTTCAAACAGTTGAAGTAACTTGCCCAAAGTCACACAACAAGTGAGGGGCAAAGCTGGGGTTTAAACACAAAATTGCTTGAGGCCCAATCTCAACTTCACTGTCCCCCTCACCCCTTATTCACTATGCTTTATGAGACTGGAGCTTCGGCTCTGCAAATCAACTTTTTGGTTTTTCCAGCTGCTCACTGTGATGTAATGCCAACTGAGGCTGCTAAGAAGAACATACTTTCTTGAGCTTGCTTCCCACTACTCTGTTACCCCAGAAATGCCCCTCACCCCAACATTAGCAGATTCTTTCTGTGGCAACAGTTGAATCTAGTTTGTAGTTTCTTTGACACTTTTAAAACTAGCCTCAGAAACACCTGCACAAAGGGGCCTGACCACTTCCTCAGAGGTTTGGGTAGCAGCCTCCAGGACCATTGTCTGGGTTTCCAAGTTTTAATAATTCTAACCTCTTCCAATGAACATCTTGCCAAATTCAGATTTAAATTGAAGGAAAATTACTAGACCATTCAGGTATGACCTAAACCAAATCCCTTATGATTATACAGTGGAAGTGACTAATAGACTCAAGGGATTAGATCTGATACAGTACCTGAAGAACTATGGATGGAGGTTCATGACATTATACAGGAGGCAGTGATCAAGACCATCTCCAAGAAAAAGAAATGGAAAAAGGCAAAATGGTTGTCTCAGGAGGCCTTAAAATATCTAAGAAAGGAAGAGGAGCAAAAGGCAAAGGAGAAAAGGGAAGATATTTCCATCTGAGTGTAGAGTTCCAAAGAAAAGCAAGGAGAGGTAAAAAAGCTTCCTCATTGATCAATGCAGAGAAATAAAGGAAAACAAGAGAATGGGAAAGACTAGATATCTCAAGAAAATTGGAAATACCAAGGGAACATTTCAGGTAAAGATGGACACAAAAAAGGACAGAAATGGTATGGACCTATCAGAAGCAAAAGATATTAAGAAGAGGTGACAAGGCAAAAAACACAGGAGAACTATACAAAAAAGTTCTTCATGACCCAGATAACCATGATGGCAATAACCTCAGATATGCAGATGATACTACCCTTATGGCAGAAAGTGAAGAGGAACTAAAAAGCTTCTTGATGAAAGTGAAAGAGGAGAGTGAAAAAGTTGGCCTAAAGCTCAACATTCAGAAAACAAAGATCATGGCATCCGGTCCCATCACTTCATGGAAAATAGATGAAGAAACAGTGGAAACAGTGTCAGACTTTGTTTTGGGGGGCTCCAAAATCACTGCAGATGGTGACTGCAGCCATGAAATTAAAAGACGCTTACTCCTTGGAAGAAAAGTTATGAGCAACCTAGATAGCATATTCAAAAGCAGAGAGATTGCTTTGCCAACAAAGGTCTGTCTAGTCAAGGCTATGGTTTTTCCAGTGGTCATGTATGGATGTGAGAGTTGGACTGTGAAGAAGGCTGAGCACTGAAGAATTGATGCTTTTGGATGCTTTTGAACTGTGGTGTTGGAGAAGACTCTTGAGAGTCCCTTGGACTGCAAGGAGACCCAACCAGTTCATTCTGAAGGAGATCAACCCTGGAATTTCTTTGGAAGGAATGATGCTAAAGGTGAAACACCAGTACTTTGGCCACCTCATACGAAGGGTTGACTCATTGGAAAAGACTTTGATGCTGGGAGGAATTGGGGGCAGGAGAAGAAGGGGACAACAGAGGTGAGATGGCTGGATGGCATCACTGACTTGATGGACGCTAGTCTGAGTGAACTCCGGGAGTTGGTGATGGACAGGGAGGCCTGGCGTGCTGCGATTCATGGGGTCGCAAAGAGTCAGACACGACTGAGTGACTGAATTGAACTGAACTGTGATCACTCACTAGAGCCAGACATTCTGGACTGTGGAGTCAAGTGAACCTTAGGAAGCATCACTACAAACAAAGCTAGTGTGTGTGTGGGGGGGGGGTGAATTCCAGTTGAGCTCTTTCAAATCCTAAAATATGATTCTGCACTCAATATGTCAGCAAACTTGGAAAACTCAGCAGTGGCCACAAGACTGGAATAGGTCAGTTTTCATTCCAGTCCCAAAGAAAGGCAATACTAAAGAATGTTCAAACTACTGCACAATTGCACTCATCTCACATGCTAGTAAAGTAATGCTCAAAATTCTCCAAGCCAGGCTTCAACAGTATGTAAACTGTGAACTTCCAGATGTTCAAGCTAAATTTAGAAAAAGCAGAGGAACCAGAGATCAAATTGCCAACATCTGTTGGATCGTCATAAAAGCAAGAGAGTTCCAGAAAAACATACACTTCCGCTTTACTGATTGCATCAAAGGCTTTGACTGTGTGGATCACAATAAACTGTTGGAAATTCTGAAAGAGATGGGAATGCCAGCCCACCTGACCTACCTCCTGAGAAATCTGTATTCAGATCAAGAAGTAACAGTTAGAACTGGACATGGAACAACAGACTGGTTCCAAATTGGGAAAGGAGTACTTTAAGGCTGTATATTGTCACCCTGCTTATTTAACTTATATGCAGAGTACATCATGAGGAACGCTGGGCTGAAGGAAGCACAAGCTGGAATCAAGATTGCCAAGAGAAATATCAATAACCTCGGATATACAGGTGACACAACACTTATGGCAGAAAGAAAGCAAACAGGAATTGAAGAGCCTCCTGATGAAAGTGAAAGAGGAGAGTGAAAAAGCTGGCTTAAAACTCAACATTTAAAAAGCTAAGATCATGGCATCTGTTCTATCACTTCATGGCAAATAGATGGGGAAACAATGGAAACAGTGAGAGACTTTATTTTCTTGGACTCGCTGCAGATGGTGACTGCAGCCATGAAACTAAAATTGATGTTTTCTCCTTGGAAGAATAGCTATGACCAACCTAGACAACATATTAAAAAGCAGAGACATTGCCAACAATGGTCCGTCTAGTCAAAGCTATGGTTTTTCCATTGGTCATGTTTGGATGTAACAGTTGGGCCATAAAGAAAGTTGATTGCTGAAGAATTGATGCTTTTGAACTGTGGTGTTGGAGAAGACTCTTGAGAGTCCCTTGGAATGCAAGGAGATCCAACTAGTCAATCCTAAAGGAAATCAACCCTGAATATTCATTGGAAGGACTGATGCTGAAGCTAAAACTCCATTACTTTGGCTACCTGATGCAAAGAACTGACTCCTTGGAAAAAAGCCTGATTCTGGGAAAGATTGAAGGCAGGAGAAGGGGACGACAGAGGATGAGATGGTGGGATGGCATCACCAACTCAATGAAGATGAGTTTGAGCAAGCTTCGGTAGTTAGTGATGGACAGGGAAGCCTGGCCTGCTGCAGTTTATGGGGTCGCAAAGAGCCAAACACAATTGAGTGACTGAACTCAAGAGAGCTATTTACATATTCATATTCAGAAACACATATATCCTAGTCTCTGGCTTACATTTTCATTCTCTTCAGTGTGTTTTAATGAGCAGAGCTTCTTATTTAATAAAGTCCAATGTATAAACCTTAGCTTTTATGAATCTTAGGTGCTACACCCTAGTAGACTGCCCTGATATCATACTTGAGGGGTGAAAGATTGGGACAAGAGGATAGAGACAGAGCTCAGGAGAGATGGGAAGGTGTGAAGGAAGATGTGGAGATGTGGAAAGACAAGATGGAGAGAAGCAGAGAGAAGAAAGAGGGTGAGGAGGGAAGGGATGTCTTCCTAGCCTGAGCAGTTACCTGTCTCAGGAATCACAGCATTCTGGCCAAGCAGGGACCCACCACGTGAGCAGGACTAGAGTCAAGGCAATAGAAACAAGATCAGAAGTCCCTTCCCCACTCTTGTCAACCCTCCATTACCTCTGTGCTCAGGCCAGTACGCATTTTCCTTTGAAAAGCACTTTTTAAAACACTTGCTGAAGTTGTTTTAAGAAATCTTCATTTCCCAAGGATGTGCTGAGACATCATTACATTAATGTGTATCTGAAGCCATGTCTAGATTTTGACCAATATCCAGAAACTAACCCTGACAAAATGTGTAGTAATTTTAAATATGGACTTTGAAGTCATATAAACTTAGGTGTCTTTACTTACCCACTCTTATCTTTGGGAAAGTTCATGAACTTCTGTGAATCTCAGTTTCCTTGTCTATTAAATAAGCATTTATTTATTCATTCATTAGCATATATTTATTGAGTGCCTGTTATATGTGAGAAACTATTACTATCCAATAAAAATTATTTACTTCCATGAACCTTGCCTTCTAACAGGGTAAGCAGACAATAAGAAGATCAAACCAGTCAATCCTCAAGGAAATCAACCCTGAATATTCTTTGGAAGCACTGATGCTGAAGCTGAAGCTCCAATGCTTTGGCCACTTGTTGCAAAGAACCAACTCATTGGAAAAGACTCCAATGCTGGGAAAGATTGAGGGCAAGAGGAGAAGGGAGTGACAGAGGATGAGATGGTTGGTGGCATCACTGACTCAATGGACATGAGTTTGAGCACACTCAGGGAGATAGTGAAGGACAGGGAAGCCTAGTGTGCTGCAGCTCATGGGGTCGCAAAGAGTAGAACACGACTCAGTGACTGAACAACAACAAGCAGACAATAAACAGGATGAAATAGCATAATGTATAGTATGTTACACAGGGATAAGTAGAGAACAACTGGAAGAATGGAGCTGCTGTTACCTAGGATGGGGAAAGCTGCAGGAGGTACCAGAAGAGAAGAAATATCAAGAATTCACTTTTGGGTACATTATGTTTTAGATCCCCAAGTAGATGTCAAGTGGACAGTTGGATATACAAGTTCAGGGAAGAAGTGCAGATTAGAGATACATGATTGGAAGTTACCAATGAATAAGTAGTATTCAGAGTCCTAAAACTGGAGGAGATCATTCAAAGAGTGATTTTAAAGAAATATGAAAATGTTGCTCCACTCATAGGGTTGTTGATGCTGGTAATGTGTGTGTGTGTGTGTGTGTGTGTGTGTGTGTGTGTGTGAAGTTTGTTGGAGTAATAATAACAGCTTTATTTACTGAGTGCTTAATATGCACCAAATGCTGTGCCAAGAGTTTTGTATTCCTTAACTTATTTAATTTTCTAGGTAGTGGGTGATGCTGAGAAAATGTATATTTGCTTAAAGTCATGGAATTAGTAAGTGATAAAAATGGGATTTGAACACAAAACCCATGTTCTTAATCGATATACTTTATCTCATATAATCTAACCTAAAAATCTAATACCCACTCATCATTCTAATACATGATAATCACTTAATTAAATGCCCCCTCCACTACATACTGGGTTTCCATGGTAGCTCAGATGGTAAAGAATCTGCCTGCAATGCAGAAGGCTTGTAATCAATCCCTGGGTCAGGAAGATCCCTTGTAGAAGGCTACCCACTTCAGTGTTCTTGCTTGGAGAATTCCATGGGCAGAGGATTCTGGTGGGCTACAGTCCATGGGGATCGAAAGAGTCAGACACAACTGACTCTTTCACTTTCACTTTCCACTTTCCACTTTTCCACTAACACTGTCACTTTCTCGTTACATATCAGCTTGTGCCTTGTAACAAAACTTGTTTGACCATGGTTTGAGATTCTGTTTCTAGTGGGCATGTTAATAATAATGATGACTCTTCTGCCTAACTAATAGGACCAAATGAGTTATGTCTAAAGAATTGTATCTCCATACTTGTTACAGAATATCATCTCTACCACTGTAAAATAAGCCTGAGCTTTGTGAATATGATAAAATCAGATCAAATTAGTTCTGCTCATGAAATATACACTCCAGGTGCACAAATCATTACATGTTAGAGAAATTCTATTCTTTAATGAGATGTTTGACCTTGACTTGAGACTAGTATTTCAGCAACTGGCTGCTCATAAACTGGAACATACACTGAAATACTTATGTGCAGAAATAACAACAGAAAAAAATTCCAAAACGGCAAGAACTTTTAAAATCAATGACTTGAACTGTTGTTTTCAGTTCCACTGTTGGAATATCTCAACATTAATTGTCTTTTTAAGTTTCTGGACTAACATAGAAGTGCTTTAATTGGGTAAGAATTATTTGCTTTCCTATTTCTTGATTTGAATGTTAGAAAATATTTCTATATGAAATATACATTCCCATAACTATAAAGAGTTTGACACAGGACCTAAATGTTCACTTTGTGCTTTTTAAGGACTAAGAAACAGGTGGACAAAGTATAGAATTTGAAGTCAGAAGACCAGTATTGAGTTCTAATATGCTGGCTAAACCTTTACACAGCAAGTTTAAAGTATTTTTTTTTCTTCTGTTTGCATTATCTCCTCACAGATATGGCAGGGTGATAAGACTTAAGCAGGAGATCTCTTTGATCTTGGGTTATTTCACTGACCACCAATAAGAAGAGTTTTGTTAGGAAATTTTCACTCAAAGCAATATAAGATAGAAAATTGTTGTTGTTGTTGTTTGGTTGCTGAGTTGTATCTGACTTTTTGTGATTCCATGGACTGTAGCCCGCCAAGCTCCTCTGTCCATGGATTTTCCCAGGCAAGACTACTAGAGTGGATTTCCATTTTCTTCTCCAGGGGATTTTTCCCGACCCAGGGACTGAACCCACGTTTCCTGCTTTGGCAGGCAGATTCTTTAGTGCTTAACCACCAGGGAAGCCCCAAGATGGAATATACAGAGCTACAATTGACTAAACACCCACTGCTACCCTCCCATCCCCGAATATATAGTTATCTCTACACTCCATACACTAAGGAGATTTAAAGACGTAAATAAAATGTGTGGTCCTTGCTGTCCAACAGCCACAGTCTAAAATCAAAACCACACATACATGAAAAATAACTTAAAAGATTTATAAACTGCACTAGAACAAAAATAAAATGAGAATGACCATAATTCTTAATGTGTGAAGGAAACTCAAAATGAGGAAAAAATTTTATAAAATCACCAGGGAAGTGTGTAGAGAAGTTGATTGGAGATATCTGTATCCATCTGTGCCATTTTATTTCCTACCAGACAATTTATTAGTTTCTGCAACCACAGGCCATCATTGATCTTTGATAGACATTTCATTGCTCTGTGACTCAGTTTCTTCATTCATGAAACTGAAAATCATGCTCATTGTCTCATATAAATCTCAAGGTGACAGTTGGAAAACTAAGAAATACCCCATTTTTTAGATAAAATGTAGATAAATTTAAATCATATGTCATAGACACTTACATCTATGATAATTATTTTATTTTTTATATTTTTATTTTTGATAATTAAGAGATAGCCCAGTGAGTCAACTTATCTGTGCAGCCTAAACTTAAGACAGATAAAAATAAAAATCTTATGACAAGGTAGATTCACACAGAATTGTGAATGAAGTTTACAGGTTTTTAAACATTTCAGTCAGCATTTTTAATGTACCTGGAGTGGGATGTTGAGAAATAAATCAGTAAAGTGCTTCTTATTTCCTTGCAAGGAAATAAGGGTTTTCTTCTGAGAATTAGGGTTTGCTTTTTTTTTTTTAAATCAGGCCCAAAATAATTAATTCCATTGCTGCCAGGAGCATCTGAACCATTTTTCCCCTATGTTAATTGGACAAAAGAGATTTCCTTGGTCAATTCCTAAGTGACAGATGTAGGAGGAACTCTTCCATCCAATTCTACCTATGGGAAGTGGCCCAGGAAATATTTGTCATATAAATAAATCAGTTAATGATTCATGTTGATGTATGGCAAAAATCATCACAATATGGTAATTATGCTCCAATCAAAATTAATTAATTTTTTAAAGAAAAGAAAAAAACAAACATAGGCTGAACATGATCCTTCTCTTTTGAAGGAATGATCTGTAACTAGTACTGTTTTTTTTTTCTCAAATATTTTTGTTTTCTAAAATTAAAATTACAGGAGGCATGGCCAAGTATGCAGAGTTAGGAAGACACTGAGTTCATCTCCTCACACAAGCACACCAAAAATATAACTATTTAAAGGGCAAATATCTATGAGAATGACCTAAAGACTAGCAGAAAAGATTTTTCACAATTAAAGATATAAAGAAGGAACTACCACAAGATTGGTAGAAGCAGTGGAGATGCAGTATAGTCAAAACCCACACTCGCAGGAGGTAACTCAAAAAGAGAAGGATAATCACACTTGCGTGAGTTTTCTCAAGGAAGTGAGGGGCCCAAATCCCACATTTGGCTCCCCAACTCAAGGGTCCTACACAGAGATGAGCCCCCTGAATGGTTGACTTTTAAGGCCAGTGGGATGTGTATAGATGAGAGCCAGAGGGCTGTAGAAAAGAGAGATTCCACTGTGAAAGAATGCATGCAAAATTTCACGTGCTCCAAGACCCATGGCAAAGGCAGCCATTTGAAAGGAGCCTGGGTCATACCCATTTGCTGATCTTGGAGAGCCTCTTGGAAAAGCAGAAGACAATGGAAATTCCCCCTGGGGACATAGACGCTGGCAGAAGCCATTTCAGGGATCTTGTCTGCCATGAAAACACTCACACTGGCAGGCACCATAACCTGCCCACCCGAAGTCCAGCACCAGACCTGGGACCGTCCCCCCTCAAGCTACCCAGGGATCTTACCAGCCGATGGTAGCCACTGCAGAAGGCAGGACTGGCAGCCAATAAGGCCAACTTGGTCCTACCTATCAACTCATCCACAAGTCAGCCTCACCACAACAGGGGCCCACATAACTTACAAAGGAAACACTCCTAGAGCACATAGCTCTAGTGACAAAGGTGAGTAGCTCCGTGTGTGTGTGTGTGTGTGTGTGTGTGTGTGTGTGTGTGTGTGTACTCGCAGTCATGTTCATCTCTTTACAACCCCATGGACTGTCTATGGGATTTTCCAGGCAAGAATACCGGAGTAGGTTACCATTTCCTCCTCCAGGGGATCTTCCCAACCCAAGGATCAAATCCATGACTCCTGTGTCTCCTGCACTGCAGGTGAATTCTTTACCACTGAGCCACAGGGAAAGCCCAAGTGTGAGGGCCCCATAGGTTGTATCCTACCTAAAGCCATTTCTCTAAGATCAAGGAAATGACCTACCTAATACACAGAAATAGGCACAGAGAATTAAGCACAATGAGGACACAGAGGAACATGTTCCAAATGAAGGAACAAGACAAGACCTCAAAAGAACTATATGAAGTGTTGATAAGTAATATCTAATGAAGAGTTTGGACTTCCCTGGTGGCTCCAAGGTTAAAGTGTCTGCCTGGAATGCAGGAGACCAGGGTTCAATCCCTGGGTCGGGAAGATCCCCTGGAGAAGGAAATGGCAACCCACTCCAGTACTCTTGCCTGGAGAATCCCATGGAGGGAGGAGCCTGGTAGGCTACAGTCCACGGGGTCGCAAAGAGTTGGACACGACTGAGCAACTTCACTTCACTTCACTTAATGAAGAGTTTAAGGTACAAACTCAGGAGAAAAATGGATGTACACAATGAGAAGTTTAACAAGGAGTTATAAAATATAAAAAACCTTTAAGAACTAATGTATACATATCTGAAATAAAAATACTCTAGAATGAATTAATAGATTAGATAATAAAGATGAATGAATCAGCAGACTACAAGACAGAGAAGTGGAAATTACCCAAGCTGAACCAAAAAAATGTTTAAAAACGAGAGCAGTTTAAGATACATTTTGGACAACACCAAACATGCTAGCATTGCATTAAAAAGGATCTCAGAAGGAAAAGAGAGGCAGAGGGCTTATTTGAAGAGATAATTGATGAAAACTTCCCTAGCCAGGGAAAGGAAAAATACATCCAGGTGCAGGAAACACAGAGTCCCAGATAAGATGGACACAAACAGATCCACACCAAGATACACTAAAATTAAAATGGCAAAAAATAAAGAGACAATCTTAAAAGCAGCAAGAGAAAAGCAACTAATTACATATAAGTGAACTCCTATAGGACTATCAACTGACTGTTAAGCAGAAACTTTGCAGGCCAGAAGGGGGTGGCATGATATTTTCAAAATGGTGAAGAAGAAAATCTACAACCAAAAATACTCTACCTGGCAAACCTTATAGATATAATATATAGAGATATATATTACATATAATACATATAGGTTGTTATATATGAAACTCGTGGTAACTACAAACCAAAAATCTGTAATATTAATATATACACACAGACAAAATAGAGAAAGGAAGCCAAACATAACACTGAAGATAGTCATGAAATCATAAAGGAAAGAAGAAAGGAACAGAAAGAAAGAACTAAAAAATAACCAAAAAACAAAATGGCACTAAATATACACTTAGCAATAATTACTTTAAATGCAAATGGACTAAATATTTCAATCAAAAGACAAAGAGTGTCTGAATGAACACAAAAGCAAGACCCACATATATGCTGCCTATAGGAGACTCACTTCAAATCTAAAGACACATAAATTGAAAGAGGAATAACCCTGTATGTGAGACAGCAAAAGAGACACAGATATATAGAACAGTCTTTTGGACTCTGTGGTAGAGGGAGAGGGTGGGATGATTTGGGAGAATGGCATTGAAACATGTATAATATCATATAAGAAACTAATCACCAGTCCAGGTTCGATGTAGGATACAGGATGCTTGGGGCTGGTGCACTGGGATGACCCAGAGGGATGGTATGGGGAGGGAGGTGGGAGGGGGGTTCAGGATGGGGAACACGTGTACACCCATGGTGGATTCATGTTGATGTATGGCAAAACCAATACAATCTTGTAAAGTAATTAGCCTCCAATTAAAATAAATAAATTTAAATTTAAAAAAAGAAAGTGAAGGGATAGAAAAATATATCCCATGCAAATGAAAATGAAAGGAAAGCTGGTGTACCAAAACTTATATCAGACAAAATATACTTTAAAAGAAAGACTAACAAGAGACAAAGAAGGACATTACAAAATGTAAAGGGATCAATTCAAGAATAAGATACGACAATTGTAAATATATATGCACTAACATAAGAGCACCTAAATACATAAAGTGAATATTAACAGACATAAAGGGAGAAATTGACAGTAACATAATAATAGTAGGGGGGATTTATCACTCCACTTACATCAATGGACAGATCGATCAACAAGACAGACAACCATTAAGGAAACACTGGCCTTAAATGACATATTAGATCAAATGAACTTAAGAGATATATACAAAGGCAGCAAAATACAAATTCAAATACATGTGGAACATTCTACAGGACAGATTACATACTAGTCCAAGAAAAAGTTCTCAATAAATTTAAGATTGAAATCATATCAAGCATCTTTTCCAATCACAGTGGCATGAGACTGGAAATTACAAGGAAAAAACTGCAAAGACACAAAAATGTGGAGGCTAAACATAGTTCTACTAAACAGTGAGTCACTGAAGAAAAGAAATTACCTGGAGACAAATGAAAATGGAAACCCAGCAATCGAAAATCTATGGGACACAGTAAAAGCAGTTCTAAGAGAGAAGTTCATAGCAATTTAAACTTACCTCAGGAAATAAGAAAAATAAAGAAACAATTTAACTTTACACTTAATGGAACTAGGAAAAGAACAAACAAGACCCAAAGTTAGTAGAAGGAAAAAGATCACCAATATCAAAGCAGAAATAAATGAAATAAGGCCCCTCAAAAAATAAAAAAGAATAATGAAACTAAGATCTGGTTCTTTGAAAAGAAAAATACAACTGATAAAATTTTATCTAAACTCAAGAAAAAAAGAAAGAAGGCCCTAATGAATGAAACTAAAAATGAAGACAAAGTTACAACCAACATCACAGAAATACAAAGGCTCACAAGAGATTACTATAAATTATATGCCAATAAATTGGACAACCTAGAAGACATGGATAAATTCCTAACAATGTACAATCTTCCAAGACTGAATCAGGAATAAAGAGAAAATCTAAACAGGTGGATTGTTAGTAAAGAAATTGAATTAATAATTTTTTTAAAATCTACCAACAAAAGCCAAGACCAGATGCCATCACAGGTGAATTATACCAAACATTTCAAGAAGAGTTAATGCCTATATGTTTCAGACTATTCCAAAAAAATAAAAGAGGAAAGAATATTTCCAAACTCATTCTGTGAGATCAGCATCACTTTGATACAAAAACCAGCCCCAAACCACACACCCACACAAAGAACATTACAGGCCAATATCCCTGATGATAGTGATATTGAATCAAGGTAAATTGGACGTGGTCAAGCAGGAAATGGCAAGAGGAAACATTGACCTATTAGAAATTAGTGAACTAAAATGGACGGGAATGTGTGAATTTAATTCAGATGACCATTGTATCTACCACTGTGGGCAAGAATCCCAGAAGAAATGGAGTAACCTTCATAATCAATCAAACAGTCAGAAATGCAGTACTTGTGTGCAATCTCAAAAACAACAGAACATCTGTTGGATCATAGAAAAAGCAAGAGAATTCCAGAAAACATCTACTTCTGCTTCATTGACTATGCTAAAGCCTTTGACTGTGTGGATCACAATAAACTGTGGAAAATTCTTAGAGATGGGAATACCAGACAATCCTACCTGTCTCCTGAGAAACCTGCATGAGGTTCAAGAAGCAAAGGTAGAACCTTATATGGAACAACTGACTGCTTCAAAACTCTGGGAAAGGAGTACAACAAGGCTGTATATTGCCACTATCATGTGAAATGCCAGGCTGGATGACTCACAAGCTGGGATCAAGATTGCTGGGAGAAATATCAACAACCTCAGAAGACATGCAGATTATACCACTTTCACTCTTCACTGTCACGCATTGGAGAAGGAAATGGCAACCCACTTCAATGTTCTTGAATGGAGAATCCCAGGGACGGGGGACCCAGGTGGGCTACCGTCTATGGCGTCGCTCAGAGATACAACTGAAGCGATTTAGCAGCAGTAGCAGCAGCAACAGTAGAAAGCAATGAGGAAATAAAGAGCCTCTTGTTGAGGGTGAAAAGGAGAGTGGAAAAGCTGGCTTAAAACTCAACATTCAGGGACTTCCCTGGTGGTCCAGTGGCTAAAGACTCTGTGCTCCCAATGCAAGGGGCCCAGGCTTGATCCCCAGTAAGGGAACTAGATCCTACATACCACAACTAAGATTGCTGCTGCTAAGTCGCTTCAGTCGTGTCCAACTCTGTGAGACCCCATAGATGGCAGCCCACTAGGCTCCTCTGTCCCTGGGATTCACCAGGCAAGAACACTGGAGTGAGTTGCCATTTCCTTCTCCAATGCATGAAAGTGAAAAGTGAAGTGAAGTCACTCAGTCGTGCCCGACTCTTAGCAACTAAGATTGGGTGCAGCCAAATGAACAAATCTTTTTTAAAAAAGAAAAACTCAACATTCAAAAAACTAAGATCATTGCATCGAATCCTGTCACTTAATGGCAAATAGAAGGGGAAAAATTTGAAGCTGTGACAGATTTTCTCTTCTTGAGCTCCAAAATCACTGCAGATGATGACTGCAGCCATGAAATTAAAAGATGCTTGCTTCTTAGAAGGGAGGCTATGACAAAATTAGACAGTGTAGTGAAAAGCAAAGACATCACTCTACCAACAAAGGTCTGTGTAGTCAAAAGTATTTTTCCAGTAGTCATGTACAGATGCGAGAGCTAGACCATAAAGAAGGCTGAACACCAAAGAATTGATCTTTTGAAATGTGGTGTTGGAGAAGACTCTTGAGAGTTCCTTGGACAGCAAGGAGATCAAACCAGTCAATCCCAAAGGAAATCAACCCTGAATATTCATTGAACAGACCAAAGCTGAAGCTGAAGCTCCAATACTTTGACCCACCTGATGGGAAGAGCCAATTCATTGGAAAATACTCTGATATGCTGGGACAGGTTGAAAGAAGGAGGAAAAGGGGATGACAGAGGATGAGATGGTAGGGTGGCATCACTGATTCAATGGACATGAACTTGGGTGAACTCCAGGAGATGGTGAGGGACAAAAAGGGCTGGTGCAATCATAGGGTCACAGAGAGTCAGACACGACTTAGAGACTGAACTACAACAGCAATCCCTGATGAACATAAATGTAAGAATCTTCAACAGTAGATTAACAAAATGGATTCAACGATATATTTAAAGTATCATACACCATGATCAAGTAGAGTTTATCCTAGAGATGCAAGAATTAATTCATTTGTACAAATCAATCAGTGTGATATAATACATTAACAAACTGAAGAACAAAGATTATATGATCATCTCAAGATGTAGACAAAGCTCTTGATAAAATCGAACATCCACTCATGATAAAAAATAAAATGAGGATAAAGGAAACATATCTCAGCAAAATAAAGGCCATATATGACAAGGCTACAGCCAACATTATATTTAGTGGTGAAAAGCTTAAAGGATTTCTTCTAAGAAACAAGATTAAGATGGCCACTCATGCCTCTTTAATTCAACATAGTGTTGGAAATTCTACTCACAGAAATCAGACAAGAAAAATAAAATTTAAAAATCCAAATTGGAAAGGAAGAAGCAAAACTTTCACTATTTGCAGACTACACAATCCTAAATATAGAACATCCTAAATACACCACAAAAAAAAAAAAAAAACTATTAGAAAAAGTAAATGAATTGCAGGATACAAAATTAATATATAGAAATCTATGGTGTTTCTATATACTATCAAAAGCTATTAGAAAGACAAATGAAGAAAACAATCCCATTTACAAATGCATCAAAAAGAATAAAATACCTAGGAATAAATCTAACCAAGGAAATAAAAGATCTGTACTCAGAAAACTGTAAGATATTGATGAAAAAACTTGAAGATAATGCAAACAAATGGAAAGACATGTTGTGTTCATGGATTGGAAGAATTAATATTGCTAAAATATGACCATACTGCCTAAGGCAATCTACTGATTCAATGCAATCCTTATCAAAACACCAATGGAACTAGAACTAGAAAATAGAATTCTAAAATTTGTATTGAAATATAAAAGACTCTGAATAGTCAAAAATATTTTGAGAAAAAACAAAGCTGGAGGTATCATGCCTTTCATTTTCAAACTATACTTCAGAGTTCAGTTCAGTTCAGTCACTCAGTCGTGTCCGACTCTTGGCGACCCCATGAATCACAGCACGCCAGGCCTCCCTGTCCATCACCATCTCCCGGAGTTCACTCAGACTCACATCCATCGAGTCAATGATGCCATCCAGCCATCTCATCCTCTGTCATCCCCTTCTCCTCCTGCCACCAATCCCTCCCAGCATCAGAGTCTTTTCCAATGAGTCAACTCTTCACATGAGGTGGCCAAAGTACTGGAGTTTCAGCTTTAGCATCATTCCTTCCAGGGAAATCCCAGGGCTGATCTCCTTCAGAATGGACTGGTTGGATCTCCTTGCAGTCCAAGAGACTCTCAAGAGTCTTCTCCAACACCACAGTTCAAACGCATCAATTCTTCGGCGCTCAGCCTTCTTCATAGTCCAACTCTCACATCCATACATGACCACAGGAAAAACCATACCCTTGACTAGATGGACCTTACTTGGCAAAGTAACGTCTCTGCTTTTGAATATGCTATCTAGGTTGGTCATAACTTTTCTTCCAAGGAGTAAGTGTCTTTTAATTTCATGGCTGCAGTCACCATCTGCAGTGATTTTGGACCCCAAAAATAAAGTCTGACACTGTTTCCACTGTTTGCCCATCTATTTCCCATGAAGTGATGGGACCGGATGCCATGATCTTCGTTTTCTGAATGTTGAGCTTTCCAACTTTTTCACTTTCCTCTTTCACTTTCATCAGGAGGCTTTTTAGTTCCTCTTCACTTTCTGCCATAAGGGTGGTGTCATCTGCATATCTGAGTTTATTGATATTTCTCCAAGCTATCTTGATTCCAGCTTGTGTTTCTTCCAGTCCAGCGTTTCTCATGATGTACTCTCCATAGTTACAGTAACCCGAATAATATAGTATTGGCAGAAAAACAGACACATAGATCAACAGAACAGAATCTAGAAATAAACCCACATTCATATGGCTAATTAATCTACAACAAGGAGGTAAGAATATACAGCAAAGAAAAGAGAAACTCTTCAATAAATGGTTTTAGGAAAACATCATCTATATGCAAAAAAAATCAAACTGGACTACTTTCTCATACCATATAGAAAAATAAACTTAAAATGGATTAAAGACTTAAATGCAAACCTGAAACCATAAAACTCCCAGAAGAAAACATAAGAAATCTGCTCTTTGACATCAGTCTTAGCAACAGTTTTTTAGATCTCTCTCCTCAGGCAAGGGAAACAAAAGCAAAGATGAACAAGTAGGACTATATCAAATTAAAAGACTTTTTCACAGTAAAGGAAACTATCAACAAAATTGGAAATTCCAACTGAATGGGAGAACATATTTGCAAATGATAGACTTGATACTTGGTTAATATTCAAAATATACAAGGAACTATAGTTCAACATCAAAAAGAAGCAAGCAACCTGGTTAAAAAATTGTCAGACAATCTGAATAGGCATTCTTCCAAAGAAGACATACACATGGCTAACAGACACAAGAAAAGATACTCAACATCACCCATCACTAAAGCCAGGGAAATGCAAATCAAAACAACAATGAGATAATCACTTCACACCTGTCAGAATGGTCGTTATCAAAAATATAACAAACAATTTGTTTCTTGGGATGTTTAAAAAAGGGAACCACGATGCACTGTTGGTGGGAAGGCAAATTGGTACAGCCACTATGAAAAACATACGAAGTTCCTTCAAAAATTAAAAATAGAAATACCACTTATGATCCAGCAATTATACTTCTGGGTATTTTTCCAAGAAAATTTTCAAAGAAACCTAATTCAAAAAGGCATATGCACCTTCATGGTCACTACATTATACACAACAGTCAAATTATGGAAGTAACCAAAATATTCATTGATAGAAGAGTGGATAAAGAAGACATGGTATTTGTATACAATTGAGTATTCAGTTCAGCTCAGTCGCTCAATTGTGTCCAACTCTTTGCAACCCCATGAATCACAGCACACCAGGCCTCCCTGTCCATCAGAAACTCCCAGAGTTCACTCAAACTCATGTCCATTGTGTCGGTGATGCCATAGAGCCATCTCATCCTCTGTCGTCCCCTTCTCCTCCTGCCCCCAATCCCTCCCAGCTCAGGGTCTTTACCGATGACTCAACTCTTCTCATGAGGTGGCCAAAGTATTGGAGTTTCAGCTTCAGCATCAGTCCTTCCAATGCACACCCAGGACTGATCTCCTTTAGGATGGACTGGTGGGATCTCCCTGCAGTCCAAGGGACTCTCAAGAGTCTTCTCCAACACCACAGTTCAAAAGCATCAATTCTTCGGTGTTCAGCTTTCTTCACAGTCCAACTCTCACATCCATACATGACTGCTGGAGAAACCACAGCCTTGACTAAACGGATCTTTGTGGGCAAAGTAATGTCTCTGCTTTTCAATATGCCATCTGGGTTGGTGATAACTTTCCTTCCAAGGAGTAAGCATCTTTTAATTTCATGGCTGCAGTCACCATCTGCAGTGATTTTGGAGCCCAAACAATAAAGTCTGACACTGTTTCCACTGTTTCCCCATCTATTTCCCATGAAGTAGATGGGACCAGATGCCGTGATCTTCACTTTCTGAATGTTGAGCTTTCCAACTTTTTCACTTTCCTCTTTCACTTTCATCAAGAGGCTCTTTAGTTCCTCTTTACTTTCTGCCATAAGGGTGGTGTCATCTGCATATCTGAGGTTATCGATATTTCTCCCGGCAATCTTGATTCCAGCTTGTGTTTCTTCCAGTCCAGAGTTTCTCATGATGTACTCTGCATAGAAGTTAAATAAGCAGGGTGACAACATACAACCTTGACGCAGTCCTTTTCCTATTTGGAACCAGTCTGTTGTTCCATGTCCAGTTCTAACTCTTGCTTCCTGACCTGCATACAAGTTTTTCAAGAGGCAGGTCAGGTGGCCTGGTATTCCCATCTCTGTCATAATTTTCCACAGTTTATTGTGATCCAAAGAGTCAAAGGCTTTGGCATAGTCAATAAAGCAGAAGTAGATGTTTTTCTGGAACTCTCTTGCTTTTTCCATGATCCAGCGGATGTTGGCAATTTAATCCCTGGTTCCTCTGCCTTTTCGAAAACCAGCTTGAACATCTGGAAGTTCACAGCTCACATACTGCTGAAGCCAAGAGGAGCTACCCCACGTCTGACGTCAGGGCAGTGGCCAAGAGGAGCTACCCCACACCCAAGGTCAGAGGAGGCGGCCAAGAGAAGGAACCCCACATCCAAGGAGGGGCGGCTGTGCCGGCACAGTAGGGCCGAGAGGTGATACTCCATGTTCAAGGTCAGGAGGGGTGGCCATGAGGAGATATGTTTTGTCCAAGGTAAAGAGCAGTGGCTGCGCTTTGCTGGAGCAGCTGTGAAGAGATATCCCACGTCCAAGGTAAGAGAAACCCAAGTAAGACGGTAGGTGTTGTAAGAGGGCATCAGAGGACAAAACACACTGAAACCATAATCACAGAAAACTAGTCAATCTGCTCACACAGACCACAGCCTTGTCTAACTCAATGAAACTAAGTCATGCCATGTGGGGCCACCCAAGATGGGAGGGTCATGGTACAGAGGTCTGACAGAATGTGGTTCACTGGAGAAGGGAATGGCAAACCACTTCAATATTCTTGCCTTGAGAACCCCATGAACAGTATGAAAAGGCAAAATGATAGTATACTGAAAGGGGAACTCCCCGGCTTGGTAGGTGCCCAATATGCCACTGGAGATCAGGGGAGAAATAACTCCAGAAAGAATGAAGGGATGGAGTCAAAGCAAAAATAATTCCCAGTTGTGGATGTGACTGGTGATAGAGGCAAGGTCTGATGCTGTGAAGAGCAATATTGCATAGGAACCTGGAATGTTAGGTCCATGAATCAAGGCAAATTGGAAGTGGTCAAACAGGAGGTGGCAAGAGTGAACGTTGACATTCTAGGAATCAGCGAACTAAAATGGACCGGAATGGGTGAATTTAACTCAGATGACCATTATATCTACTACCGTGGGCAGGAATCCCTTAGAAGAAATGGAGTAGCCATCATGGTCAACAAAAGAGTCCGAAATGCAGTACTTGAATGCAATCTCAGAAACGACAGAATGATCTCTGTTTCCAAGGCAAACCATTCAATATCATGGTAACCCAAGGCTAGGCCCCAACCAGTAATGCTGAAGAAGCTGAAGTTGAACGGTACTATGAAGACCCACAAGACCTTTTAGATCTAACACCCCCAAAAGATGTCCTTTTCATTATAGGGGACTGGAATGCAAAAGTAGGAAGTTAAGAAACACCTGGAGTAACAGGCAAATTTGGCCTTGGAATACAGAATGAAGCAGGGCAAAGGCGAGTAGAGTTTTGCCGAGTTTTGCCAATTGAATATTACTCAGTCATAAAAAGAAGGAAATCTTGCCATTTGTGAAAATAAGCCAGCCAGAGAAAGACAAATGCTGCATGATTTCATTTAAAAGTGGAATCTAAAAAATGAAACAAATAAACAATCATAATTCACAGAAACAGAGTCATAGATTTAGAGAACACACTGGTGGTTGCTGGGGAAGGAGATGAATAAAATAGTTGAGGGAGATGAATAAAATAGGTGAGGGAGATTAAGAGCACAAACTTAGAGCTGTAAAATAAATGTCACGGGGATGAACATGGATAGCAGGCAGAATGTAGTCAATAATATTGCAATACTTTTGCATGGTGACAGACTTTGCATAGCAATTAGACTTACCATGGTGATTAGTTTTTAGTGTATGAAAATACGGATCACTATGCCAGTAAAGTAATGCTCAAACTTCTCCAAGCCAGGCTTCAGCAATACGTGAACTGCCTGATGTGCAAGCTGGTTTTAGAAAAGGCAGAGGAACCAGAGATCATAATGCCAACATCCGCTGGATCATGGAAAAAGCAAGAGAGTTCCAGAAAAAATATCTTTTTCTGCATTATTGACTATGCCAAAGCCTTTGACTGTGTGGATTACAATCAACTGTGGAAAATTCTGAAAGAGATGGGAATACCAGACCGCCTGACCTGCCTCTTGAGAAATCTGTATGCAGGTCAGGAAGCAACAGTTAGAACTGGACATGGAACAACAGACTGGATCCAAATAGAAGAAGGAGTACGTCAAGGCTGTATATTGTCACCCTGCTTATTTAACTTCTATGCAGAGTACATCATGAGAAACACTGGACTGGAAGAAACACAAGCTGGAATCAAGATTGTAGGGAGAAATATCAATAACCTCAGATATGCGGATGACACCACCCTTCTGGCAGAAAGTGAAGAGGAACTAAAAAGCCTCTTGATGAAAGTGAAAGAGGAGAGTGAAAAAGTTGGCTTAAAGCTCAACATTCAGAAAACGAAGATGATGGCATCTGGTCCCATCACTTCATGGGAAATAGATAGGCAAACAGTGGAAACAGTGTCAGACTTTATTTTGGGGGGCTCCAAAATCAGTGCAGATGGTGGCTGCAGCCATGAAATTAAAAGACACTTATTCCTTGGAAGAAAAGTTATGAGCAACCTAGATAGCATATTCAAAAGCAGAGACATTACTTTGCCGAGTAAGGTCCATCTGGTCAAGGCTATGTTTTTTTCTGTGGTCATGTATGGATGTGAGAGGTGGACTGTGAAGAAGGCTGAGCACCGAAGAATTGATGCTTTTGAACTGTGGCATTGGAGAAGACTCTTGAGAGTCCCTTGGACTGCAAGGAGATCCAACCAGTCCATTCTGAAGATCAACCCTGGGATTTCTTTGGAAGGAATGATGCTAAAGCTGAAACTCCAGTACTTTGGCCACCTGATGCGAAGAGTTGACTCATTGGAAAAGACTCTGATGCTGGGAGGGATTGGGGGCAGGAGGAGAAGTGGATGACAGAGGATTAGATGGCTGGATGGCATCATTGACTCGATGGACGTGAGTCTGAGTGAACTCCAGGGTTTGGTGATGGACAAGGAGGCCTGGTGTGCTGCAATACATGGGGTCGCAAAGAGTCGGACACGACTGAGTAACTGAACTGAACTGATGCTGTACATCTGAAACTAATATAATACTGTTGAGTCAGTTACACATTTCAAGTTACTTAATTAATAGAAATAAAATTGAAGTTACAGGATTCTAGAAATTGACTTTGAAGTAATTACTTGAGGGACACATCCTTACAAAATCCTAAACAAATCTTAGGATTATAAGCAAGCTCAAAACCTATCAATATTCCCAGTTCTACCAATAAGAGAACTGAGAACTTCCTGACATGAAACGGGAATTTGCCTTGAGGTTTACTAAGTAGCTCTAGATGAAAAAGAGTGAAACAAGAAGTCTGTACTGGAGTTACCTGAGAAGCAATGGAAAACTGAAAGGTCCCTCAAAATAGGGGGTTTCTGTAAAAGTCTCCTCAAACAATTAGGCCTCCACCCAAAGGTAAAGAAATACATAGAATACACCTAGTCACCTGCTAGTTAATGGGTCAGACAGGTTGGATAGGTTAGAAAGAAATGGACCAAAGTTGAGGATAGGACTTCCAGAAGTCATCTCTACCTCTAGCTCAAGGAAGAGTAAGAGAGATAATACTCCACCAGTGAGCTGAAGCGCAAGGCAACTCTGTGTGGGGAAGAATAGAGAGCCTTGTTGTAACAAAGGGGCCAGGGGAACTTTAGGGAGGAAATTAAGTGTAGGTTGGGGCCAGAGAATGCAACTCCAGAATTTAAATTCAAGGTAAGTTCCTACTAAAACTTTGTTAAAGAAATTAAAATGTTCTCGCAAGAAGTCAGATGCAGTGGGAGTCCAAATTTGGGGAATACTTGGATGAGCCAGTATCCAAACACTTAACTGATAGTTCTCAGAGCACTCGAGAAAAGGAAAGTGATCTATTTTCAAGATGGCAGAGTAGAAGCACGTACGCTCATCTTCTCCTGTGAGAACAGCAAAATTACAACTAGCTGCTGAACAACCATCAACAGGAGAATGTTGAAACCCACCCAAAAAAGACTCCATATCCAAGGTCAAAGGAGAAACCACACCAAGACAGTTGGAAGGGTGCAATTGCATTTAAAATCAAACCTCTTACTCACCAGAGACTCAGAGAGTGCAAACAAAACCTTGTGTCACCAGGACTGAGGGAAAGAAGCCGTGATCCCCACAAGAGACTGAGACAGACCTGCCTTTGAGTGTTTGAGGGTCTCCCATTGAGGCATGGGTCAGCAGTGGCCTGCCACAGGAACAGGTGCTCTGGCAGCAGCAGTCCTGGGAGGGACAGCATGTGGCCTAAGTCCTCTTGAAGGAGGTTGTCATTAGCCCCACTATAGAGCTGCCAAGGAGGTGACCCACAAAACTGGAGAGCAATTATACCAAAGAAGTTCTTGCACTGTTGCAAGGGTTCTAGGCCCAAGAGACTTCACAACCTTGGGAAACTGCAAAGGGACTGAGTATTCCCAGGAAATCTGACTTTGAAGGTCAGCAGGATTTGATTATAGAACTTCCATAGGATTGGGGAAACAGAAACTCTTGGAGGGCACAAATAAAACCTTGCGCACAGCAGGACCCAGGAGAAAGGAGCAGTGACCCCACAAGAGACTGAGCCAGACTTACCTTTGTGTATTTGGGAGTCTCTGATGGAGGAGTGGGTCAACAGTGGCCTGCCACAGCATGAGGTTTCTGAGTACAACAGTCCTGGGAGGTGCAGCATGAGGCATAAGTCCTTTTGAAGGAGGTTGCCATTACTGCTATTACCCTACCATAGTTTGGCCTCAGGAAAAACTATAGGGAGAGAACATAGCTCCACCCATCAGCAGAAAACTGGATTAAAGACTAACTGAGCATGGCCTTGTCCACCAGAACAAGACCCAATTTTCCCCACAGCAAGTCCTTCCTATCAGGAAATTTCCACAAGCCTCTTATCCTCATCTATCAGAGGGCAGACCAAATGAAAGCCACAATCACAGAAAACTAACCAAACTGATCACATGGATCAGAACCTTGCCTAACTGAATAAAACTATGAATCACGTCACGTAAGGCCACCCTAGATGGATGAATGAAGGTGGAGTGTTCTGACAAAACATGGTCCACTGGAGAAGGGAATGGCAAACCACCTTAGTATTCTTGCCTTGAGAAAGCCATGACATGTGTGAAAAGGCAAAAATATATGACACTGAAATATGAATTCCCCAGGTCAGGAGGTGTTCAGTATGCTACTTGAGAAGAGCATAGAAATAGCTACAGAAAGATGAAAAGGTTGAGCCAAAGCAGAAACAACACCCAGTTGTGGATGTGTCTGGTGGTGAAAGTAAAGTTCAATGTTGTAAAGAACAGTATTGCACAGGAACCTGAAATGTTAGGTCCATGAATCAAGGTAAATTGGAAGTTGTCAAACTGAGATGGCAAGAGTGAACAGCATTTTAAGAATCGGTGAACTAAAGTGGACCAGAAGGGGTGAATTTAATTCAAAGGACCATTATATCTACTATGTGGGCAAGAATTGCTTAGAAGAAATGGAGTATCCCTCATAGTCAACAAAAGACTCCCAAATGCATTAAGTTCATTTCAGTTCAGTCGCTCAGTAGTGTCCGACTCTTTGCGACCCCATGAATTGCAGCACACCAGGCCTCCCTGCCCATCATCAACTCCCGGAGTTCACTGAGACTCGCGTCCATCGAGTCAGTGATGCCATCCAGCCATCTCATCCTCGGTCGTCCCTTTCTCCTCCTGCCCCCAATCCCTCCCAGCATCAGAGTCTTTTCCAATGAGTCAACTCTTCGCATCAGGTGGCCAAAGTACTGGAGTTTCAGCTTTAGCATCATTCCTTCCATAGAAATCCCAGGGCTGATCTCCTTCAGAATGGACTGGTTGGATCTCCTTGCAGTCCAAGGGACTCTCAAGTGTCGTCTCCAACACCACAGTTCAAAAGCATCAATTGTTCACTGCTCAGCCTTCTTCACAGTCCAACTTTCACATCCATACATGACCACAGGAAAAATCATAGCCTTGACTAGATGGACCTTAGTCGGCAAAGTAATGCCTCTGCTTTTGAATACGCTGTTTAGATTGGTCATAATTTTTCTTCCAAGGAGTAAGCGTCTTTTAATTTCATGGCTGCAGTCACCATCTGCAGTGATTTTGGAGCCCAAAAAAAATGAAGTTTGACACTGTTTCCACTGTTTCCTCGTCTATTTCCTATGAAGTGATGCGACCAGATGCCATGATCTTCGTTTTCTGAAGGTTGAGCTTTAAGCCAACTTTTTCACTCTCCTCTTTCACTTTCATCAAGAGGCTTTTTAGTTCCTCTTCACTTTCTGCCATAAGGGTGGTGTCATCTGCATATCTAAGGTTATTGATATTTCTCCCAGCAATTTTGATTACAGCTTGTGTTTCTTCCAGTCCAGCAATTCTCATGATGGACTCTGCATATAAGTTAAATAAGCAGGGTGACAATATACAGCCTTGATGTACGCCTTTTCCTATTTGGAACCAGTCTGTTGTTCCATGTCCAGTTCTAACTGTTGCTTCCTGACCTGCATACAGATTTCTCAAGAGGCAGGTCAGGTGGTCTGATAGTCCCATCTCTTTCAGAATTTTCCACAGTTTATTGTGATCCAAAGAGTCAAAGGCTTTGGCATAGTCAATAAAGCAGAAGTAGATTTTTTCTGGAACTCTCTTGCTTTTTTCCATCATCCAGCAGTTGTTGGTAATTTGATCTCTGGTTCCTCTGCCTTTTCTAAAACCAGCTTGAACATCTGAAAGTTCACGGTTCACATATTGCTGAAGCCTGGCTTGGAGAATTTTGAGCATGACTTTACTAGCATGTGAGATGAGTGCAATTGTGCAGTAGTTTGAGCATTCTTTGGCATTGCCTTTCTTTGGGATTGGAATGAAAACTGACCTTTTCCAGTCCTGTGGCCACTGCTGAGTTTTCCAAATTGGCTGGCATATTGAGTGCAGCACTTTCATAGCATCATCTTCCAGGATTTGAAATAGCTCAACTGGAATTCCATCACCTCCACTAGCTTTGTTCATAGTGATGCTTTCCAAGGCCCACTTGACTTCACATTCCAGGATGTCTGGCTCTAGGTGAATGATCACAGCATCATGATTATCCAGGTCGTAAAGATCTTTTTTGTACAGTTCTTCTGTGTATTCTTGCCGCCTCTTCTTAGTATGTTTTGCTTCTGTTAGGTCCATACCACTTCTGTCCTTTATCGAGCCCATCTTTGCATGAAATGTTCCCTTGGTATGGTGCAATCCCCAAAATCACAGAACAATCTTAGTTTGTTTCCAAGACAAACCAATCAGTATCGCAGCAATCTTAGTCTATGCCCAACCACTAATGCTGAAGGGTGAATGGTTCTATTAAGACCTACAAGACCTTCTAGAACTAATACCAAAAAAAGATTTCCCTTCATCATAGGTGATTGGAATGCAAAAGTAGGAAATCAAGAGATACCTGGAGAAACAGGCAGTTTAGCCTTGGAGTACAAATGGAAGCAGGGCAAAGGACAACAGAGTTTTGTCAACAGAACGTACTAGTCATAGCAAACACCCTCTTCCAACAAAACAAGAGACGACTCTACACATGGACATCACCAGATGGTCAATATGAAAATCAGACTGATAATATTCTTTGCAGCCGAAGATGGAAAATCTCTATACAGTCAGCAAAAAATAGACCAGGAGCTGACTCTGGCTCAGAGCATGACCTCCTTATTGCAAAATTCAGACTTAAATTGAAGAAAGTAAGAAGTCACTCAGGTATAACCTAAATCAAATCTCTTATGATTATACAGTGGAAGTGATAAATGGATTCAAGTGCTTAGATCTGCTAGACAGAGTGCCTAAAGAACTATGGATGGAGGTTCATGATATTGTACAGGAGGTGGTGATCAGAACCATCCCCAAGAAAAAGAAATGCAAAAAGACAAAATGGTTGTCTGAGGAGGCTTTACAAATTGCTGAGAAAAGAAGAGATGTGAAAGGCAAATAAGAAAAGGAAACATATACCTATTTGAATGCAGAGTTCTTGCAGGTAGTTAGAAAAAATAAATTAAAAAAAAAAGACAGAGTCCCAGATGACAGACGGTACAGCGGGAGAAAAAGCCAATAAAAGAGGAAGTTGAGGACCTGAGTGAGAACCTCTAGTCCTGGGTGTAACCAATTAGGTGAACGCTGGTACCATCCGCTATTTGCATGGGACCTAACCTGGAAAAACTTGCACCCTCTTTGCTGATTTGTCCTGGGTGTAACCAACCAGGTACAAACTGGTACCATCACCTATTTTGCATAGAGTGTAGCCAATCAGGCTTCAGACCGAGGAGAAAAAAGTTTAAAAAAGAAGCCAAGAGGCTTCAAGATTGCTCCCAGGGTGAGGCATCAAGTATGTGTTAGGAGTTTGTTCCCTGCTGCATACTATCTGCTTCCCATTGCCTGCCTGTTTCCCACTGCCTGCCTGCTTCTCACTTCCCAGATGAGCCATAACTAGTTTGTTGTTAATCTTGCCTGCTGTCTGCCTAATAAAATCCTCCCTGTTTGAGCTACAAGTGGTCCTTTTTTCCAAATCTTTGTTACAGGAAGCAAAAGGGAAAGAAGTATACCAACTCAACATTCTCAATTAATACACAACAAATATGCATAATATGCTTCCATACTACTATGGTTTTAACATCCATATTTCTCTGTTGAATGCAAAGTCTGCTCTTTAGTGTTCTTAGAAATTATGAAAGTTTTTGTTTTGAAACACCAAGGCTACTGAAAAATAAACATACTTTTATAGGCAAAACACATATTTACATATACACACCCACAGATAGATATACACACCATAACAGTTTCAATGTATCATCAATCATCAGTAATACTAACATAACTCATTTACTGCATGCTTACTATGTGCCAGGGTTGGGTTGAGCAATTTGCAGATATTATCCTTCCCCCACCACTACAATTTTGTGGAGCAAGCTATGTTTCTGTTCTTCTTATAATTTTAAAACTGATTAAAATATTAAAAGTTATACTAATGGTTAAGCAAATTTCTCAGTCATATCCTTTAATAGCAGTAACCTTGGTTAAATAAAACATTAGTCTGAAATGGAACAATTAACACATAAACAAGCTAAATTGTTGATTGTTATACGGGTATGGTTTTCCCATACACACTTTCCCATACACACTTTCCCATACACACATCGGCATAACCTATTAAATAAGGAATGCGTGTATACCTGTGGCAGATCCATGTTGATGTATGGCAAAACCAATACAACATTGTAAAGTAATTAACCTCCAATTAAAATAAATAAATTTATATTTTTTAAAAAAGACGAAAGAAGGAAATTACAACAGAACAAACAAGATGATGATTAATACATCATCCTTTGCACCACAAATATAGATTTCATTTATCTCACTCATATAATTCAAAAGTTAAATAAAAACCCTGTAGAAAATACCAATTAATGCTTTGCTGTGAATAAATGTTGACTTGGTCTCTGATTAATGCTCTGGAAATAGATTTGGTTCCAATGGCTGGTCTTTCCTAGTTGCTAAATTTCAAAGACTGCAAGTGAAAATTTCAACATAAATGGACATAATCATCAAGAAATGAGGAGATAGTCACCAACCTGAATGATTATTGTCATCCTGTTTGCATTTCTATTTCTCACAGGAGTTTTAGTTAAAAAAAAATTTTTTTTTAACAGTTTCATGCTTGAAAATTTTCTCTTTTCTAATTTAACAAGAAGCCCCATTCAGGGGCAAAATTTGCAAAGTAATTACCACGGAGAGGTCACATTATTTCAACATTTGTCAGGGACCATCTTTATCCCTGTAGAACATATGTGCCTCATTCCACTCTACTGATCTGTGCCCCAAAGGCCCTTGATGGTGCTCTTGATGCAGTCAACATTATTCTTTTCTTTAACCATCTTAAAGCATATTGCTAAAAAATAATCCTGTGGCATCTACTCTACTGAACTTAGTCATATATCAATGTCAAAGCCACATTGGCAATGCACTAGAATGTAAGGATAGAGTTCATTTCTTCACTCTAATTATTATTTTAAGCAATCATATTTCTTGTTTTATAATTCTCTTTTGGGAGTTGTGATACATACTTCAAAAATCTGCTGAGTGGTACTGGAAGATTTCTCCCTTGACCTACTGGATTAACTCCTGAAAAAGAACTGTTTGTTAAATTTATTTAACAACATCTCTCTTTCCATTTTCATTAAGAAATATGCAAAAAAATGAAAACATCCAGTATTAATTTTGCTAGTGTTTCTACAGATGGAACTCATTCTTAACATTCGGTCATTGAGGGAGCCCTGGACCAGGTGCCAGAAATTGAATTCTAGATGCGGAGCACTCTGACACCTTTTTGTCCTTCTAAGGAACTCATGGGTACTCTCTGTTCAGAGTCAAGCTTATTCAGCTCTGAAATGCGCTCATGGTAAAAAGAACCTATACATCAGATAGGACAGGAGTAAGAGGCTCTGTAGCCAGGAATGCCCATAGAGGTAACATGGTCGGCCTGGGAAATAAGGTGCCATTGTTAAGCACACCGGGGCAGGGCTGCCACTGTACCCACACAGCAGCCCCTGCCTCCATGAGCTGGAGAATCTCCCACCAGATCAAGCACGACCCTGTCTGTTGCAACTGCTGCCAGTCTGTGCCACCACAAGCACTTCACACACACCTCAGATGTGGCCACCATACCCTTCCCCAGCTTGAGCAGCCCCAATTATCTGCTGCTTTCACTCCTGCTCACCTGGGCAGGGAACAGATGTCTGAGGTTGTTGTACCACAGAGATGGGGCCAAAACCAAAGTTGAACCCCTAGGGTGAAACCAAGGAAAAGGAAAGGAAATCTCCCCATTCAGCTGCACAAGCCACAGATTAAGTCCTCAAGATCAGCTTGCTAAATCTACGGAATATCTGAATAGATAACAAATCTTTCACAACTGAGACCTGTCTAATTTTAGCAATGGACTTTGGGAGCAAGTACACACAGGAATTGGGACAGGTCAGAGTCTGAGCTGCCAACACAGTGCTCACAGTAGGCTCAGAGTCCTTCCTAGAAGTATTGGAGGGCCTTATGGAGAGGTGGGGTTTGGTTTTGGCTCACTGTGAAAGCCAGGGCACTGATAGAGGAGGCCTCTGGAAAATATTCTTATTACCATTATTTTTATTTGCTTGTTTCATTTCATTAAGTTGTTGTTTTATGCTTTAATTTTGGGAAAACCACTAGACCATTCAGGTATGACCTCAATAAAATCCCTTATGATTATACAGTGGAAGTGAGTAATAGATTTAAGGGTCTAGATCTGATAGATAGAGTGCCTGATGAACTATGGAATGAAGTTCGTGACATTGTACAGGAGACAGGGATCAAGACCATCCCCATGGAAAAGAAATGCAAAAAAGCAAAATGGCTGTCTGGGGAGGCCTTAAAAATAGCTGTGAAAAGAAGAGAGGCGAAAAGCAAAGGAGAAAAGGGAAGATATAAGCATCTGAATGCAGAGTTCCAAAGAATAGCAAGAAGAGATAAGAAAGCCCTCTTCAGCAATCAATGCAAAGAAATAGAGGAAAACAACAGAATGGGAAAGCCTAGAGATCTCTTCAAGAAAATTAGAGATACCAAGGGAACATTGCATGCAAAGATGGGCTCGATAAAGGACAGAAATGGTCTGGACCTAACAGAAGCAGAAGATATTAAGAAGAGGTGGCAAGAATACACAGAAGAACTGTACAAAAAAGTTCTTCACGACCCAGATAATCATGATGATGTGATCACTAATCTAGAGCCAGACATCTTGGAATGTGAAGTCGAGTGGGCCTTAGAAAGCATCACTATGAACAAAGCTAGTGGAGGTGATGGAATTCTAGTTGAGCTATTTCAAATCCCAAAAGATGATGCTGTGAAAGTGCTGCACTCAATATACCAGCAAGTTTGGAAAAGTCAGCAGTGGCCACAGGACTGGAAAAGGTCAGTTTTCATTCCAATCCCTAAGAAAGGCAATGCCAAAGAATGCTCAAACTACCACACAGTTGCACTCATCTTACATGCTAGTAAAGTCATGCTCAAAATTCTCCAAGCCAGTCTTCAGCAATATGTGAACCGTGAACTCGCTGATGTGCAAGCTGGTTTTAGAAAAGGCAGAGGAACCGGAGATCAAATTGCCAACATCCACTGGATCATGGAAAAAGCAAGAGTGTTCCAGAAAAACATCTACTTCTGCTTTATTGACTATGCCAAAACCTTTGACTGTGTGGATCACAATAAACTGTGGGAAATTCTGAAAGAGATGGGAATACCAGACCACCTAACCTGCCTCTTGAGAAATCTGTATGCAGGTCAGGAAGCAACAGTTAGAACTGGACATGGAACAACAGACTGGTTCCAAATAAGAAAAGGAGTACATCAAGGCTGTATATTGTCACCCTACTTATTTAACTTCTATGCAGAGTACATCATGAGAAACGCTGGACTGGAAGAAACACAAGCTGGAATCAAGATTGCCGGGAGAAATATCAATCACCTCAGATATGCAGATGACACCACCCTTATGGTAGAAAGTGAAGAGGAACTAAAAAGCCTCTTGATGAAAGTGAAAGAGGACAGTGAAAAAGTTGGCTTAAAGCTCAACATTCAGAAAACGAAGATCATGGCATCTGGTCCCATCACTTCATGGGAAATAGATGGGGAAACAGTAGAAACAGTGTCAGACTTTATTTTGGGGGGCTCCAAAATCACTGAAGATGGTGACTGTAGCCATGAAATTAAAAGACGCTTACTCCTTGGAAGAAAAGTTATGACCAACCTAGATAGTATATTGAAAAGCAGAGACATTACTTTGCCGACTAAGTTCCATCTAGTCAAGGTTATGGTTTTTCCTGTGGTCATGTATGGATGTGAGAGTTGGACTGTGAAGAAGGCTGAGTGCCGAAGGATTGATGCTTTTGAACTGTGGTGTTGGAGAAGACTCTTGAGAGTCCCTTGGACTGCAAGGAGATCCAACCAATCCATTCTGAAGGAGATCAGCCCTGGGATTTCTTTGGAAGGAATGATGCTGAAGCTGAAGCTCCAGTACTTTGGCCACCTCATGCGAAGTGTTGACTCATTGGAAAAGACTCTGATGTTGGGAGAAATTGGGGGCAGGAGGAGAAGGAGACGACCGAGGATGAGATGGCTGGATGGCATCACGGACTCGACGGACATGAGTCTGAGTGAACTCCGGAAGTTGATGATGGTCAGGGAGGCCTGGCGTGCTGCGATTCATGGGGTCGCAAAGAGTTGGACACGACTGAGCAAGTGAACTGAACTGAACTGAACTGTTTTTATATTTCTACTTTTGTCATTTTCTGTTGTTTTTTTTTTCTTGCTTTTGTATTTTGTTGTGTTCTGTTTTGTCTTTTTATCATTTTTGTTTATGTTAGCTTTTTAAATTTGGCTTCTGGTTTTTGCTTTTGTTTTGCTTTTGTTAGTTTACTCTTTATTGATTGTTTTCATCTTTGAGTTCTTTTGTTTGTTCTCTTATTTTTGCTACCTTGGGGTTTTTTTTATCCTGTTTCTTTGTTTCTACTTAGAATGGTTTTGTTTTTATCATTTGTCTGGGGTTTGGTTTGTCTGTTTGTTTTGTTTTTTGTAGGTTGCTGTTGTTGGTATTTGTTTTTGTTTTTGCTATTTGTCCTCAGTTATATTTATTTGTGTTTTTCATTTTCCTTTTTTCTCTGGCCACACTGCGTAGCTTGTGGGCTCTTCATTCCCTGGCCAGGGGTTGGGCCTGGGCCTTCTATGGGAGCACTGAGTCCAGGATGTTAGACCACCAGAGAATTCCCAGGCCCAGGAATAATAATCAGTATGTGCTTTCTTTAGGGTTTCCATCACAACACTAAAACTTGGTTCTACCAACTGCCTGCAGGCTCCAGTGAAAGACACCTCTAGACAAACAACCAGCAAGACAGGAACACAGCTCCACCCATCAGCAGACAAGCTGCCTAAAGTGATACTAAGCTTACAGACACCCCAAAGCACAACACGTGACACGGCCCTGCCATAAAAGAGAATATTTACCTCCACCCACCAGGGTGCAGGCATCAGTCGATCCCACCAGAAAGTCCACTCAAGCTGTTGTACCAGCCTTATCCACCGTGGGAAGAGAAGAGAAAGAGAAACCACAACCCTGCAGTCTGAAGAAAGGAGACCACAAACACAGTAAACTGGACAAAATGAGACAACAGTGAAATATGTTACTGGTGTAGGAGCAAGGTAAAGACCCATAAGACCAAATAAGGAAGAGGAAAAAGGAACTCTACCTGAAAAAGAATTCAGAGTAATGATAGTAAAGATGATCCAAGCTGTCAGAAATAGAAGGGAGGCACAGGTCAAGAAGATACAAGAAATGTTTAACAAGGACCCAGAGAACTGAAGAACAAAAAAATCAATATGTTCATTGTGTGTAATTAACAACACAATAACTGAAATGAAACATACACTGGAAGGAATCAATAGTAGAATAACTGAGCTTGAAGAATGGATAAGTGAGCTCGAAGATAGAATACTGGAAATAACTACTGCAGAGCAGAATACAGAATAAAGAATGAAAAGAAATGAGAAGAGTTTCAGAGACCACTGGGACAACATTAAACACATCCATACTCAAATTATTGGGGTCTCAGAAGAAGAAGAAAAAGAGAAAATACCTGAGAAAATAGTCGGAGAAATTATAGAAGGAAACTTCCCTAATCTGGGAAAGGAAATAGTCACCCAAGTCTGGGAAATGCAATAAGTCCAATACAGGGTAAACCTAAGGAGAAACATGCCAAGACACATATTTATCAAACCAGCAAAAATTGAATACAAAGAAAAAATATTAACAGCAATGGAAAAGCAACAAGTAACATACTGGGAAATCCTCATTAGGTTATCAGCTGTTTTTTCATCACAAACTCTGAAGGCCAGAATGGAGTGGTGTGATATATTTAAAGTGAAGGGAAGGAAAAAACCTAAAACCAAGGTTGCTCTATCCAGCAAAAATATCATTCAGATTCAATGGAGAAATGAAGTTTTACAGAGCAAGCAAAAGCTAAAAGAATTCAGCATCACCAAACCAGCTTTCCAACAAATGCTAAAGGAATTTCTCTAGGTGGGAAACATAAGAGAAGTAAAAAGACCTACAAAAACAAAACAATTATGAAAATGGTGATGGAAACATGCTTATCAATAATTACATTAAATGAAAGTGAATTAAGTGCTCCAACCGAAAGACCCAGACTGACTGAATGGATTAAAAAAAAAAAAAAAACATGTATATGCTGTCTTCTAGAGACTCACTTCAGACCTACATAGTGACTGAAAGGGAGGGGATGGAAAAAGATATATCCTGCAAATGGCAAACAAAAGAAGGCTGGAATAACAATACTCATATCATAAAAAAATAAACTTTAAAATAAAAACAATTAGAAGATACAAGAAAGGACCCTACATAAAGATTAAGGAATCAATCCTTGAAAAAAATTTTAAAAATTGTAAATATTTATATATCCAACAGAGAAACACCACATAAGGCAAAGGTTAATAGACATGAAAAATGAAATTGACAGTCACACAATAATACTGGGGGACTCAGCACTCCAGCTACACCAGTGAATAGATCATCCAGACAGAAAATTAATAAAGAAACATAATTCTTACATGACACATTAGACCAGATAGACTTAATAGGTATTTATAGAACAGTGAATGGACTGCAAGGAGATCAAACCAGTCAGTCACAAAGGAAATCAACCCTGAATATTCTTTAGAAGAACTGATGCTGAACCTGAAGCTGTAATACTTTGGCCATCTGATATGAAGAGCTGACTCACTGGAAAAGGCCATGATGCTGATAAAGATTGAAGGCAGGAGGAGAAGGGGGTGACAGAGGATGAGATGGTTGGATGGCATCACCAACTTGTTGAACATGAGTTTGAGCAAGCTCTGGGAGATAGTGAAGGACAGGGAAGCCTGGCATGCTGCAGTCCATGGGGTCACAAAGAGTCAGATGTGACTTAGCAACTAAAAGACAACAACAACTGGACATTCCATCTGAAAACAGCAGAATACACATTCTTCTCAAGAGCACAAAAACATTCTCCAGGAGATTATATCTTGGGTCACATATCAAGCCTCAGTAAATTTAAGAAAATTGAAATTTTATCAAGTATCTTTTCTAACCACAAAGCTATGAAGTTAGAAATCAATTACAGGGGGTCTTCCCTGGTGGTCCAATGGTTAAGACTTGACTTTCAATGCAGGGAGTGTGGGTTCAGTTCTCGGTCTGGGAGCTAAGATCACATACACCTTGAAGCCAAAATACTGAAATACAAAATAGAAGCAATATTCTAAACAGTTTAATAAAGAATTTAAAAATAGGGGACAGTCCTAAGATGGCGGAGGAATAGGACGGGGAGACCACTTTTTCCCTAACAAATTCATCAAAAGAACATTTCAACGCTGAGCAAATTCCACAAAACAACTTCTGAATGCTGGCAGAGGACATCAGGCACCCAGAAAAGCAGATCATTGACTTCAAAAACAGCGCGAATGAAAAAATGAGCCAAAAAAAAAAAAAAAAAAAGTGTCCACCACCACCAGCCCTGTGTCAGGACGGAAATCAGACACTGAAGAGACCACCAAACAGAAGAAGTTAAACAAAGGGAACCACACTGCCCACAACACCAGAGAAAGGGTCAGATATATCTCTACTATTTTTACAATCATTCTTGTTTGTTTGTTTGTTTGTTTTTCCTTTTTTTGTTGTTTATGTTTGTTTGTTTGTTTGTTTTTTGTCTTTCGTTGATGCTGTTGTGTGGTTGTTTTTTCTTCTTTTCTTTTTCTTCTTTTTTTTCTAACTTTTTAAAATTGTGAAGTCCTCTATTTCTCCTTTAATTTTTATTTCTATAACCTACTATTACTTTTCAAAAAAAAAACAACAACCCTATTTTTTAAAGCAAATGCCATATATAGTCTTTGTGTGGTTGTTGTTTTTTAATAATTCTTGTGGCTTTGTTGTTGTTTTGATTTTTTTCCTTTCTTCTTCTTTTCTTTAATATTGTATTTTTGAAAATCCAACCTTTACTCTAGATTTTTAATCTTTGCTTTTTGGTTTTTGTTCTAAATTTTGTACATTTAAAAACCCAAACTTCACTACCCAATTTTACCTGAGAGCAAGATTACTGGCTTGACCACTCTCTCCTCCTTTGGAGTCTCCTTTTTCTCCACCAGGTGGCCTCTGTCTCTTCTCTCCCCTTCTCTTCTCTACCCAACTTTGTGAATCTCTGTGTGTTCCAGACGTGGGAGAACACTAAAGGAACTGGTTATTGGCTGGATCTGTCTCATTCCTTTTCATTTTCCTTTTTTATCCTCCTGGCCACCTCTGTCTACTTCCTCCCTCTCGTCTTCCCTGTATAACTCCGTGAATACCTCTGAGCGGTCCAGACTGTGGAGCACACATAAGGAAGTGATTACTGGCTAGCTTGCTCTCTCCTCTTTTGATCCCACCTCATCTCATTCCAGTCACCTCTAACTATCCCCTCCCTCTTCTCTTCTCCATGTAACTCAGTGAACCTCTCTGGGTGTCCCTCAATGTGGAGAAACTTTTCATCTTTAACCTAGATGTTTTATCATCAGTGCTGTATAGATGGAGAAGTCTTGAGGCTACTGTAAAAATAAAACTGAAAACCAGAAGCAGGAGGCTTAAGTCCAAATCCTGAGAACATCAGAGAACTCCTGAACACAGGGAACATTATTCAATAGGAGCTCATCAAATGCCTCCATACATACACTGAAACCAAGCACCACCCAAGGGCCAACAAGTTCCAGAGCAAGACATACCACACAAATTCTCCAGCAACATAGGAACACACCCCTGAGCTTCAATATACAGGCAGCTCAAACTTACTCCAAAACCATTCACGACTCATGACCCATTACTGGTCACTCGATTGCACTCCAGAGAGAAGAAATCCAGCTCCACCCACCAGAACTCCAACACAAGCCTCCCTAATCAAGAAACCTTGACAAGCCACTGATACAACCCCACACACAGTGAGGAAACTCCATAATAAAGAGAACTCCACAAAATCCCAGAATATAGAAAGGCCACCCCAAAAGCAGCAATATAACCAAGATGAAGAGACAGAGGTATACCCAGCAGGTAAAGGAACAGGAGAAATGCCCACCAAACCAAACAAAAGAGGAAGAGATAGGGAATCTACCTGAGAAAGAATTCCAAATATTGATAGTGAAAATGATCCAAAATTTTGAAATCAAAATGGAATCACAGATAAAGAGCCTGGAGACAAGGATTGAGAAGATGCAAGAAAGGTTTAACAAGGACCTAGAAGAAATAAAAAAGTGTCAATATATAATGAATAATGCAATAAATGAGATCAGAAACACTCTAGAGGCAACAAATAGTAGAATAACGGAAGCAGAAGATAGGATTAGTGAAATAGAAGATAGAATGGTAGAAATAAATGAATCAAAGAGAAAGAAAAGAAACATGAATTAAAAGAAATGAGGACAACCTCAGAGACCTACAGGACAATATGAAATGCTCCAACATTTGAATTACAGGAGTCCCAGAAGAAGAAGACAAAAAGAAAGACCATGAGAAAATCCTTGAGGAGATAATAGTTGAAAACTTCCCTAAAATGGGGAGGGAAATAATCACCCAAGTCCAAGAAACCCAGAGAGTTCCAAATAGGATAAACCCAAGGCAAAACACCCCAAGACACATATTAATCAAATTAACAAAGATCAAACACAAAGAACAAATATTAAAAGCAGCAAGGGAAAAACAACAAATAACACACAAGGGGATACCCACAAGGATAACAGCTGATCTTTCAATAGAAACTCTTCAGGCCAGGAGGGAATGGCAAGATATACTTAAAGTGATGAAAGAAAATAACCTACAGCTCAGATTACTGTACCCAGCAAGGATCTCATTCAAATATGAAGGAGAAATCAAAAGCTTTACAGACAAGCAAAAGCTGAGAGAATTCAGCACCACCAAACCAGCTCTCCAATAAATGCTAAAGGATATTCTTTAGACAGGAAACACAAAAAGGGTGTATAAACCCAAACCCAAAACAATAAAGTAAATGACAACAGGATCATCCTTATCAATAATTACCTTAAACGTAAATGGGTTGAATGCCCCAACCAAAAGGCAAAGACTGGCTGAATGGATACAAAAACAAGACCCCTATATATGCTGCCTACAAGAAACCCACCTCAAAACAAGGGACACATACAGACTGAAAGTGAAGGGCTGGAAAAAAATATATCACACAATTAGAGACCAAAAGGAAGCAAGAGTGGTGATACTCATATCCGATAAAATAGACTTTAAAACAAAGGCTGTGAAAAGAGACAAAGAAGGCCACTACATAATGATCAAAGGATCAATCCAAGAAGAAGATATAATAATTATAAATATATATGCACCCAACATAGGAGCACCGCAATATGTAAGACAAATGCTAACAAGTATGAAAGGGGAAATTAACAATAACACAAAAATAGTGGGAGACTTTAATACCTCACTCACACCTATGGACAGATCAACTAAACAAAATTAACAAGGAAATGCAAACTTTAAATGATACAATAGACCAGTTAGACCCAATTGATATCTATAGGACATTTCACCCCAAAACAATGAATTTCACCTTTTTCTCAGGTGCTCACAGAACCTTCTCCAGGATAGATCACATCCTGAGCAATAAATCTAACCTTGATAAATTTTAAAAAATCGAAATCATTCCAAGCATCTTTTCTGACCATAATGCATTAAGATTAGATCTCAATTACAGGAGAAAAACTATTAAAAATTCCAACATATGGACGCTGAACAACACGCTTCTGAATAACCAACAAATCACAGAAGAAATCAAAAAAGAAATCAAAATATGCATAGAAACAAATGAAAATGAAAACACAACAACCCAAAACCTGTGGGACACTATAAAAGCAGTGCTAAGATGAAAGTTCATAGCAATACAGGCATACCTCAAGAAACAAGAAAAAAGTCAAATAAATAACCTAACTCTACACCTAAAGCAACTAGAAAAGGAAGAAATGGAGAACCCAAGAGTTAGCAGAAGGAAAGAAATCTTAAAAATTAGGGCAGAAATAAATGCAAAAAAAAAAAAAAAAAGAGAGAGAGACCATAGCAAAAATCAACAAAGCCAAAAGCTGGTTCTTTGACACACCATTAGCTAGACTCATCAAGAAACAAAGGGAGAAAAATCAAATCAATAAAATTAGAAATGAAAATGGAGAGATCAAAACAGACAACACTGAAATACAAAAGATCATAAGAGACTACTATCAGCAATTATATGCCAATAAAATGGACAATGTGGAAGAAATGCACAAATTCTTAGAAAAGTACAACTTTCCAAAACTGAGTCAGGAAGAAATAGAAAATCTTAACAGACCCATCACAAGCATGGAAATTGAAACTGTAATCAGAAATCTTCCAGCAAACAAAAGCCCAGGTCCAGACGGCTTCACAGCTGAATTCTACCAAAAATTTCGAGAAGAGCTAACACCTATCCTACTCAAACTCTTCCAGAAAATTGCAGAGGAAGGTAGACTTCCAAACTCATTCTATGAGGCCACCATCACCCTAATACCAAAACTTGACAAAGATGCCACAAAAAAAGAAAACTACAGGCCAATAACACTGATGAACATAGATGCAAAAATCCTCAACAAAATTCTAGCAATCAGAATCCAACAACACATTAAAAAGATCATACACCATGGCCAAGTGGGTTTTATCCCATGGATGCAAGGATTCTTCAATATCCACAAATCAATCAATGTAATTCACCATATTAACAAATTGAAAAATAAAAGCCATAAGATTATCTCAATAGATGCAGAAAAGGCCTTTAACAAAATTCAACATCCATTTATGATAAAAACTCTCCAGAAAGCAGGAATAGAAGGAACATACCTCAACATAATAAAAGCTATCTATGACAAACCCACAGCAAACATTATCCTCAATGGTGAAAAATTGAAAGCATTTCCCCTAAAGTCAGGAACAAGACAAGGGTGCCCACTTTCACTGCTACTATTCAACATAGTTCTGGAAGTTTTGGCCACAGCAATCAGAGCAGAAAAAGAAATAAAAGGAATCCAAATTGGAAAAGAAGTAAATCTCTCACTGTTTGCAGATGACATGATCCTCTACATAGAAAACCCTAAAGACTCCACCAGAAAATTACTAGAGTTAATCAATGAATATAGTAAAGTTGCAGGATATAAAATCAACACACAGAAATCCCTTGCATTCCTATACACTAATAATGAGAAAGTAGAAAAAGAAATTAAGGAAAAAATTCCATTCACCATTGCAACAAAGAGAATAAAATACTTAGGAATATATCTACCTAAAGAAACTAAAGACTTATATATAGAAAACTATAAAACACTGATGAAAGAAATCAAAGAGGACACTAATAGATGGAGAAATATACCATGTTCATGGATTGGAAGAATCAATATAGTGAAAATGAGTATACTACCCAAAGCAATCTATAGATTCAATGCAATCCCTATCAAGCTACCAGCGGTATTTTTCACAGAGCTAGAACAAATAATTTCAAGATTTGTATGGAAATACAAAAAACCTCGAATAGCCAAAGCAATCCTGAGAAAGAAGAATGGAATTGGAGGAATCAACTTGCCTGACTTCAGGCTCTACTACAAAGCCACAGTCACCAAGACAGTATGGTACTGGCACAAAGACAGAAATATAGATCAATGGAACAAAATAGAAAGCCCAGAGATAAATCCACACACGTATGGACACCATATCTTTGACAAAGGAGGCAAGAATATACAATGGAGTAAAGACAATCTCTTTAACAAGTGGTGCTGGGAAAACTGGTCAACCACTTGTAAAAGAATGAAACTAGATCACTTTCTAACACCACACACAAAAATAAACTCAAAATGGATTAAAGATCTAAACGTAAGACCAGAAACTATAAAACTCCTAGAGGAGAACATAGGCAAAACACAGCAGGATCCTCTATGATCCACCCCCCAAAATACTGGAAATAAAAGCAAAAATAAATAAATGGGATCTAATTAAAATTAAAAGCTTCTGCACAACAAAGGAAAATATAAGCAAGGTGAAAAGACAGCCTTCTGAATGGCAGAAAACAATAGCAAATGAAGCAACTGACAAACAACTAATCTCAAAAATATACAAGCAACTCCTGCAGCTCAATTCCAGAAAAATAAATGACCCAATCAAAAAATGGGCCAAAGAACTAAATAGGCATTTCTCCAAAGAAGACATATGGATGGCTAACAAACACATGAAAAGATGCTCAACGTCACTCATTATTAGAGAAATGCAAATCAAGACCACAATGAGGTACCACTTCACACCAGTCAGAATGGCTGTGATCTGAAAGTCTGCAAGCAGTAAGTGCTGGAGAGGGTGTGGAGAAAAGGGAACCCTCTTACATTGTTGGTGGGAATGCAAACTAGTACAGCCACTATGGAAAACAGTGTGGAGATTCCTTAAAAACCTGGAAATAGAACTGCCTTATGACCCAGCAATCCCACTGCTGGGCATACACACCGAGGAAACCAGAATTGAAAGAGACACATGTACCCCAATGTTCATCACAGCACTGTTTATAATAGCCAGGACATGGAAACAACCTAGCTGTCCATCAGCAGATGAATGGATAAGAAAGCTGTGGTACATACACACAATGGAGTATTACTCAGCCATTAAAAAGAATACATTTGAATCAGTTCTAATGAGATGGATGAAACTGGAGCCGATTATACAGAGTGAAGTAAGCCAGAAAGAAAAACACCAATACAGTATACTGACACATATATGTGGAATTTAGAAAGATGATAATGATGACCCTGTATGCAAGACAGCAAAAGAGACACAGATGTGTAGAGCAGACTTTTGGACTCTGAGGGAGAGGTAGAGGGTGGGATGATTTGGGAGAATGGCATTGAAACATGTATACTATCATGTAAGAAATGAATCGCCAGTCTATGTTCAATGCAGGATGCAGGATGCTTGGGGCTGGTGCACGGGGATGATCCGGAGGGATGATGTGGGGTGGGATGTGGGAGGGGGGTTCATGTTTGGGAGCTCATGTACACCCGAGGTGGATGCATGTCCATGTATCCCAAAACCAATACAGTATTGTAAAGTAAAATAAAATAAAAATTAAAAATTAAAAAAAAAAACTCAAAGGAACAAAAAAGAATTTAAAAATGGTTCACATCAATAAATAAATCTATAAAATATAATTATTACAGGAAAAAAATGTAAAAAAACACAAACACATGAAAGATAAAAAAATATGCTATTCAATTCAGTTCAGTCACTCAGTCATGTCCGACTCTTTGCAACCCCATGAACCACATTACGACAGGCCTCCCTGTCCATCACCAACTCCCGGAGTCCACCCAAACCCATGTCCTTTGAGTTGGTGATGCCATCCAACCATCTCATCCTCTGTCGTCCCCTTCTCCTCCTGCTCTCAATCTTTCCCAGCATCAGGAACTTTTCCAATGAATCAGCTCTTCGCATCAGGTGGCCAAAGGATTGGAGTTTCAGCTTCAACATCAGTCCTTCTAATGAACACCCAAGACTTATCTCATTTATGATGGACTGGTTGGATCTCCTTGCAGTCCAAAGGACTTTGAAGATTCTTCTCCAACACCACAGTTCAAACGCATCAATTCTTCCCTGCTCAGCTTTCTTTATAGTCCAATTCTCACATCCATACATGACCACTAGAAAAACCATAACCTTGACTAGACGGACCTTTGTTGACAAAGTAATGTCTCTGCTTTTGAATATGCTATCTAGGTTGGTCATAACTTTCCTTCCAAGGAGTAAGCGTCTTTTAATTTCATGGCTGCAGTCACCATCTGAAGGGATTTTGGAGCCCCCCAAAATAAAGTCAGCCACTGTTTCCACTGTTTCCCCATCTATTTGCCATGAAGTGATGGGACCAGATGCCAGGATCTTAGTTTTCTGAATGTTGAGCTTTAAGTCAACTTTTTCTGTCTCCTCTTTCACTTTCATCAAGGGATCTTTAGTTCTTCACTTTCTGCCATTAGGGTGGTGTCACTTTCTGCCATTAGGGTGGTGTCATCTGCATATGTGAGGTTATTGATATTTCTCCTGGCAATCTTGATTCCAGTTTGTGCTTCCTCCAGACCAGCGTTTCTCATGATGTTCTCTGCATAGAAGTTAAATAAGCAGGGTGACAATATACAGCCTTGATGTACTCCTTTTCCTATTTGGAACCAGTCTGTTGTTCCATGTCCAGTTCTAACTGTTGCTTCCTGACCTGCATACAGGTTTCTCAGGAGTCAGGTCAGGTGGTCTGGTATTCCCATCTTTCAGAATTTTCCACAGTTTACTGTGATCCACACAGTCAAAGACTTTGGCATAGTCAATAAAACAGAAATAGATGTTTTTCTGGAACTTGCTTGCTTTTTTGATGATCCAGTGAATGTTGGAAATTTGATCTCTGGTTCTTCTGCCTTTTCTAAAACCAGCTTGAACATCTGGAACTTTGCTGTTCACGTAATGCTGAAGCCTGTCTTGGAGAATTTTAAACTTCACTTTACTAGTGTGTGAGATGAGTGCAATTTTGCAGTAGTTTGAACACTTTTCGACACTGCCTTTCTTTGGGCCTGGAATGAAAACTGACCTTTTCCAGTCCTGTGGCTTCCAAATTTGCTGGCATATTGAGTGCAGCACTTTCACAGCATCATCTTTCAGGATTTGAAATAGCTCCACTGGAATTCCATCACTTCCACTAGCTTTGTTCATAGTGATGCTTTCTAAGACCCACTTGACTTCACATTCCAGGATGTCTGGCTCTAGGTAAGTGATCACATCATCGAGATTATCTGGGTCATGAAGATCTTTTTTGTACAGTTCTTCCATGTATTCTTGCCACCTCTTGTTAATATCTTCTGCTTCTGTTAGGTCCCTACCATTTCTGTCCTTTATTGAGCCCATCTTTTCATGAAATGTTCCCTTGGTATCTCTAATTTTCTTGAAGAGTTCTCTACTCTTTCCCATTCTATTGTTTTCCTCTATTTCTTTGCATTGATCACTGAGGAAATAACCAAGAGTTCACTGAGGAAATCAAAGAGGTAATCAAAAACACCTAGAAACAAATGACAATGAAAACACAAAGACCCAAAATATATGGAATGCAGCAAAAGCAGTTCTAAGAGGGAGTTTTAGAATACAATCCTATCTCAAAAAAAAAAAATCATATAAACAACTTAACCTTATGCTTAAAGCAACTAGACAAAGAAGAATAAAAAATGATAACAGAAGAAAAGAAATTACAAAAATCAGAGCAGAAATAAATGAAAGAGAAATGAAAAAAATAGTAGCAAAATCAATAAAAATAAAAAGTGATATTTGAGAACATAAAGTTAATAAACCTTTAGCCAGACTCATGAAGAAAAATGGAAGAGGACACAAGTCAATAAAATTAGAAATTAAAAAGGAGAGTAACAACTGATACCACAGAAATACAAAGGATCATAAGAAGCTACTACAAGCAACTATCTGCATGAAATGTTCCCTTGGCATCTCCAGGTTTCTTAAAGAGATCTCTAGTCTTTCCCATTCTATTGCTTTCCTCTATTTCTTTGCATTGTCCGCTTAAGAAGACTTTCTTTATCTCCTACCTCATCTTTATGGCCTGGAACTCTGCATTCAGTTCGGTATAGCTTTCCCTTTCTCCTTTGCCTTTCATTTCTCTTCTCTCAGCTATTTGTAAGGCCTCTTCAGACAACCGCTTTGACTTCTTGCATTTCTTTTTCTTGGGGTTGATTTTGGTCACTACCTCCTATACAATGTTACAAACCTCCGTCCATAGCTCCTCAGGCACTCTATCAGATCTAGGCCCTTGAATTTATTTGTCACCTCCACTGTATAATCATAAGATATTTGATTTATATCATACCTGAATGGCCTAGAGGCTTTTCCTATTTTCTTCACTTTGAGCTTGAATTTTGCAATAAGGAGCTGATTATTTGAGCCACAGTTACCTCAAGTCTTGTTTTTGCTGACTGTATAGAGCTTCCCCATCTTTGGATACCAAGTATATTATCAATCTGATTTTGGTATTGACCATCTAATGATTTCCATGTGTAGAGTCATCTCTAGTGTTGTTGGGAAAAGGTGTTTATTATGACCAGTGTGTTCTCTTGACAAAACTGTTAGCCTTTGCCCTGCTTCATTTTGTACTCCAAGGCCAAACTGCTTGTTGCTCTAAGTCTCTTTTGACATCCTACTTTTGCATTTCAATCCCCTGTGATGAAAAGGATATCTTTTTGGTGTTTGTTCCAGGAGGTCTTATAGGTCTTCATTAGAACCTTTCAGCTTCAGCTTCTTCAACATTAGTGATTGGAGTACAGAGGTGAATTACTAAAATGTTGAATGATTTGCCTTGGAAACAGAGATCATTCTGTCATTGTTGAGATTGCATGCAAGTACTGCATTTAAGACACTCTTGTTACAATGAGGTCTACTCCATTTCTTACCACAGTTGTAGCTATAATAGTCACCTGAATTAAATTTACACATTCCCATCCATTTTAGTCCACTGAGTCTTAATTTTGATATTCACTCTTGCCATCTCCTGCTTGACTACATCTAATTTACCTTGATTCATGGACCTAGTATTTCAGGTTCCTTTGCAATATTATTCTTTATAGCATCAGACCTTACTTTGACTACCATGAGAGAGTTATTTCTTAGGTAGGTTGAAACAAGAGTCTGGGGCCCTCGAAGAGGAGGAAGGGGTCTGGGGCCCTCAAGGAAGAGAAAAGGACAAACCTTTTTTCTACATTCCTCTGTCTCAGTAATCTAGAGCCAGACATCTTGGAATGTGAAGTCAAGTGGGCCTTAGAAAGCATCACTATGAACGAAGTTAGTGGAGGTGATGGAATTCCAGTGGAGCTATTTCAAATCCTGAAAGATGATGCTGTGAAAGTGCTGCCCTCAATATGCCAGCCAATTTGGAAAACTCAGCAGTGGCCACAGGACTGGAAAAGGTCAGTTTTCATTTCAATTCCAAAGAAAGGCAATGCCAAAGAATGCTCAAACTACCGCACAATTGCACTCATCTCACATGCTAGTAAAGTCATGCTCAAAATTCTCCAAGCCAGTCTTCAGCAATACATGAACCGTGAACCCCCTGATGTGCAAGCTGGTTTTAGAAAAGGCAGAGGAACCAGAGATCAAATTGCCAACATCCGCTGGACCATGGAAAAAGCAAGAGAATTCCAGAAAAACATCTACTTCTGCTTTATTGACTATGCCAAAGCCTTTGACTGTGTGGATCACAAGAAACTGTGGAAAATTCTGAAAGAGATGGGAATACCAGACCACCTAACCTGCCTCTTGAGAAATCTGTATGCAGGTCAGGAAGCAACAGTTAGAACTGGACATGGAACAACAGACTGGTTCCAAATAGGAAAAGGAGTACGTCAAGGCTGTATATTGTCACTCTGCTTATTTAACTTATATGCAGAGTACATCATGAGAAACGCTGGACTGGAAGAAACACAAGCTGGAATCAAGATTGTCAGAAGAAATATCAATAACCTCAGATATGGAGATGACACCACTCTTATGGCAGAAAGTGAAGAGGAACTAAAAAGCCTCTTGATGAAAGTGAAAGAGGACAGTGAAAAAGTTGGCTTAAAGCTCAACATTCAGAAAACGAAGATCATGGCATCTGGTCCCATCACTTCATGGGAAATAGATGGGCAAACAGTGAAAACAGTGTCAGACTTTATTTTGGGGGGCTCCAAAATCACTGCAGATGGTGACTGCAGCCATGAAATTAAAAGACGCTTACTCCTTGGAAGAAAAATTATGACCAACCTAGATAGTATGTTCAGAAGCAGAGACATTACTTTGCCAACTAAGGTCCGCCTAGTCAAAGCTATGGTTTTTCCTGTGGTCATGTATGGATGTGAGAGTTGGACTGTGAAGAAGGCTGAGCACCGAAGAATTGATGCTTTTGAACTGCGGCATTGGAGAAGACTCTTGAGAGTCCCTTGGACTGCAAGGAGATCCAACCAGTCCATTCTGAAGGAGATCAGCCCTGGGATTTCTTTGGAAGGAATGATGTTAAAGCTGAAGCTCCAGTATATGGCCACCTCATGTGAAGAGTTGACTCATTGGAAAAGACTCTGATGCTGGGAGAGATTGGGGGCAGGAGGAGAAGGGGACGACAGAGGATGAGATGGCTGGGTGGCATCACGGACTCGATGGACGTGAGTCTGAGTGAACTCTGGGAGATGGTGATGGACAGGGAGGCCTGGCGTGCTGCGATTCATGGGATCGCAAAGAGTCGGACACGACTGAGCAACTGAACTGAACTGAACTGTCTCAGTAACATAATATGTTTTTTCTAAGCTCTGAGTTGTTACAGCAAAAGCATATTTTGCCTAAGATTAACTTTCTTTAAACCTAGAGCTATTGATTACACAACAAAACAACTCATCTTTCTCAAGAGTATATTTTTCCTTAAGCTCTATACTGATGATTATAAGATAACAATGTATCTTGCTCGAGCACATGTTTCTCCTTCTTAATAGGAACCTTCTGACTAATCCTGCTATCTTAAGGTGTATGTTTTGGGAGTGGGTCTGGTAAGACCTTTCTATTGTTAGTAACCAATTGAAAAAGTATATAAGGCCTTGGTAAGACTAGTGAGTGGGGCACTCTCTGCCCCCTTCTTAGGTATATGTCAGAAGCTTTTTCTATCCCTTTTTCACTGTAATAAAACTCTGCTACACAAAAGCTCTGAGTGATCAAGCATTCTCTCTGGCCTCAGACTGAAATTTTCTCCTCCAGAGACCACAGATCCGACACCCTTCACTGGAGGCTATCAACCAGACACATCTACAACTAAGCATCATTTTCACTTTGTTGCAGCCTCTTCATTCTTTCTGGAGCCATTTCTCTGTTCTTCTCCAGTAGCATATTGGACACGTTCCAACCTGGGGGTTCATCTTCAGGTATCATATCTTTTGGCCTTTTCATCCTATTCATGGGGTTTCCGAGGCAAGAATACAGAAGTGGTTTGCCATCCTCTTCTCCAGTGGACCACGTTTTATCAGAACTCTCCAATCCTGGGTCACACTGCATGGCATGGCTCATAGCTTCATTTAGTTATTGGGCTTCATTGAATTACACAAAGTTCTGATCCCTGTGATCAGAAGCAGAAGAGAATAAGAAGAGGTGACAATAATACACAGAAGAACGGTTCAAAAACCATCTTTATGACCTGGAATATCACAATGGGGTGATCACTCACCTAGAGCCAGGAGTGTTAAGTCATGGGTGTTAGGAAGCATTACTACAAATAAAGCTAATGAAGGTAATGGAATTCCAGTTGAACCATTTCAAATCCAAAACTATGATGCTGTTAAATTGCTGCATTGAATATGCCAGCAACTTTGGAAAATTCAGCAGTGGCCACAGGACTGGAAAAGGCCAGTTTTCATTCTAATCCCAAAGAAAGGCAATGCCAAAGAATGTTCAAACTACCATGCATTTGAGTTCTTTTCACATGCTAAAAAGGTAATGCTCAAAATCCTTCAAACGGCTTCAGCAATATATCAACCAAGAACTTCCAGGTGTACAGGCTAAATTCAGAAAAGGAAAAGGAACCAGAGATCAAATTGCCAACATTCGTTGGATTATAGAGAAAGCAAGAAAATTAAATATATATACATATATAAAATTTTGCTTTTGATTGTGTGGATCACAACAAACTATGGAAAACTCTGTGAGAGATGAAAACACCAGACCACCTTATCTGTTTCCTGAGAAACCTATATGCAGGTCAAGAAGCAACATCAGAACCAGACATGGAACAACAGACTGGTTCAAAATTGATAAAGGAGTACATCAAGGCTGTATGTTGTCACTCTGCTTATTTAACTTATATGCAGAGTACATCCTGTGAAATGTCAGGCTGGATGAATGACAAGCTGGAATCAAGACTGCTGGGAGAAATATCAATAACCTCAGATATGCAGATGACACCACCCTTATGGCAGAAAGTGAAGACGAACCAGAGTCTCTTGACGAAAGTGAAAGAGGAGAGTGACAAAGTTGGCTTAAAACTCAACATTCAGAAAACTAAGATCATGGCATCTGGTCCCATCACTTCATGGCAAATAGATGGGGAAACAATGGAAACAGTGACAGACTTAATTTTGGGGGGCTCCAAAATCACTGCAGATGGTGAGTGCAGCCATGAAATTAAAAGATGCTTGCTCCTTGAAAGAAAAACTATGACCAACCTAGACAGCATATTAAAAAGCAGAGACATTACTTTGCTGACAAAGGTCCATCTAGTAAAAGCTATGATTTTTCCAGTAGTCGTGTATGGATGTGAGAGTTGGACTATAAAGAAAGCTGAGCACCGAAGAATTGATGCTTTTGAACTGTGGTGCTGCAGAAAGCTCTTGAGAGTTCCTTGGACTGTAAGGAGATCCAGCCAGTCAATCCTAAAGGAAATCAGTCCTGAATATTCATTGGAAGGACTGATGCTGAAGATGAAACTCCAATACTTTGGCCATCTGATGCAAAGAGCTAACTCCTTGGAAAAGCCCCTGATGCTGGGAAAAATTGAAGGCAGGAGGAGAAGGGGATAACAGAGGATGAGATGATTCGATGGCATCACCGACTCAATGGACATGAGTTTGAGCAAGCTCTGGGAGTTGGTGATGGACAGGGAAGCCTGGCATGCTGCAGTCCATGGAGTCACAAACTGTCGGACATGACTGAGCAACTGAATTGAACTGAAGTAATAATTACTATTGACATTGAATATTATATTATCTTATAATGTGGGACATCAGGAATGGTAAACTCATTTTTTAAAAATTCTAGACTACCTACTTAAAAAAAAATTCTCCTAATTTCTAGTTTCCCTGCTTCTTCCTTGACTTCAGGCCATAGCTGCTGTATTCACTACTGCAATATTCCCACCCTGTAATCTGCTGTAAATTTTGGAGCCAACATCTAAAATAGTGCATAGGATCTTTGTGGAGACCTTAGATTCTCTCCTTTGAGTTATTGAATGTTGGCCATGCAAAGTGCAAGGACTTTTACAAACATCACTTTTCTCCTTTTCCACTTATGGCTTTTGGTGGAATTTCTCATAGGTGAAGTTTCCCTTAAGTGAATTATTGATACATGGAAATGACAGTCTAATGTTCATTGACTTAAAAAAATTTTTTTAATTGATTATTGTCTGGGCAGAAGGGGTACTGTGCCATAGCTCTTCATTGCAGTGTGCCAGCTTAGCTGCACAGAGAAATGTGGGATCTTAGTTCTCAACCAATGATCTAACTCATGTCCCCTACATTGGAAGGTGGGTTCTTTACCATTGGACCACCAGGGAACATATTGATTTTTATTTATAATGAGTATAATGGCAGACCTAGATGGCAACCTATGGTTGCTTCTTCTCGGACCCCTATAATTCAAATGTTGGTGTGTTTGATATTGTCCCTAAGGTCTCTGAGACTTTTCTCAGTTCTTTTCATTCTTTTTACTTTATTCTGCTCTTCAGAAGTTATTGCCACCATTTTATTTTCCAGCTCACTGATTCGTTTTTCTACTTCATATATTCTGCTATTGATTCCTCCTAGAGTATTTTTAATTTCAATAATTGTGTTGTTTGTCTCTGTATGTTTATTCTTTAAATCTTCTAGTTCTTTGTTAATTGAGTCTTGCATTTTCTCCACTCTGTTTTCAAGGTTTTTGATCATCTTTACTATCATTATTCTGAATTCTTTTTCAGGTAGTTTGCCTATTTCTTCTTCATTTATTTGGACTTCTATGTTTCTAGGTTGTTCCTTCATTTGTATAGTATTCTCTGCCTTTTCATTATTTTTATTTAAATTTACTGTGTTTGAGGTCTCCTTTCCCCAGGTTTCAAGGTTGAATTCTTTCTTCCTTTTGGTTTCTGCCCCACTATGGTTGGGCTTCCCTGGTAGCTCAGAGGTTAAAGTATCTGCCTGGAATGCTGCAGACCCGGGCTCAATCCCTGGGTTGGGAAGATCCCCTGGAGAAGGAAATGGCAGCCCACACCAGTACTCTTGCCTGGAGAATCCCATGGAGGGAGGAGCCTGGTAGGCTACAGTCCATGGGGTCACAAAGAGTCGGACATGACTGAGCGACTTCACACTTCACACATGGTTGGTGCAGTGGTTTGTGTAAGCTTCATATAGGGTGAGATTTGTGCCAAGTTTTTTGTTTGTTTGTTTCTTTTTCCTTTGATGGGCAAGGCTAAATGAGGTGGTAATCCTGTCTGCTAATGATTAGGTTTGTATTTTTTGTTTGTTTGTTGTTTAGATGAGGCTGCACAGGGTGCTACTTGTGGTTGGGTGATAACTGTTATTGTATTCAAGTGGTTTCCTTACAAAGCCTTCTTCAGTGATCAGTGCAAAGAAATAGAGGAAAAGAACAGAATGGGAAAGACTAGAGATCTCTTCAAGAAAATTAGAGATACCAAGGGAATATTTCATGCAAAGATGGGCTCAATAAAGGACAGAAATGGTATGGACCTAACAGAAGCAGAAGATATTAAGAAGAGGTGGCAGGAATACACAGCAGAACTGTACAAAAGAGATCTTCACGACCCAGATAATAATGATGCTGTGATCACTAATCTACAGCCAGACATCCTGGAATGTGAAGTCAAGTGGGCCTTGGAAAGCATCGCTATGAACAAAGCTAGTGGAGGTGATGGAATTCCAGTGGAGCTATTTCAAATCCTGAAATATGATGCTGTGAAAGTGCTGCACTCAATATGCCAACAAATTTGGAAAACTCAGCAGTGGCCACAGGACTGGAAAAGGTCAGTTTTCATTCCAATCCCAAAGAAAGGCAATGCCAAAGAATGCTCAAACTACCACACAATTGCACTCATCTCACATGCTAGTAAAGTCATGCTCAAAATTCTCCAAGCCAGGCTTCAGCAATACGTGAACTGTGAAATTCCAGATGTTCAAGCTGGTTTTAGAAAAGGCAGGGGAACCAGAGATCCAATTGCCAACATCTGCTGGATCATGGAAAAAGCAAGAGAGTTCCAGAAAAACATCTGTTTCTGCTTTATTGACTATGCCAAAGCCTTTGACTGTGTGGATCACAAGAAACTGTGGAAAATTCTGAAAGAGATGGGAATACCAGACAACCTGACCTGCCTCTTGAGAAACCTGTATGCAGGTCAGGAAGCAACAGTTAGAACTGGACATGGAACAACAGAATGGTTCCAAATAGGAAAAGGAGTACATCAAGGCTGTATATTGTCACTCTGCTTATTTAACTTATATGCAGAGTACATCATGAGAAATGCTGGACTGGAAGAAACACAAGCTGGAATCAAGATTGCCAGGAGAAATATCAATAACCTCAGATATGCAGATGACACCATCTTTGTGGCAGAAAGTGAAGAGGAACTAAAAAGCCTCTTGATGAAAGTGAAAGAGGAGAGTGAAAAAGTTGGCTTAAACCTCAACATTCAGAGAACGAAGATCATGGCATCCGGTACCATTACTTCATGGGAAATAGATGGGGAAACAGTGGAAACAGTGTCAGACTTTATTTTGGGGGGCTCCAAAATCACTGCAGATGGTGACTGCAGCCATGAAATTAAAAGATGCTTACTCCTTGGAAGAAAAGTTATGAGCAACCTAAATAGCATATTCAAAAGCAGAGACATTACTTTGTCGACTAAGGTCCGTCTAGTCAAGGCTATGATTTTTCCTGTGGTCATGTATGGATGTGAGAGTTGGACTGTGAAGAAGGCTGAGCGCCGAAGAATTGATGCTTTTGAACTGTGGTGTTGGAGAAGACTCTTGAGAGTCCCTTGGACTGCAAGGAGATCCAATCAGTCCATTCTGAAGGAGATCAACCCTGGGATTTCTTTGGAAGGAATGATGCTAAAGCTGAATCTCCAGTACTTTGGCCATCTGATGCAAAGAGTTGACTCATTGGAAAAGACTGATGCTGGGAGGGATTGGGGGCAGAAGGAGAAGGGGACGACAGAGTATGAGATGGCTGGATGGCATCACGGACTCGATGGACGTGAGTCTGAGTGAACTCTGGGAGATGGTGATGGACAGGGAGGCCTGGCGTGCTGCGATTCATGGGGTCGCAAAGAGTTGGACACGACTGAGCAACTGAAGTGAAGTGAATTGAGGGTTAGTTCTCTGGTAGTCTAGGGCCTTGGAGTCGGTGCTCCCACTCCAAAGGCTCAGGGCTTGATATCTGGTCATGAAAAATATTCCACACGTGGTTTGTTATGGCATTAAGTGAGATTAAAACAAAATCCAAAAACAAGAAATCAAAGATGAACCCCAGACAAATGGCAGTTACAAAATCAGGTAAATAATAATTAAAATAATGGAATATACACATATACATATACAGCCATGAGCAAAGTCAAAACAGTCCAACAAAACTAAAGCACAATAGATTGATCTGGAGAACAAAAGAAATCAAAAATTATATTTCCCAGTTAAGAACAAAACTAACTAAAGCACAAAGTGGAAAACAAAACTACAGCAAGGTGCCAGACAGGGAAATAAAACAATGAAAACAAAACTAACAAATATGTTGAGAGGAAAGGAAAGCAAGAAAAGAAAGAAAGAAAAATATATATGCAAAGTTAAACAGAGGTAAATGAAGAAGATTTATATACATTAAAGATTAACTGCAAGGGGAAAAGAACATCAGGAAAGGCAAACAAAGGAATAAATGTTAGAAAAATATATAATAGGTTTAAACAATTAAAAGTTAAAATTATAAAAAAGAGAAAAGAAAGAAAAAATGGAAGAAGAAAGAAAAGAGGAAAATGCCCCAGAACTTTAAAAGCCCAATGTAGAGGGAGAGGTTTATAACAACAGTAAAAATTGTGACTTAATATACACATATACATACACACCCATAAGGAAAATAAAAACAGTCCAACAGAAATAAAGTACAGTAGATCAACCCAGCGAACAAAGGAAAACAAAAATTATGTCTACCAGTAAAAAACTAAAGCGTAAACTGGAAAACAAAGCTAATGCAAGGTGCCAATTGAGGAATAAAGTAATGAAAATAAAATTAACAAATACGTTTGAGAGGAAAGGAAAGAAAGAAAAGAAAGAAAGAATCGATGTGCAAAGTTAAATAGAGGTAGATAAAGAAGATTTATATGAAAGATTAACTGCAAGGTGAAAAGAACAGTAGGAAAAGCAAACAAAGGAGTAAATGTAGAAAAAATAATAATAGGTTTAAAAAATTAAAACAAGAGAAAAGAAAAAAAAAGGGGGAAATGCCCCAGAGGTGCAAAAGCCCAACGTAGAGACAGGGATTTATAACAACAATAAAAAATGTGACTGAGAAAAAAAAGAAAAGAAAAAGCTCAAAAGTTTAATTAGATTTCACATTGCCAATAAAATTGACAGCTACAATGGGACAGGGGTGGCGGGGGGGTGGGGGGAGAAAAAAATCCAAAAGAATCATATTCTAATCTGGTCCTACTCCTCTTGTTCTTGCCTCCAAGATCCACAACTATCAGAACTAGTGCGCTTTCTTTTGTGGGAGCTCTCAGTGCCCTTTTATATATTCCATAGACAGTGAATCTGCCTAGCTGATCGTGTGGATTTAATTTGCAGCTTGTACAGCTGGCGGGAAGGTTTTGGGTCTTCTTCCTTAGTCACACTGCCCCTGGGTTTCTGTTGTGGTTTTATTTCCACCTCTGCATGTGGGTTGTCCACTGGGTTTTGCTCCTTGAGGCTGCCCTGGAGGACTTGAGTTTGCCCCTGCGAGGGCCAGTTGTGGAGGTGGTGCAGCTGCTTGGGTCACAGGGGTTCTGGCAGCACCAGGTACTCAGGGGAGTTGGCGGCTAGGGCAGCAGGAATTATAGTGCTCTAGAAGGGTCTGGCAACTAGTATTGGCCAATACGCTCCAGTATCCTTGCCTAGAGATAACCTATCCCTCCCTGACAGAGAAGCCCGGCAGGCCACAGTCTACAGTGTTGCAAAGTGTCAGACACTGCTGAAGCGACCCTGCACACATAGATGCAAGCTTTTTTTTTTTTTTTTATTGTGGCAGCTTTGCCCCAGTGAGTGTTGTGCATGAAGGTAGCGCAGCTGCTTGGCTTGAGGTGACCCTGGTGGCGCCAAATGTGCAGGGACATGGACTGCCTCCACCACAGGAGTTATGGCTCTATCAGAGTCTTTTTTCCAGCCTCTTGCAGCTGGCAAACAGAAGGCCTCTTTGGCCAGTCTTTCTCCATAGCTTGGCCCATTCAAACACTTAGTGGGCTCCCTTGCCCAGGGTCCTTTTCTGTTGTTCTGCGTGTCAGGCACATAAAGGGTACCCCTTGCTGGGGTCCTACTCTGTAGTTCAGTGCATCAGGCATTTGATGGGCCAGCCTCTCTATATTGTTCAGCTGCCAATGCTGGCCTGTGGGGGGAGAGAGGCTATAGTAGTGACTTCACCCCCTATGCATGACTCACCAGTATTGCCTTGCTTCCACGGCCTCCCAGCTTTCCTCCACAGGTATTTCCCATCACAGTCTCCTCCCTCACATCCCCTCGATCTGTCTCCCCGCAGTCATCAGAAGCTCTCGCCCAGGGATTGCCCCACAATCCCTAAACTCCAACTCCCAGTGGCTGTGCCTTCCAGGGGACCTGCGTCCCTGTCTAGGGTATGTGTGGCTGCACAAGGGCTGTCTGATTCTCACTCCATTTAGGCTGCCACAGATCAGCGGTTTCACTGTCAGCCTTAAATGTTTCTCCTCTGACTCAGACAATTGCCCCCATGTGTGCTTTAGTTCCCCCACCCACCTCGGGCAGGTCCAGTCCTACTAACAAACACTCCTGTTTTCCCCCCTAGTTCCTTTGTCCTACTGAGTTTTGCATGGGTCTATATATTCTTTTCCACGGGTCAGGCATTCCTGTCCACTCTCAGCTGGTATTCTGCATTCGCCTCTGTGTCTGAAGGTGTATTCCTGATGTATCCATGGAGAGAGGTGTACTCCACGTCCACCTACTCCACCAGCTTGTTCTCCCCTGCCTTTGTTTCACTCTTGTACTCACTTAAGCATTAAAACCCTCCCCTTCACCAATTTCTGCCCCCACCTCAAAATAATAATAATAATAAAATAAAAAATCCAGTCACAGTTAAGTTTTTTGTGAAAGTGGAAGTTTATCAAAAATATGGGACATCTAGGAAAGCACTGCTCCATTTAATCAGGTGTGCTTGTCCAATAGGCGTAGCTCTCCAGACAGAGAGCCCAGTGATTGTGAAGGGATGGGGAGGACTTCTTCTGAGTTGTTACTGAGTGGGGGACAGGGGTGCTGGATTCTGTGGTTAGTTTAGGATTTCCCTTCTTGGTGGGAAGTTCCATTACTTACAATGTTGTAACAAACTTTCTATCAAAAGTGAGAATTAGTGGGGAAGGAAGGGTGGGAGTCCATGGGTTCGGGCACGACTGAGCAATTTCACTCTCAATTTTCACTTTCGTGCATTGGAGAAGGAAATGGCAACCCACTCCAGTGTTCTTGCCTGGAGACTCCCAGGGACAGAGGAGCCTAGTGGGCTGCCATCTATGGGGTCGCACAGAGTCAGACACGACTGAAGCGACTTAGCAGCAGCAGGAAAGCACTGCACATTCCATCATCTCTCTACATTCTTCCTTCCCTTGTTCCATTTCTTCAATCTCTTCCCCTTCCCTGTTCAAATTAATTCAGTATGGTCCTCTATTAATCAGGACAGGCTGGGATGTGCTACAGTACAAAAAGCCCTCAAACCAACACATGGGAATGAGACCTTCACTGATATGCTTTGAAAGTGCCCACAGAGATCATTTGAACCTTAAGCTCTACATATTTATCTTTTATACCATGTATATAGAAAATAATTACAATATGCCAAGGAGGACCTTATAGTTCCCTAAAAGGAGAATTTTATTTTGGCCTGTGTGTGTTAGTCTGTCAGTTATATCCAACTATTTGCAACCCCTGTAGCCCGCCAGGCTCCTCTGTTCATGAAACTCTCCAGGCAAGAATACTGGAGGGGTAGCCATTCCCTTCTCCAGAGGATATTCCCAACCCAGGGATTGAACCCGGGTCTCCTACATTGCAGGCAGATTTTTTACCAACTGAGCCACCAGGGAAGCTCCTATTTGGGCCTGCTGCTGCTGCTAAGTCACTTCAGTCGTGTCCGACTCTGTGCGACCCCATAGACGGCAGCCCACCAGGCTCCCCCGTCCCTGGGATTCTCCAGGCAAGAACACTGGGATGGGTTGCCATTTCCTTCTCCAATGCAGGAAAGTAAAAAGTGAAAGTGAAGTTGCTCAGTCGAGACCCCATAGACTGCAGCCCACCAGGCTCCTCCGTCCATGGGATTTTCCAAGCAAGAGTACTGGAGTGGGGTCCCATTGCCTTCTCCGCTATTTGGGCCTAATGGTTGCAAAATTAGGACTTGCTTCAGAATCATGTAGGGACAAAAAAATTCAGATACTTTAAATTCTATGCCCCATTCTCAAATACTCTGATTCGGTGGATCTGATGTACATTCAAGGACTTTAAATTTTTAACAAGCTCCCCAGGTACTAGTGAAAGTTATCCCGGTTTGAAAACTACCTCTCTAATTCAGGCATCAGCAAACTATAGGCCTCAAGCCAAGTTAACCCTGCCATCTGTTTTTGTAAATAAAGTTTAATTAGAATGTGGACATGCCCATTCATTTATGTATTGTGTTTGGATGTTTTTATGCTGTAATGGTAAAGTTGAGATAGAAACCATATAGCCCATAAAATGTAAAGTATTTGTTATCTGGTTCTGTATAGGAAAAGTTCACAGACCCTTGCCTCTTGTCTATTTCATGACTAATTTCCAGAAGTCATGTTATCACTTGTGGTGGAAACTAAGTAAGGCAATGTAGTTTATCACTTGAAAACAATAATACCTGGACTGAATTCTTTGCAATCTTTATCTTCACATGAGAAAAATGATTCTTTTTAATATATACAAGTAACAAGCCAAATTTTTTCCTGAGTTACACTGCCCCCTGATGGTAGAAATGTTAAATCACAGATGTTTAATCAGATTAGGTGTTAAATGGCAACCCACTCCAGTGTTCTTGCCTGGAGAATCCCAGGGACGGGGGAGCCTGGTGGGCTGCCGTCTATGGGGTCACACAGAGTCGCACACGACTGAAGTGACTTAGTAGCAGCAGCAGCATTGTTAATCAATTCCTGAAATCAGTCTCTAGATTTGGTAACAGGGACTTCAGGAAGCAGTTCACGTGGCAGAACCAAGTAGAACTAAATGGCCTTGGAGAAGGCTGGCAATTTTAATAAGAATTAGAATGTCTTCCCTTTGTGAAAGTCTTTTCTCTTCAAAGACTATTAACTCTCTGTATGTACAATTAGACAGTCATTTATCCCAAGGTGGTATATTTTCTTGGGGACATTTTGGCCATTTGTGATACTATGTCATCACCACAACTGAAGAACAATGTTATCAATATGGTCAAAATTGCATGTGCACTCATTATGTGATGAAAGGAAGGGAAGCTTAAACAGGAATCTGGATGCATACAAACAGGCCAAAGTGGTTTCTAAGGGGGACTGCACACATGTTGGCAATAATGAGTTAGCAGAGGATAAAACCATTAATTTCCCCCTTTGACTATTGACTAAAATCCTCCAAGAAGCTTTTAAAACATGACAGCCAAATCCTTCCTGGCCCTTGACCCCTCCCTTACCACCCCCCCCCCCCCCCCCCAACACACACACACATATTATGACCTAACAGGCAGCAGTGCTTTTTTTCTTTTTAAGTTCTGCAACTGATTTTCTGTGCAACTAAGGTTAAGAATTACTCTTCTACAGCAGTTTTTCAAATTTTAAGGTATATTCAAATCACCTGGGGATCTTTCAGATGTGCAAAATGATTCAGTGGGTCTGTGACAAAACCTGAGAATGATTCCTCAGTTCAGTCGCTCAGTCATGTCCAATTCTTTGCGACCCCATGAATCGCAGCATGCCAGGCCTCCCTGTCCATCACCAACTCCGGGAGTTCACTCAAACTCACGTCCATCGAGTCGGCGATGCCATCCAGCCATCACATTCTCTGTCGTCCAGTTCTCCTCCTGCCCCCAATCCCTCCCAGCATCAGAGTCTTTTCCAATGAGTCAACTCTTCACATGAGGTGGCCAAAGTACTGGAGTTTCAGCTTTAGCATCACTCCTTCCAAAGAACACCCAGGACTGATCTCCTTTAGAGTGGACTGATTGGATCTCCTTGAAGTCCAAGGGACTCACAAGAGTCTTCTCCAACACCACAGTTCAAAAGCATCAGTTCTTCGGCACTCAGCTTTCCTCACAGTCCAACTCTCACATCCATACATGACCACTGGAAAAACCATAGCCATGACTAGATGGACCTTTGTTGGCAAAGTAATGTCTCTGCTTTTGAATATGCTATCTAGGTTGGTCATAACTTTCCTTCCAAGGAGTAAGCATCTTAATTTCATGGCTGCAATCACCATCTGCAGTGATTTGGGAGCTCAAAAACATAAAGTCTGACACTGTTTCCACTGTTTCCCCATCTATTTGCCATGAAGATATGGGACCAGATGCCATGATCTTCGTTTTCTGAATGTTGAGCTTTAAGCCAACTTTTTCACTCTCCTCTTTCACTTTCATCAAGAGGCCCTTTAGTTCTTCTTCACTTTCTGCCATAAGGGTGGTGTCATCTGCATATCTGAGGTTATTGATATTTCTCCCGGCAATCTTGATTCTGGAAAGCAATCTCGAGCTTCCTCCAGCCCAGCGTTGCTCATGATGTACTCTGCATAGAAGTTACATAAGCAGAGTGACAATATACACCCTTGACGTACTCCTTTTCCTATATGGAACCAGTCTGTTGTTCCATGTCCAGTTCTAACTGTTGCTTCCTGACCTGCATACAGGTTTCTCAAGAGGCAGGTCACGTGGTGTGGTATTCCCATCTCTTTCAGAATTTTCCACAGTTTCTTGTGATCCACACAGTCAAAGGCTTTGGCATAGTCAATAAAGCAGAATTAGATGTTTTTCTAGAACTCTCTTGCTTTTTCCATGATCCAGCGGATGTTGACAATTTGATCTCTGGTTCCTCTGCCTTTTCTAAAACCAGCTTGAACATCTGGAAGTTCACGGTTCATGTATTGCTGAAGCCTGGCTTGGAGAATTTTGAGTATTACTTTACTAGCATGTGGGATGAATGCAATTGTGCGGTAGTTTGAACATTCTTTCTTTGTGATTGGAATGAAAACTGACCTTTTCCAGTCCTGTGGCCACTGATGAGTTTTCCAAATTGGCTGGCATATTGAGTGCAGCACTTTCACAGCATCATCTTTTAGGATTTGAAACAGCTCAACTGGAATTCCATCACCTCCACTAGCTTTGTTCATAGTGATGCTTTCTAAGGCCCACTTGACTTCACATTCCAAGATGTCTGGCTCTAGGTGAGTGATCACACCATCGTGATTATCTAGGTTGTGAAGATCTTTTTGTACAGTTCTGCTGTGTATTCTTACCACATCTTTTTAATATCTTCTGCCTCTGTTAGGTCCAGACCATTTCTTTCCTTTATCGAGCCCATCTTTGCATGAAATATTCCCTTGGTATCTCTAATTTTCTTGAAGAGATCTCTAGGCTTTCCCATTCTGTTGCTTGCCTCTATTTCTTTGCATTGATCGCTGAAGAAGGCTTTCTTATGTCTTCTTGCTATTCTCTGGAACTCTGCATTCAGATGCTTATAACTTTCCTTTTCTCCTTTGCTTTTTGCTTCTCTTCTCTTCACAGCTATTTGTAAGGCCTCCCCAGACAGCCATTTTGCTTTTCTGCATTTCTTTTCCATGGGGATGGTCTTGATCCCTGTCTCCTTTACAATGTCATGAACCTCCCTCCATAGTTCATCAGGCACTCTATCTATCAGATCTAGTCCTTTAAATCTATTTCTCACTTCCACTGTATAATCATAAGGGATTTGATTTAGGTCATACCTGAATGGTCTAGCAGTTTTCCCTACTTTCTTCAATTGAAGTCTGAATTTGGCAACGAGGAGTTCATGATTTGAGCCACAGTCAACTCCTGGTCTTGTTTTTGCTGTATAGAGCAAAAACTGTATAGAGCTTCTCCATCTTTGGCTGCAAAAAATATAATCAATCTAATTTCAGTGTTGACCATCTGGTGATGTCCATGTGTAGAGTCTTCTCTTGTGTTGTTGGAAGAGGGTGTTTGCTATGAGCAGTGCATTTTCTTCACAAAACTCTCTTAGTCTTTGCCCTGCTTCATTCCACATTCCAAAGCCAAATTTGCCTGTTACTCCAGGTGTTTCTTGACTTCCTACTTTTGCATTCCAGTCTACTAATAAGGAAAAGGACATCTTTTGGGGGTGTTCGTTCTAAAAGGTCTTGTAAGTCTTCATAGAACCGTTCAACTTCAGCTTCTTCAGTGTTATTGGTTGGGGCATAGACTTAGATTACTGTGATATTGTATGGTTTGCCTTAGAAATGAACAGAGATCATTCTGTCGTTTTCGAGATTGCATTCAAGTACTGCATTTCGGACTCTTTTGTTGACCATGATGGCTACTCCATTTCTTCTAAGGGACTCCTGCCCACGGTAGCGGATATAATGGTCATCTGAGTTAAATTTAACCCTTCCAGTCCATTTTAGTTCACTGATTCCTAGAATGTCAACGTTCACCCTTGCCATCTCCTGTTTGACCACTTCCAATTTGCCTCGATTCATGAACCTGACATTCCAGGTTCATATGCAATATTGCTTTTTACAGCATCGGACCTTACTTCTATCACCAGTCACATCCACAACTGGGTATTATTTTTGCTTTAGCTCCATCCCTTCATTCTTTCTGGAGTTATTTCTCCACTGATCTCCAGTACCATATTGGGCACCTACCAACCTGGGGAGTTCCTCTTTCAGTATCCTATCATTTTGCCTTTTCATACTGTTCATGGGGTTCTCAAGGCAAGAATACTGAAGTGGTTTGCCATTCCCTTCTCCAGTGAACCACATTCTGTCAGACCTCTCTACAATGACCCTCCCATCCTGGGTGGCCCCACACGTCATGGCTTAGTTTCATTGAGTTAGACAAGGCTGTGGTCCTAGTGTGATTAGATTGACTAGTTTTCTGTTATTATGGTTTCAGTGTGTCTGCCCTTTGATGCCCACTCACAAAACCTACCGTCTTACTTGAGTTTATCTTACCTTGGACGTGGGATATCTCTTCACGGCTGCTCCAGCAAAGCACAGTCACTGCTCCTTACCTTGGATGAGGGGTATCTCCTCACCGCCACCCCTCCTGACCTTGAATGTGGAGTAGCTCCTCTCAGAATCATTAGAATGATTCCTAATAAGCTTTAAAGTAGGGAGTACCCAGCCTCCAATCCTCAGACTGGTGCCTCCTGTCAGATCAGTGCCAGGATTAGACTAAAAATATAGTGCAAAATAAATGTCATTCACTTGAATCACCCCCAAACCATCCTCCCCACCCCCGGTCCATAGAAAAATTGTCTTCCACGAAATTAGTCCCTGGTGCCATAAATGTTGGTGATGCTGCTTTAAGGTGATGTTACTGCTGGGCCACACTCCGTGTAGGAACAAAGTAGATCAATGTTAGGGTATGGACCTTACAGAAGCAGAAGATATTAAGAAGAGGTGGCAGGAATATACAGAAGAATTGTACAAAAAAGATCTCCATGACCCGGATAATCATTATGGTGTGATCACTTATCTAGAGCCAGACATCCTGGAATGTGAAGTCAAGTGGGCCTTAGAAAGCATCACTACGAGCAAAGCTAGTGGAGGTGATGGAATTCCAGTTGAGCTATTTCAAATCCTGAAAGATGATGCTGTGAAAGTGCTGCACTCAATATGCCAGCAAATTTGGAAAAGTCAGCAGTGGCCACAGGACTGGAAAAGGTCAGTTTTCATTCCAATCCCAAAGAAAGGCAATGCCAAAGAATGCTCAAAGTACCACACAATTGCACTCATCTCACATGCTAGTAAAGTAATGTTCAAAATTCTCCAAGCCAGGCTTCAGCAGCACATGAACTGTGAACTTCCAGATGTTCAAGCTGGTTTTAGAAAAGGCAGAGGAATCAGAGATCCAATTGCCAACATCTGCTGGATCATGGAAAAAGCAAGAGAGTTCCAGAAAAACATCTACTTCTGCTTTATTGACTATGCCAAAACCTTTGACTATGTGGATCACAATAAACTGTGGAAAATTCTGAAAGAGATGGGAATACCAGACCACCTGACCTGCCTCTTGAGTAATCTGTATGCAGGTCAGGAAGCAACAGTTAGAACTGGACATGGAACAACAGACTGGTTCCAAATAGGAAAAGGAGTACGTCAAGGCTGTATATTGTCACCCTGCTTATGTAACTTACATGCAGAGTACATCATGAGAAACACTGGACTGGAAGAAACACAAGCTGGAATCAAGATTGCCGGGAGAAATATCAATAACCTCAGATATGCAGATGACACCACCCTTATGGCAGAGAGTGAAGAGGAACTAAAAAGCCTCTTGATGAAAGTGAAAGAGGAGAGTGAAAAAGTTGGCTTAAAGCTCAACATTCAGAAAACGAAGATCATGGCATCCGGTCCCATCACTTCATGGGAAATAGATGGGGAAACAGTGGAAATGTTGTCAGACTTTATTTTTGGGGGCTCTCAAACCACTGCAGATGGTGACTGCAGCCATGAAATTAAAAGATGCTTACTCCTGGAAGAAAAGTTATGAGCAACCTAGATAGCATATTCAAAAGCAGAGACATCCCTTTGTCGACTAAGGTCCGTCTAGTCAAGGCTATGGTTTTTCGAGTAGTCATGTATGGATGTGAGAGTTGGACTGTGAAGAAGGCTGAGTGCCAAAGAATTGATGCTTTTGAACTGTGGTGTTGGAGAAGACTCTTGAGAGTCCCTTGGAGTGCAAGGGGATCCAACCAGTCCATTCTGAAGGAGATCAACCATGGGATTTCTTTGGAAGGAATGATGCTAAAGCTGAAACTCCAGTACTTTGGCCACCTCATGCGAAGAGTTGACTCATTGGAAAAGACTCTGATGCTGGAAGGGATTGGAGGCAGAAGGAGAAAGGGACGACAGAGGATGAGATGGCTGGATGGCATCACCGACTCGATGAACGTGAATCTGAGTGAACTCTGGCAGTTGGTGATGGACAGGGAGGCCTGGCGTGCCGCAATTCATGGGGTTGCAAAGAGTCGGACACGAGTGAGCTGAACTGAGACACAATTTTTATGCAAACTCAGTGGTTATGAGATCTTAAAGTATGTGTCACGGGAGATAACTAAACATGCAGATTTGCAAGCTCCAGTCTCAGAAATTAAACCTTAGTGGATCTCAATAAACATCCCAAGTGATTTTGAGATTCACAGTCTGGGTACCAAACCTATACTAACCTACACAACTGATATTTACTCTACAAATCACATTGTTTAAAAGATGGCAGCATCATTTATAATTTTACAAGCTACCTTCACCAAATGTGGGGAAATTTTTCTCTTGCTCTAAGTATAAGAAGAAATTATCCTCAAATTCATTGGCTTAAACCAACAATTATATATATTTCATGATTCTGTATTTCAGGACTTGGGCAGAGGTTGACTGGGTGATTTTTCTACTCTCCTTGTGGTGCCAACTCAAGTCACTTAGTAGTATCCAACTAGCAAATAGGCTAACCTGAAGAGTCCCAGATGGCTTCACTTCACATGCCTTGGCTGGAAGGCTGGGCAACTGTTTTCTGGAATGCTTATACACAAGCTCACCAGTCTGGTAGTTTTGGCTGAGGTAATAGATCTCCTTACATGGCAGCTCAAAGTTTCAAGTGTTTCAGAACACAGGAAGTGGAAGCTGCCATTCTCTCAAGGTATGAACTCAGAAACTGGCACAGTCATTTCTGCCATAGTCTATTGGTCAAAGCAGTTTTACAGAGCCCAACCAGATTCAAGGAGAGGAGTCAATAAATAGAGTAGAGTAATGGGCATACAGCCCTCTGGAAAAACTCAAGGGCAATTGAATAGGGATATGAACTCAAAAGGACTCCATTCTTTATTTATTGCTATTTTAAAATTCTTTATAATTTTTGAATGAAAGTCACTAGATTTACATTTTGCACTGCCACCCACAAATTATGTAGCCTGTCTTCATCATAAACCTCACTTTACAATGGATAGAGTATTTAACATTTTTTGGCCATCTTTAATTGGCCATAAGCTTCCTTAATCCTTACCATCATTCTGCATTCAAAATTATCTTTTCAAAATGCAGACTGAGGTTTATGGCATAAATTCAGTATGAAGAAGGGAAAGAAAAATTATGAGGTTGAAAATTGGAACAGATGCTACGGTAAGTTTAGGATTAAAAAATGTTGGAAACCAACCACATTGATTATCTGCTAACACCTTTTAACTGATCACCTCTGGGCCCATTCACTCAGTTAAGTCACTTAGGCATTAGCCAACAGGTATCCAAGGTCAGTATCTGTGCTGATGTATATTGTCCTTGATGAGAAATGTATCGTCCTTGATGAGTATATTGTCCTTGATGAGAAGGTAGCCAATAATCACTATATAGAAAGAAGTCTCAGCAAACCTGGATTTGTTTTGGAGGCAAAACTATGTAAAGGTTATTAGAGAAGGCAGTGACAACTTCTATGCTTTTGGAGAACCCCAGCCACATTTGACATTTCTTTGGGTCATCAGTCATTTGTGCTACACTGTATTTTCAGCAGGTGTCCAGTAATGTTGCTGGTGATGAATCTAACCAATAAATGGCCTCAAAACAGTAACAACTACCAAAAACCAAGATAGATAGAATGGAGACACAATTAATGGAGAACAAGGTCAGAAAAAGTTAAGTACAGATCTTTGCACAAAGATGAAGATTATTGAATTGAAACTATTGATAAGATAAACTCTTGAAAGGTATGATTGTCCAGTGAAAGTTTCTTAGGCAAAGAAGTTAGACTTTAAAAGAAATGAGGGTTGGCAGAGTACTGAAAAGAAATAGAAACTATGTTGGTATAAGGACCAGAAGAAAATCAGCCGTGCTGGTGTGGAGGAACATGGGTAGAGAAATGTTACAAGACAAATTGGAGGTGAGGAGAGGAGAGCCATTGCTCCAGGGCACTGTTCCAAGGCTGCAGAATCTGAATTTACTCCACAAGCTATGGGAAGTTTGCTATTGGTTTGGAAGAAATGAGTGATGGCCTTTTACTCTATTATTCAAGCATAATAGTGGAAGTCTCCAGCTGATGCACATTCCTTATCTCAAGAGATTATTTGAAGAAGTTAATATGTATCTCTTGGAGTTTGAAGAACATAAGGGTCTGGTGTCTGCACTCCCACCTGAAGAAAATCTAAAGGGTCAAAGAAAAGATGACTAGCTACTTTGATGGAAGGAGTGAGAATTGGCCTGCATTTCCAGAGTTCTTGGAGGTGGAGAGTGTGTCTTCTGTTGTGGTAGATGTGATGCCTGAAAGACTTGTTTCTCCAACCACTGGGAGTGATGCCAGCAGACATTCCCCCACCATCAGTCTCCTGGGGTTTGTTTTGGCTGAAGAAAGATGATAACTAGATGGTATAGGGGTATAAAGTCCCAGTTTAGGAAAATTAGAAAAATTCTGCAGGGCCAGCTTCAAAACTTCCTGTAAACTGGCTAAGGCCTCTGTTGAGATTGTAGCAAAGCTCAGCTTCAATTTAGTCTCTTTTCCTTCCTTTCTTTTTCTCCACTCTTCTCCAGGAGCATATTGGACACCTACTGACCTAGGGGTTCATCTAACAGAGTTATATTTTTTTGCCTTTTCGTACTGATAATGGGGTTCTAAAGGTAAGAATGCTGAAGTGGTTTGCCATTCCCTTCTCCAGTGGATCACGTTTTATTAGAACTCTCTACCATGACCTGTCTGTCTTGGGTGAGTCTACACAGTGTGGCTCATAGTTCCATTGAGTTACACAAAGCTGTGATCCACATGATCATTTTGGTTAGTGTTCTGTGACTGTGGTTTTCATTCTGCCCTCTGATGGATGAGGATAACACTGAAAGATGAGGCCCCCAGGTCAATAGGTATACAATATGCTACTGGAGAAGAGCAGAAAAATAGCTCCAGGAGGAAGGTAGAGGCTGACCCAAAGCAGAAGCAATGCCCAGTTGTAGATGTGTCTTGTGGTGGTAAAGTCCCATGCCATAAAGAACAATATTGCATAGGAACATGGAATGTGAAGTCCATGAATCAAGGTAAATTAGAAGTGGTCAAACAGGAGCAAAGCAAGAGTGAAATCAACATTTTATGATTCGCTGAGCTAAATGGATGAGAAAGAGCAAATTTAACTCAGATGACCATGATATCTAATCTCTTAGAGAAATGGAGTAGCCCTCATAGTCAAAGAAAGAATCTGAAATGCAGAACTTAGGTGCAATCTCAAAAATGGCATTGATTTCAGGCTTATTTCCAAGGCAAATCATTCAATATCACAGTAATCCAAGTCTATGCCCCAATCACTAATACCAAAGAAGATGAATTTGAACAATCCTGTTCTAAGAAAAGATGTCCTTTTCAATATAGGAGACTGGAATGTAAAAGTAGGAAGTCAAGAGATATCTGTAATAGGCAAGTTTTGCCTTGGAGTACAAAATGAATCAGGGCAAAGGCTAACAGAGTTTTGCCAAAAGAATACACTGGTCATAGCAAACACCCTCTTCCAACAGCACAAGAGATGACTCCCCACATGGACATCACCAGATGGTCAATACCAAAATCAGATTGATTACATGCTTTGCAGCTGAAGAGAGAAAATTTCTATACAGTTAGCAAAAATAAGACCTGGAACTGACTGCAGACTCCTTATTGCAAAATTCATGCTCAAATTTAAGAAATTAGGGAAAACCACTAGGCCAATCAGGTATGATCTAAATCAAATTCTTTATGATTTTATACAGTGGAGGTGATGGATAGAGTCAAGGGACTAGGATCTAGTCCTTTCAAAGTGACTGAAGAATTATGGACAGATGTTCATACCATTATACAGGAGGTGGTGAAAAAAACATTCCCAAGGTGGGGGGTGGGGGGGATGCAAGAAGGCAAAACGGTTGTCTGAGGAGGACTTACAAATAGCTGAGGAAAGAAGAGATGTGAAAAGCAGAGAAATAAAGGAAAGATATACCTATCTGAATGCAGAGTACCAAAGAGAAACAAGGAGAGTTAAGAAAGGCTTCTTAAGAAAACAATGCAAAGAAATAGAGGAAAACAATAGAATGAGAAAGTCTAGAGATCTCTTCAAGAAAATTAGAGATACCCAAGGGAACATTTCAAGCAAAAATGGACACAATAAAGGACAGAAACATTACTGACCTAACAGAAGCAGAAGAGGTGGCAAGACTATACAGAACTGTACAAAAAATGTCTTAATGACCCAGATAACCATGATGTTGTGGCCATTCACCTAGGGCCAGACATCCTGGAGTGTGAAGTCAACTGGGTCTTAGCAAGCATTACTACGAACAAAGTTAGTGAAGATGACGGAATTCCAGCTGAGCTATTTCAAATCCTAAAAGATGGTGCTGTTAAAGTGCTGCACTCAATATGTCAGCAAATTTGGAAAACTCAGCAGTGGCCACAAGACCAATAAAGGTCAATTTTTGTTCCAATTCCAAAGAAGAGCAATGTCAAAGAATGTTCAAACTACCACACAATCTCATTCATTTCACATGCTAGCAAAGTAAGGCTCAAAATCCTTCAAGCTAAGCTTCAACATCATGTGAACTGAGAACTTACGGATGTACAAGCTGGATTTAGAAAAGGCAGAGGAACCAGAGAAAAAATCACCAACCTCTGCTGAATTATAGAAAAAGCAAAAGAATTCAAGAAAAAACATCTACTTCTGCTTCATTGACTACTCTAAAGCCTTTGACTACACAGGTCATAATGAACTGTGGACAATTCAAGAGATGGGAATACCAGACTTTACCTGCCTTCTGAGAAACCTGTATGCAGGTCAATAAACAGCAGTTAGAACCAGACATGGAACAATGGACTGGTTCTAAATCAGGAAAGGAGTACATCAAGGCTGTCTGTCGTCACCCTGCTTATTTAACTTCTATGCAGAGTACATCATGTGAAATGCCAGGCTGAATGATGCACAAGCTGGAATCAAGATTTCTGGGAGAAATATCAATAATCTCAGATATGCAGATGACACCACTCTAATGGAAGAAAGTGAAGAGGAACTAAAGAGCCTCTTGATGAAGGTGAAAAAACAGAAAAAGCTGGCTTAAGACTCAGCATTCAAAAAATTAAGATCATGGCATCTGGTCCCATCACTTCACACCAAAGAGACGGGGAAAAAAATGGAAACAGTGGCATATTTATTTACCTGGGCTCCAAAATCAATGCAGGTTACATTGGTGACTGCAGCCATGAAAGTAAAAGACACTTGCTCCTTGGAATAAAAGCTATAACAAATGTAGACAGCATATTAAAAGGAGAGACATCACTTTGCCAATAAAGGTCCTTATAGTCAAAGTTATGGTTTTTCCAGTGGTCATGTAAGATTTGAACCATAAAGAGGGCTGAGCATCAAAGAATTGATGCTTTCGTGTTGTGGTGCTGGAGAAGACTCACGGGAGTACCCCGGAGAGCAAGGAGACCAAACCAGTCAATTCTAAAGGAAATCAACCCTGAATACTCACTGAAAGGACTGATGCTGAAGTGAAGCTTCACTACTTTGGCCACCTGATGAGAAGAGCCAATTTATTGGAAAACACTGTGATATGGGAATGATAAAGGTCAGGAGGAGAAGTGGACGACAGAGGACGAGATGGTTGGATGGCAGCACCAATTCAATGGACAAGAGTTTGAGCATGATCCAGGAGATGAAGGACAGGAAGCCTGGTGTGCTGCAGTCCATGGAATCGCAGAGAGTTGGACACTACTGAGTGACTATTACCTGTCCTCTTACCCAGGGTTCCAAACCTGGAGAGGTTAGAAACTTGGCAGAGGGGCAAGAGCACAAGACAGCGTAAGCAAGAAGATGACAACCCCACTCTTTTCCTGACTTAAAAGTTTAAAACTGCTCCCCATCTCTTCATGTTTTATGATATGGCTCATAGTGGATCCTTTCCTTTAATGGGTTAAATGTACCATACTCTTCTGAAGTGCAGGTCTCCAATGTCCCACGTTGCAAAAAAATTGAACTTTCACTTTGTCTAAGGTGAAACTGGTGGTCCCAGTCTGTAAAACCTAGAAACACTGTCTTGGCTGATACTATGTCTCTCTGGTCATTCCAACTGCAGGCATTTTGAGAGATGCATGCTGCTGCTGCTGCTGCTGCTGCTGCTGCTGCTGCTAAGTCGCTTCAGTCGTGTCCGACTCTGTGCAACACCATAGACGGCAGCCCACCAGGTTCCTCCGTCCCTGGGGTTCTCCAGGCAAGAGCACTGGAGTCGGTTGCCATTAATGAGAGGCATATAGCAGTCGCTCAATAAATTTCTGACTTCCTAACTGCCTTTGGGTTCGATCTTTGGGTCGGGAAGATCCCCTAGAGGAGGAAAAGGCAAACCCACTCCAATATTCTTGCAGGGATAATCCCATGGGCAGAGGAGCCTGGCAGGCTACAGTCCATGGGATCCTAAAGAGTGGGACGCGGCTGAGCACACACGCATGCAAACTGCCTTCGGAGAGGAGAGCAGCGTCTGGAAAGGCCGCAGCACATAAACTGCAGCAACAGAATTGGAGCAACAGGGGACCCAGGACAGAGCTCAGTGTGAGGCACGCGCCCGTGGGGAAGTCTTGGCCAGATAGAGGGAACTGTGAGAAGCCTACTTGCGCCCTCCCGTAGGCACTGACAAAATGCAGCGGCGGGCCAGAGCCACATCCCTGCTGCTCTCCGCGCCACGCCGATCGCTTGCCCAGCAACCCGCTGGCGGGCTCCGCTACGTAGCCCAGCCCAGTCCCGTCCGGCCCCGCCCCATCCGTTCTGCTCCTCTGGCCCCGCCCTGTCCTTCTTGCCCGCCCACTGGCCCTCCCCTCCTTGATATGCTCGCTCCGCCCCTTCCTGCTGCCCCGCCTCGTCCATCTGATCGTGTCCCGCCCTCTCCTCGTACCCTGCTGGCAATTAGCAGCGCCAGCCGGCGCCATGGGTACCGCTTCGTCGCTCGTGAGCCCCGCGGGTGGGGAGGTGATCGAGGACACGTATGGGGCGGGCGGCGGCGAGGCCTGCGAAATCCCGGTGGAAGTGAAGCCCAAGGCCCGCCTGCTGCGCAGCTCGTTCCGCCGGGCCGCGGGTGTGGCGGCTGCGGGAGCCGGGCCCGGTTCGCTGCCCCGTGGAGCGGGCGGCGGCGGGCTGCTAGGGGCCAGCTTCAAGTCTACTGGCTCGTCGGTGCCCGAGCTGGAATACGCGGCTGCTGAGTACGAGCGGCTGAAGAAGGAGTACGAGATCTTCCGGGTCAGCAAGAACCAGGAGTTGTTATCCATGGGCCGCCGGGAGGCCAAGCTGGACACGGAGAACAAGCGGCTGCGGGCCGAGCTGCAGGTAATGCTGTGCCCGGGCACTCACCGGAGATGACCGCGACACCTGGGAACTGAGGCCCGGGGCCGTCTGCCCACCGCCCCGCAGCCGCATGGCGGCACTGCCAACTGGACCCTGAACGCCTGACTTCGTCCCTTGCCCGTCCTGTCTCATCTCCAAACCAAGAAGTTTTGAAAGTTAAGCAGAAACTGCTCTGCATTTTACTTTGAGAGAACACACTGCCTTGTGGTCTAAACTGATATCTTTAAGAACCACCGGCTCCCCTCACCGCCCCACTTTTTTTTTTTTTTTCCCTTTGGGCCATTCATTCAGACACCTTGAAGCTATTAGCCCGGAGCAGCAAATGCTCGGGGCTTCCCTGGTAGCTCAGCTAGTAAAGAAAATGTGAAAGTGAAAGTCTCTCAGTGGTGTCCGACTCTTAGTAGTCCATGGAATTCTCAAGGCCAGAATACTGGAGTGGGTAGCTTTATCCCTTCTCCAGGGGATCTTCCCAATGCAGGGATTGAACCCAGGTCTCCCGCATTGCGGGCCACAAGAGAAGCCCAAGAATACTTGAGTGGGTAGCCTATCCCTCCTCCAGGGGATCTTCCTGACCCAGGAATCGAACTGCACTGCAGGCGGATTCTTTACCAACTGAGCTATCAGAGAAGCCCTGGTAAAGAATCCGCCTGCAATGCAGGAACCCCTGGCTGGATCCCTAGGTCGGGAAGATCCCCTGGAGGAGGGTATGGCAACCCACTCCAGGATTCTGGCCTGGGAATCTCCATGGACAAAGGAGCCTGGCGGGCTATAGTTCATGGGGTCGCAAAGAGTCGGACACGACTCAGCGACTAAACACAGAGCAGCACCAAATGCTAATCTCCAGGGAAGTAGGTCTGCCAGGACCACACAGATACACAAAAGACTTTGGTGACATCCTGTTGAGGCAGCTCATCAAACCCTTTGTAGGTGTTTAAAACCCTGCCACCCCAAATGCAACTGTAACAGGACAGAGTGCACTAAGGGGTGACAAATGTTCCAGTCCCAGGGTATTTCTGTTACCAATCCTGATTTCTTATGTAACCTTTTTTCTTCCTTTTTCATATACCTAGGCATTTAAAACACACACACACACACACACACCCTATATTTATTTTATCCATTCAGTCAAACATTTACTGAAGACCTGCAGTGTATCAGCCTTGGAACTAGCAAGAGGAGTGAGACATGGAGCCAAGGAGTGCACAGTCTCACAGAAATAATTATCCTTCAGGTTAAACCTTATAAATTGTGATTTTGTTCTCTTAAAGGTGGGAAAACTGAGTTGTAGTGAAGATTCAGAACTGGTGCAGTATTTCAAAGAAAAAGTATTAATTTCCATTGAAAGTTTAATATCTTCATTTATAATTCAAGCACATTTGCAGGGTTTTTTCCCCATTATATGTTTGAATAGAATGGCAGTATGCAGTTCTTGATAACTGGTGAAAAACTAGACTGTTGATATTCTGAGATATGTAATACATATATGAGAGTGTTGGTTGCTCAGTCATGCCTGACTGCCCCATGGACTATAGCCTGCCAGGCTCCTCTGTCCATGGAATTCTCCAGGCAGGAATACTGGAGTGGGTTGCCATTTCCTTCTCCAGGGAATCGTCCGGACCCAGGGATCGAACCCAGGTCTTCCCACATTGCAGGCAGATTTTTTACCTCCTGAGCCAGAAGGGAAGCCCAATATGCATATAACATAATGTAAAATTTGGGAGGCATGCTATTTGTTAGAAATAACAAGGTAAAATATTCCAGGCACTTCAAAAAACTTACCAGAAGATACTTCGGGAAAAGGAAAGTGCTTTAGAAGCAAAATACCAAGCAATGGAGAGAGCAGCTACATTTGAACATGACAGAGACAAAGTTAAGAGGCAATTTAAGGTAAATTTCATGCATCTTTATCCCCAAAGTGACAGGGAATAAAGCAATATATTTTAAAATTTCTTATAATACTGTGATGAGTAAATAGAAGTAAATGATGTAGGAGTCATGAAAGGTGTAAGAGCTGAAGTCTTATAAAAAGTAAATACTTTTTACTTTTGAAGTATTTGAGTTGGACCAGGTAAACTTGAGATAATTTCAAAGAAAAGGTATAAAAGTGAACATTTTCGTTGGGGGGCGGGGGAGGGGAAGGAAAGTGTTTGTATTAGGGGAGAGCATGTAGAAATATTTGGGGATGTGTGCTTTGGGAGAGCATTACTGGCAATAAGTGTGCATGCTAAGTCACTCCAGTCGTGTCCGACTCTGTGACCCTATGGACTATAGCCCATCACGCTCCTCACTCCATGGTATTCTCCAGTTAAGAATACTGGAGAGGGTAGCCGTGCCCTCCTCCAGGAGGACAATAAGTGGGAGGGGGGCAAATTTGCTAAACATCAGGTAGCAGACATGGCAGCCCCACACCTTAGATATATCCTCCTGGAATTCCACTGGGTTCCAGTTACAAAACAGTGACAGAGAGGTATTCGCCTTACAAAAGAGGGAGATCAAGTACCAAATGAATATTGATTTTATGAATGAAAGAATTTTCCCTTAAAAGTTGACGATATCACTTTTTGCTTATGGAAAAGGATTTCAAAATTAAAATATATCTTTTAAAGATTTTTAGGGAGACCAAGGAAAATGAAATTCAGGATTTATTGAGGGCCAAGCGAGAGTTGGAGAGCAAACTTCAGAGGCTACAGGCTCAGGGGATCCATGTATTTGATCCTGGAGAATCTGATTCAGATGACAACTGTACAGATGTTACTGGTAAGTTTATTTCCTATTTATAATGTTTTGAGATATCAAAATATTAATAGGTATAATGATTGTAGAGCCAACTTTGAATCCTTATACTGATAATTGCTCTTACAAATAGAGTTGCTCTTTCTTTCTCATGTTATAACAGGTCTTTTCTATAGAAGTCTATGGTGTAGAAGCTGAGGTTCCTTCTATTTTGTTGCTCTGCCAACCTTAACCCATAGCTTTTCTCTCTCTGGTCTAAGATGGCCCCTCCAAGTCCCATCATATCTACAATTTAGCTAGAGGGAGTGGGGGAATACATTACTTTCCTTGAAAGCACAATCTGAAAGATAATACACATTACTCCTACTCAAACCCCATTGGCCTGTACCTTCCTCAAACCCCATGCAGGCCTATACCTTCCTCTACCTAGGAAGATGGGAAAGTGTAATTATTAGTAGGAGAGCCATGTATGCACATAAAGTTTGGGGTTGTGTCATTAAAGAAAGGAGAGAATGGATGCTGGACAACAGTTAGTAGTCTCTGTCACATTTTCCCACATAATGGATGTATTCTTGCAGCCATCAGAGTATCTACATAATGTTTCATCAAGTGGTTTCCAATACAGATTTTTTGAAATATTTTAAAGTTTTTGTTTTATAATTAAACATATTAAATGTCTTTCTAGAAATAAAGAAAAACTCAGAATCACAGAATGAAAATGTCCACTATGTTAATAGGAAATAATAATGAAGTGATTGACATTGAACAATATTCTATTTTAACTGTAGTGGGAAGATGCAGTCACTCTCCTATTTATAAAAAAACTAATTATATTCTTCCAAATTAATGTATTTTGGAGTAAAATATGGCAATTGATAATCCCCTCTTAATTTGCATTTTAGTACCATTGAAATTTGACCAGCATTCTGAGACTTTTATTACTAACTTTTGAGGAAAAAAAGGTGAAGAGATTCTTAATGGCTTATTATGACTAAGACATTAGTCTTAGCGGTTATTTCAGTGTTGACATATGTTAAAATATAGTGTTTCAAAACTATTATATTCTAATTCTCTTGGCAAGTTAATAAAAACAAGTTAATATTTCCTCCTAGGTCTTTTTTTCCTATTTTGATGTAAACATGATGAAGGAATGCTTGAGGGAATATTGCTCATTATTTGTTACCTACAAATAAAAATCAGTTTTGCCAGATTGTCACCCAAATACCAGTTTACTTAAGTTTAGTCAAGGACTCCATGTTATAGCAAATATTACTTATTTTTAAAATGTGTGTTAGTAGGTACTCATTAATTCAGACATTAATTTTGTTCCTCTGGGAGGTTAAAGAGAATGTACTCTTTACATCTTTAGCTTATATCCTAGTGAATTACCAATATCAATTACTGGTGTGCCAGTAATAGTCTTCCTTTGAAATTCATCCCTTCAAATTTTACACTGATACCTAAATCATATGGTTAGAAAAGTTTTCTAGAAATTTTTGTTGGGGAGCATTTTTAATTCCTTTCTCTGTTATTATAATTTCTTTGGTTATTATATTCCTAATTTCTTTTCGTCTTTCTCTCTTTAATCCCCCGTTTAAGACTGAGATAACCAAAACTGTGTTAACTACCACCTTAGAACGTGCCAGAAGTTGGTGGCAAAGTACTTTCAGAATTATTCTTTTGATTTCAAAATCAAAGTTTTAATATTTGTTGTATTTATGATCTTATAGTACTTTTTTGGATTAGAAATCCTGTTGAGTATATTTGATAAGGTTTTGAAGTTTCAATATTATTTGGTTTTCATCAGATGAAATCTGCTTTACAGCTGCTGGAACCCAGTGCGAATATTGGACTGGTGGAGCCTTGGGAAGTGAGCCTTCCATAGGGAGTATGATCCAGCTTCAGCAATCCGTCCGGGGCCCTGAGTTCGCCCACAGTTCTATAGACGTGGAAGGACCGTTTGCTAATGTCAACAGAGGTAAATGGCTAATGGTAATTAGCCATTTGCTGATTAGCTTAGTTAATGGTAATGATTGTTTGTGTACTACAGTCTTGTGCTGGGAGAAATGCCATCAGCGAGCATAAGACTTGTTTTCTGGTTGTCTTCCACTGTCAGGCCAGTATGTTCTGGTACTTGTCACTGACCAGAAAGGATGAAGTTACATAATTCACATCAGGATCAGATGGTGTCCCCCAGCCTGAATGACCAATGAGTTCTAATAACTGAAATTTTGGTCTGGATTCTCAGGTATTTTAGTTGAGTAGTGAGAGTTTAATGTAGATCAGCCGAAGAACAGTAGTTTTCAGACTTTTCTTTTGCATCTTTGATGGTGCTGAAAAGTTGTGTGTGCATGTATACTAAGTCACTTCAGTCACATGTGCACCCTATGGACTGCAGCTTGGCAGACTCCTCTGTGCATGGGATTCTCCAGGCAAGAATACTGTAGTGGGTTGCCATGCCCTCCTCCAGGGGATCTTCCTGATCCAGGGATCGAGCCTGCATCTCTTATGTCTCCTGCACTGGCAGGCGGGTCCTTTACCACTAGCACCACCTGGGAAGTCCAGTTTTACTCATTATCTTTGTATAATTTGGTATTCAAAACAGCTCTTAAGATCTGTTCAGAATTTCAGTACCACCGCTGACCTGAGATATTATAAGTAGTTCCATTCTTTTCTTAAAACTATGAAATTATTTATCTATTAGTAAAATAAAAATTATTTTTTAAATAATACATTTTCAATTAGTCAAATACATCTTAAAATGTTCATTCTCACTATCTTTAGGTTACTTTTCATTTTATACCACTCTTAAACTTTCTTTTTGACTCAGTATATTTTAAGAATAATAAACAAGTAAAGCCAGTCTGGGAACGTAGGCCTTCCTCAAGTTACAAGCTGATTGAACAGCCCATGTGGCCTAGTTCCCTGACATTTGACTGGAGCCGTGGCTACCTCAGCAGAGACCACTGGTGACTTTGATTGCTTTAAACCCCAGGATAGAATTTGAGATTAGAGAACAGGTTGCCTTCTAATATGTTATTCTAGAAGTTATGTCAGTATTACAAGGGAGATAAGATATTGTTCTATGATGCCAGTTGTGTTTTTTCAGACTTTCAGACATCTTATCATATGGTCTTCTAATAATTCTTTTGGGGAACTTATGAGAAATTTTATTTTCAGATGACTGGGATATTGCTGTGGCTAGTTTATTACAAGTTACCCCCTTGTTTTCACATTCTCTGTGGAGTAACACTGTCAGATGTTACCTCATTCATACAGATGAAACCCAGCCTGAAATGGATCTTTTCCTTAAGGTGAGGACATTTATAAATTTTGTATTCACTAATTTAAAATACAAGTTAATATTGTATTCTGGTTATGATACTACTGCATCTGAACCAGATAGTTTACTACATACAAGATTACATCTTAAAGAGTAGGAGGCATCTTGGGCTTTTCTTAAGAAAATGTCTTAGTATTTTCAGTATATTCAAATTAAGTCCTTGGAACTTTATGCTTTTGAATGCTTCATTACACATTCTCCAGTGTTTAGCTGTGCCTGCTTTAGTTAATCTCTGCCAGCCCTATTCTTGAATCTGTTTCAGATTATAACAAAATGTAATCCTTGTCATGATTTTCAACTTTTCACAGCAGCCATTGGGGTTAATCTAAGGCAGGGGTCGGCAAACAAAAGCCTGTTGGCCAAATCTGGCCTGAAGTCTGTTACTGTGTAACCTAGAGCTAAGATTGGTTTCTGCGTTTTTAAATGATTGAAAAAGAAATCAGAAGAAAAATATTTTGATGTGAAAATCATATGAAATTCAAATTTTGTTGTCTATAAATTTTTATTAGAACACAGCCACACACAACATATTGTCTCTGGTTGCTTCACATTAATGGCAGAATAAAATTATAGTGGCACCTAAATGCACCACAAAAACCTCTGCCGAAACAGGCAGCTTCTTAAACTATTATTAATTTGCCATCTGGCTGTTCGCAGAAAAGTTCACCAATTTCCTTTCTAACTGAATTTTCAATAAATATGTGTGGCACATGCAATACCGTCAATATAAACATACTCCAGATTGTTGATTAATAAGTCCATTTAGCTTTCTTTTTTGATATTACTCAATTTAGGTAAACAGACACAGTATTTTGAAAACCAAAGCTTCTACTCACTAACTGAGTATACATTATTCCCAAATACATGTTGAGGGAATTACTAATTTATTGCATAGTAATAATCAACATTTACTAAGTAAGTTAATTTGTTATCAGTTCAGTCGCTCAGTCATGTCCCACTCTTTGCGACCCCATGGACTGCAGCATGCCAGGCCTCCCTGTCCACCACCAAATCCCAGAGTTTACTCAAACTCATGTCCATTGAGTCGCTGATGACATCCAACCATCTCATCCTCTGTCGTCCCCTTCTCTTGCCTTCAATCTTTCCCAACAGCAGGGTCTTTTCAAATGAGTCAGCTCTTTGATAATTTGTAATAGACCAGCATATTTTTATTTTATATCTGTTTGCTTTAGTGTTCATGGCAGACACTTTTTACTATATAAATTTATGGGTTTATGTTTGTCACCCTGTAACAATAAACAGAAGTTATTTGTAAGAATAATAATAAAAATATATACCACAGCAAAATAACTTAATACTGTACTCCTGTTGTTTTAAGTTTTATTATGAGATAAATCATTTTCTGAACTAGGAAACATCCAAGCTGCTAAGCTATTACTATTTTCAATTTATAAAGAAGTTTGCCTTTCCCCTTAAAGTTTTTTTTTAAAATATGATTATGATTTTTTTAGTTTTAAATCAGAGACTATCCAACATAACTTGTGATAAAGCATGTTTTTTTATTTTAAGTAGTATGAAGCTGACTAGATCTTCAGTTAAATAAGCTGTGCTATCTTTCAGTTTGCACATGAAAGATATTTGCTGTTTCAATTTTTTTTTAGGATTACTCACCTAAACTTAAGAGAATGTGTGAGACAATGGGATATTTTTTCCATGCTGTGTATTTTCCAATAGATATTGAAAATCAATACCTCGCTGTAAGAAAATGGGAAATTGAGAAAAGTTCATTAGTTATCTTATTCATTCATTTAACCTTACCAAGGTAAGCTGAAAATTCTATAGTTTATTATAGGGGTTAAACTTGTAAATAGAATTAAGTTTGCCAAATGAAACATAAGTTCTAATTGCATTCTTGTTTTTTTAACTTATTTATTTTTTAATTGAAGGATAATTGCTTTACAGAATTTTGCTGTTTTCCATCAAACCTCAACATGAATCAGCCTTAGGTATACATATATCCCCTCCCTTTTGAACCTCCCTCCCATCTCCCTCCACATCCCACCCCTCTAGGTTGATACAGAGCCCCTGTGTGAGTTTACTGAAACATACAGCAAATTCCCATAGGCTATCTATTTTACATATGGTAAAATAAGTTTCCATGTTACTCTCTCCATACATCTCATCCTCTCCTCCCCTGTCCCCTTGTCCATAAGTCTATTCTCTATGTCTGTTTCTCCACTGCTGCCCTGCAAATAAATTCTTCGGTACCATTTTGCTAGATTCTATATATATGCATTAGTATACAATATTTATCTTTCTCTTTCTGACTTCACTCTATTATAGGCTCTAGGTTCATCCACTTCATTAGAACTGACTCAAATGTGTTCCTTTTTATCATTGAGTAATTTCAATTGTGTTATATTTATAAGAAGTAATGGATACTTCTTTATCCATTCATCTGTCAATGAACATCTAGGTTGCTTCCGTGTTCTAGCTATTGTAAATAGTGCTGCAATGAACAATGGGATACATATGTCCTTTTCAGTTTTGGTTTCCTTAGGGTTTATGGGTAGGAGTGGGATTGCTGGGTTATATGGTGGCTTTATTCCTAGTCTTCTAAGGAATCTCCATACTATCTTCCATAGTGGTTGTATCAGTTTACATTCCCACCAACAGTGCAAGAATGTTCCCTTTTCTCCACACCCTCTCCAGCATTTACTGTTTGTAGGCTTTCTGATGATGGCCATTTGACCAGTGTGAGGAGATATCTCATTGTAGTTTTGATTTGCTTTTCTCTAATAATGAGTGATGTTGAACATCTTTTCATGTGTTTGTTAGCCATCTGTAGGTCTTCTTTGGAGAAATGTCTCTTTAGATTTTCCCCACTTTTTGATTGGGTTGTTTGTTTTTCTGGTATTGAGTTGTATGAGCTGCTTATATATTTTGGAAATTAATCCTTTGTCAGTTGTTTCCTTTGGTATTATTTTCTCCCATTCCGATGGTTGTCTTTTCACCTTGCTTATAGTTTCCTTTACTGTGCAAGCTTTTAAGTTTAATCAGGTCCCACTTGTTTATTTTTGTTTTTATTTCCATTACTCTAGGAGGGGGATCATAGAGGATCTTGCTTGGATTTATGTCATCGAGTGTTGTGGCTGTGTTTTCCTCTAAGAGATTTATAGTTTCTGATCTTAACGTTTAGGTCTTTAATCCATTTTGAGTTTATCTTTGTGTGTGGTGTTAGGAAGTGTTCTAATTTCAGTCTTTTACATGTAGCTATCTCATTTTCCCAGCACCATTTATAGAAGAGGCTGTCTTTGCCCCATTGTATATTCTTATCTCCTTTGTCAAAAATAAGGTACCCATACGTGTGTGGGTTCATTTCTGGGCTTTCTATCTTGTTCCATTGGTCTATATTTCTGTTTTTGTGCCAGTACCATACTGTCTTGATGACTGTAGCTTTGTAGTATAACCTGAAGTCAGGAAGATTGGCTCCTCCAGGTCCATTCTTCTTTCTCAAGACTGCTTTGGCTATTCAGGGTCTTTTGTGTTTCCATATGAATTGTGAAATTTTTTGTTATAGTTCTGTGAATGATGCCATTGGCAATTTGATAGGGATCACATTGAATCTGTGGATTGCATTTGGTAGTATAGTCAATATTGATTCTTCCTTCCCAGGAACATGGAATATCTCTCTATCTGTTTATGTCATCTTTGATTTCTTTCATCAGTGTCTTATAATTGTTTGTGTACACTTCTTTTGTCTCTAGGTAAGTTTATTCCTAGATATTTTATTATTTTGTTGCAATGGTGAATAAGATTGATTCCTTAATTTCTCTTTCTGATTTTTCATTGTTAGTATATAGAAATGCAAGTGATTTCTGTGTATTGATTTTGTATCCTGTGACATTGCTAAATTCACTGGTTAGCTCTAGTAATTTTCTGATAGTATCTTTAGGGTTTTTTATGTACAGTATCATGTCATCTGCAAGCAGTGAGAGCTTTACTTCTTTTCTGATCTGGGTTCTTTTCATTTCTTTTTCTTCTCTGATGGCTGTAGCTAGGACTTCTGAAACGATGTTGAATAATAGTGGTGAAAGTGGACACCTTTGTCTTGTTCCTGATTTTAGGGGGAATGCTTTCAGTTTTTTACCATTGAGAATAATGTTTGCTGTAGGCTTATCATATATGGATTTTCTATGTTGAGGTAGGCTCCTTCTATGCCTATTGTTTGAAGAGTTTTAATCATAAATGGGTGCTGAATTTTGTCAAAGGCTTTTTCTGCATCTATTGAGATTATCATATGGTTTTTATCTTTCAATTGGTTAATATGGTTTATCACATTGATTTGTGTATATTGAAGAATCTTTGCATCCCTGGAATAAACCCACCTTGATCATGGTGTATGAGCTTTTTAATGTGTTGCTGAATTCTGTTTCCTAAATTTTGTTGAGGATTTTTGCATCTATGTTCATCAGTGATATTGGCCTGTAGTTTTCTTTTTGGGGGGGTTGTCTTTGTCTGGTTTTGGTATCAGGGTGATGTTGGCCTCATAGAATGAGTTTGGAAGTCTTCCTCTGCTATTTTTTGAAAGGGTTTTAGAAGGACAGGCATTAGTGCTTCTCTGAATGTTTGATATAATTCTCCTGTGAAACCATCTGGTCCTGGGCTTTTGTTTTTCAGGAGATCTTTTTATCACAGTTTCAATTTCAGTGCTTGTAATTGGCTTGTTCATAATTTCTGTTTCTATTCTAAGAATCTATTTCTTCCAGGTTATCCATTTTATTGCCATATAGTTATTCATAATAGTCTCTATAATTCTTTGTATTTCTGCATTGTCTGTTGTAACCTCTCCTTTTTCATTTCTAATTTTGTTGATTTGATTCTTCTCTCTTTTGTTCTTGATGAGTCTGGCTAAAGGTTTGTCAATTATGTTTATCTTCTCAAAGAACCAGCTTTTAGTTTTATGAATCTTTACTATTGTTTCTTTCATTCCTTTCTCATTTATTTCTGCTCTGATCTTTATCATTCCTTTCTTTCTGCTATGTTTGGGGTTTTTTTTTTGGTTCTTTTTCCAGTTGGTTTAGGTGTAGAGTTAGGTTGCCTATTCAATGTTTTTCTTGTTTCTTGAGGCAGGATTGTATTGCTATAAACTTTCCTCTTAGAACTGCTTTTGCTGCATCCTGTAGGTTTTGAGTTGTCATGTTTTCATTGTCATTTGAATCTAGAAATTTTTTGATTTCCCTTTTGATTTCTTCAGGAACTGTTGGTTATTTAGAAACATATTATTTAATCTTCATGTGTTTGTATGTTTTACTTTTTTTTTCTAGTCTCATAGCATTGTGGTCAGGATGCTTGATATGACTTCAGTTTTCTTAAATTTACTGAGGTTTGATTTGTGACCCAATATGTGGTCTATCATGGAGAATGTTCCATGTGTAGTTGAGAAGAAGGTGTATTTTTCTGCATTTGGATGGACTGTCCTAAAGATATCAATAAGATCCATCTCATCTAATGTATCATTTAAAGCATGTTTCCTTATTAATTTTCTGTTTTGATGATCTGTCCATTCTTGTGAGTGGGGTGTTAAAGTCTCCTACAATAGTAACCGTAATACGATAACGTATTATTGTCAGTTTCGCCTTTTATGTGTTAATGTTTGTCCTACATATTGAGGTACTCCTATGTTGGGTGCATAGATATTTACAACTGTTATGTCTTCCTCTTGGATTGACCCCTTGATCATTATGTAGTGTCCTTCCTTATCTCTTGTAATATTCTTTATTTTAAATTCTATTTTGTGTGATATGAGGACGTTACTCCAGCTTTCTTTCATTTTCCATTTGCATGGAAAATATTTTTCCATCCTCTCAGTTTCAGTCTATATGTGTCTTTAGGTCTGAAATGGGTTTCTTGTAAACAGCATATAAATGGGTCTTGTTTTTGTCAGTCTGAATGAATTGGAGCATTTAATCCATTTACACTAAAGTAATTATTGATATATATGTTCCTATTGTCATTTTCTTACTTTTTTGTGGTTTTATTTTGTAGATCTTTTTCTTCTCTTGTATTTCTTGACTATATAAGTCCCTTTAACATTTGTTGTAAAGCTGGTTTGTTGGTACTGAATTCTCTTAACTTTTGGTTGTCTGAAAAGCTTTGGATTTCTCCATCAGTTTTGAATGAGATCCTTGCTGGGTAGAATAATCTTTGTTGTAGATTTTTCCTTTTTCAGTACTTTTAATATATCCTGCCATTCCCTTCTGGCCTGCAGAGTTTCTGCTGAAAGATCAGCTGTTAAACATATGGGGTTTCCTTGTATGTTACTTGTTGCTTTTCCCTTGCTGATTTTAATATTTTTTCTTTGTGTTTAATCTTGTTACTTTGATTAGTGTGTATCTTGGCATGTTTCTCTATGGATTTATCCTGTATGGGACTCTTTGCACCTCTTGGACTTGACTGACAAACCCTTTTCCATGTTGGAGAAATTTTCAACTCTAATCTCTTCAAAATTTTTCTCATACCCTTTCTTTTTCTTGTCTTCTTCTGGAACCCCTATAATTTGAATGTTAGTGTGTTTGATATTGTCCCAGAGGTCTCTGAGACGACCCTCAGTTCTTTTTATTCTTTTTACTTTATTCTGCCCTTCAGAAGTTATTTCCACCATTTTATCTTCTAGCATGCCGATTCCTTCTTCTGCTTTAGATATTCTGCTATTGATTTCTTCTATTTTTAATTTCAGTAATTGTGTTGTTTGTCTCTGTATCTTTATTCTTTAATTCTTCTAGGTCTTTGTTAATTGATTCTTGCATTTTCTCTTCTGTTTTCAAAGTTTTTGATCATCTTTACTATCATTATTCTGAATTGTTTTTCAGCTAGTTTGCCCGTTTCCTCTTCACTTATTTGGACTTTTGTGTTTCTAGTTTGTTCCTTCATTTGTGTATTATTTTTCTTCCTTTTCATTATTTTTATTTAAACTTACTGTGTTTGAGGTCTCCTTTCCCCAGGCTTCAAGGTTGAATTCTTTCTTCCTTTTGGTTTCCGCCCCACTATGGTTGGTGCAATGGTTTGTGTAAGCTTTGTGTTGGGTGAGATTTGTGGGAAGTTTTTTTTGTTTGTATTTCCTCTGATGGGCAAGGCTGAGTGAGGTGGTAATCCTGTCTGCTGATGACTGGGTTTGTATTTTTGTTTGTTGTTTGGATGAGGTGTCCTTCATAGGGTACTACGGGTGCTGCTGGATCTTGTATTCAAGTTGTTTCCTTTGCAGGAGTTCTCACTATTTGATACTCCAGAGGGTTAGTTCTCTGGTCATCTAGGGTCTTGGAATCAGTGCTCCCACTCCAAAGGCTCAGGGCTTGATCTCTGGTCAGGAACAAAGATTCCACAAGTGGCTTATTATGGCATTAAGTGAGATTAAAACAAATACCCAAAAATAAGAAACTAAAGATGAACCCCAGATAAATGGCAGTTACAAAATCAGGCAAATAATAATTAAAATAATGGAATATACACATATACATATACACCCATAAGCAAAATCAAAACAGTACAGGAAAAATAAAGTTCAATAGATTGACCAAGCAAACAAAGAAAACAAAAATTATATCTAACGGTTAAGAACTAAGCTAACTAAAGCACAAACTAGAAAACAAAACTAAAGCAAGGTGCCAAGTGGGGAATAAAGCAATGAAAATAAAACTAACAAATATGTTGAGAGGAAAGGAAAGAAAGAATAGATATGCAAAATTAAATAGAGGTAGATAAAGGAGACTTATATACACTAAAGCTTAACTTCAATGTGAAAAGAACAGTAGGAAAAGCAAACAAAGAATAAATGTAGGAAAATAATAATAGGTTTTAAAAAACTAATATTAAAAAAGGAGAAAAGGAAAAAAGGGAAGAGGAAAGGGGAAGAAAAAGAAAAAAGAAGAAAACTCCACAGAACTGCAAAAGCCCAACACAGAAGCAGAGGTTTATAACAAAGAAAATCGTGATTGAAAAAAAAAAATCAAAAGCTTAATTAGATTTCATGATGCCAATAAAATCAACAACTACAACAGGATGGGTTGAGGGGAAAGGACAGAAAAGGAGACAAAGGAAAAAAAAAAAAATCCAAAAGAAAGTACCGAACAAGTTAAAACATAAGAATAATAAATGTTTTTCTTGAGTCACTGCTGTTAAGATCCTTTCCCTCACTGGGAGTCACAGCCCAGCTCACCTCCCTAGGATACCCTCCAACACTGTGCTGGTCTCTGGACCTGCTGTGGGGGCAGCTCAGGTTCTAATCAGGTTTTATTCCTGTGTGTTCTTGCCTCCAATGTCCACAGCTATCAGAACTAGTGTGTTTTCTTTTGTGGGAGCTCTCAATGTCCTTCTATATATTCCATAGACACACAGTTTGCCTAGTTGTTCAAGTGAATTTAATCTGCAACTAGTACAGCTAGTGGGAAGGTTTTGGGTCTTCTTCCTTAGGCACCCTGCCCCTGAGTTTCAATTGTGGTTTTATTTCCACCTCTCTGGGTCGTCCACTGGGGTTTGCTTCTGAGGCTGCCCTGGAGGACTTGGGTCTGTCCCAGAGAGGGCCAGTTGCAGAGGTGGTACAGCTGCTTGGGTTGCAGGGGTTCTGGCAGCACCAGGTACTCAGGGGAGTTGGCAGCTAGGGCAGCAGGAAATATAGTTTTCTAGAAGAGTGCAACCAGTAATGGCCAAAATACTCCAGTGTTCTTGCCTGGAGAGCCCCGCTTATAGAGAAGCCTGGCAGGCCACAGTGCACAGGGTCGCAAAGAGTTGGATGTAACCAAAAGCAACCCCGTGTGCATGGAGGCAAGACTTTTTTTTTGCTTGTGGCAGCTCTGCCCAAGCGAGGGTTTAGCATGAAGGTGGTGCAGATGCTTGGTTTGCAGGGACTTAGCAGGGCCAAGTCTGCAGGTTCACAAACTGCCTTCACTGCAGGCGTTACGGCCCTGTCAGTCTTTTTTCAAGCCTCTGGTAGCTGGCGATCAGAAGGCCTCTTTGGCTAGTCTTTCTCTGTAGCTCCACACATTCAGACACAGGGGGCTCCCTTGCCTACGGTCCTTCTCTGTAGTTCAGTGCATCAGGTACATAGAGGCTGGGGTCCTACTCTGTAGATCGGTGAGTCAGGCACTTAAACAGTCACCCTGGGTGGCGTCCTACTCTAGTTCGGGTGCGTCAGGGGCTTGGTGGGCCATTCTCTCTATTGTTCATCTGCCGATGCTGGCAGTGGGAGAGAGAGGCTATGATGATGGCTCTACCCCCTACACATGACTCAGTAGTATTGCCTTGCTTCCATGGCTGCCTGGCTGCATGGCTTTCCTTCACAGGCGTTTCCCACCACAATCTCCCTCACATCCCCTCAGTCCATCTGTCTGCAGTCAACAGCATTCCTCGCCCTAGGATTGCTCCACAATCCCTAAATTCCAGCTCTCAGCCGCTGCACCTTCTAGGGGATCTGCGTCCTTGTCCAGGATGCATAGGGCTGCAGCAAGGACTGTCTGATTCTCATGGCATTTAGGCTGCCACAGATCAGCTGGTTCACTCTCATAAATGTTTCTCCTCTGACTCAGACAGTTGCCCCAGGGTGTGGATTGGACCCCTGCTTCAGTTCTCCCACCCACTGTGGGCAGTTCCAGTCCTACTAACATTCCTGTTTTTCCTCCTAGTTCCTTCATCCTACTGAGTTTTTGTGTGGTTCTGTATATTCTTTTCTGGTGGTCTGGTACTCCTGTCTGCTCTCAGCTTATGTTCTGCACACACTTCTGTGTCTGAAGGTGTATTCCTGATGTATCCGTGGAGAGAGATGTACTCCACATCCACCTACTCCTCTGCTATCTTGTTCTCTCTTTCTAATTGCATTCTTATAATCAAAGACAATCCTTGAAATTCAAAAAATTCTATGACTTTTCATACTTAAATATTAATAAAAAGTTTCACACTGTTAGGCTTGTTTTTGATAGGTTATAAGATTAACATCATTAATGTAAGATCATTTTAATCAGGGGTTAGCAAACTATGGCCCTCAAGTCAAATCCAGTCAGTCACCTGTTTGTATAAAATTTTATTGGAACACAGATACGTTCCTTTATTTGTGTATTGTCTACAGCTGCTTTCACAGTGTACCACCAGTGTTGACTATTTCAGCAGAGACAGTGTGTCCTGCAAAGCCTAGAACGTTGGCTAGCTGACTCTTCACAGAAAAGGGTGGTAACCCCTGATTTCAGTAATTAGCATTAACCTTCATTATTTTCTTTGTTCAGATACAGATTGAGAGGCAATTGAACACTTGTAGAAGTGTTAAATCATACTTTTAATTTGCTGAAGAGGTAACTACTTAAATCCAGTAAAGTGAGCGATTTTCTTATAATGTGAATATAATCACACCAATGAATCTAATCTGCAAACAAAGTTGTTCTTTTTTTTTTTTTTAACCAGTTAGATATATAGATAGAAGACAGAACAGGATAGATAGAAGGTAAAATAAGGGGTTAAGTTTTCTTACTATACTTTCTTTCTGATTGGATTTAATCCTTCCAAAGCATTTTTTTCTCTTTTTATTGAGGACCAACTCTGACTTTAACTGTGTATGGAAGTGTTTGGAGCCCTAAGCTTTACTAGAGACTCTGCAGTATAACCCATCCTTGATCCTTAGAACTATAGTGTATAGTCTGGATAGCCAGAGGCCAGGTGGCCGGGGAACCACCTGGTCAAGGAACCTTTTCCCAAAACAAGTTTGAGGATTCCTTCAACTTGATTTCCTCTAGTTGGAGTTCTTTACCTCCCCTCCCTGTTTTCCTTTCTTGTTTTGTTTTTTTATATTTATTAAGAATATATCCTGTTTTATATTTAACATATGGGTAATATTTTATCTCAGACAGTAGTATTTGTCATTTGTTGTTTTTCTCGTTAATTCTTTAATCTTTGTAACCATGTTTTTTTTTCGGTTTTCCTCTTTGTTTTTTCTTCTGTTTTGTATTAGGGCTGGTATTTTAGTTTTTTAATGAAAATTCTGAATCGTATAATGGCTTTCCCTTGTATATACACACTTATTTGCCTCCCTAGACAAACTTTGACTTAATGCCTTTTAGAAAGGGAAATTGTTTATAGTTTTCCTTGTGATATAGAAAATGCTAATAGTCTATAAGATTTCTAGAATTTAAATAGGAATAGTACAAACTATAGTTATAGTTATAGTACATTGTAACAGAATTTCTTTTTAACCTTTACCTTGGTCAAGATTTTTACTGGCTGCCTAGCCTTTCTCAGTTGCCTCTGGATCTTTCTTACAGTGTATCTGGGGTATAAGGATTCAGATCATTTATGGTATGAGTAAAGACTAAAGAAATAGAGAAGAGAAAATCTTGAAACCTTGAGGCTGATAATATTTGTGTTTTAACTTGAGAATTATATAATTGTAAACGGAATTAGGTTTTCCATTTATTTGCAAAGTCTCATGAGTCTGGTCCATTATTTTGAGCAATGTTTAACAGTATTTTTGAGAAGTTTTTAAAACAAATTATATTTAAATAAAGTTATGTATGATTTTAATTTAATTTATTGCACAGTTTATTGTCTGCTATTGTCTACTTTGTCTGCTAGTGAATATACTGTACTTTAATATAAGATAGAACAAAGCTATAAAAAACATCCATTTTTGGAGTTTCACTTGTTCTGCAGCAGGGCCTTTCCTGGCCACTTGTCATTGTAGGAAATCCCCTTCTTGGCACTTAGGTAAATAGACTATCTGTGTGCTGCCACCGTGCAGTGTAGCACAAGAAATACTGATTTCCAATCTAGCCTTTTATTGGAAGATTGTGAAGAAGCTTTTCTGAAAAACCCCGAAGGCAGACCACGATTAATTTATCATCGTTTGGAGGATGGGAAAGTCAGTTCTAACTCTGTCCAGCAACTGATTGATCAAGTTTCTAACCTGAACAAGACCAGCAAAGCCAAGGTAAAGTTCATCGGTTGTTTTTAAGAACATTCTTGGGAGAGCAGTGTGCTGGGACAAAAGCCATGAGGTGGAGTGAGCCTGGCATGTTTGAGGAAAGAAAGGAAGCTTGTGTGGCTGGAGCAGAGTGAGTGAGGGGACGTGAGTAGGAGAGGTCACAGGGGGCCAATCCTGAAAAACCTTGGTTTTTCTTACTTACAGCGAGGTAGGGAGCCACTGAAGGACTTTAACCAAAGAGGAAGAAATGCTGTTGTGACAAGGCTGTCTTGGGTGCTGTATGGAGAATTGACTGTGGTTTGAAGGGAGGGTAGTGGATGGGGACAGAGCTGGAGAGCTCCTGCTGTTATCCAGACGAGAGTTGCTGGTGGCTCAGACCAAAGGATGTGATGAGAAGTGATAGGATTCTGGATAAATTTTGACAGAGTCAATAAATTTCCTAAGAGATTAGTTGTGGACTCTGAAGGAACTAGACACGAATAGTGATATATACCTAAAAAGTGTATGATATGTAAGTGAACAAATCAGAATCATTACTGTGCATTTTTCTCAAGCACAGAGTCCTTCTATCTATTATAGGCCAAGGATCAGTGTAAGGAAGAGCCTTTTCCTGGTAACCCTTTCTGAGGGCTTTGGGAAAAGCCAAAAACTGATGAGGAGGAGAAGGATTTGATCATCCCTAGATGCAAAGCAGAATCTATTTTAGAATAGAGATTACAGGCTTTGCATTACTGCTAGCTGAGATAACTTGATGAATGTTTATAGTTAATGATAAGAATGCAATTAAACAACTCTAGGGTTTTCACAAAGTTTCTGTTTCTGTATGTCCAGCCAGAAAATAAGATCAAATGTGAATACAAACATTTTTCTTGAGGTCAGCATAATACAGTGAAGAGTCTAAGAAACAAAGAGTACATTTTTATTATAGTTAATCTCCAGAGCCATTTCATCCTATTTTATTTTGGTACCAGCCTACGTTACTAGATGCTACAAGGGAAGTTACTTATTCTCTAGATACTGCTTTTAAAAATTAGTATACCACAGGTTGAATTTTTTTATATAGGAGTCACAATCTCTCTACTATGATTATAAATTTAAATGTAGGCTAAACTTCTTTGCTTTGTTTTGTAGAATTATAGTTTTACTGGCATGAAGATGGATTTTGAATGTTATATATATTGAATGGTACAGAAATACATAAGATGAATTAGCTGTTTAATTCATGTGTGTGTGACTGTGTGTTTAAGAAAAAAAAAAATGCCATTCAGGACATCAAGAGAAGGGACATTCAGCAGAGTGATTAAAACAATAAAGGCTGGTATTTGGCTTTGCCTAGCTTTGGAATGTTCATAACCCAAAAGGTGAAGTGATTAGCACGGTATCTACAAGTTTTTACCTGAAACAAAACTATGAGAATTCAGCCACTGGAGTTTTCCTAAAAAAAAGACTTCCTTTCACCTGGGGCCAAGCCCCCCAGCCAAACAGGGAAGGAGCTGAGAGTGGCAGTTGTGGGGGTACCTTGTCCTCTGCACCACCACCTGCTCCCCAGGTGCAGGCCCCCTCAGCCTTGGCACATGGCCCCCTCCCCCCACCACTCCTCTAGATCATTCTATAAATAACCCCCAGATTTGCTGAGTACCTAGGCCCCAGATCCACAGAGAAAAGCAGAGGAAGCCCCATTAACTCCCACTAAAGAAAGGCTGGTTTCCCCTGACCCCAACCAGAGACCCCAACCCTTCCATGTTTCCTCAGGTTATCCTGATTACCCTTCCAAAACACATAGGCAGAAAGCAAGCAATATTCAGAGAGGGCATTTATATGAGCCTACGTGTTGAGGTTGCAGGACAAGAAGAAAAAAACAAAAATTATTTCCCCCAAGGCTGTGAGATAAAAAGAATCAAGCCAAACTTAGGAATACTTGCCACAGTCTCTGCTCCACATGATAAAATCTGCTTCTGTTTGCAGGCAGAGATGGAGGCTCCATGGCCTCGCAGCACACCCAGGGATGTAGACGCTGCTACCAGGCCCCAGCACATACCATCCCACCTATCCAGGCCCTTAGTCGGTTCCTGCTCTCTCGTGTCACAATGGTCAGCTGTGTGCATTAGTCCAGACAAAGTGGATTTTCAGTGGTGATACCAGGTCCTGGACAGAGTTTTGGCATCACCAATACCAGTCACTTTTCCAGATGGACACATGAACCGAAAAAAAAAAAAGAGAAAGCATACGTTTTGTTTTATTTGCAACATTGTTCACACAAAATCCCTTGCGTGACCTTAGACAAGGTATTTAACTTGCCTCAGTTTCCTCTTCTAGAAAATGGAGAGAACAACAGTGCCTTCCTTATAGGGTTGTGAGGCTAAGTGAGCTATATACATAGAGCGCTTAGAACAGTTCCTGACACGTAAGCCTGTGAAAATGTTCAGTACCACCTCCTCCTCCTGTTAGTATTGCTTTTTCTTGTTGTTAAACTTCTTTTTTTTCCCCCCCAGATCATTGATCACTTGGGAGATCCAGCAGAAGGAGTCTATAAAACCTATATTTATGTAGAAAAGATTATTAAACAGGTAAATATGCATTCCCTGTAAGATTTTATCTCAAATATCTTGACTGATTTCAATAAAATTGAGTTTTCCAGAGAAAATCACTTGTTTGCTTTTTTGAAAACAATACCTGGGTTGTGTGCCCTTGTTTCTGGCAAGAGTCCATCCTGTAATATTGTTGTGACATTCCCAGTACCGTGTATCTGTATCTCTGAGCTCACAAACGGTTTGATTCTTTAATACCCATCAGGTATAAAATGGATTACAACAGTGGTAGGTAAAAAGCAAGTATTTGAGAGATAATGTTCATCCTGTTCAGCAGAGAATTTCCTCAGGTTCTGTGTGCACCTTGAGTTTTTGTAAATAGAAAAATTCAGGATGGATTTTACTATCCTCCTAACCGTAGAGAGGAGTGAAAACATACCTCTGTGTGTCTGAGGTCACGGATCACAGAGACATCTCAAACTAAAAGTTTCTATGGTATCTCAGTATTATCTTGAAACTGTATATGAGTTAAATATTTTGCTTGATATTTACCTGTCTTTGTTTTTAATATTAAAAATCATTTAAAATTATGTATCAGCAAAAATGCTAATAATGATAATAAAAAGTGTTCCCTATCTTCAAGTAAAATGGGCACAAGAAGATGTTTAGCCTGTGTTTATTCTTACCTGCTGACCTCTCCCTCAGGGTACTGGGAACCCTATTTGAGAAGTAAGGGTTTAGATTACTTTTTAAAAATTAACTCGTGTTAAAGTATGGAGGTATGTTATTAGAGAAAAAGAGTGAGCCCTGAAACAAGATGAATTAAACAGAATAAATGGTAATAAATGAAAATGGACATATTCACCAACTTTACCACTTGTAGGACAATATATTTTCATTGATTAATATAAAGAATAGATATCACAGCAGAGATATTTAACATCAAAAAACTCTATCTTAGTAATTAAATTCTTATAAAAATGTAAAGCAGCATATATCTTAGACATTAGCACAGTCTTTAAAATTGTTCGCTAGCCAAATACAACCCTATTGTGTAATATTTTTCAGAAACCAGAGTCCCTCTAACTTTAATGAAAGAGAGAGGTCTTTGTTTTTATTATTTTAATATTTCTTTGTGTTGTTCTGTTAGTCAGTCAGTCGTGTCCAACTCTTTGCGATCCCATGTACTGTGACCCACCAGCTTCCTCGGTCGATGGATTTCTCCAGGCATGGATACTGGGATGGGTTGCCATTCCCTTCTTCAGGAGGTCTTCCTGACCCAGGGATTGAACCTGGGTCTCCTGCATTGCAGGCAGATTCCTTACTGTCTGAGCCACCAGGGAAGCCCTAATATTTCTTTACTTTTATTTTTAAACTACTGCTTAATTTTATAGTTATAAATTGATCCCTGGAGGTACCATAAAAGGCCATAGGTTTGAACTTGCCCTCCAAGGTAGATGAGGGCCGCCTGAGGCCTGTGTGCTGACTGTACTGTACAGGTCTTCACTTCCTTCATTCACCTCTGTGTGCTTTCTCTTGGTGTTCAGGACATCCTGGGCTTTGAAAACACAGACCTGGACACCAAGGATTTGGGCAGTGAAGATTCTATTCCAGAAGAAGATGATTTTGGTGATGTTCTGTGGGACATACATGATGAACAAGAGCAAATGGAAGCTTTTCAGCAAGCTTCAAATTCAGCCCATGAGTTGGGATTTGAGAAAGTAAGCATTTGGTTTACAGTTCCAACAAAAATCAGTTGCACTTAAAAGCTGTAACATAATTGTGGTTTAATCTAATTTTAGTCAAGGTTAAGGACTGTGTTAGTAACTTCCTCATGGCTTAATTATCCATGTTGAGACATGTGCTTAGGTTTGTATCATGTGAAAAAAAGTGAGATTCAAATATACTTATGAACATCAAACATGTTTAGTTAGATTGTGCTTGTGTGCAAAGTCACTTCAGTCATGTCTGACTGTTTGTGACCCTATTTGCCATAGCCCACCAGGCTCCTCTGTTCCTGAGATTCTTCAGGCAAGAATACTGGAGTGGGTTGCCATGCCTCCCTCCAAGGGATCTTCCCAACCCAGGGACTGAACCCGTGTCTCTTATGTCTCCTGCTTTGGCAGATGGGTTCTTTACCACTAGTGCCGCCTGGGAAGCCCTCGTTACAGATTAGGATTTATCAACTATATGTTTATTATGCTACCATCTGCAATTCTCTAAGATAATATACCTAGGAAACCTGATAAAAATAGTAAGGCTATCTATTCTTCCAGTTCCTAGAGGATTCAAAATATCAAACATCCAGAAAACAAAGCAGAGTAGTTAATGCAATAGGCAGATCTGTCCTTCAGCATCTTTAAATATCTAAGCTAATAAACAAGACTAGAAGTGTACAAAGAATCTATCTTCAAGTTTAAAAAGCACTTAATATTTTAAAATTAATAAAAGAATATCTTAAAGAATATTACAGTAACTGTCACTAATAGCTATGTTTTTATAGAACTTTTAATGGCTTTTATAATTTAGACTGTCAGTTTTATGTCTTGGTTCCACTGTTTCCTCACTATGGCTTTTGATCAAGCCACTTAGCTCTAAGCTTTGACTTTCTTGTGTATAAAATGAGGATGACTAATAGAACCTACCTCACATGGTTGTTGGGGGTACTAAACCAGATCTTGCACATAAAGCATTTGACACGGTACTCATCACATGGTAATGTTAAATTGTTATTTCATAAGGAAGGCAAGATATCACTATTTTGTAATTGAAGAACCTAAGGTTCAGATTATAGTTTGCCTATGAGCCTACAGAGTGTAGATTGCAGATGTAAGATTTTAACTTAGGTCTTTCTGGCTATAAATCCTACGCTTTCTTCTGTGGCAAGGAGTCTTAATTTGGGAAACACAGGTCTATAAAAAGACTTCATGTATGTGCTCCGTAGTATCTGACTCTTTGCTACCCTATCGACTGTAGCCTGCCGGGCTCCCCTGTCCATGGGATTCTCCAGGCAAGAATACTGGAGTGGGTTGCCATTTTCTCCTCCAGGGGATCTTCCTGATCCACAGATTGAACCCAGGTCTCCTGAGTCTCCTGCATTGGCAGGCAGATTCTTTACCACTTTAAGCCACCTGGACTTTAGGTAGGGCCATGAACTAAATCGTTAGGTCATACAACCTAACAATTTACAAGGTTTATGAGGTCATAAATCAAACAAGCCCTTTGTTTCTTGAGAAGCATCATTTCTATCAGAAATATTTGAATTCCTGGGAAATATGATATGACAAACAGAAAAACTGATTGAAAAACTATACTAAGTAATTATTTATTGTAATTGCTAGAAATGTCTGCTACCCTAAAGCTCACACAAACTACTTATTACACATTCTTTTGATTCCTCATCAGTTATCGTTTACACCACTGGTACACTTAAACATCCTAACCCCCAAGATGACTTTGGAAACTCCTTTATAACAACTGAGATATTGCAGTTTTCTGAGCAAGTTCCTTTTCAGCTCTGAACCAAGTTTTCCTATCTGGGAAGGCCTCGGAAATAAGAGTTCTTGGGCTTTGCATAGAATTCACCCAATTTCAAAAAGATCTTAGGTGGCCTGTCATAACTTGATTCTCTGTAGCAAGTTCGGTGACTCCAAGGCTTCAGATAAGGCCTTCTTATTGTTTCTTAGGAATCCCTGGAAACTGAGATGGTCTTCAGAACAGGTATTCTTCTGACCAGGAGATATAGAATGCCTGCTGATGATTCCCTCAAGGTCTTCTGTGGTTCTTTCCAAGGTTCAGGAGCTCAGGGTAATACAGTAGCCTCCCTGCAACATTCTGCAGAACATCTGAATGGTGCAAAGCCCCACAGTGATCTGAAAGGCTGCCCTTCATCCATTAATTTACATTAATACTGTAGCAGAAGAAATTGGGGCCCATTCTTAGTTTACTCCTTTGGACATATTTAACCAATCATAAAAATAAGCAATTATGAGGGTACTACTGAAAGTAGATTAAAATCTATTAAAGTAGATTAAATCTATTAAAAGTAGATTTCATTTTTTCTTGCAGCTTTTCTCCACTGATTTCAGATAATCGGAAATTGACTCTATTTAGTATTTGAAGAGGCATGTTCTTCCTCACAATATACAATTTAAATTTATTTTTATTTCTAGTACTACCAGCGCCTTAATGATCTTGTGGCAGCACCAGCACCAATTCCACCCCTTCTTGTATCTGGAGGACCAGGCTCTGGAAAGTCCCTTCTTTTATCAAAGTGGTATGATGCAGTGCAATTAAACAGTTATTTTTGTCATCATTTGAACTATGGAACTCATTCAACAAAGTGAATTATTGCATGTCTACCTTCCTGCAGGGCCTGTATTGAATATTAAAAAAGCAAAAAGAATAAAATAACAGACTCATGCCCTGAGAAATATATAACTTGAATGTTAGAGAGAAGATACAGAATGAGAAAGGAATAGCATTTGTGATTGTGTACATAAACTATGTTGTTGTTTAGTCTTTAAGTCTGACTCTTGTGTGACCTCATGGATTATAGCCTGTCAGGCTCCTCTGTCCATGGGATTTCCCAGGCAAGAATAGTGGAGTGGGTTGTCATTCCCTCTCCAGGGGATCTTCCCAACTCGGATCGAACTTGTGTCTCTTGAGTCTCCTGCACTGGCTGGCTGGTTCTTTACCACTGTGCCACCAGGGAAGCCCACATCAATTATATAGGTCAGAGCTAAGGGAGTGGTCAGTATCAATATCAATAGCCTCAGACATGCAGATGACACCACCCTGATGGCAGAAAGCTAAGAGGAGCCAAAGAGCCTCTTGATGAAAGTGAAAGAGGGAGTGAAAAATCTGGCTTAAAACTCAACATTCAGAAAACTAAGATCATGGCATCTGGTCCCATCACTTCATGGAAAATAGATGGAGAAACAATGGAAACAGTGACAGACTTTATTTTCTTGGCCTCTAAAATCACTGCAGATGATGACTGCAGCCACAGAAATTAAAAGATGCTTGCTCCTTGGAAGAAAAGCTATGACCAACCTAGACAGCATATTAAAAAGCGGAGACATTACTTTGTCGACAAAGGTCTGTCTAGTCGAAGCTATGGTTTTTCCAGTAGTCATGTATGGATGTGAGATTTGGACCATAAAGAAAGCTGAGCACTGAAAAATTGATGCTTTTGAACTGTGGTGTTGGAGAAGACTCTTGAGAGTCTCTTGGACAGCAAGGAGATCAAACCAGTCAATCCTAAAAGAAATCAATCCTGAATATTCATTGCGAGGACTGATACTGAAGCTGAAGCTCCAGTACTTTGGTGGGAAAGTTTGAAGGCAGAAGGAGAAGGGGATGACAAAGGATAAGATGGATGACATCAACAACTCAATGGACATGAGCTTGAGCAAGCTCTGAGAGTTGGTGATTGACAGGGAAGCCTGACATGCTGTAGTCTGTGGGGTCACAGAGTTGGACTGAGCAGTTGAACTGAACTGAAGGGAGTGGTCAGTGTGACAAGGAATTAGGTGAATTATAGAGGCATGTACCTTTATTTTCAGTTACTGGGCTCATCTTTAAAGATTAATTGGGATTTTAAATATTTGAAATAAGACAGACTATTTAGAGTGAAATAAATCATAAAGAATATAAAAATAAAGGATAATCTTTACTATGAATATAAAACTAGTTCTTTGAATTATGGACTAAGTTTCCTTTAAGCTAATAAACTCTTATTTTAGTTCATCATGTTATTTAAAAACAAGAGGTATTCATAGTTATTTACATTGAGGAGTTACCATATGTTATTTCCTTTTTATTGCCCTTTTATTCAAAGTTATATTTCAAAATATTATTTTTGTGCTTACCATAGAAACTTCTTTCTTCCTAGGTTAATGTTCATTTTACTAATACTTTAACCTCAAATGTATAGTATTTTGATTAACATTAGTCACATCAATTTGTAAGTAAAATGAAGCTATAATTTTTAATGGTTTATTTAAAAGAATCTAAAAGTGGAGTAAAAATGGAAATTTCCCACATTAATTCAAAATTAACTGATCGTGTAATTACTAACAGGTAGCAATTGATGCTTCATGCATTGTGAATTCTTTTTTGTTGACAGTAAAGGAGGTTTATCATTCTTACAAAAGGTCTTTTTCTTTCAGGATCCAATTACAACAGAAGAATTCCCCTAACACACTAATTCTTTCTCATTTTGTGGGGAGGCCCATGTCAACCAGCTCAGAGGCTTCCTTGATTATCAAACGACTGACTCTAAAGGTAGAATATACCATTTTTGGAGTTAGTTACTACAATTTTTATTTAGATTCAGAAGTTGTCTGGCCTGAGGACCTGCTAATAAACTAATTTTCAGTATTACCCATTTGTTTTGGTTTTGCATAAGGTTAAAAGTATATTTAATGCTATTGGGTCCTTGTGGTGACAATTTTGGTTTAAAATGCAGAGATAGAAATCGTTCTCACCAGCTGTGTGATAAAGCGTAGCTACTTTAACTTGAATGTGTCCTCACCTTGCAGTTGATGCAGCATGCTTGGTCAGTATCTGCTCTGACATTGGATCCTGCTAAGCTTTTGGAAGAATTTCCACGCTGGCTGGAAAAACTCTCTGCCCGTCATCAAGGCAGCATCATCATCATTATTGATTCTATAGATCAAATTCAGGTATGTTTTCACTTTGTAACCTGTTGATGCACTCAGAAAGAGACAAAAATATCAGTATCAGTAATGACAGATATTTAAATCATCATCATTATTGATTCTATAGATCAAATTCAGGTATGTTTTCACTTTGTAACCTGTTGATACACTCAGAAAGAGACAAAAATATCAGCAATGACAGATGTTTAAATCATGTTTGTAAGAAAAAAATGTTGATTTTGTTTATTTCTGCTTAATTTATAGAGAGGAAGCATGTGGATAGTACAGAAACACACACACACACACATATATATATGCCAGTAGACACTAGTATCTTGTTGGGAAGGACCAACTATATTTTCACAATTAGCAAATATTGTTCATTTTTACATAGTTTTAGGGCTTTGACATTTCCTTACATGCCCAGAATTCAGATCAGTGATGGTAGTGTTTTACCACTTGTTCTTCTAATATTCTGAGATAAATAATCCCCAAATAAGATTTTACCCTTAATGAGAAATATAATGAGAATTTCATTTTAATTGGAAAGCTTTTGAAATATTTTAAATTAATAGACGGAATTTTGTTTTTATATATTTAAGCAAGTTGAAAAACACATGAAATGGCTGATAGATCCACTGCCTGTGAATGTAAGAGTAATTGTTTCTGTGAATGTAGAAACATGCCCCCCAGCATGGAGGTAAGCTGCTAACATTAGTTATTTCTGGCTACGTGAAATATTTTAAGTAGAAAGAAAGGTTTTTGATACGTGATTATTTCTCATATTTTTCATGTAAGTGGGAGTGAGGATAGGGAGAAGTGGACAAATTCAGGAAAAGGATACAATCTATAGCATTTTGTGGGAAGTTAGATCTGAGATGTGAGGGAGAAGACTAGGATGGCCCCCAGGTTTCTGGCTTGAGAAATAAAGTAAATTGTGGTTCCATGAACTAAGATGGGAAACACAGAGGACAGGCAGGTTTGTGAAGGAAAAGTCATGAGTTTTGTTTTCAGACATGGTTTGTTTGAGTTGGCAATTATAGCTCCAATTGGTGATTTCTGTCTAGTAGGCAGTTAAATTTATGGGTGAGGAAAGCAAGGGAAGAGCTGGACCAGGAAAAATAAGACTAGCCACCTGTGATCCTGAAATGCAAGTCCAATACTTAAAAAGGGATGCAGTGGTTGAGTTCTTTGAAGTGGTGTTTCTCAATCTATTTTGTCTCTCTACCCCAGGAGCCTTTTTGGTAATGTTCTTCCTAATCACCTCCCTACCAAGAAATTTTAATATCACACATATACCATATATAAATTCATGAACATAAACAGATATATGTGTATTTGTTGTTCAGCTGCTAAGTCATGTCTGACTCTTTGCAGCCCCATGGACTGCGACATGCCAGGCTTCCCTGTTCTTCACTATCTCCTGGAGTTTGCTCAAACTCACACCCATTGAGTCAGTGATACCATTGAACCATCTCATCCTCTGTCTCCCCTTTCTCTTCTTGCCTTCAATCTTTTCCAGCATCAGGGTCTTTTCCAGTGAGCTGGCATTTTCCATCAGGTAGCCAAAGTATTGGAGCTTCAGCTTCAGTCCTTCCAATGAATATTCAGGGTTGATTTCCTTTGGGATTGACTGGTTTGATCTCCTTGCTGTCCAAGGACTCTCAAGAGTCTTCTCTGGCACCACGATTCGAAAGTATCAATTCTTTAGCACTCAGCTTTCTTGCAAAGATTAAAAGTATACTCAGTGCAATTGGGTCCTTTTGGTGACAATTTTGGTTTAAAATGCAGAGATAGAAATATTTCTCACCAGCTGTGAGAAACATGACTCATATCCATACATGACTATTGGAAAAAGTATAGCTTTGACTATATGTACCTTTGCTGGCAAAGTGATGTTTCTGCTTTTTAATATGCGGTCTAGGTTTGTCATAGTTTTTCTTCCAAGGAGCAAGTGTAATTTTGTGCAGTCACTGTCCACAGTGATTTTGGAGCCCAAGAAAATAAAACCTGTCACTCTTTCCACTTTTTCCCCAGCTGTTTGCCGTGAAGTGATGAGCCCAGATGCTATGATCTTGGTTTTGACTGTTGAGTTTTATAGCCAGCTTTATCACTCTTTCTCCTTCCTCAAGATGTTCTTTAGTTCCTCTTTGCTTTCTGCATTATGGTGATGTCATCTGTATATCTGAGGTTATTGATATTTCTCCCAGCAATCTTGACTCCAGCTTGTGAGTTGTGCAGCCTGACATTTTGCATGATGTACTCTGCATATAAGTTAAATAAGCTGGGTGACAATATACAGACTTGAGGTACTCCTTTCCCAATTTTTAACCAATCTGTTGTCCCATGTTCAGTTCTAACTGTTGCTTCTTGACCTGCATACAGGTTTCTCAGGAGGCAGATAAGGTGGTCTGGTATTCCCATCTCTTTAAACATTTTCCACAGTTTGTTGTGATCCACACAGTCAATGGCTTTAGCCTAGTCAATGAAACAGAAATGGATGTTATTCTGGAACTCTCTTGCTTTTTCTATGAGCCAGTGGATGTTGGATATTTGATCTCTGATTCCTCTGCCCTTTCTAAATCCAGCTTGTATATCTGGAAGTTCTTGGTCCCATACAGTTGAAGCCTAGCTTGAAGGATTTTGAGCATAATCTTGCTGGCATGTGAAATGAGCATAATTGTACAATAGTTTGAACATTCTTTGGCATTGCCTTTCTTTGGGATTGGAGTGAAAACTGACATTTTTCAGTCTTGTGGCCACTGCTGAGTTTTCCAAATTTGCTGGCATACTGAGTGCAGCACCTTAACAGCACCATCCTTTAGGATTTGAAATAGCTAAGCTGGAATTCCATCACCTTCCCTAGCTTGCTGGGGAGGGGAAATCTTACACTTTTTATGTATAAAGCACAGATTTGTGGTTTATAAAAAGTGTAAGATTTCCCTTCTCCAACAAAGAATTTCAGCACTTCATTGAGACTGGACGTTATAGGGTATTAAATTTGACTGAATTACAAGCAATGTTTGGTCAAAGACTATGTCTGGCACTATTCCTCATAGGTACCAATACTGACGTTATTTTACTGATCGTATAGAACATAGAACTAGAAATGTTTTACCAGTTTACTGTCAATATATGCGCATTTATCTTATAACAGTGTTTGTTGTGATTAATTGCTAAAAGTGATGACATGCATGTTATAACATGTATAAAGGAAATAATATTACTATGTTTAACAGAGATTAATTTTATGAAGGTAGTATAAAAATTAATTCTTATAATGGAGTTTGATTTGTATTATGGGAAGCTTTGTTGTTTCATTAGAAAAGAATTTCATTTTTTCTTTTTCTTTAAATAAAAGGCTGTGGCCTACACTTCATCTTGACCCTTTAAATCCAAAAGATGCAAAATCTATTATAATTGCAGAATGCCACTCTGTAGACATTAAATTGAGTAAAGAGCAGGTAAGTATTTTTAATTTTGCTGCTCTCTTTTACTCTCTATAGCTTTCTTTATTTAAAAAAAAATACCTTATATGAGACTTAAAATTCAATATAGGAACTCTATGTGGTTCCAAGGAAAATTGGAATTTAGTTATTACTTTGTTAAATGGATTTTCCCTTAAACTAATAAGATATAGAACAAGTAATAAAAAAGACTGGTCTTAAGGCTTACTTTACTGTATTATATTAAGCAGTATTTTAAAAGTGAAAAAGCATTTGTATGTTGACAGCACTTGTAGTTTACCATAGCACGGCAGTGATGCCACTGATGAGCTGGCAGGAACTGTGTTATTTCTTCAGGGACATTTGCTGATGGCTCAGTTGTAAAGGCCACTTAATTCCAGGGTGGTTTTGTATTTTTGTTTTGTTTTGTTTTGTTTTTTTGGTTAACTGGTACAGGAGAAGAAGCTAGAACGACACTGTCGTTCTGCTACAACCTGCAATGCTCTTTACGTCACTCTTTTCGGCAAAATGATTGCACGGTAAGTGGTAGTTATTTTATGTCACCTTCAGCAATTTTGTGTTTGCTGCAGAATGCTTCCTCACTGTGTGAAACAGAACTGATCATTATGGCAATCTCTCAGGCCACTAAGATTCTAGTGTTCTAACTGTGATGCTATGACTTGACTGTGATACTGTAACTTGACATCCATGATAACGTGGTGACTGAAAATTGCTGGCCCTTGAATATCAGAACTTGTTGGAAATATTTGTCTGATTTTCATCACAGTAACCTTTTCTCAACTTGGGGCTGCAAAAGAAGGCAATATTTGTTCTAAATTGTCACCTTGAGGCCCGTAGTTTTGGGAAAGTGAGGAGGCAAATGAGGCATAAAAAATGTTATTTCTGGTGTCTTTCAATATCAGTAGATAGGTGTATTGGTAGGAATTTTTAATTGTCTCTGTTCCCACATCCTGATAAACATTTCATCTTACAGCAGAGACTTCTATTTTAGACATTCATTTGTAATGTGCCCTTATATAAGCAGTAGAGGATTTTACTACCTTTACTTCTTCAGGACAGCCTCACCTTACTTTGTCTGTTTGCAACCAGAGGTAAAAAAAAGAAAGACTAATACTTGTTTTGCTATTCATCAGAGTAGGTTGTAATCCTAGCACAATTCATATTGGGAAAACTGAAACTAGCACTGTTGTCTCTCAATTCCACATTCTCACCTGAAGCACCAAATTTGAAATGAAAAAAATCTTTCAAAACTTTGAATTGCCTGTGATATTTTCACTGACCCCTCCCCCTGTCCCCAGAGTTGTAGCAGTGGCTTGCATGAGTACAATTCAAAAGTGTTAAGTCATGCATTTCGTATTTTTTGAAGTAATCTCTTTTAAGAGGGACTATGGACCATTTTTTTTTTTCACGATTCTTTACATATTAAAAAAAGAAACCACTGGTAAATATCATGTAATGTTTTAAAACAAACCCTATCTACTGTTTTCTTTAAGCTGGTGTTTTCCAAATTCTGGTTCTGTTTGTTTAAATTTAGTTTGCATGGCTAACTAATAATACTTATTTGTAATTATTTTCTTGCTTCCTGTATGTAGGTGGCACGCATCTAGATGTACCATGTCTTATTTTTATGTTCCATAGTGTGCAGTAATTACTTGATACGTAGTTAATTCCCAGCATATTGCATTGAACTAAATGGTATACGAAAATAACTCTGATGATTCTAGCAGTCCCATAAAACTAACGTTTTCCTGGGCCGTGTTTTATCGAATTCCTGTTGTCACCAGTTGAACAGTATAAAAATGATAAAGTAGAGCATTGTTTTTATTTACCCCCAATTATTCAGTTGTTGGCAGACTGTAAGAAATTAAATCTGTTCTCAATTCCAACAGTGCTGGGAGAGCAGGCAATTTAGATAAAATCCTTCTTCAGTGTTTCCAGTGTCAAGACACTGTTTCATTATACAGACTTGTTCTGCGATCTATCCAGGAGTCCATGGCAAACGATACAGATAAAGAACTAATGAAACAGGTAAAATGTAATAAACTTATAAAGGGAAGATTATTTTGCCATGTTTGGATTTGTGTGTGAATTGAAGTAAATGGTAAATCCCTGTAATGTTAAATATGTTTCAAGCATATACTATACCCACTGCCATAGCGTGCTTATGACCAGAAGTGATATCTCAGGGAATCTTCATTTTCCTGATTATCATGGAGATTTTTCATCTTTTCATGCTTCTTGGCTATTCTTGTTTCATCTTCTGTGAGTTGCTGGGTCAGGTCCTTTACCCATTTTTTAACTGAGTTGACTTTTTCTTGTTGATCTGTTAGTTTTTAAAGGTTCTGCATATTGAATACAAATTCTTTGTTATAGAGTTTACAAATTAATGTCTTCCCTGTTCTTGTGTTTTAACCTTATGACATCATTATACAAAGTTTTATTTTAATAAAATGAGATTTATCCACAGTTTCTTTTATGGTTTATGTCTGTTTATCTTTTTTTTTTTTATCCTTTGCTGTCATAAAAATGATTTGATATTTTTCCCTTCAAAATATTTTACAATTTTGTTCTTCATGTGTAAGTCCTTAATGCACATTACATATTTTTATTTATTGTGTGAGGAAGGAATCTACTTTTTTTTTGCTATGCTGCACAGCTTGCAGGATCTTAGTTCCCTGACCAGGAATTGAACCTGGGATACTGCAGGGAATTCCCAGGAGCCTAATTCTTAATCTTTTAAAATATAGCTAGTTAATTGTTCATTTTACTTTATATCTTTTCTACTGATTTGGAATGCCACCTCTCAGGTATCAAGCTCATATAAAAACATGAGTCTGTTTCTAGGCTCTTCTGTTCCAATTTACTATTCCTTATCAATACCACTGTCTTAAGTATTAGAACTTGAAAGTAAGCTTTGATATTTCATTGGGCAAACCCCCTCTTAATATTTTTCATAGTTGTCTTGGCTCATTTCCCATGTGTATCTTTAGAGTTGGCTCAGCGAGTGCCATGGAAATTCAATATGCAATTTTTTAATTGGAATTGCACTGAATTTAGAGGCTAATTTGGGAAAAATTATCTTATATCTTCTCCTTCATGGAAAGCTAGATAGTTCTCCATTTATTTAGTCATCGTCTTGACTGATTTTCAAATAACATTTTATCTTCTGTCCCATAAAAATTTTGAACATCTTTTGTTAAAATTTGTTTCTAATGACTCTGTAGTAGTTAAAATAACTTGTAAAACTTTTTTTGTTGCTGGTTATTCAACTTAGTTTTTGGAAATTCACTAACAACCTTGCTGAGCCCTTATAGTTTTAACCTGAATCCATTTTTGTGTTTATTTCTCAGCCTGGGGGGGTTCCTGTAGGTTGGACTTTTCATTCTACCTCTAAGCCCACAAGCTTCCTTCCTTGTCTTCTTGTTCTGCTATTTATCTATCTAAATTTTCAGTTTCCTATTTGGGATACTTGGGGGATTTCTCTTTCTTTTCTGAAGGTTCAATTATGATTTTAGAAATGTTTTGTTACTTGTTGTTATCTGATATTAAGAGGCATTTGTACTAAGAGGGTTGTTTTCTTCCACCATCTTCCCAGAATTGGAACTCTATCATTAGTTTTATTAATACATTTCCTGAAGTTTTAATTTCACTAAACTTTTTCTATATGTATATTATCTTTGGCATGCTACATTTTATATGTACACTGTCTTATTCTTGATTAGTGTCTTTTGGAAAGTGTGTTTTAGGAAATCTGTTTCTTGGCTTATTAAGTCACTTGAATGATAAATTTGAATAAGTTATAAGCTGAAAATAATTATGGACATTTTAATGGCTATTAGTTAACAATAGAGGTACTGTATAATCACTGTTAATTTATTTTATCTACCTAGATTCTCTGCCTTGTAAATATTAGTCACAATGGTGTGAATGAGTCAGAATTGATGGAACTCTATCCTGAGATGTCCTGGACTGTCTTGACCTCCCTTATTCACAGTTTACACAAAATGTGTTTGTTGACTTATGGTTGCGGTTTGCTTAAGTTTCAACATCTACAGGTAAATGTTTTCTTAGTAAAGTTTTTTCACTTATTGAAATGTCTACATATCATCACATATGTATTATGCTATATAATACCATATTATTTCAAATATTTCAATTAAAAGACAAATTGAAATCTCATTTGGCATTACAGATATTTTTCCAGTAATTTTAGGTTAGATACAAAATTTGGCTAATATTCTTATGAAGTAAATACCTTTATGAAATGGCTATTACTTTAAAAAGTAGTTTTTTCTGAAAGAGAAAAATGTTTTTTCAATTTTATGTTTCATTGTATTGTTGGTGTATTATAATGTTTTAAGAGCTTGGGTTCTGTTACTCTGCCTCAATTCACAGCCCAGCTCTTTACAGCTTAATGTAACCCTGGACAAGTTCTCTGAGCCTTGGGCAGATGTTTTTAGCTTACCTCAAGGGTTGTGAAGATAATTAATTGAAATGGTAAATAATTAATTTGTCTTGGTGAAGTCCTAAACATGATTTCTAGCACCTAGTAAATAATGACTAATATAACTCTTTTTTTTGTACTGCATAAGTTGCATCTGTTAATCCCAAATTCCCAATCCTTCCCTCCCCAACTACCCCTTCCCCTTGGAAAACACAAATTTGTTTTCTGTGTCTGTGATTCTGTTTCATAGATATGTTTGTTTGTGTCATATTTTAGATTCCACATATAAGTGGTAATCACAGTTTGTCTCTTTCTGACTTCGCTTAGTATGAAAATCACTAGGTCCATCCATGCTTCATTTTAATTCTTTTATTTATGGCTGAATAAATATTCCATTGCATATATGTGCCATGTATTTTTTATCCATTCTCCTATTGATGGACATTTAGGTATTTTCCATGTCTTGGCTATTGTAAAGAGAACTACCATGAACACAGAAGTGCATGTATCTTTTTGAATTACAGTTTTTTCTGGGTAAATGCCAAGAGTGGAATTGCCAGATCTTATGATTACTCTATTTTTAATTTTTTAAGAAACCTCCATGCTGTTTTCCATAGTGGCTGTACCAGCTTACATCCCTACCAACACTATGGGAGGATTCCCTTTTCTCTACACCCTCTCCAACATTTGTTATTTGTAGACTTTAATGATGGCCATTCTGACTGGTGTGAGATGGTACCTCACTGTAGTTTCGATTTACATTTCTCTAAAAATTAGCAATAATGAGTATCTTGTCATATGCCTATTCACCATCTGTATGTCTTTGGAGATATATCTACTTAGGTCTTCCACTCATTTCTTGATTGGGTTGTTTGGTTTTTTTTTATTGAGTTGTATGAGCTGTTGGTATATTTTGGAAACTAAACCTCTGTTGGTCACATCATTTGCAAATATATTCTCCCTTTGTTTGTTTATGATTTCCTTTGCTGTACAGAAGCTTATAAATTTGATTAAGCCCTGTTGGTTTAGTTTTGCTTTTATTTCTATTGCCTTGGGAGACTGACCTAAGAAAACATTGGTATAATTATGTCAGAGAATGTTTTGCCTATGTTCTCTTCTATGAGTTTTATGGTGTCATGTCTTATATTTAAGTCTTTAAGGCATTTTGAGTTTGTTTTTGTGTATGGTGAGAGATGTGTTCTAACTTCACTGATTTACATGCAGCTGTACAGCTTTGCTAACACCACTTGCTGAAGAGACTGTCTTTTCTCCATTGTATTTTCTTGCTTCCTTTGTCGAAAATTAATTGACAGTATGTGTGTGTGTTTTTCTTGGCTGTTTCATTCCATTGATCCATAGGTCTGTTTTTGTGCCAATATCATGCTGTTTTGATTGCTATAGCTTTGTAGTATTGTCTGAAGTCTTGGGGGGTTATGCCTCCTGCTTTGTTCTTTTTCCTAAGGATTGCTTTGTCAATTCTTTGACTTTTTATGGTTCCATATAAATTTTAGGATCATTTGTTCTAGTTTTGTGAAAAATGTCATGGGTAATTTGGTAGGGATAACATTAAATCTATAGTTTGCTTTGGGTAGTATGTCCATTTTAACAATATTAATTCTTCCAGTGCAAGAGCATGGGATATCTTCTATTTTTTTGAATCATATTGTTTCCTTTATTAATGTTTTATAGCTCTCAGCATATAAGTCTTTCACCTCCTTGGTAAGATTTACTCCTAAGTAAATTTTTTGCTATGACTTTAAAAGGAATAATTTTTTACATTCTCTAGTATTTCATTGTTAGTGTAAAGAAATACAACTGATTTCTTTATGTTAATCTTATATCCTGCTATCTTCCTGAAATCATTGATCTGTTCTAGTAGTTTTTGTGTGGAGTCTTTAAAGTTTTCTATATGCAGTATCATGTCATCTGCATATAATGACAATTTTAACTCTTCCCTACCAATTTGAATACCTTTTACTTTTTTTTTTTTGGTCTGATTGCTGTGGCTAGGACTTCAAATACTATGTTGAAGAGAAGTGAGGAGAGTGGGCATCTTTGTCTTCTTCCAGATTTTAGTGAGAAGGCTTTCATTTTTTCACCACTGAGTATTATACTGGCTGTGGGCCTGTAATAAATAGCTTTTATTATGCTGAGATATGTTCCCTTTGGATCTACTTTGGTAAGAGTTTTTATCATAGATGGATGTTGAATTTTCTCAAATACTTTTTCTGCCTTTATTGAGATGATCATGTGTTGTCTTTTCTTTGTTGATGTGGTATATCACATTAATTAATTTGCATATATTAAATCATCCTTATGATTCTGGGATGAATCCACCTTGGTTGTGGTGGTGTATGATCTTTATGTATCATTGAATTCAGTTTGTTAATATGTTGTTAAGAATTTTTGCAACCATATTCATCAAAGATGGCCTATAATTTTCTTTTTCAGAAGTGTCTGGTGTGGTATCCAGGTGATGGTGGCTTCATAGAGTTTCTTTGGGAATGTACCTTTCTCTTCAGTCTTTTAGAAGAGTTTAGAAAAGACTGGTATAAGGTCTTCCTTGTATGTTTGGTAGAATTCACTTGTGAAGCCATCTGGCCTTGGACTTTGGTTTGTAAGGAGTTTATAAATTACAGATTCTATTTTACTTCTAGTTATTGGTCTGTTCAAGTTATTTATTTCTTCTTGATTCAGTTTTGCTGGATTGTATGTTTCTAGAAAGTTGTCCATTTCTTCTAAGTTGTTGAATTTGTTGACCTGTAATTGTTCCTAGTATTCTCTTATGGCCCTCATACCAAAAAATGTTAAGTCCACACAGGCTACACAGGGATGCTCCGACATAAAAATGGTCCTCCAAGACCACAGTAGATAACTGTTTCTCCTAAATCCATAGAGTAAGAGAAATATAAGTAAAACGAAGCAGAGGAACCACTCCCAAATAAAAGATCAAGAGAGTTCTCGTTAAAGAACAAACAATGAGACAGACTTCTTCAATCTAATAGACACTGAAACAACAAGATAATGAAAATACTGAAGGAATTAAAAAGGACTATTCATAGTAATGTAGGTTACTGTACAAAGAGACTAGAAACTAGAAGGAGGAGCCAAGAAAAATTAGAAAATTCACTTGCTGAAATGAAAGCTGGGCTAAAGGTAATGAAGAGCAGAATAAATAATGCAGAAGAATGAATAAGTGATCTGGAAGATAGAATAATGGAAATCACCCTATCAGAACAGCAGACAGAAAACCAAATGAATAAAAAAAAAGCAATATAAGAGACCTATGGGATACTATAAAAGCATGTCAGTCTACACATAGTAGGGATCCCAGAAGGAGAAGAAAGAGAAAAGGGGGGTTGAAAATATATTTGAACAAATTATGCCTGAAAATTTCCCAAACCTAAAGAAAGAAACATATCCTCCTGTGTACAGGAGGCACAGACAAGATAAACCCAAACAGACCTATATCAATACATCCTATAATAAAAAATGGCAAAAGTTAAACATAAAGAGGGCTAGAGAATAAGGGGTGACAGAGAATGAGATGGTTGGATGGCATCACTGACTCAATGGACACAAGTTTGAACAAACTCTGGGAAATAGTGAGGGATAGAGAAGCCTGGATTGCTGCAGTTCATGTGGGCGCAGAGTCAGACATGACTTAAAAATTGAATAACAACAAAATATAAAGAGAAGATACTAAAGGAAGCAAGAGAAAAACAAAGAGTTGATTATAAGGGAATCCCCATAAGGCTATCAGATGATTTCTCTACAGAAACATTATAGGCCAGAATAGAATGACAAAATATATTCAAAGTCCTAAAACAGAAAAATCTGTAACCTAGGATACTCTACCCTCCAAGATTATAATTTAGAACTTTTCAGATGGGCAAAAACTTAAAAAAAAACAGCAATACTAAACCCATCCTAAAGGAAATATTGAAAGGTCTTATCTAAATAGGAGAGAAGTAAGAATCAAGAGGGAAGAGAAAACCACAATTGGAAAGTAAATCATTGAAATAAGCTGGTTTGTTAGTTAGTCACAAAGTCATGTCCAACTCTTCTGCAATCTCATTGACTATAGCCTGCCAGGCTCCTCTGTCCATGGATTTCCCAGGCAAGAATACTGGAGTGGGTTGCCATTTCCTTCTCCAGGGGATCTTCCCAACACAGGGATTGAACCTGCATCTCATGCATTGGCAGGCAAATTTACCACTGAACCACCAGGTACACAGATATTTAAAAATTTCTGTGAAAGTGGTAATAACCACAACAAACAGCAAAAGGACAAACATGAAGATATAAAAGAGGACATCAAGATCATAAAATGCGGGGGATGAGCATAAGAAAATGTAGATTTTTTTTCCTCTAGAATGTGTTTGAGCTGTATAACTACCAGTCTAAAGTAAGCAGATATAGGAAGGGGGTTAGCATACATGAAACATAGGGTAACCACAAATCAAAAACATATAATAGATTTACAAAAACCAAAGAGAAGAGAAGAGAAGCATAATGCAAAAGAAAATCATCAAACCCCAAAAGGAAAAAGGAAAAGAAAGGAACAAAGAAGAAATATGAAATCATGGAAAAACATGATTTAAAATAATAATAAATACATTTCTATTAATAATTACTTTAAATGTCAATGGACTAGATGCTTAAATCAAAAGACATGTAGTCACAGAAAGGATAAAAAAAGAGTATAGAATATGCTGCCTACAAGAGACTCATTTTAGGGCAAATGATACACATAGATTGAAAGTGAGAGGTTGGAAAAAACCATTTCAAGCAAATGGAAATGACAAGAAAGCAGGGTTTACAATATTCATATCAAACAAAATAGACTTTAAGTCAAAGGTTATAAAGAGAGATAAAGAAGGATACTATATTATGATAAAAGGATCAATACAATGAGATGATAGTACACTCATCAACATATATTCAGTCAATATAGAAGCAACTAAATACATAAAACAAATACAGACATAAAGGGATAAATTGATGGGAATACAATAATAGTAGGAGACTTTAACACTTGACTCACATCAATGAACAGGTCTTTGAGACAGAAAATCAGTAAAGCAACAGACAGCCAAAATGATACAATATAATAGTTAGACTTAGTTGATATTTTCAAGACATTACATCAAAAATAGCAGAATACACATTCTGTTCAAGTGCACCTGGAACATTCTCTAGGATTGAGCACATGTGTGTGTGTGTGTGTGTGTGTGTGTGTTCAGTCCTGTCCAGTTCTTTACAACCCCCTGGACTGTAGCCCACCAGACCCCTCTGTCCATGGAATTTTCCAGGCAAGAATACATGGATGAGTTGACATCCCCTTCTCCAGGGTATCTTCCTTTGAACCCGCATCTCGTAAGTCTCTTGCTTTAGCAGGCAGGTTCTTGATCACTAATGCCACCTGGGAAGCCCTTCAATGCCATGGTTAATTTATATATGTAAACTAATATAAATAAATTCTTTCATTTGAGTATGCGGTGTTATATGTAGGTGTGAAATATTTGTAATTTCACAGGCTTATCTTTCTCCTTTGTAGTATTAATATATCACTTAAATATAGTTTGCTGTTTTTAGTACTTTTGCAGTCCACATTTCAGATTTTTAATGTATTCACTAAAAGTTTGAATTGTATTATATTTTGAGTTCTAACAAGAATTCTCATGTCAGTTGTCACATAAATATATACTGAATTTTTAAATATTTTAATGCTATTTCTATTCTACAACTATAAATTGAAATAATTATAAATTTCATTTTAAAAATTCATTGTTAGATATACAGTGACTTACAGAAAATAGAGTGTGATATTTTTTCTTTTTCTCTGTAGGCTTGGGAAACAGTGAGACTAGAATACATGGAAGGCCCCACCATTATTGCTTCATATAGACAAAAGCTAACCAACTATTTTACCATGCAGCTAAGGTATTACAAACGTCCATTTTGTTGTTCTTAGCTTCTGCAACACACTATACCTCTGTGTCCTTATTTTTTTCTTTCTTGGAATAACAACGTATAAAAATTTACTTATTATTTTAAAGGTTAAGTTCTCTCCTGTTAATGCCAAAAGAGCAAAATATAATTATGCAAGTCAGTCTTTTAATATTATGCTGAAGATTTAAGTGAAATCAATGCAGGATCATTTTATTATTTTTATTTTATTCTAGTTAAAGAGTTTAAGTAGTTAAAAAATATGTGTATGTCTATAAATACCTGGGTGTGTCCACTGATGTTTTTTTTTTGATAATTCAATTTGTGTCCCTTGATGGTTTTTTTAATAGTTCAATGCCTACTCTATAGGTATAGGAAAATACCTATAGAGTTTGATCAGTGGTCCTGAATATCACTTTATTTCCATAGTTATGTTCATAAAGTTTCTGATTTTTACCTAATTTTCTCAGTATTATTCATCGAGTCAGGGACAGGATATATATCAAATATATATCTCCTCCTTTAACATTTGCCAGTAGTCTTCTGAAGCATTCTCACTGTGGGACAGTACTGTTGAATGTTGTCCCTTCTCTTCTAATAGTCAGGACCGAGTGACTTGGAGGAGTGCAGATGAACTACCTTGGCTTTTCCAGCAGCAGGGAAGTAAACAGAAGCTGCATGACTGTCTTCTTAACCTCTTTGTGTCTCAAAACCTCTATAAAAGGTAAAAAACTTATTTGTAGGACATCTTTCCCCAGAAAAACAGATTCAAACAGTTGTTCGGTGTAACGGGAAAATGGCATTCTTCATTTAAAAATTAGTCCACTTTCAGTGGTAACCGTAATATAAAACAATATGGGAGAATTTTTAAACAGTTTGCGAATTGCCACGTCTACTTTTCCCAAGAGGTAAACAAAAAAGATGCTGTGCTGTGCTTAGTCACTCAGTTATGTCTGACTCTTTGCAACCTCATGGACTGTAGCCCACCAGGCTCCTCTGTCCATGGGGGTTCCCAGGCAAGAATACTGAAGTGGGTTGCTGTGCCTTTCTCCAGGGTATCTTCCCAACCCAGGGATCGAACCAAAGTCTCCCACATTACAGGCAGATTCTTTACCATCCGTGCCACCAAGGAAGCCCAAACAAAAAAGATAAGAGTATTGTTTTTATAAAATCAGAGCTGGAATGCTCTTGAGATAGCTTTGTATCTTAATCTTTCACTGAAGCAGGTTTAAATCCAGACCACCCAGAGAGGTAGTTCATGATGTCTACTTCTTAGGGCATCCAAGTATTTTAAAGTATAGCCTTCAAACTAGACTTTGGGCTCTTCATAGGATCTGACTGGTGTCAGAATTTAAAGAAAGCCTTACCCTTTTCTTATAATAATCTTTTTTAAGTTTTTATTCTATCTTTTAGGCTGTACCATGTGGCATGTGGGATCTTATTTCTCTTACCAGAGGTCAAACCCACATCCTGTGCAGTGGAAGCACCAAGTCTTAGCCACTGGCTAAGGGAAATCCTTTATGTCTCATTGTCATCTCTTGGTGTGTCTGAATTTGCCTCTTGCAGAATCACCTTTTTATAAGCCAACCTTCTGACCTCTAAGTCCCACCTCCATCTCACCTAGAAATTTAGACACTTCTCATAACTTAGCTGCATGATTTGTTTTGTTCCTTAATGATCTCTCTCAAATTTCTTTGTTGCAGCTCATAAATTATTTCTCATCTCCATCCAGTTTCTCATGATTTGAAATGAGATTTATCCCTTAGTTTAACAGCTCTCCATCCTACTTAATACCATCTACAGATGAATAAGCTCACTTTTATCATTCCATTCCTTGATGAAAATACAAAGCAGGTATTCTGACAGCTTGCCTGTGCTTTGTTTCTTCTGTTTCTATTTCCATCATTTAAAATAATTTTGGGGTGAACTCGGCAGTTGACTGCATATCATAAAAAGTCTAAACAGGATTCTGATAGGATTCCATTGGTGACTAACCATAATGGTATTAATGGTAACAGCCAACACTATGGAGTACTTGCTACATGCCATGATCTCCTTAAAGCAACACTTGAGGCAAGTGATGTCGGTGTGCTCCTTCTGCAGTCGAGAATGATGAGGTAGGAGAGAACACAGCTAGAGTGCTGTGGACTCAGATGGCAGGCCCAGTTTACACCTTTACCTCACTACACTGGACTGGCCGCCTAATACAATCAGTAGCTTGATATGAGTTTGTGGAATCTTCACTCAGTAGTGGGGTTTAACATTTCTTTTTCATTATATCACTGTTATTTGTTGAAACAGAGGACATTTTGCTGAGTTGCTGAGTTATTGGCAGTTTGTTGGCAAAGACAAAATCGCAATGGCAGCAGAATACTTTGATTCACTGAAGCAGTATGAGAAAAACTGTGAAGGCGAAGAGAGCATGGTTTGCTTAGCTGACCTTTATGAAACCCTGGGGCGATTTCTCAAGGATCTAGGCCTTCTCAGTCAGGTAACTTCAGGGAGTTAGAGACTGTGTGGGTCTTCGTGTTTACCCTTTTCTCCTTCCTAGGAATTGATGTTGCTTTCCTTTGTTGTGCTAATCAGATGGCAAATCTTATAGGATTTCACTCACATTAATTGGTCTTTAACCTTTTTCTTCCCCAGGCTGTTGTGCCTTTGCAGAGGTCTCTGGAAATTCGAGAAACAGCTTTAGATCCAGATCATCCACAAGTAGCTCAGTCTCTCCACCAACTCGCAAGTGTGTATGTGCAGTGGAAGAAGTTTGCCAATGCAGAACAACTGTATAAACAGGCATTGGAAATCTCAGAAAATGCCTATGGTTCAGACCATCCACATATTGCTCGCGAACTTGAGGCACTTGCAACTTTGTACCAGAAACAAGATAAGTAAGATTTCAATTAGTAATTCTCTGGTTTTTTGACAGGGAATTAGAGTTCTTAATGTACTTATGTGGGAGGCATTGTTTTGTGGCTGTGTACTTTTCTTTATCCTGTACTTTCCTTATCGTATATTCTTTTGAATCCACCATATTCAAATATTATTCTTGGTCTGGGTCTTCATGGGGTAAACAAAATTAGAACTGCAAGGTTCATCTCTGTTTCAGAGACAAGGTTCAGATAGGACAGAGCATGGACTTTGGAGTGAAAATGAGCTCCTTTGCTGACTGGCTTTGTAATACTGAGTACTGCTAATACAGGGGACAGCAAACCATCACCCACATGCCCAGTCCAGAAGGTACCCCCGTTTTGGACCTAAGGTTGTAGTGGAACACAGCCATAGTTTTTTTTTTTTTTTTTTACATATTATCTGTGGCTGCTTTCATGCTTCAACAGTAGCTTTTTAGTTTCAACAGCAATCACATAACCCACAAAGGCAAAAATGCTTACTATCTAGCAGTTTACAGAAGTTTGATCCCTAGTATAATACATCCTCTGAAAGGTATCTCTTCTCTATCTGAAATCATTTCTTTTGCTCAATCATAAGTGACACATATTGGAATTTTTTAACTTCTAAAAATATTGTTTCACACAGATTTTGTGTGAATTTTCCATTTCTGTGTGACCAAAAATTAGTTGATATAGCAAACTAAAGTTTTGAATTTTCATTTAATTGGATTGCATTTTAGAGATTGCCTTTTAAACTCAAAATGAGTTTAATCAGCTAAAAAATAGTTAAACGTCAGCTAGTTGGAAGACTTGGTCTTTTAGTTGCTAAGTCATGTCTGAGTCTTTTGTGACCCCATGGACTATATCTCGCCAGGCTCCTCTCTGCATGGGATTTCCCAGACAAGAATGTTGGAGTGGGTTGCCATTGCCTTCTCCAGGGATCCATTTCCCTTCTCCTGACTCAGGGATTGAACCTGCATCTCATGCATAGTCAGGCAGATTCTTTACCACTGAGTCCCATGGAAGCCCACTTGGAGGACTAGATTTATTAGATTTTGCTTTGTGAAAGTTTTTGTTTAAGATTTTTCATTCCATATGACTATCACTTCTAGAAATAATGTTGTATTTAATTAGCAAAAAAAAGACTTTACGTTGGTGCTTTATTTCACTGAAGTATGACACTTTGGACATGTTGCTTTCCTTTGACTTACTTTTTTTTTTTTTTAAGATATGAACAAGCTGAACATTTTAGGAAAAAATCATTTAAAATTCGCCAGAAAGCTGCAAGGAGAAAAGGCAACTTGGTAATGAGAGATTTCTTTTGTGTTGTATTTTGAACAAAAAGGAAAAGAACATCTCCGTATCATAATGTAGATGCATAAACCTCACATATTTAAAAACTTTTGACTTTAAAAATTGATTTCTAGGGAAGTACTAATTAATATTTTCTAGTTTAAAATACATGTTTAAATATTAGTATCACTGAGAAGTACAAATTTGTATAGTTTAAAAAGTGGAACTATATATTTTGGTAATCATTTTATACTATATACATATGTCATATCATAATGTTGTACACTTTAAATTTACACAGTGTTATATGTCAATTATATCTCAATAAAGCTGGGGAAATTTTTTTTAATTTTTAAAAAGTAGAACTATATAATCCAAAGACTAGATTTTAGTGTGAAACAATTATATGCCAATAAAAATTAACAAAAATGATAAAGGTTAGATTTTAGAAGATGAACTTAAAAGCTGTTTCAATTTTTTAAAGAGCTGGAAAAGAGAATAAAAGAAATTTAGTAAACATTTAATGTTACATTCAAATGCCAAGACATTATTATCCTTAAGTGCAAAAAATTTTTCATTTTTCTAAGCTACTGATAAAATAAATATAGCATATTTATTTTAACTTAAAATGCTATATTGTTTTTTATTAAAATGTATTTCACATCTAACATTGTGTAAATATAAGACATACAACATATTTATTTGATGCATTTATATATTGTAATATGATTATGTCACATCACAAAATTATTTCTTTTTTGTGGTTGGAATAATTAAGATCTAGTCTCTTAGCAAGTTTGATGATTATAATACAGTATTGTTGCCGTTATTCCCTATGCTATACATTTGATTTCCAGGACTTACTTGTTTACTAGTTGCAAGTGCTTTGTGCAATTTTAAGTTCAGTTCAGTTCAGCCGCTCAGTCGTGTCTGACTCTTTGCGACCCCATGAATCACAGCACGCCAGGCCTCCCTGTCCATCACCAACTCCCGGAGTTCACTCAGACTCACGTCCATCGAGTCGGTGATGCCATCCAGCCATCTCATCCTCTGTTGTCCCCTTCTCCTCCTGCCCCCAATCCCTCCCAGCATCAGAGTCTTTTCCAATGAGTTAACTCTTTGCATGAGGTGGCCAAAGTACTGGAGTTTCAGCTTTAGCATCAATCCCTCCAAAGAAATCCCAGAGCTGATCTCCTTCAGAAAGGACTGGTTGGATCTCCTTGCAGTCCAAGGGACTCTCAAGAGTCTTCTCCAACACCACAGTTCAGAAGCATCAATTCTTCAGCGCTCAGCTTGCTTTATAGTCCAACTCTCACATCCATACATGACCACTGGAAAAACCATAGTAGTACCTGGTATTAAATGTTTAGTAATAGGGTTAATAAATATATGCACATTAATTCTGTTTCCTAATCTTTTTGATGCATGTAGGGATTCTGTTCATTTTGCTAAAATATCACAGTCATTTTCACAAAATAGTTTTAAATGAATTTAAGAATGTGATGTCACTGGGAAGTATGTATATTTTTTAATAATCATTAGAGTAATTCAGTATACTTAAAGTAATTGTCATCTACTTTAAAGGAAACAAAAGGAGAAAGGATTTTTTCAGAACCCTAGTATATCCCTTCAGAATCAGAGATTGCACTTTGTTGATGATTGTTGTGAATTTCTGTGTTTCTCCAGTATGGATTTTCCCTTTTGCGCAGACGGGCCCTACAATTAGAAGAGCTCACATTAGGCAAGGATACACCTGACAATGCTCGGACCCTCAATGAACTGGGTGTGCTCTACTATCTTCAGAACAACCTAGAGTGAGTACCATACTGTTAACACTGGAAACAGGCGTTCGTTTCATCTCTTAGAGGCAAAGCTGTTTTACATTTCCGTCAAGCCAAGCGAGAAAAAACTGACAGAATTTTTCACGTATGATATGTTATGAACATGGCCACATTTAACAAAGACCATGACAATTTCTCCACTGCTCCCTTTCACATGGTTTCTTTAGTAACTAAAAAGATATTCTGTAGTTTCCTTAGTATTTTATATGTTTATAACAAGTGACTTTGTGTAGATATTGTACAAAAGATCTCACATAAGAACAAACTTGGAACTGAGGGAAAATAAAGAAAAGAGTGTAGATGGCTGCTAATTTTATTCTTCACTTTATTTGAGTGTAGACTCAAAAAGACTCTTTTATGATAAATGAGTGTTTTTTGGACTTCTTTGTATGTCAGCAAAATATAATAGACTTGACATTTTTGATATCAGAAAAATACAAATATTTAGCCCACTTCACAAAGGAGCAAGGTCTACTGTTTGTTGTGGTGCTCAGGCTTCTCATAGTGGTGGCTTCTTTTGTTAAAGAGTGTGGGCTCTAGGGCACATGGGCATCAATAGTTGTAGCACACAGGCTCAGTAGTTGCGGCTCCCTGGCTCTACATTACAGGCTGAGTAGTTTTGACCCAGAGGCATATGTAGTCTTCCCAGACCAGGAATTGAACACGTGTCCCCTGTACTGGCTGACAGATTCTTATCCACTGCACTATCAGGGAAGTCCCACAAAGGGTTCTTTAATTAAAACTTATTTAGTACTAGGGAGCTCCCTTGCAGCCTGTTGGTTAGGATTTGGCTCTTTTACTGTGGAGGCCCAGGTTCTACCCCTGGTCAGGGAACCATCTTGCATGGCACAATGCAGCCAAAATGCCAAAAAAAAAAAAAAAAAACAAAAACCCAACCAGATTTAGTACTAACTCCAAAGGGAGGGAGAAAGAAAGAATACCAAAATCCTTTGAGTTTGGCTTAGTAATTTTTAAGATATAAAAAGTTTGTTTTGGAAACTATTTATGAGTTTGTCTTTTAGGAGAAGTGAAGTGGAGAACTAAGACAATTATCCAGATACTTTAGGGTCTCACACTACCAGGAAGGCATATTTAATTTTTGGAAAAGGGCAGAAAGAGATGAGGGGTGGGAAAGAGGATTTTGAGCTGAATCCTTCATTTTAACTATCTTGGATTTAAGAATAAAAGTACTTCAGTTCTCCTCCTAATTAGGACTAGGGTTCTGACCTCTAGAGAATAGTTTAAACGGTCTGGGTCTTTTGTTCATAGAACAGCTGACCAGTTTCTGAAGCGTTCCTTGGAGATGAGGGAGAGAGTTCTAGGACCAGATCACCCTGACTGTGCCCAGTCTTTGAATAATCTGGCGGCTCTGTGCAATGAAAAGAAACAGTATGACAAAGCAGAAGAACTTTATGAAAGAGCCTTAGACATTCGGAGACGAGCATTAGCTCCTGATCACCCTTCTTTGGCTTATACGGTAAAGCATCTTGCGATCTTATACAAGAAAATGGTAAGTAATCCATAGCATGCCTACATGTGTTTTATAATATACCAGTTAAGCCATAATTGCTGTAAGCAAAATAATTCATCTTCTGATGGATAGATTATTTTCTATGAGCTTTTAAATCACAATGATTTAATTATTTCAGACTTAACTAAATTAAGGTCCTAGTTTAGTTTTTAACAATACATTCTAAATACAAATGCATTTGTCAGCACTCTAACTAGAACTTATTCTTCTTTTACATTTCAGAAGTTCTAAAATTCAACCAGTATTAAGTTTGCTGTGTTAGGCTACCACAGACTAACAAATCACCCAATTGTCAGGACTGAAGAAGTCTCCATAGCTAATGAAATGACCATTTCACTTTTTCTTTTCTTTGCTTGCAGTTAAATGTAACCATTCTTTACCACAGAGTTCTAGCCTAAGTGATATTTGCAGTTTTTATAGCTGTCCTTAAAACAAATGAAAATCAGGAGGAAAACTGCTTCCATTTAGTGTGGTTAGAGAGTTGTATAGATTTTGTGGGACTGTTGCTAACCCTCCTAGTACTGAAGTTGATGTTTCAGTATAAAGGATCCATTGTTGCTATTTCTACCTAAATTTCAAGTAAAAAAGAAATAATCAGAAAAATCTGGAAAGGATTTGGTGGAAAGGGAGTTTTAAAATAAAAACTTTGATGCTATCTCTAGATTACATATAGTAGCAAACATACTTTAACTGGCATGTGTTTATGTCACCAGAAAGTTATAATGGGTGATCCTAAAGAACTTTCTGAGTTATCAGAGAAAATGTTCTTATATTCTATATAACTTTACTTACATATTTTATTAGATTTCAGATATCCATAAACTTATCCATTAAACTGGGAAGAAATATTTCTGAACTTTTTTCCTCAAAATTACTTTTTACCATAAAACTGTATTTATGGAACAAGCTCTGATCATAAAGTATTTATTGCTTTAATATTTTTGTTAGATTTCACTTTTGTGTTTTAGGGGAAACTTGACAAAGCTGTACCTTTGTATGAGCTGGCTGTTGAAATCCGGCAGAAATCCTTTGGCCCGAAGCACCCAAGTGTAGCTACTGCCTTGGTGAATTTAGCTGTTCTTTATAGCCAAATGGTAAGTTCCCATAATATAACACTTTATAAATGAATAGTTTTAACATATGAAATATAGGTAAACACGTATTAGATATAGGTAAACATGTATTAGATATGACACAGTAAAAATAATTAAAGGACATTTAAGGTTATCTACTAATGTTTCCTTTAATATTTGAGAAATTATTAAAGTTACAACTGTAAGACAGTCCATTCTTCTTAGTGTGAAATACTGTTTAGTTCATTGCATAGGCTTATTTATTTCTGGAGACTCCCTACATCTCTTTATGTAATATTGTTTCTAAGATGTATCATTTGCTTGTCATGAGTAAGAGATATGGTACCCTGGGGTACCCCAAAGAAGTTTGTGCTTATATAATTGGATTAATGTCAGTTGTTACCAAGCCAGGTCTAAAACTTAAGTTTCTGAATTTTATTATACTACTCCAATTATGATTACTCCTAAATTAATCAGTTTATCTACATCTTATAGGAGGATATTAACTCTTTTAAAGTGCTTAGCCAAGTAGGTCAGCTCAGTCTAGAGTACCTTAAAAGTAATTTCAGAAACCCAATGTGTTCAAATGAGCATTGTTTCTTTTTTTAATAAGAAAAAACACAGTGAGGCCTTGCCATTATATGAACAAGCATTAAAGATTTACGAGGACAGCTTGGGTCGGATGCATCCTCGAGTTGGAGAAACACTAAAAAATTTAGCTGTGCTTAGGTAAGAATTCCTCACTTTCCTCATATAGCCAAAATCCCTTTTAGGACATCTTTGATTCATCATAGAACCCCACAAAATATTTATTGCTGATATGTTTTTTATTGGAACAGAGGGTTTATTTTTGGCTGATCTAGTTCAAAGACACATTGAAATAATATCCAGAAGTGAAATTGAAGGTGGCACAACTTATTTTGTAGAGGAGAGTATCATGACAAATAAGAGGATGGATTACATTTGCAGCTAACTGGCTCTGGGGGTAATCTGGGCAATTTGCTATGCTCAAAGTGGATTTACCACGTTGACTTTTGCATTCTGTTTACCTCAGGATGCTAACTTCCTTTAGCAGTTTCACTGTACCCATTACAATGTAGTCTTAATGGTGTCCCTATAAGATACCTGGCAGCAGACAAAGAATTTGGGTATTCTGTTTTATTGGTTTGCCTGAAAACGGACTTTTCTTGCAGAGTAAAATTTACAAACTGAAGTTAAAATATAAAGTAAGATCATTTCTTAGGCAAAACACAAAACCTAGAAATGATCCACAGACTCTTTCCAAGTAATGGGTCAAGCTGCCTCTCGCATGTCACTGTGGGACCATGCACCATTTCACAGTGCACAGAAAACCCGGCTGCAGGGTTTTACACAAGGTGAGGTGGAGAGCACTTCTGGGTAGATTTCAGGTGGATTTTTTTTCCCAATTATTTATATTTTGTCATATCGTTAAATTACTAGCAATTGGCTGAAATAATCTTGGAAATCCTGTGATAGTTGGCATTTTAGAAAATTTCGAAAGCATTCAACAAATATAACTTTTTCTATATGAAAATCTAATAATAAAAACCTCCAGTTTTTCAATCTTCAGCTTGGAAAAAAAAGAGCACAACTTGTTTTTCTGTATCCTATAAGATCATTTAGAATTGTTAAAAGAGAATTTTGAGAATTTTTGAGATTTTTTTTTCTCCCAAAGCTATGAAGAAGGGGATTTTGAAAAAGCTGCTGAACTATACAAAAGGGCAATGGAAATAAAAGAAGCAGAAACGTCACTTTTGGGTGGAAAAGCTCCTTCCCAACACTCATCAAGCGGAGATACATTTAGCTTAAAAACAACCCATTCTCCTAATCTTTTCCTTCATCAAGGACAAAGGTGATAGCAGCAACTACAATTCATTGGAAATGCACCTTAGGATAAATTAAGAAACATTTGGAACTTTAGAATTTAAAATTTATAAAAACTGTTAAAATTTAATTTTACTTTGTGTGATTTAACTGATTGTTTGTATGATATTGGACTACATTGAAGTTTGAGTCATGGCTATTTCAATTTTAGCTGTTCGAAAGAATTACTTTTCCTATTGTGTGGGAACCAATATATACACGTTGGAATCCTAAGATGACATGAAGAATTGATCATGGAGAATAGACTGGTCTCTGTTCTATAAGAGCAGTTATAACTCTTTATTAGCAGTTAAGACAAGGAGTTCAAGAATTCCATGATTCTTATCTCTCAAAATCTACTTTAGCCTCACCATTCCTCTTCTTGCTATTCAGTAGCAGTCTACCTCAAAGAAAAGTTTTGGAATAAAGGGATAATGTTTATGGGACATATGAATTGTCTTCTGTAAAATGAACTAGTATTAGGATCTGTCTGCTACATTTCTTTTATTCTACCTTTTCCTTGAGCAGATATGGCTAAGCCCACTGTTTTCTGTGCTTTCTGCATTGTATATTGTTTTTACTGTGTAGAATGTCCTTGCACAATCTGAAGTCAATATTGCAGTAAATCAAGCTCTTTGGCTTTCTTTTAATTTTTCCCAAAATATGGACACGACCTTCTTCCTTAAATGGCCTAAATCTACCTCTTCATTTCTAACTCAAATTAGTTGCCCATTTTATATTGAAAATTAAATATTTTTATAGATTTTATAAATATTGCCAATCTAGGGTACTGTTTCATGCCATTTATGTATTTATATATAATAAAATTTTCCATTTTAATACTTGTAGCATTCCAGTATGTATTAATTATAAAGGTGAAAGATGTGATAACCATATTTCACAATTTTAAAATAAAGGTGAAATTTCAAGTTTTTTTCCACTCCAGTTTATACAAAAGGATATTTACATAATTAAGAAAAATGTTGAACACTACAAAAAAAAAGAATTAGCATTGTAGTTTGCTAATTCACTGAGTAGTTTGCTCAACTCGAGCTTCAGTAACTCCTTAGGATTTTGGTTAATGTTCTCTAAGGCTTGGCTACTCAAGGTGGTCTGTGGACCAGAATCATCAGTATTCCCCTGGGAGCTTAGTAAAAATTCAGACAGGCACTTCCCAGACCTACTGAATCAGCGTCTGCAATGTAGCTAGATTCTCAGGTGAATCATATGCCCAGAAGTTTGGGAAACAGTGGTCTAATTTTAAGGCACTGGAGTGGTGACTTAAAGTAAATGAGGCAAAATCTTATGAAATGAGCATCATTTTTCTCCCTTCTAGCAGAAGTACAAGAGGGAAAAAAGATAAACTACAACCATAACACATATTTCTGGGTTTGCCAGCTATGAAAGGCACAAAGCAATTGAATTCACAAATATATCAGACACTGACTGATTTTATTTTTTATTTATTTATTTTTTTAAGGACACTGACTGATTTTAGAATTAACCTTTTAGAGTTTAAAATTTGATTATATAGTGGTATAAGTAATTTAACACATCATAAATAATACATTAAATTCAAATGCCTTAAACTTTAGAAAATAAACTGAGATTGATATCCTAGAAGAAGCCTGAAAAAAGGAAAAACTAGCAAAAGGATAACATGCATTTTTGTTTGTTCCTACAAAGTTTACACTTGAAAAATATACAAAAAGTGAAAACTTACATTATTCAAAGTGACTTTATGTAAGTTATTAATTATACTTGAGAGGTGATTATTTCAAAATGTTTAAGTTTAAATATAGTTTTTAAGACTATATTTTGATCTTACTAATTATACTACCAACTCAAATGTTTTCATGTAGAATGCCTACTTAAAAGAAGATAAAAAATAGGGACTTCCCTAAAGGTCTAGTGGTTGGGACTCCATGCTTCCACTACAGGGAGCACTATGATCCCACATGCCATGCTGCATGGCCAAAAAAAAGAAGTTCTCAAAAGGAATATTATGTGCACTTTAATATACACCTTTAACATGAAAAGCATAGGTTTAAAATAATTATAAATCTGAATTGGAAGGCTTGAACTGAAACTATGGTAGTTATAATTAATTTTCATTCATTAATACTTTACAAAAAAAAACGTGATGGGAGAAGTTAAAGCTTCATTAATAGTCTCAAATATTTATTACATTTTTGGGTTGGTCAGTGTGTTTATAGGTATTCAAGAAGTAATATTTTTACATAAAGAAACTCATAATACTTACTTTTTTTTTTACTACATAAAACATTTGAATAGTACCATGCCTGGCGTGCCGTGATTCATGGGGTTGCAAAGAGTCGGACACGACTGAGCAACTGAACTGAACTGAACTGATGAATTAACCTCCCGTTAAATTAAAAAGGGATTAAAGTTAAACATATTGTTTGTTTTACTCTAATTTAGAGTATCTGGGCTACGGCAATTTTGGGAGTGTGTTTCCATCTTTCACACTTGAAGCAATAGTGTTATAAATCCGGTCAAACACTATAGGTTTATTTAGTAATGTAAAATCCAATGATGATTAATTTCTCATAGTCTGCTGTCTACATATACAAATTTTCATGACGTACAGACCGTCAAGAGAGCACTCTAGATTACGAAAGATATTTGTTACCAGATTTTTTTCTGCTAAAATAATAACTTTAATGGAAGATATAAGAAAAAAATTAGATAAGATTTTATAAAATATAAGATACCAGCAGGGTACAAATTAACAACAGGAAAAAAAATCTTTAGAAGATAGTAGGTTCTAATATGTATAACTGATTCATTTTGCTGCACACCTGAATATAAACACAACATTGTAAATCAACTATACATCAATAAAAAATTTTTTTAAAAAGATTGTAGGTTCTAGCTATTTATCAAACTATATAAACTTAAACTTGTAAGTATAGCCTTACCAAATTAGTGTACCAAAGGAATGTTTTTTAGAAAGACTGCATTTCTTTTCTGAAATTCAAAGCATCTCTATGAACTAGAAAAGTTATTTTACAGATGAATATACTAAACTTTTAAATAACTGCAATGACCTACCAAGGCAACATAAATATATTTCAAGCCTAGGAAGCTATCCCCATACATCTGACATTACTGTAAACGTAAGAATCACAGTACCCTAAAATCTCAAAACTAATATATTAAACATATTTGATATTTGGAGCTTTCTGAAATTAGTTTGTAGAATCTTATTTCATAAGTAGGAAGGGTACCTGTAATTTTTAATTACATTTTGCCCTAGAGATAGAATTTAGACATTCTCTCTTCAAAGCAAACAAATCATCAAAATAGGAGACAAGCACAGTAACAGCCTACATATAATGGTTACCCATGCATGTTTATTAGTCTCCAAACCATTAGGAATTTACTTCAACCAAGGCTCTCTAAGCCTTCATTATTTGTATGCAAACTCCAGAGAAAAGCAGTTTAGCAAATTACAATGATCAGGGAAAATGATACTCTTCCCTGTGAAGAAATACACCTCAGTCATTTCAGAAGTAATTTAGGCTTCATTTATTATCTGCTACCCAGGACAAGCCTTTGCCAGTAACTAATTACCCAGGGAATCAAATTTGAATAAAGTGAAGTATTAGAAGGTAGCCCATATGATGGGTATAATTTAGGTGATCTTAAGCCTAAACTTATCTTTTGCTCCTCAGTAAAGCACACTGACTCAGACAGATGATATGCTTTTTCTTAGTACAGAAATACAATTTGTACATCCTGAAAATATCTTTATCTATCCATGAAGGAAGTTTCTTTTTATTTGCTTGTTTTGCTTAGATTATATATATCACAAGTTTACAAACTTTTCCAGTGCCTACATTTCAGCTTATATTTCATCAGGAAACACTTGAGAGGATGTTTTTATTTTGTAGGTTTACAACTTGAAATTCACTATTGCTCAAGTTAGTAGTAGTGGGCAGTTTTCTTGTAGAGAGCAATTCCAAAGACAATGAGTATGTGCCCGCTGGCTATAATAATCAACATGCTGTTCCTCTTGTTCTTTTCCTGTATTTGATCACACACTATTCTATCTATTGTCCATGGCCACAGGCAACAGACTACAAAGGATTATTGGAAAGAAAAGGAATATACCAGCAAATTGGTCCTTTCTTCTCATCCCCCCACCCCAAAGGTCAAATCAGTTCAGTGGCTAACCTACAATTAATCCTTTGACGTTTTCTTATTAGAATGAAACATGAGTTTTAAGGGAGTTTCTGATTTAGTTAAAGGAGGGGAGCAGCAAGCAATAGTCACAGTATTTCCAAAGTTAATAACAACTCAGTGAAGATTACACATCAATTGATGTTCCCTTAAGTTTTCTCAGTTTTTAAATGATTTTTTAATTGCAAGGGAATAGATTTAAACATAGGAAATAAAATATAGGCCAGTCCATTATTTACATGTTCTTCATCTTGGCCATAAGGTCTTCCAAGCTTTCACCAGAATCTTCTACTGTTACTTCAGGTACAGAATCTTCTTGCTATCAATAAATGAGGGAAACATGGTGAAAAAATAATCAAAGTTCTTGATGCTTAGGAACATATCAGTAAGCTATAACTATGTTCAAAAAATTTATGAAGTAAACCTTCTTTAATAAATATGCCTTCTAATTTTTAGGAGAGATAAAGTCCTTTATTTTCTCCACCAGTCTTTCAACTCACAAGGCAATAATTTCAGTTTTCTTGAGATCTCTACTGAACTGGTATTTTTAAATGGTTTCGTGGCTAAAACTATCAATATACAGAAAAGGTAGTCTTAATCAAAATCTATTTCACCGATCCATCAATGAATGAACAAAACTATTTTATGTCTATATTTTCAAACAGTTTAAAATGTGCTGTGCACATTTCCATATTAACACTGAATACCTCTCTCTTTCACAAATCTTAATGTAAAATATCTAAAATAAGAAATACTGCATTGGCATTATAAAATAGGTTGAAGATGGAATATAAATAGACATTTTCTCTTATATCTTCTTATGGTAAATCAGATTTTAGATGTACCTTTTGGGGAACTGTATATGCCACCATAATTCCTTCAGGTAAGTCAGGGATTGGACCTGAAGAATTTTTCAGTTCCTCTTCTGAAATCTCAGATACCAACTCAATACCTATAAAGTTAAACTTAATCTTAAAACCGCTTTCAAGGAACTTAATGAGCAATAATCATTCAAAACTTGTATAATCTTAATAATAATTAGATTCCCTCCCATAAAAGAATGTTTTTTGCTGCCATTTCAATTTATAAAACAATTCCTACCCCACTCATTGTCTTCATGTATTATCTCTCCTTCTTCTTGAATTACCTCCTGTTTGGGCAGTGCTGCTACCTTTTTCTGTAGAAATCAAACAGTTTCAGTGTTTTTACTCATTCTCAGTTCTCTGAAGCATTATTCAGACTTGATCAGAATCAAGAATTCAGACAGACTTTTTCTAAGGTCTACATACAGAGACTTTACATAATACACAGAGAGACCCAGCAGATGTGTATCACTAATCATCAGGGAAATGTGAATGAAAACCACAATGAGATAACATTTGTCAGAAAGACTACCATCAAAAAGACAACAAATAACAAGTGTTAGCAAGGATGTGGAAAAAAGGCAAAACTTGTGCACTGTTCGCAGGATTGTAAACTGGTGCAATCACTGGAAAACAGTATGGAGGTGTCTCAAAAAATTAAAAACACAACTACCATGTGATCTAGCAATTTCACTTCTGGTTTTTTTTTTTTTTTTTTTAAATGAAAACAAAAACACTCCAAAGATATGTAATCCAGTGTTCATTGCAGCATTATTTATAACAGCTAAAACATGGAAGTAAACTAAATGTCTATCAAAAAATAACTGGATAAAGAAGGTGTGGTACATATATATACAATGGAATATGACTCAGCCATAAAAAAATTTACTATTTGCAACATGGATGGAACTACAAGGCATTAGGCTAAATGAAATAAGACAACCAAAGACAAACACCATATAATCTCAAATAAAGGATCTAAAAACAAAACAAAAGGAAAACAGACTCACAGACACAGAGAACAAATAATGTTGCCACAGGAGAGGTAGGGGTGCAAAATAAGTGAGTGAACAAAAAGGTCTAAACCTATAATTATATAATAAGTCACAGAAATATAATTTACAGCATAGGGAATATAGTCAATAATATTTTAATAACTTTGTATAGGAAGAGATGATAACTAGACTCATCACAGTGATCGTTTGATAATGTATGCAAATGTCAAATCATTACGTGGTACACCTGAAACTAGCATAATATGTATGTAACCATATTTTAGCTTAAAAAATTAAAATTTAAAAACAATTCAGACAGGCTTTTTATCTTACAAAAAAACAAGAAAGGACTTTGAACAAAATTTTCATTTTTAAAGCATGGTGAATAAATTAGAACTTTAAAAATCCAAAATCGATATACCTTGTATTCCAAATCTAAATGATTATTTCTTCTTTTTTAAGTTTCTGTCCTATGCAATATGATCTCTCATGCATTGTGACACATTGACATATACCTTATATTCCTCCTGCTGCTTCCTACAGTTTCTGTCATCACACTGAGGATTTGGCTTCATGGACATAGTAGGGAAAAAATCCTGCATTGCATTGTATCCAAGGTAAAAACTAACAGTACCAAAATTTAACAGAAACCTAGAAAAACAAAGCAGACTTAAAGAAACAAAACCATAAAAATATTAGAAAAAACTGATACTTTAAAGAAAATTATTTTGAAGGTAATGATTTCTGTAACAAAAACCCAGAAAACAATTTTTTTATCTTGTTTATAGGGCCTGGCTTATAGTAGATTTTCTTGAATGAAACAACAGAATGCATTATTATTTTCTGAACCTGTAATAAAGATAAAATGCTACCAATTAAATTATGACATGTCAACAACATTAAGAAGCATATTAATTTCAGAGAAGTTCAAATGTGAGATATCAAAGATATCTTAAAAACATCTTTGAGATATGGTTCTAAATCTCATTTTTTAAAGTTTTTTTTTTTTTAATTTTTAATTTTTTATTTTTACTTTACAATTCTGTATTGGTTTTGGCATACATTGACATGAATCCACCACGGGTGTACATGCGTTCCCAAACATGAACCCCCCTCCCACCCCCCTCCCCACAACATCTCTCTGGGTCATCCCCGCGTACCAACCCCAAGCGTGCCATATCCTGCATCGGACATAGACTGGCAATTCGATTCTTACATATTATACATGTTTCAATGCCATTCTCCCAAATCATCTCACCCTCTCCCTCTCCCACTAAGTCCAAGATGTGCACAGGTTATCTGCAAATATTGTGCAGGACTTGATTTTGGTATCCTGGGTTGAAGGTGTTATGGAATCAATTCCTCATAGGTATGGAGGGCCAACTATATTTTGATCTGGTAGTGATTATTACATGAGTGAATACTTCTGTAAAATTTTATTGAGATTTAATACAGATTTAAAATAGCAAACTTTGCAGTGTCATATATAAAAAACGGGGGAACGCATGTACACCCGTGGCGGATTCATGTCAATGTATGCCAAAACCAATACAGAATTGTAAAGTAAAAATAAAAAATAAAAATAAATAAAATAAAATAAAAAACTTTTTATATATGACACTGCAAAGTTTGCTATTTTAAATCTGTATTAAATCTCAATAAAATTTTACAGAAGTATTCACTCATGTAATAATCACTACCAGATCAAAATATAGTTGGCCCTCCATACCTATGAGGAATTCCATAACACCCTCAACCCAGGATACCAAAATCAAGTCCTGCACAATATTTGCAGATAACCTGTGCACATCCTCCCATATACTTTAAATCATCCTGGTGGCTCAGACAGTAATCTGCCTGCAATGCAGGACACCAGGGTTCGACTCCTTGGTCAGGAACATTTTCTGGAGAAGGGAATGGCCACCCAACTTCAGTACTCTTGCCTGAAGAAATCCATGGACAGAAGCAGGCTACAGTCCACAGAGTCACAAAGAGGCTGACATGACTGAGCAACTAAGCACTGAGCACTTTCACTTAGATTACTTACAATATCTAATATAATGTAAATACTCTGTAAAAAGAAAGTGAAAGTGAAGTCACACAGTCATCTCCGACTCTTTGTGACCCCATGGACTGTAGCCTACCAGGTTCCTCCGTCCATGGGATTTTCCAGGCAAAAATACTGGAGTGGGTTGCCATTTAATAGTTCTAAATATAATGCAAATACTATATAAACAGTTAACAGCTTGTGGCAATTCACATTTTGCTGTTTGGAACTTTATGGATTTTTTTTTTGGATCCACAACTGGTTGATTCTGCAGATGCAGAACCCAAGGAAATAAAGGACCAGCTGTATAGTGCATTTCCAATATGCCACAAAGCACCCTTGCTCCCTTACATTTAAATCTGATTGTATTTTTAAGTTTTTATTTATTTATTTATTTTTGGCTACCCTGGGTCTTCATTGCTGCACACTGGCTTTTCTCCAGTTCAGTGTGTGAGGTTCTTATTGCAGTGGCTTCTCTTGTTGCAGTACATGGGCCCTAGAGCACTCAGACTTCAGTAGCTAGGGCATGTAAGCCCAATAGTTGAGGCATGTGGGGCATAGAGTACAGGCTAAGTAGTTGTGGCACATGGGCTCAGTTGCCTCTTGGCTTCCTAGAGCAGGAATTGAACCTGTGTCCCCTGCATTGGCAAGGGTATTCTTAACCACTGGACCACTGGGGAAGTCCCTGATTCCTTTTAGAAGCTTGTAAGTAGAGGAAAAATCATGTACAAACATAAACAACAAAAGGAAAAAAATTGAAAAATGCATAGTCTCAACATACAACAAAGAAAGACCAAAAAAAACCTGAACAGAGACAGAACAAGGTGGCAGAGCAGAAGGTGGACATGGAGTACTTCTCCCTCCATGGATACATCAGGAATATATCTTCAGACACACAAGTGTGTGCACAACACCAGCTGAGAGTGGACAGGAGTACCAGACCAGTGGAAAAGAATATATAGAACCATGCAAAACTTGGTAGGGTGAAGTTGGGGGGAAACAGGAGTGGTACTAGGACTGGACCTGCCCTCAGTGGGTGGGGGAACTGAAGCAGGGGTCCGATCTCCACATCAGGGCAACTGTCTGAGTCAGAGGAGAAATATTTAAGGCTGAGAGTGAAACAGCTGATCTGTGGCAGCCTAAATACAATGAGAATCAGAAGTTCTTGCCGCAGCCATATGTACCCTGGACGGGGAAGCAGGTCCCCTAAAAGGTGCAGCAGCTGGGAGCTGGAGCTTAGGGATTGTGGAGCAATCCCCGGTTGAGGGCTGTTCACTGCATAGAGATGGACCGAGGGGATGTGAGGGAGGAAATTGTGGTGGGAGATGACTGTGGAGGAAAGCCAGGCAGCCATGGAAGCAAGTCGATAATGCTAAGTCAAACAAAGGGGGTGCAGCCATCACCATAGCCTCTCTCCACACATGCCAACATAAGCAACTGAACAACAGAGAGACTGGCCCATAAAGCACCTGACACACCGAACTACAGACTAGGACCCCACCCAGGGCACTCCTTTAAGTGACTGATGTATGGCGCTACAGAGTAGGACCCCACCCAGGGTGCCTGTTTAAGTGCCTGACACACCAATCTACAGAGTAGGACTCAGCCAGAGGGGGCCTTCTATATCACTGACACGCTGATCAACAAAGAAATACCCCAAAAGGGAGCCCTATAACGGCCTGAACAGGTGGAGCTATGGAGAAAGACTAGCCAAAGAGGCTTCTGATCGCCAGTTACCAGAGGCTCAAAAAAAGCCTCTGATAGGGCCATAACTCCTGTGGCTGAGGCAGTCCGTGTCTTTGCAGACTTGGCGCCACCAGGGTCCAAGAGACCCAAGCAGCTATGCCACCTTCACGTTCAACCTTCACTGAGGGAGAGCTGCCACAAGCAAAAGTCTTCCCATCTATGCACGGGGAATAGATGAGAAGGCTGAGTGAAACAGCTGATCTGTGGCAGCCTAAATACAATGAGAATCAGAAGGTTTTGCCACAGCCATATGTACCCTGGACAGGGAAGCAGGTCCCCTAGAAGGTGGGGTCCCTTCCATCGTGTCTAACTCGCTGTGACCTTGTGCACTATGGCTTGCCAGGCTTCTCTGTCAGGGGGCATCCCCCAGGCAAGAACACTAAAGTGTATTGGCCATTACTGGTTTCCATACCCTTCTTTGCTGCTAAGTCGCTTCAGTCGTGTCCAACTCTGTGCAGCCCCATAGACGGCAGCCCACCAGGCTTCCCCTTCCCTGGGATTGTCCAGGCAAGAACACTGGAGTGGGTTGCCATTGCCTTCTCCAATGCATGAAAGTGAAAAGGGAAAGTGAAGTCGCTCAGTCGTGTCCGACTCTTAGCGACCCCATGGACTGCAGCCCACCAGGCTCCTCCATCCATGGGATTTTCCAGGCAAGAGTACTGGAGTGGGGTGCCATTGCCTTCTCCGATACCCTTCTTTAGAAGCACTATATTTCCTGCTGCCCTAGTCGTTGACTCCTCTGAGTACCTGGTGCTGCCAGAAACTCTGCGACCCAAGCAGCTGCACCACTTCCACACCTGGCCCTCACAGGGGCAGACCCAAGTCCTCCAGGGCGGCCTCAGGAGCAAACCCCTGTGGACAAACCACATGCAGAGGAGGAAATAAAATCACAAATGAAACCCAGGGGCAATGTGGCTAAGGAAGAAGACCTAAAACCTTCCTAGCAGCTATACAAGCTGCAGATTAAATCCACATGAACAACTAGGCAGACTTTATGTCTATGGAATATGTAAAAGGACATTGAGAGCTCCCACAAAAGAAAACACACTAGTTCTGATAGCTGTGGAAAATGGAGGCAAGAACCCACAGAAGACAGACCAGATTAAAATTTGAGCTGCCCCAACTGCAGGTCCAGAGACCAGTACAGTGTTGGAAGTACCCTAGGGGGGTGAGGTGGACTGTGACTCCCAGGGAAAGGACCCTGACAGAAGTGATTCAAGAAAAACATTTATTATTCTTATGTTTTGACTTCTGTAGTTTATTTTGGATTTTTCTCTCCCCCCACCCACCCCGCCTCTGTTGTAGTTGTTGATTTTAATGGCACTATGAAATCTAATTAAGCTTTTAAGTTGTTTTTTTTTTTTCCAATCACACTTTTTATTGTTATAAACCTCTGCCTCTTATGTTGGGCTTTTGCAGTTCTATGGAGTTTTCCTTTTTTCTTCCTTCCCTCTACCTTTTTTTTTTTCTTTTCTAATTTTAACTTTTAAAAACCTATTATTTTTTCTATATTTATTCCTTTGTTTGCTTTTCCTATTGTTCTTTTACTCTTGCAGTTAATCTTCAATGTATATAAATCTTCTTTCTAAAGCTATGTTTAACTTTTCATAGCTATTCTTTTTTTCTTTCCTTTCCTCACAACATACTTGTTAGTTTTGTTTTCATTGCTTTATTCCTCATTTGGCACCTTACTTTACTTTTGTTTTCCAGTTTGTGCTGTAGTTAGTTTTGTTCTTAACTGGTAGATATAACTTTTGGGTTGCTCTGTTCACTGTGTCAATCTATTGTACTTTATTTTTGTTAGACTGTTTTGATTTTGCTAATGGACGTATATGCATATGTGTATATCCCATTATTTTAATTATTATTTGCCTGATTTTGAACTGCTATTTGTCTGGGGTTCACCTTTGGTTTCTCATTTTGAAGTATTTGTTTTAATCTAACAACGCCATAACAAACCACTTGTGGAATCTTTGTTCCTGACCAGAGATCAAGCCCTGAGCCTTTGGTGCGGGAGCACTGACTCCAACCCTAGACTACCAGAGAACTAACCATAGGGAATATCAAATAGTGAGAACACACTTGAATACAAGACCAGGTATCATCCAACCACCAGTAGCACCCTGTGTAGGACACCTCATTCAAGCAACAAACAAAACAAAAATACAAATCCAGTCATTAGCAGACAGGATTACTACCTACTCAACCTCACTCATCAGAAGAAACACACAAAAAAACTCAGCACAAATCTCACCCTATACGAAGCTTACACAAACCACTGGACCAACCAGAAGAGGGCAGAAACCAAAAGTAAGGAAGAATTCACCCTTGAAGCCTGGGAAGAGGAGACCTCAAACACAATAAATTAAAAATAAATAATAATGTAAAGGTAGAGAAATACTGCACAAATGAGGGAATAAGCTAGAAACACAGCAGTCCAAATAAATTAAGAGGAAATAGGCAAACTACCGAAAAAGAATTCATAATAATGATAGTAAAGATGATCAAAAACCTTGAAAACAGAATGGAGAAAATTCAAGAATCAATTAACAAAGACCTAGAAGAATTAAAGGGTAAACATACAGAGACAAAGAACACAATTACTGAAATTAAAAATACTCTAGAAGGAATCAATAGCAGAATATCTAAAGCAGAAGAACGAATCAGTGAGCTGGAAGATAAAATGGTGGAAATAACTTATGAAGAGCAGAATAAAGTAAAAAGAATGCAAAGAACTGAGGAAAGTCTCAGAGACCTCGGGGACAATATCAAACACACCAACACTGAATTATAGGGGTCCCAGAAGAAGAGAAAAAGAAATGGTATGAGAAAATTTTTGAAGAGGTTATAGTTGAAAATTCCCCCAACATGGAAAACGAAATAGTCAATTAAGTCCAAGAGTGGCAAAGAGTCCCATAGAAGATAAACCCAAGTAGAAACACACCAAGACATACACTAATCAAAGTAACAAAGATTAACTACAAAGAAAGAATATTAAAAGCAACAAGGGAAAAGCAACAAGTTACATACAAGGGATACCCCATATTTTTAACAGCCAGTCTTTCATCAGAAACTCTGCAGGCCAGAAGGGAATGGTAGGATTATATTTAAAGTACTGAAAGGGAAAAATCTACAACCAAGTTTACTCTACCCGGCAAGGACATCATTCAAAATTGATGGAGAAATCAAAAGCTTTTCAGACAAGCAAAAGTTAAGAGAATTCGGTACCACCAAACCAGCTTTATGACAAGTGTTAAAGGGACATATATAGTCAAGAAATACCAGAGGAGAAAAAGATCTACAAAATCAAACCCCAAACGATTAAGAAAATAGCAATAGAAACATATATATCAATAATTACTTTAAGCATAAATGGATTAAATGTTCCAACTGAAAGACACAAATTGGCCGAATGGATACAAAAAGACGACCCATATATATGCTGTCTACAAGAAATCCATTTCAGACTTAAAGACACATATAGACTGAAACTGAGAGGATGGAAAAATATATTCCATGCAAATAGAAAGCAAAAGAAAGCTGGAGTAGCAATCCTCATATCAGAAAAAATAGACCTTAAAGTAAAGAATACTACAAGATAAAGAAGGACACTACATAATGACCAAGGGATCAATCCAAGAGGAAGACATAACAATTGTAAATATCTGTGCACCAAACATAGGAGCACCTCAGTACATAAGACAAACACTAACAGACATAAAAGGACAAATGGACAGTAACACAGTAATAGTAGGAGAGGTCAACACCCTACTCACACCAATGGACGATCATCAAAACAGAAAATTAATAAGGAAACACAAGCCTTAAATGATACATTAGATGGATGAATCTCACTGATATCTTCAGAGCATTCCACCCAAATGCAGAATATACCTTCTTCTCAAGTGCACATGGAACATTCTCCACAACAGACCACATCTTGGCTCACGAATCAAACCTCAGTAAATTAAAGAAAACTGAAATCATATCAAGCATCTTTTCTTACCACAATGCTATCAGACTAGATATCAATTATTGTGTAAAAAAAACACAATCATATGGAGATTAAACAATACATTTATAAATAACCAATAGGTTATTGAAGAAACCAAAAGGGAAATAAAAAAATTTCTAGAAACCAATGAGAATGAAAACAACTCAAAACCTATGGGAAGCAGCAAAAGCAGTGCTAAGAGGGAAGTTTATAGCAATACAATCCTACCTCGAGAAACAAGAAAAACATCAAGTAGACAACCTAACTTTACACCTGAAAGAACTGGAAAAAGAACAAACCCCCCCAATTAGTAGAAGGAAAGAAATCAAAAAGATAAGAGCAGAAATACATGTAAAAGAAATGAAGTAACAATTAATAAAACTAAAAGATGGTTCTTTCAGAAGATAAACACAGTTGACAAACATTTAGCCAGATTCATCAAGAACAAGAGAGAGAAGAATCAAATCAACAAAATTAGAAATGAAAAAGGAGAGGTTACAACAGACAATGCAGAAATCCAAGGATCATAAGAGACTATTAGGAACAAAAACATGGCAATAAAATGGATAACCTGGAAGAAATGAACAGATTCTTAGAAAAGTTCAATCTTCTGAGACTGATCCAGGAAGAAAATAGAAATTATGAAAAATAAAATTACGAGGACTGAAATTGAAGCTGTGAACAGGTATCCCCCAAAACACAAAAGCCCAGGAGCAGATGGTTTCACAGGAGAACACTATCGAACATTCAGAGAAGAGCTAATGCTCAGAGATGAGCATATCCTTCTAAAACTCTTTCAAAAAATTGCAGAGGAAGGAACCCTTTCAAATTCATTCTACAAAGCCACCATCACCCTGATACCAAAAGTAGACAAAACAACACAAGAAAAAGAAAACTACAGGCCAATATCACTGACGAACATAGATGCAGAAATACTCAACAAAATTTTAGCAAACAGAATTCAGCAATACATTAAAAAGCTCATACACCATGATAAAGCTGGGTTTATTCCAGGGATGCAAGGATTCAATATATGCAAATCAATCAATGTGATACACCATATAAGCCAATTGAAAGATAAAAAACATGGTAATCTTAGATGCAGAAAATGCCTTTGACAAAATTCAGTACCCATTTATGATTAAAACTCTTCAAACAATGAGCATAGAAGGTACCTACCTCAACATAGTAAAAGCCATATATGATAAGCCTACAGCAAATTATTCTTAATAGTGAAAAACTGAAAGCATTCCCTCTAAGATCAGGAACAAGACAAGGGTGTCCACTTTTGTCAGTGTTACTCAACATCATTTTGGAATTCCTAGCTACAGCAATCAGAGAAGAAAAGAAATAAAAGGAATCCAGATCTGAAAAGAAGAAGCAAAGCTCTCACTGTTTGCAGATGACACACTACTATACATGGAAAACCCTAAAGATAGTATCAGAAAATTACTAGAGCTAATCAGTGAATTTGGGGCTTCCCTGGTAGCTTAGACAGTAAAGCGTCTGCCTAGTAAAGTCGCAGGATACAAAATCAATACACAGAAATCACTTGCATCTCTGTATACTAACAATGAAAAATCAGAAAAACAAATTGAGGAATCAATCCCATTCATTTCTGCAACAAAAAGAATAAAACATTTAGGAATAAACTTACCTAAGGAAACAAAAGAAATATACACCTACAATTATAAGACGCTGATGAAAGAAATCAAAGACAACATAAATAGATGGAGAGTTTTCCACGTTCCTGGGTAGGAAGAATCAATATTGTGAAAATGACTATACTACCAAATGCAATCTACAATTTAACATCGTCCATATGAATTTACCAATAAAATTTTTCACAGAACAAGAACAAAAAATTTCACAATTCATATGGAAACACAAAAGACCCTGAAAAGCCAAAAGATTCTAGAGAAAGAAGAATGGACCTGGAGGAATCAAACTTCCTGACCTCAGATTATACTACAAAGCTATAGTCATCAAGACTATGGTACTGGCACAAAAACAGAAATATAGACCATTGGAACAAGATAGAAAGCCCCAAAATAAACCCATATACCTATGGGTATCTTATTTTTGACAAAGGAGGCGAGAATGTAAGATGGGGCAAAGACAACCTCTTCAACAAATGGTGCTGGGAAAACTGGACAGCTACATGTAAAAAAATGAAATTAGAACTCTTCCTAACACCATACACAAAGATAAACTCAAAATGGATTAAAGACCTAAATGTAAGACCAGAAAATAAAACTCTAGAGGAAAACATAGCCACAACATTTGATAACATAAATCAAAGCAAGATCCTCTATGATCCACCTTCTAGAGTAATGGAAATAAAAACAAAAGTAAACAAGTGAGACCTGATTAAACTTAAAAGCTTTTGCACAGCAAAGGAAACTATAAGCAAGGTGAAAAGACAACCCTCAGAATGGGAGAAAATAGCAAATGAAACAACAGACAAAGGATTAATTTCCAAAATATACAAGCAGCTCATATAACTCAGTACCAAAAACACAAACAGCCCAATCAAAAAGTGGGAAAAGGCCTAAACAGACATTTCTCCAAAGAAGACATACAGATGGCTAACATGTGAAAAGATGCTCAACATCACTTGTTATTAAAGAAATGCAAATCAAAACTACAATGAGCTATCTTACCTCATACCAGTCAGAATGGCCATCATCAGAAAGTCTACAAACGATAAATGCTGGAGAGGGTGTGGAGAAAAGGGAATGTTCTTCCACTGCGGTAAGAATGTAAACTGATATAGCCACTACGGAATATGATATGGAGATTCCTTGAAAAACTAGGAATAAAACCGCCATATGCCCAGCAAACCCACTGGTAGGCATATACCCTGAGGAAACCCAAACTGAAAAAGACACATGTATCTCATTGTTCACTGCAGTGCTATTTACAATAGCTAAAACATGGAAGCAACCTAGATGTCCATCAACAGATGAATGGATAAAGAAGCTGTGGTACATATATGCAATGGAATATTACTCAGCGATAAAAAGGAATGCATTTGAGTCAGTTCTAATGAGGTGGATGAACCTAGAGCCTATATACAGCATGAAGTAAATCACAAAGAGAAAGATTAATATTGTATACTAATGCATACATATGGAATCTAGAAAACAGTACTGAAGAATTTATTTGCAGGGCAGCAGTGGAGAAACAGAGAATAGACTTATGGACATGGGGAGAGGGGAGGAGAGGGTAAGATGTATGTAAAGAGTAACATGGAAACTTACATTACTATATGTAAAATAGATAGCCAATGGGAATTTGCTGTATGGCTCAGGAAATTCAAACAGGGACTCTGTATCAACCTAGAGGGGTGGGATGGGGAGGGAGTTGGGAGGGAGGGTCAAAAGGGAGGGGATATATGTATATCTATGGCTGATTCATGTTGAGATTTGACAGAAAACAAAGTTCTATAAAAATTAAAATTAAAAATATTAAAAATTAAAACAATTAAAAATATAAATAATTTTTTTCTAAAACTGAACAGAGAATATAAGAAGACAATTCACAGAAAAATATAAATGCTCAAGCCTTTGCACAACTAGAAATTAAAATGAGATACCCTTTTTTCACATGTCAAATTGACAAAGAGTTTGATGACTAACATCACATACAAAAATAAAATCAAAATGGAGTAATGATCTAAATCTAAAACCTAAATGTTTCCTAGAGGGAAACATAAGCAGAACACTCATTGACATAAATTGTAGCAATACTTTTTTGGATCTGTCTCCTACAATGATGGAAATGAAAAGAAAAATAAACAAATGGGACCTAATTAAACTTTTGCACAGCAATGGAAACCATAAACAAAACAGAGACAAACTATGAACTGGGAGAAAATATCCACAAACTATGCTACCAATAAGAGGTTAATTTCTAAAATATACAAACAGCTCATATAGCTTAATATCAAAAAACAATCCAATCAAAAAATGGGCAGAAGACCAAAACAGGCTTTTCTCCAAAAAAGACACACAGATGGCCAATAGGCACATAAAAAGATGCTCAATATAGTTAATCATTAGAAAAATGCAAATCAAAACTACAATGAGATATCACCTCACACTGGTCAGAATGGGCTTCATCAAAAGGTCTACAAATAATAAATGCTGGAGAGGATTTGGAGAAAAAGGAACCCTCTTACACTGTTGGTTGGGATGTATATTGGTACAGCTACTAGGAGAACAGTATGGAAGTTCTTTAAAAAATTGAGAATAGAGTTCTCATATGATCCAGGAATCCCACTCCTTGGCATATATCCACAGAAAACGCATCTGAAAAGATACACAATGTTCACAGCAGCACAATTCAAAATAGCCAAGACATGGGAGCAACCTGAAAGTCCACTGACAGATAAATGGATAAACGTGTGGTATATATATATATATATATAATGAAATATTACTGTTATTAAAACAAGAATGAAATAATGCCATTTGCAGTAACATAGATGACATAGAGATTATCATACTAAGTGAAGTAAACCAGACAAAGACCAGTATCATCTGGTATCACTTATATGTGGAATCTAAAAAACTTGATACAAATAAACATTTACAAAACAGAAACAGATACACATAGAAAACAAATTTATGGTTACCAAAGGGGATGGGAGGTTGGCAGCAAGGGAGGAGGATAAATTAGAGGAGTATGGGATTAACATATACACACCAAATACATAAAATAGGAAAACAAGGACCTAATATATAGCACAGGGAACTACACTCAATATCTTGTAATAACTTATAAAGGAAAAGAAGCTGAAAAAGAATATATATGACTTTGCTGTAAACTTCAAAAATAAAAGTTTGACAACACCTAATGTTACCAAAGGTGTGGACAAACCAGGTACTCTCAAAACTATCATGGAAATGTACAATCCTTTTGAAGGAGAAATTTAGTAGTATCTGTCAAAATAAGTATTGCATAAACTTAGAAATTATACTTCTAAAAATTCACACTATAAAAATCTAGTTTACAAAGATAGAAGGCAAATTGTTTTCTGTAGCATTGTTAATAACAGCAAAAAAAAAAAAAAATCTGTAAGGCTAAATGTCCATCAACAGAGAGCTGGCTATATATGATATATCTAGACATACAGATGTACAGAGAGATACTCTATAGAAATGACTATTTTCCCCCTTCTCCATAACATACAATAAAATATTGTGTTTAGATAGGACCTATTGAAGTCTGACAGACTATTTGTCTTATATGAAATAGTCACAGAGAAATAATGCCATTTGAAGTAACATAGAGAGTTGCCTTGAGAGTTCTTATGTTTGCTGGTATTTCTTCGCTGATAGGTGATACTAAGATTAGAGTGCCTCTCTGTATCATGTAGCAATTTTTTCTGTTTATATTAGATGCTGAAAAAATATAATTAAGCTTATTAACACTGTAAAGTGAGGTAAAAAAAATGGCCTGAGTTAAAGAACAACTAAAGTAGTTCTGCTTTTCATAAAGTATGAGTTGGTTCAAAAACTGATATTAATTTTAGCTGCAAAGAAACATTTGTCCTAAAAAAAAAAAGAAGAAAGAAAGGACATTTGTCCTTATTAGCTATAGTTTAGATGTGTGGTTGCAGGAGTATCTATTTATGGATAGCTGAGATATTACCCTAGTTAAAGTTTAATCACATATTATTTTTATTAATAAATAATAAGCATCAATGGCAGAAAGTGAAGAAGAATTAAAGAGCCTCTTGATGAAAGTGAAAGAGGACAGTGAAAAAGTTGGCTTAAAACTCAACATTCAGAAAACTATAATCATGGCATCCGGTCCCATCACTTCATGGCAAACAGATGGGGAAACAAACAATGGAAACAGTGACAGACTTTATTTTGGGGGGCTCTAAAATCACTGCAGATGGTGAGTGCAGCCATGAAATTAGAAGATGCTTGCTCCTTGGAAGAAAAGCTATGACCAACCTAGACGGCGTATGAAAAAGCAGAGACGTTACTTTACCAACAAAGATCTGTCTAGTCAAACCTATGGTTTTTCCAGTAGTCATTTATGGATGTGAGAGTTGGACTATAAAGAAAGCTGAGCGCCAAAGAATTGATGCTTTTGAACTGTGATTTTGGAGAAGACTCTTGAGAGTCCCTTGGACAGCAAGGAGATCAAACCAGTCAATCCTAAAGGAAATCAATCCTGAATATTCACTAGAAGGACTGATGCTGAAGCTCAAACTCCAATACTTTGGCCACCTGATGCAAAGAACCAACTCAACGGGAAAAACCCTGATGCTGGGAAAGACTGAAGGTGGGAAGAGAAGGGGATGACAGAGGATGAGATAGTCAGATGGCATCACTGACGCGATGGACATGATTTGAGTAAACTCCGGGAGTTAGCAATGGACAGGGTAGCCTGGCGTGCTGCAGACCATGGGACTGCGAAGAGTTGGACACAACTGAGTGACTGAACTGAACTGAATAAACATCAAATCAAGCGAGTGTGTCTGTGCCTAGGTCTTCACCCTTTGGCCAAACCTGCAGATGTAAATCATTTGGTTAAGGCTTCATAAATAAATATACCAGTACCACTGTAGCATTTAACAAGAGCTATTCCAAATGAAGAAAGTAACACAATTATGTGTGTGCTGATGTGTGTAAATTAGTATATATTTAAATTAAACATATTAGATTTATTTATTTATAAATTAAGGGCTACCCTGGTGGTTCACTCGGTAAAGAATCTACCAGCAATGTAGGAAACCCAGATTCAATCCCTAGGTTGGGAAGATCACCTGGAGAAGGAAATGGCAACCTGCTTCAGTATTCTTGCCTGAGAAATCCCATGGACAGAGAAGCCTGGTGGGCTACAGTCCATAGGTTGCAAGAGTTGGACACAACTTAGTGACTAAACCACCACCACATATATAAATTATATTAAAAATATATAAGTTAAACTACTACCATATATAAATTAAAAATATACATATATTACACATGTAAAAAATGTTAAAGTATCTGTAAAATTAAATTTAAAAAATTGAATAATTAGCTGGTAACTCCAATTTTGAAATGTTTGTCAAAAGTAAACAGAAGAATTATTCTTCACTCACTTTAACACATTTTGTACCAAGATCCCAGCAACCACTCCCATAGTAGTAGGAAGACTGGCTGCACAAACACCTTCTCGTTTCAGAGTCTTCTCATCAATATTTGCAGCAACTACAAGTGGTGGAGCACACTACATGAAAAGAATTAAAAAATGTGTATTTCAAAAGAAAGGGAAAGAAGTAGTCAATGTTCCAAATAGTATTCCACCACATTCAAGGTTTGGTTTTCCTTTGAACTATAAATATTTTCCCCTAGGAACTCTAGTACTTAACAGTGAAAAATAATAACTCAAAACGAATCACGCGTACCGCAAAACAAGCAGATTCTCCAGGAATTATGAGCTGTATATGCCCTGAAACTGCATTTTCACTGACCCCAGACTCCATCCATGTTTGTCCAAGCTCATTACAAGCCTTAAAAGAAATAAGTGAAAAATAAGAACATTAAAACAAAAAAGTAATTTACCATAAGTTTTTTTCATGAAAAAGTGGAGTTTAACTAAATGAATTACAGAGTTTTTAAAAATAAATTTTAAGAAACAAGAAAACTGTAAATAATGAAATTCCTTAGCAATTGACACTTTCCTTAGAAAAGTAAGCAATAGCATTCAGGTAAGCAGTCAATAAATACCTAATTAAACTGAACTAAAGCATACTGGATTTCTTATTAGATTAATGTAAAACTTCACTTTTCTAAAATAATTTCAGCAACAAGAAACTGCAAAATTTTATTTGCAAAGTTGAAAACACAATAATTCAAAAGAAGAAGAATTCAGTTTTATTTTTGAGAAATCATGTGTGTAAGCTATTTATACATATTTATACATTTACTTATAAGTAACAAAAGTTAAAACCAATGCTGACCAAGAATAAGGCAGTATTATAAGATATTCATTTATTTAAAAAATTGTACATCAGAATTTTCTAGTGTTTAATAGTTTCCTCTACTGGCCTAAGACAGAGTAGGATACTGAAACATACGCCTTACCAGCAAGGCTAGACAGGTCCCCTTAGAATAAATTTCAAAAATAGGATGAGATCACATTAAGAATAAATAAAACACATTATCAAAGGGCTTAAATGCAGAAATACTTTCAGAATGTGGAATATATACTGACAGAATACACAGGAAAATAGTGAGAGGGTAACAGGCAGAAGGCCAGAGGTCTCCAAACAGAGGAGGTAGGCTGCAAGTGTGAGACATTTTTTATCTCTCTCTTATGAGGCATGAGGAAACAAACTACTGATATGTATTTTTTTCCCTTCTCTATACAAATTTAAAAAGAGGTTTCTCTTAAAACACTGTGTTGCTATAATGACACCTGGTTCCACCTGAAATTAATTATTCTCAAACCTTGAGCTAACCAATGCATTTTTCTTATGAAAATGTTTGTCTTAAGCTATGTTAATGTACTATGCATTTACCCCAGACTGTGTCTTCAAGTCCATTTGCTAAAGGCTCAGAACTGACTTGACAAACCAGTATGTTATACTCATACATTGTTCTCTTAATGAAACTATATATTTGTATGGGAATCTGCCTTTTTCAAGATTCATGTCAATCATTTTATGGCCTGGGATGACTCACCTGGTGCCAAGATTATCTCAAAATGCATCTGGCAGGTGAGGGCCCTGGTGCCATTCTATGAGTTTTGAGACATTTCCTTTCTTTAATTAGCAAACAGCTGCTGCTGCTGCTAAGTGACTTCAGTTGTGTCCGACTGTGTGTGACCCCACAGATGGCAGCCCACCAGGCTGCCCTGTCCCTGGGATTCTACAGGCAAGAACACCGGAGTGGGTTGCCATTTCCTTCTCAAATACATCTAGTAGCTATATATACATCCAGCTAAAGGCTAGCAGTGGGGTATTCTTTCTGCCCCCTTCTGATGTCTATGTCAGAAGCTTTCTCTATCTCCTTATACTTTAATAAAACTTTATTACACAAAAGCTCTGAACTATCAAGCCTCGTCCCTGGCCCCGGACTGAATTCTTCTCCTCCGGAGGTCAAGAATCCCAGCCAAGACCAAGAATCCTGGTGTCTTTTCCAAGTTCAGCAACAACCTTTCAATAGGTAAACCCATGAGTTTAACACAAAAGATACTCACTGTATTTATTGTCATTCGAGCTTCAAAATTATCCACACAGCTAAGAACTAGGTCAACAGGTTTTCCTTCTTCTAATCCACCATTACTAGGCAAAGAAAACAAGTTTTATTGGAAAAAATCAGGACACAAAATACAATCTTATTTGTTCAATCAACACATTTAGTCTTTCAGTAAATTTTTGAGCATAATTGTAACATAGAATTTAATATTAAAGACCAAGTATATATTAAGTATTCACTGTTATAAATATCAATAATATTACAGTATTACTTAAACTGTAAAGATGTACAGGGGTACCAGAAATATAAACTGTGTTCACAAAAATTACCATTTCTCTGTCAGCTTTTATAGACTTTTATTCATGTTTCACTACAAATGTAAATGTAACAAAAGTTAATTGAATATAATTTCAATAGTTTAGGTCTGCAGAAAACCATATTCAGATAGAAATATAACCTATAACACAGAACTTATAATGGAGGCCCCTTGCTATATCATAATAACAGACATTTTGAGGCTTATTTTTTATTTTGTTGTTACTATTGTTTAATGGACCATATATACTATTTACTGAGCTCCCACTATATAAAACTTACACAAAATATTAACTATTTTAAAAATAAAATATATATCAACCTTCTCATTGAATTAATTGATAGATTTTCTAATACTGAAAGTGAGATGGACATGGTGTGCAAAATACTCATAAATAAAATTTTACCTTATTCTATTCATGAAATGTTCAAAGTTTTCTACTGTGGTTATATTGTAGTTGTGTACTTCAAAAAGAACATCAGGATTAATGTTCCTAAAGGGAAAAGAGAATGATTATAAAAACGACAAGTAGAACAGTAAAATAAAGCAAGAAAAAGCACTAAAAAGAGCTAAAGATCATTTAACAGATATTAGAGAAACAGAATTCAAGCAATTCAAAGAAAATCCAAAGTCCTCTTCTACCTCTTTCATCCCACTGCAAGGACCAAGTTCAAAACATGTAGAGTGTCAGAAGGATTACAAAAATATTCCCACAGTCTCAGTTCAGTTCAGTCACTGAGTCGTGTCCGACTCTTTGTGACCCCATGAACCGCAGCATGCCAGGCCTCTCTGTCCATCACCAACTCCCGGAGTCGACCCAAACCCATGTCCATTGAATCAGTGATGCCATCCAACCATCTCATCCTCAGTCGTCCCCTTCTCCTCCTGCCCCCAATCCCTCCCAGCAACAGAGTCTTTTCCAATGAGTCCGCTCTTTGCATCAGGTGGCCAAAGGATTGGAGTTTCAGCTTCAACATCAGTCCTTCCAATGAACACCCAGGACTGGTCTCCTTTAGAATGGACTGGTTGGATCTCCTTGCAGTCCAAGGGACTCTCTAGAGTCTTTTCCAACACCACAGTTCAAAAGCGTCAATTCTTCTGTGCTCAGCTTTCTTCACAGTCCAACTCTCACATCCATACATGACCACAGGAAAAACAATAGCCTTGACTAGATGGACCTTTGTTGGCAAAGTAATGTCTCTGCTTTTTAATATGCTGTCTAGGTTGGTCATAACTTTCCTTCCAAGGAGTAAGCATCTTTTAATTTCATGGCTGCAATCACCATCTGCAGTGATTTTGGAGGCCCCAAAAATAAAGTCTGACACTGTTTCCACTGTTTCCCCATCTATTTCCCATGAAGTGATGGGACCAGATGCCATGATCTTAGTTTTCTGAATGTTGAGCTTTAACCTAACTTTTTCACTCTCTTCTTTCACTTTCATCAAGAGGATCTTTATTTTTTATTCACTTTCTGCCATAAGGGTGGTGTCATCTGTATGCTGCTGCTAAGTCGCTTCAGTCGTGTCCGACTCTGTGCGGCCCCATAGATGGCAGCCCACCAGGCGCCACCATCCCTGGGATTCTCCAGGCAAGAACACTGGAGTGGGTTGCCATTTCCTTCTCCAATGCATGAAAGTGAAAAGTGAAAGTGAAGTTGCTCAGTCGTGTCCAAATCCTAGCGACCCCATGGACTGCAGCCTACCAGGCTCCTCTGTCCATGGGATTTTCCAGGCAAGAGTAGGGGTGGGGTGCCATTGCCTTCTCCTGTCATCTGTATATCTGAGGTTATTGATATTTCTCCCAGAAATCTTGATCCAGCTTGTGCTTCCTCCAGCCCAGCGTTTTTCATGATGTACTCTGCATATAAGTTAAATAAGTAGGGTGACAATATACAGCCTTGACGTGCTCCTTTTCCTATTTGGAACCAGTCTGTTGTTCCATGTCCAGTTCTGACTGTTGCTTCCTGACCTGCATATAGGTTTCTCAAGAGGCAGGTCAGCAGCTCTGGTATTCCCATCTCTTTAAGAATTTTCCACAGCTTATTGTGATCCACACAGATGTGCTGGGAATTAAGCTTTTATTACCTCTGTTAACTACACAGTTCAGTCTAACAAAAGAGCTTCTTTGCTTCTTATTCAATTCAGTGCAAGAACGTTTAGGAACATAAAGAAACATCCCAGAGTATGAGCTGCCAAACTAGGTCCCTTGGGCCAAATCTGACTACCACCTTGCTACATTTTTTTGTAAGGTCTGCAAACTAAGAGTAGTTTTTATATTTTTAAATGGCTGCAAGAAAAGAAAAAAATCAAAAGAACAACAATATTTCATGATGTGAAAATTATAAGAAATTTAAATTTTAGATTCCATAAATAAAGTTTTATTGGGGCACAGTTTTGCTCATTTACTTTTATACTGCCTATAGCTACTACAACTGTTTAGCTGAGCAGTTTTGACAAAGACCATATGGCCCTCAAAGCCTAAAATATTTACTATCTAACCTTATAGAGAAAAAGGCTGCCAACCCATATCTTTATGCATAAGTGAAACCAGCATTTTTATACAGGAAAATTCAGTTCCATTTATAAGTTAGGTGACTGAATACATACAGGAAGATTTCACCAATTTCACTGCCTTCAACTGCTATTCCATTTACCTCAAAGTATGTTCTGCTGCTTGAACTTTACTTAATCCTGCTTGATGAGGTTGGAAGAAAAGTCTATTCATATTGGCCAGTTCCACCTTGTCATAGTCAAAGAGTAGCAACTAAAATGAAAATAGTGGTAATCTGATGAAAAGTGTACCAAAAAAGGAAATAAAAATAACGAACTAGTCAGCTAGTTAAAATCTGATAGGTTTAACTCTTTAACAGTAATAATATTAACTAACTTTGAAAAACTAGATGTCATATATTAACTCATTTAAGGATCACATGCAGTAAGTATATAGGTACTCTCCTCATTTTAGAAATAATACAACTAGGGTACTTGCCCAACAGCTACTCAGCTAATATGTAGTAAACATGGGATTCAAACTGAGGCATTCTCTGCTGTACTGCCCCTCTAAATGATTATATCAAAAATTAATGTTCACTGCACTTCATGACAATTTTTTACAAACTGTGCCAAAATCTTACTTCATTCCAATTATTGGCCAAAAGCTAGCCACCCATTAGATAAATGAAAATTTTAAATAAGATTTAAAAAATGCTATAACTTAAAACCATGGTATAATACAATGCCTTTCATGAATATGGAACTAAATATACTCACGACATGGCTCAAACATTATTCCAAACAGAATGATTAACCAGTTAATTTATATTTCCTACTATATACTTAGGCATGATAGCATTTGTCAAACCTATTCACCCAACTTTAAAATGGCCAAAAGATCCATTTCCTATCAGTAAGAGCTGGTTGAACTCAAAGATATCCAAAGTCCTTTCTTTTTTTATTATCTAAAATTAAATTTTTATTGGATGAGACTCAGAGTAGACTAGACATGGCAGGGGAAAAAGAGGATCCATGAACATGAATGCATAGCAATGCAATTTATCCAGAGTGAAGAAAAAAAGAACCAAAAAAAATTGATCCTCTAGACCTATGGAATAATTCAAAGCAGTGTAAAAGTGATATACTTTGCTATCATTGCCAAAGTCACTTCTTTATCTAAACTTCTGTGACTTTGTGATACAATTCTCAGTGTTCCAAATCTAACAATAAAAACAAAAATGGGATGTTCTTCTTCTCAATACAAAAACTAAAGAAAGTTAACCCAGCCCTTAGTATCTTGCTAGAAAAGACATCACTTATATTCTCTATAACTTTCTAACCCTACTTAGTCTCTTCAAAATTTGGTTTATTTAAGCTTATTCAAACAGTATTTATTAGGTCAGGCCAAGTATTAAGTTTGAGTTTCAGCCTCATAGCTATATGAGTAAATTGTAGTAAATCCTAAATTTGAGGACAGGAGGTGTAAGTTGTAACTGTCAATAATTAGCTCTGATCCTGGGTAAGTCACTTTAACTGTTTAGGTCTGTATCCTCATTTGTAAAATAAGGCAGTTGATCTAGATCTGGTTATCCAAGGTACCCCAGGAACTCAGGAAATTTTCAGGGATAAGAAGTGGGCTCTGGATCTCCAATCCTCCATTTCCCTACTTAACCACATGAAACAGCTTCTTGTTTCTCTGTTTTATACATTGAAGAAAGAGTTCTGAATCTAACCTATGCAGATTCTTAGCTTACAAACTTGAGTGCACTTGGAATCACTGTATTTAAAAATACAGATGTGTGGGTCTTATTCCCAGAGGTTCTGATTACCTATTATGGGGTGCAGTCTGGACATAAGAACTTTTTTTTAACATCCCAGGTGATTCTAACTACAGCAATATCATCTGGAGTTTGTGTTAAAATACAGATTCTGATTCAGCATGTCTTGAGTGGGACCTGGGAATCTTCAATTTTAACAAGCTCCCAGGTGATTCTGGGACCAGACTGAATAAGCAGTTCTGGGCGGTGGAGCCTGGTGGGCTGCTGTCTATGGGGTCACACAGAGTCGGACACGACTGAAGTGACTCAGCAGCAGCAGCAGCAGCAAAGCATAGTCACTGGAATATCATCAGAGCCACCTGGGAACTTACAGGTCCATCTGAAACCTACAGAATCAAAACCACTGGGTTAGAGTTCAGCAATCTATGTTTTAATAAGCCTTCCAAGTGATTCCAGTGCACACACAAACCAAAGACCCACAGATCTTCATGATCTCTACCACCCTTGGTCAATCAACCAGGGCATGTCAGATATAAGCAATTGTTGACAGGCATTTATAAACTTCTTGAAAGATATTAAAATGTTTATAAACATTTTTAGTACTTTGGTGTTGTCTTTTCTATATTGATAAATAAGTGCCAATTTTGAAACCACTTTAAGAATCTGGGGCATGGAATGGACCAATATATTAAAGAGCATTGATAAAGCAAGCATTTTCCCACAAAGTTTATCAAAATGATATACAATTGTGGAAAACTTTTATATTCAACCACTATCTAACATCATGGACTTTAGATTTATAAATATAAGAATGGTCCACTGATTTCTGGTATAAAGTCAACTTTTCCTTCCTCCTCACAATCATAATCTAAATCAATTTTAGAAAAAAGTAAGGAACTTCCTGGTGCTCCAGTAGTTAGGAATTGGTGCTTTCACTGCCATAGCCTCAGAGTTCAATCCATGGTAAGGGAACTAAAATCTCACAAGCCTCACAAGCATAACCAAGAAAATTTAGGAAAAAAAAAAAAAATGCCTGAGTTAAAAAAAATCTGGAGCATTCAGCAGTTCAATTTAAAGAGTAAGAAAGGCACATGCTTTCTAGTTTGTCTTGTAAATAAGAAGTTTTTTTAAAAAATTTGGAGGATGTTTCAGTGTTTCACTACACACTTTTTCAATTTAACAGCCTTCTTTCCTAAACGTCTTTAATCAAAACACTTAAGTCCAAATTGTTTATACATTATCCCAAACAAAAAAGTTCCTGAACACAATCAGACAGTCCTTATTTAATCAGCAGCAATATTAGTTTCCTCTTGGGTGGGTTTATGTCTTAACTGGGGTAGAAAAAAACAATCTGAATAAATACACCACAAATCAATATGCCATTAATAAGGAGAAAAAAAAAATCCTAGTTTGTACCTTATTTACTCCACAAGTGAATGGGTTCTGAATACGACAGAAAATGAGAAATGCTTTTACCTTACCAATGCCACATCGTGTCAGCATTTCAGCAGTCACACTGCCAACTCCACCAACACCTACTATTGCTACAGTAAAGGTACGGATTTTCTGTAAAATGCAAAATTATATATGTGTTGGTTAATAATTCTTCACTGAAAATGTCATTGAAAATTATTTTCATTTACTGAAATCATCTTCAAAAATTTGGAAGAGTTTGTCATACCTCATAGTCGCTCACAATTCCCATTCGTTTCAAAGCCATCAGGCGGCTTAAAAAAAAGGAAAAAAATGTTTTAAAGTTTACAGTATTCTAATTAATAGTGACATAGGTTAACATACATCATCATAGAAAATAAACTTTAAGAGAAGAAACAGTAAGGGAAGTGGGGGTGGGAAGAGAAATCTTTCAGTTAATTTTTACCAGATGAAACTAAATCACCTCAGCAATTTTAAAAAGCACGGATGCCCAAATATCCTCCAAGACAGAGCCTGTGCAATAAGATTGTTTTTAAAGTTCCTCATACATTCAGTCTAATGTGCAGTGAAGATTGAGACCTACTGACTGAAATGTTAAGTTTCCAGATGAGAATGGGTCAAAGTGAAATTTCAGCATTTTCCCATGCTTATTAGTTTACGTAAATATTTAATGTTTGATTCAGATTTAATATTTAACATCAGAATAACCTCATGACTGGAATTCTATTGACTTGTTGCCTCTGCCCAGAGTGGTAAGTCTTTTAGTAAACACCTTTATTCCAAAGACTCTAAGAGGTACTTTAGATATCTAGTTACTGCTAGTCTGTTACCTTCTTCAGTCACCAAGCCAATCAAACTTTGGATGGGAGGCCTAACAATCTGTTTTGCTCCCCAAATGATTGTGATGCACACTAAAGTTTGAGAACCTTTACTGTAGATTACTTAATTTATTCTCTTGTTATGGTTGGAAGAACATCTTCCCAAAGCTTTGTAAAGAGTAAATTTTGGAACGTAAATTTTGAGAACTTGTATGTCTGAAATGTTCTTTACCTAACTTCTTAAAAACGTTTTATCAAAATTCTATTCTTAGAAATATAAAATGACAAACTGAAGGGTATATAATTGTTGAAAGCTATACCTATACACACACACTCTTAGTTGATAGTTTAACTAGATACATAATTTTACACTAGAAACAATTTTCCTTCAAAATTTCTAACATGATTTCTAGTTTCTGAAACTTCAAAATGTGCCTTAGAGTGAAACTATTCTCATCAATTGTGCTGAGTACTTACTGGACTCTTTCCAATCAGAAATGTATTTAAGTTGTAGAAAATTTCCTTGAAGAATGTGGTGACTTCTTTGGTTGGTTGGTTGGTTTTTCCTGAACTTTCTGAAGCCCCTATTATTTGGAAGTTGGACCACTTGGACTAGTCCTCTACTTGTAATGTCTTTCCTCTATTTTCCATTTAGTTTTCTGCTGTTCTCTGGATTTCTTTCAATGTTATTTTCTTTTATTGAGATTTTCACTTTTGTTATCATTCTCCATTTGCAAGAATGATTCTTTTCGTAGTACTCTGTCCTGTCCTATTTCATTTATACATATATCTTTCTGAAAATATTAATTATCATGTTGGGGTTGCAGTTCCCTTATATAGTCTATTAATTTTGTTTTCTTCCTTTCACATTAGGAGGTTCTCTCATCCTTTCTGCTCATATTTAAAAGTCAGACACTAATAAAGGCAAGGATGTGGGCGCTGCTTATTTGACTTTGGGCTTCACTATAGCGTGATCTTGGAGAAGGCAGTGGCAACCCACTCCAGTACTCTTGCCTGGAAAATCCCATGGACGGAGGAGCCTGGTGGGCTGCAGCCCATGGGGTCGCGAAGAGTCGGACACGACTGAGCAACTTCACTTTCACTTTTCACTTTCATGCATTGGAGAAGGAAACGGCAACCCACTCCAGCATCCTTGCCTGGAGAATCCCAGGGACGGGGGAGCCTGGTGGGCTGCCGTCTATGGGGTCGCAGAGAGTCAGACACGACTGAAGCGACTTAGCAGCAGCAGCAGCATAGCATGATCTGGCTGGGCTGTTTAGTTGAGAAACCCACAATGTCAGTGTCTCTCAGTCTTTCTTCTTGGCACTCTCAGATTCCCTACAGAAGAATCTTTCAATTTCCAGCCTGAAAAGTCTTTAAGCTGATCAGTTTTGGGAGCAGCAAGGCTGGGAGTCCTAGCATTCAGTATGTAAACATTTAGTTAATTCCCTTCCTTCAGGCATGAAGACTTGCTTTAATTATTAATAGAAATACTCTATTTTACTCTCTAATGAGTAAATCTCTAGTAGTCTCTCCTGACAGAGAAGAGGCATTTGCCTCGCTACTCAAAGTGAAACAATGAACTTGGGCTGCTTCTTCAACAGATTTTCAGCCATCTCATTTAGTCCTACCTTAAGCCCTTCTTGAAAGACCTATGCCTGTTCTTGAGCTTTGAGAGAATTCTATTGTATGAGTCGGGTTGCAGGCTTTAGAGTGAATTTCTTGGATCCTTTAAATCAGGATCATCTATTAGTCATCTGTCCCTTTGTAGTTTCTAAAACTGTTTTACTATAATCATTCAAGTACAGAGACTCACCCATCCCCCAATTATTAACAGAAACTCTATTTTTCCCCCAGTGGCGATTTATTTCTTTTATTTTTTTTTATTCCTTTTAAAAAATTATTCCTTTACTTTCATTTCACTGAGATTGGGTAGACAGTGATATATGTCTGTGATCAATCTGCCTCTTTACCTTGATGCTGTCTTTAATCTTTATAAATAATCCTGAGAAGAATGCATTGCTGGAGAAGGAAATGGCAACCCACTCAAGCATTCTTGCCTGGGAAAGCCCATGGAACATGGACAGGACTTAGCAACTAAACAACAATAACAACATCCAATTGTTCCAGCAACACTTGTTGCAAAAACAATCCTCTCCATAAATTGCTTTGGTAACTTAAAAATCAATTGACCATATTTATATGGGTCTTTTACCAGACTTTCTATCCTAGTCCATAGAAATATTTGTCTAGCTTTATACTTATATTATAGTCTTATTCTCTGCAACTTTAAAATGAAATTTTAAAATAAAGTTTCTATTCCTTAAAAAAAAAAAAGAATACATCACAACCTCCTTTCATAAATGGGGCCAGCTGGGGGAAAGGGAGGGGAAATTCAGGTTAATTAACTTGCCCAAGATCAGTTAAATGGCAAACAATTATTCAGAGCTGGGTTTTGGAGCTAGTATTTAAAACCAGGTTTTCTAATTTTAAAGACTCTGCTCACCTTTTCATTTAGTTAACATGCTTCTAATTATATTCCTTACCACACAATTTTACAGTTACTTGTGTTGATCATTATTCTACAACCATTGAATCTCCCAAATTAAAGCAAAAGGTCTTTGAGGGTCAGGAACTTTGTATTTCAAAATGTCACTTGATGAAATTAAAATAACGTAGAATACCTACAAATCCCTCTGTATTTTTCTGATAATCATGTGCTGTGCTTTATCATAATTCTTACCACTTATACTGTAATCCCAAGTTTACCTTTGTATCTCACACTTATCTGGTAACCTCTGGAAGGAAATGATCATGTCTTTGTATTCCCAGTGTCTGTGCAAATAATAAATGGTAAATAACATTATTCAGGAAGGCTGGAAATGAAAAGGTGCTCACTAAATATGTGCTGAATGTACAAGAATTCAAAAAATAAGGCTGACCTTATCAAGTTTCCATGTACTAGTACAGAGCTTTGGGTGTCAACTGCCATCTCCAAAATAGCAGTTTTAATAAAGACAAAATGGTACAAATAAGATAGAAAATACTAAATGTTTAAATTTGAGTACTGAAAGATTTGTGGTTACTATAATGTCAAGTAATTGTTTCACATTAAAATGATGTCTGAAAGATGATTCTAAATATATGATTCACATTCCTTTGCTTTTCTCAGAGGGAGCATTTCAAAATTTTCATTTTTAAAACTGAAAAATGCTTAAGCATGCTAAATGGAATGAAAGTGACTAATGCTCAGTCATGTCTGACTCTGTCACCTCGTGGACTGTACCCCACCAGGCTCTTCTGTCCATGGAATTCTGCAAGCAAGAATATTGGAGTGAGTAACCATTCCCTTCTCCAGGGGATCTTCCCCCCAACACAGGGATCAAACCCGGGTCTCCTGCATTGCAGGCAAATTTTTTACCATCTGAGCTAGGAGAGAAGCCAAATGGAATAGTTACTACTTATTCTGATTAATGAGATGGTAAACCTTTCACATGTGCCAAGTAAAATACACGCACTATCGTCAATTATATCTCAAAACTGAAAGAAAACAAAATTTTTGTTAATGTAGTAAGATAAATGAGAGAAAAGCAAGAATCTGGCATGATTTAATTTAATGTAGGTTAAAATAAACTGTTCTGTAATTACAGAACAATTATAATTTTGATCAGGTTTTCTACGACAAATAATATTGTAATTAACAGCTTTGTGGCTAAATACTGTGTCTGCATTTTACGTTGCAATATATATGAAGTGAAGTCGCTCAGTCATATCCAACTCTTTGCGACCCCATGGACTGTAGCCTACAGGTTCCTCCGTCCATGGGATTTTCCAGGAATGAATACTGGAGTGGGTTGCCATTTCCTTCTCCAGGAGATCTCCCCAACCCAGGGATTGAACCCGGGGCTCCCGCACTGTAGGCCAATGCTTTACCATCTGAGCGACCAGGGACGTCGTACACACACACACACGCACACACACACACACGCACGCACGCACGCATGCACGCACCCTAAGACATTTACTGAGGCTTTATGTCATAAACCTTTCTTTAAAATCCAAAGTTCTGCTCTTTGAAGGGAAAGAGCACCAATAATACCTTTCCTGTTTCACCTATTCTACAACTGTCCAGTTTTTAGCCACACTACTTAATAGCTTATTTATTTTTACTGGGGAGACAGCTCCATAGGAACTTTGGAGCAAAACAAACCTAATGGCAGTACAAGCCTTTTTAGCTACTGTTAGCTCTATGGCTTGAAGCAGGTCACAGCACCTCGCTAAGCCTAATTTATCTCACCTATAAAATGGGGGTAAAATGACAGCAGCAATCTCCAAGGGTTGCAGTGAAGAGGAAAAGTGACAATGCATACAAAGTGTTTAGCGGGTGGTGAAAGTTCAGTAACTGTTACTATAATGCCTAGCATCGAAAGCTCTATTCTAAGAACTTTACATATACTTTTATTTTCAATATTCACAACTCCACAAAAAGAGATACTACAAGCAAGAAAGTGAAGGTACAGAACTCTCATCAGGTTACTCAGTTGTTAAGATTTGACTCCAGTCTGGGCCTAGGGTCCTTACCTCAATCACTACCCTACATTCAACTACTACCCTATATTCAACCTGCTGAATTAACAAAATCTTGGGAAATGAAGAAAGGAGAGGTACAGATAGGACTAGTGAAGTCCAAAGGTTTTAGAGCTAATCTAGCTGTTTCCACCACACTAATTTAAGAAACACAGAAGACTCTATGAAGCTCCCAAGTTTAGCTTAGCAGGCTTTACATTTGGTGTCCTAGTTTGAAAGTTTCTACTATCAGTTTCATGCTGAGCGAGGAAGACTAAAAGAGGTAGGGGCGGCAGGAAACCGGATCTGTGTCCTCAGCAAGCACAAGAGCAGCACCATATGGCTGATTTAGTTGAGTTTTTTTTTTTTTTTTTTAAAGAGAAAGAACACCTTTTGACCAAGACTAAGACTTGGCCTTGCTCGTTTGGAAATAAGATCCTAGAAGAAGAAAAGGGAGGTGTGAGCTGTCAGCTGGACAGCGGCGGGAAGAGCCTCACTTCTGACCATCTGGAGACCGTGACCTCGCCCCTCTTCCGGCCCCGACCCGTCACGCAGGTCACCTGTAGGGGTTGGAATCCACCACCTCGGAGCTCATATTTTCAATGCGGGCCCGACCGCCTCCTCCGTCGCCGCTCCCCAGCCCGCGGCGACTTCTCTCCTGGGCCAGTTCCCGCTCCAGCTCTTCGATCCGCTGCTGCAGCCGTTCCACAGACTCGGCCATGGCTGGGACCCCGGCCGCCAGAGCTCCCAGCCCCGGCCGTCGCCGTCGTCGCCGCCCCACGCTGCTGGACTGCTGGCCTGCTGGCCCCGGGAGGGATATGTGGAGAGTCACCTTGCTGCGGCTTTCCCAGCCCACAAACCTGGGGAAGCGCTCCCAGCGTGCCCCGGACCGACACGTCTCGGCCGCTCCTGCGGGTCTCCCAACGGGCCACTTCCGGTGCGTGGCAGTCAATGGTCCGCCTCAGGAAAAAAAAAAAAAAAAAAAAGCCCCCTACTTTCCCTCTTCGACAGGGCCTAAGAGTCCAGGGAGCCTCAGGGCCCGGGTCATAAGTGTCCAGAACCAGCGGCCTGCGATGTTGCCTTTCCAACCTGGCGGCCAGGAAAAACCCCAGAATCTTTTATTCCTAGGCTCGAGGTCTTGACGGGCTCTTTTCTGCACCGGACCCGGTAGGTCTTCCGCCTGCCAGTGCTTTCAATTTGGAGATGGACCAGGCCTCGGCGTTCTAATATGCTCTTGTGACTAACGTGACTTCTTTAGAATTGAGATCTCCAACTCTGAGGCTGACTGAAAAGTTTATATTCGAACACACAAGGCCCTTCTAGCATTTCCTGAGTAGAGCCCAAGTCCAGGAGACAGCTGGCAGTGCTGCCGGCCAGCGGCCTGGCGATGTGTAATTGGCTGGAGCCGCGGGCCCGCCTCCACCTGGGCGTCTCGGTCTCGCCCCTGTCTGTGGAGTGGCGTTCTCCTAGACATACCGGATCCCAGGAGTCTAGTGAGTTCTGTGACTCTGTGGTCTGAAGCGGCAGCGTAGATCATGGAAACCGCTGCCTCCCGCGAGCCCAACACTATCGAAGTGCTGCCCCAGCACAAGTTCGACTGCAGGTCTCTGGACGCCTACCTACACCAGCACTTGCCCGGCTTTGGGACCGAGCCCGAGGCCAAGCTGACGGTTGCCCAATACAGGTATCGACCCCAGCCTTCTCCAGCAGAAACAAATCTGTACCTTGTGCTTTTCTTCCTCTGGCCCTGGGTGGCTTTCCAGTTTCTTCCACCCTGTTTCTTTTTTCCGCAGTGACCTACTCTGCCGGCGGGAGCTGCTGTCACTGGCTCCTGCGTTACATTCTGAGTGTTTCCAATTCCAGCGCGGTAATGGAAGCACTATAACGTTCACGGTTCCAGCTATGAGAAGGAATCTTTGTTAACAGCTATATACTTTGAGAATTCACTGAGGCAGTTAAAGCTGGAAGCTCTGTGTGATACAGAGAGGCCGTTCGCTCAACCTTTGTTCTATAACCTTTTTTTCCCAGAGAAGTGGATGTAATTCCATTCACACTGGCCATATTCTTAGAGGCTGAGTTAATGGTACCAGTTGGGGGATCCGAATTCTTATCCTAGATATTCCATTTAGCAAATCACAGCACCACTTTGGGCTTTAGTTCTTTTGAAATGGGGAATGGAACTAGATGACGGTGCTGAGAGTACTGTCTGTTCTCCACAGTGAATCTGCCTCTAGTCTGATGTTGTTGTATAACAGAAGGTAATTTACAAATAGACTTTGCTCTAAAAATAGCATCTTGATAAACACAGAACTATAGACGCAATCCTGGCTTCCAGAAGAATTAGGTGTGTCACTTACTGACTGGAATGACAAGTTTCATAACCTGTAATCAATACTTGCCTGCTCTGTATAATCCTGATAAATGAAGTAATATAGATGAAAGGGCTTAATGTTGTAACAGCACTGTTTACCACTGGCCTTATCACAGGGGTTTATATTCCTTTACTACTGATTTCAGAGAAATTAAAAATAGTGGAAAGGTGATGGATCAGAGAGGGTTTGACGATGTAAAAATAAAAAGCACCATGTGGAATTCCCTAGCTGTCCAGTGGTTAAGACTCAGTGCTTTCACTGCTGGGGCCATGCAGTGGCCAAATTAAACAACAACCAAAAAGTAAAAGGCACTGTGTCACATAGATATTATAGGATGAAGCAGCAAGTGGAATGAAAAATGGCAGAGGTTTCTAGCCTGAAGACTTGGGTTGTAAACAAACTAATAGATCAAAGTTCAAATCAGCTGGACAAGTTATTTAACTCTTTTGAGCATTGAATCCCCCTTTGGCAAAGTGGAGATAATATTTATCTCCTAGGGTTGTTTGAGAATTATCTAACTGAAAGTTAATTCTGAATTAAGTTGAATGTTAAATCAGAATTGTGCTTGATAAATGGAATAACTAGTATAGAACTAGTTAGATAGATAGTATAGAAGTATAGATGGTATAGAACTATTCCCACAGAGAATATACATTTATTTCCAGGACAATTGAAAAGTTTATAAAAATTGAAGAAATGTTAGGCCACAAAAGAAGTTTCAAAAATTCAAAGCCACCATTCTTAAAAAAAATTCAGAATATAAATGCCAAAAGTTTAGAAATCAAAAGAGGATAGCTAATGAACACATTTTAGAAACTAATTGATATACAAATTAAAGAGCCAATAGTCTACAGAAAATAATGGAGTTTATCAAATTTCAGTATGCAAAAATCAATTGAATTTCTCAACTTTAGCGACAAAAATGTAAAGATATAAATTTCAGAAAGATGAAATTAATAATAGCATCAGAAATATAATTTTCTCAAACATTAATAAAATATTTGCAAGACCTTTGTAGAAGAAATTATAAAACTATTAGAACCTTAGAACTAAATACAATGAAAGATGCCATGTTCATGAATAGGAGAATTGTATGTTTCTCTTTTTTTTTTCCCAATTGTTATGTAGATTCAGTGCAATGACACTCACAGTCTTAATTTTTCCCCTAATTCGAAAAATTACTCCTAAATTGTATGTGCAAGAGCAAAGGGCTAAAAATAAAGGAAAATACGCCTGAGGAAGAACAAAGTGGGAAATGTGAGTTAAGATGGCTTACTTTTTCACAGAGATAGACAAATCAATAAAACAGAAGAGAGAATCCACAAAAATACCCACATATTTATAGAACTTTGACATATGACAGTGCTGGCACTGAGAATCAGTCTTTAGAGAGTTGGAGGGAGAAGAGATCTTTCAGTAAATTTTACAGGGATAATTATTATGTATATGAAAAAAAATTGAAATTAGACCCTTTCCTTACTCTACCTTACTCAGTTCTAGGTGGACTACAGAGGAATGGTAAATGGCAAAACTATAAACATTTGGGGACTTCCCTGGTGGTCCAGTGGTTAAGAATCCATGTTGCAGTGCAAGGGACACTGATTCAGTCCCTGGTGCAGGAAGTTCGCACATGCCTCAGAGCAACAGAGCCAGAGCACCACAACTACTGAGCCTCTGCTCCAGCACCCAGGAGCTACAACTACTGAGCCTGCAACAAAGAGTAGCCCCCCTCTCGCCACAACTAGAGAAAGCCCATGTGCGGCAGCAAAGACCCACCACAGTTAAAAAATAAATAATAAAAACATAATCTCTTAAACTGTAAACATTTGGAAGACATATAGACGCTCTATAGACTGTGGAGTAGAGAATAAAGTCTTTAAAAAGACAGAAGTGCAAACTGTGAAGGAAATGACTGGAAGAATCCTTCAAATGAAATTATAGATGAAAATATTTTCAATGTATAGAATGGATAAAAGATTAACCTCCAGAACATATGAAGAACTGCAATAGCTCAACAGAAAAATGAGCAAAAGACTTAAAGACACTCAGCCTCATTACACTGTAATAATTGGGGAAAATGCAAGTTAAAATGACAAGATACCATCTCATAGCATAATTTTTGACTTTTTTTAAAATATAAATTTATTTATTTTAATTGGAGGTTAATTACTTTACAATATTGTATTGGTTTTGCCATACATCAATGTGAATCCGCCACAGGTATACACGTGCTCCCCATCCTGAACCCCCCCTTCTTCCTCCCTCCCCATACCATCCCTCTGGGTGGTCTCAGTGCACCAGCCCAAGCATCCAGTATCATGCATTGAACCTGGACTGGAGATTCATTTCATATATTGTATTATACATGCTTCGATGCCATTCTCCCAAATCATCTCACCCTCTCCCTCTCCCACAGAAACATAGGCAAAACACTCTCCGACATACATCACAGCAGGATCCTCTGTGACCCACCTCCCAGAATATTGGAAATAAAAGCAAAAATAAACAAATGGGACCTAATTAAACTTAAAAGCTTCTGCACAACAAAGGAAACTATAAGCAAGGTGAAAAGACAGCCTTCAGAATGGGAGAAAATAATAGCAAATGAAGCAACTGACAAACAACTAATCTCAAAAATATACAAGCAACTCCTGCAGCTCAATTCCAGAAAAATAAACGACCCAATCAAAAAATGGGCCAAAGAACTAAATAGACATTTCTCCAAAGAAGACAAACAGATGGCTAACAAACACATGAAAACATGCTCAACATCACTCATTATCAGAGAAATGCAAATCAAAACCACAGTGAGGTACCATTTCACACCAGTCAGAATGGCTGCGATCCAAAAGTCTATAAGCAATAAATGCTGGAGAGGTGTGGAGAAAAGGGAACCCTCTTACACTGTTGGTGAGAATGCAAACTAGTACAGCCACTATGGAGAACAGTGTGGAGATTCCTTGAAAAACTGGAAATAGAACTGCCTTATGACCCAGCAATCCCACTGCTGGGCATACACACCGAGGAAACCAGAATTGAAAGAGACACGTGTACCCCAAAGTTCATCGCAGCACTGTTTATAATAGCCCAGACATGGAAACAACCTAGATGTCCATCAGCATATGAATGGATAAGAAAGCTGTGGTACATATACACAATGGAGTATTACTCAGCCATTAAAAAGGATACATTTGAATCAGCTCTAATGAGGTGGATGAAACTGGAGCCTATTATACAGAATGAAGTAAGCCAGAAAGAAAAACACCAATACAGTGTACTAACACATATATATGGAATTTTTGACTTTTTTTTGAAAAAAAAAAATCATAATATCAAGCAGAATATGAGATAACAGGGACTCATCCACTATTGGTGAGGGTGGCACCCTGATGCTGGGAAAGATTGAGGGCAGGGGGAGAAGGGGTTGATGGAGGATGGGATGATTGGATAGCATCACTGACTCAACAAACATGAGTTTGGGCAAACTCGGGGAAATAGTGAAGGATAGGGAAGCCTGGCAAGCTGTAGTACATAGGGTCACAAAGAGACTTGATTTAGTGACTGAACAACAACACAACAACCTTGGAAAACAATTTGGCACAATCTTGTAAAGATAAAATGGGAAGATATACAAGCTGCGTGACAAAGCATTTCTATTCCTAGTTGTATACTCCTAGGAATTCTTGTACTGGGGTATCACGAGATAATCTACAAAAATCTTTGCACTGTTTGTAACAGTAAAAATAGAGTAATAAAACAACATTAAGGAATGGGTGAATAAATTATAGTATATTCACATGAAGAAACACATAGAGCAGTGAAGATTATTCAACTGCAGCTATATAAATCAACACAGAAATAAGAACTGGACAAATAAACAGTATATTGTTTAAGGGAATAAACTTCAAGGGAATGATAAATGTAAAAATCAAAATGGTAGTTACTCTAAAGAGAGAGACAGTGGTGGTCCAGTGGTTAGGACTCAGTGCCCTCACTGAGGTGGCTCAGGTTTGATCCCTGGTTGGGGAACTAAGATCTTTTAAGACATGTGGTGCAGACAAAAAGCAAAAATAAAAAATGAAGGGAAGGATACACAGAGGGCTTTAGAGATGGTAATTTTTTCTTTCTCAAATTGCATAGTGAGAACACTGGTATTTGTTGTGTTACTGTTCTCGTAAATATTATTTTTTACCTATGCAAAATTTATTTTTAGAATTAGCAAAATTTAAATCATATTAGAAATAAAAATATTTTTACTTAATAATGAAGATGTTGTATAACTTGATACAACAAACCCTATGATTTCCAAGTATGTGTATATTATGTGCCTGGCGCTGCTTCAATCACTGGGAATTTAACAACAAAAAAAGATCCTGCCTTTTTGGAACCTGCATTTTATCTGGAGAAGACAGAGGATAAATAAAATCACTTTCTAAATTTACAGTGTATGAGAAAGTAATGTGTTTTATGGAGAGAAACAAAAGAGAATAGGAAATGTTTAGGAGAGGAAAGCAGAAAGGCCTCAGTGAGAAGGTGGCATTCAGCAAGGAGAGATATGGATGTAAGCCTTATAGCTATCTGGGGAAAGACTATTCCAGACAGAGGGAAAAGCAGAGGCTCTGAAAAGGGAGTGTGCCCAGTGGGTGGAGAGAGTGCCTGGAGTTGCATAACAAGGGCAAGAGAAATTTTCCAGCTGACACTCTTCCCAGGTGGTGCTAGGGGTAAAGAACCTGCCTGCCAATGCAGGAGATGTAAGAGACGCAGGTTTGATCCCTGGGTCAGGGAGATCCCCTGGAAAAGGAAATGGCAACCCACTCCAGTATTCTTGCCTGGAAAATCCCATGGACAGAGTAGCCTGGTGGTCAACAGTCCAAAGCATCACAAGGAGTCAGACATGACTGAGTGACTAAGCACACAAAGTTAGCTGAGATGGTGAGAGATTAGGTATTTAGAGGCAGAGGAAAGAAGTGATTTGTTTTTTTAAGTAGAATCTCTTTGGCTATTTAAACAGAATCTGTTTTCCTATTATTGTTTAACTGAAGGAGGCAAACAAAAGGAGACCAGTTTGGAGTGTATTTTGATGACGTAGTAAAGAGTAATTAGTGGTGTGGAGCAGGGTGGTAGTGTAGGATAGGTGCAAAGTGGTCATATTCTGGATTTATTTTGGAGGATTTATAACTGATCACATGTGGGATAGGAAAGAAAAAGAAGAGGAAACCAACAGTATTCCATTTTTGTCTTGGCAACTGAAAGGATGGATTTATCGTGCAATGAAGTAGAGATGACTGTAGACAATCAGATTGGAAAGGAAATATCAGGAACTTGGTTTTGGAATGTTGAATTTCAAGATGCAATTTAGACATGGGAGTGGATATGTAATAGTAAGCAGGCAGATATATGAATCAAGAGGTCAGAGCAGAGATCTAAACTAGCCACATACATTTGGAAGTCACTGAGATAGAGAAGGTATTTAAAGCCATGAGATCATAAAGCTTACCTAGAAGATGGGTCTACATAAAGAGAAGGTCTATGAACTTAGTCCTAGGAATCCCAGTATTGAGAACTGAAGAATTAAGGATTAACATACAACAGAGTCTCAAAAGGGGTGGTCCAAGAGGGGGAAACCATGATCTGATACCATAGCAGTACTGCTGCTGCTGCTGCTAAGTCACTTCAGTCATGTCCAACTCTGCGACCCCATGGACGGCAGCCCACCAGGCTCCCCCGTCCCTGGGATTCTCCAGGCAAGAACACTGGAGTACTAGTGACCTTGAAAAAAGTCACTTCACTGGAAAGATAGGAATGAAAGCTTGATTGAAATGGGTTCATGAGAAAATAGAAGAAGAATTGTAGCAAACAGTGTAAACATTTTGAGTTTATACTCCTTGCTCTAAAGGGGGACATAAATGTTTTATGTAGAGGGGGAAGTGGGGTCAAGTTCAGTTCAGTTGCTCAGTCGTATCTGACTCTTTGCAACCCCATGAACCGCAGCATGCCAGGCCTCCCTGTCCATCACCAACTCCTGGAGTCCACCCAAACCCATGTCCATTGATGGCTGGTGATGCCGTCCAACCATCTCATCCTCTGTCATCCCCTTCTCCTCCTGCCCTCAATCTTTTCCAGCATCAGGGTCGTGGGGGTCAAGAGAAGTCTTTTAAAAAAAAGGAAAAGGCAGCATGTTTGTGTGCTGATGGCAGTGATCCAAAACAGAGTGAAAAATCTGTGGAAGAGAGAAGGCTAGAATTAAGTCCTTGAGTAGACAAGAGTAGAATGGGATCTAATTCACAAGAGAGGAATTGTCCTTAGAAAGAAATGTAGGCATTCTACAGACTATGCAGGGAAGAGAGAGTATCCATATATCCATATAGGTGCTTCTATTTTTCCAGTAGTCATGTATGGATGTGAGAGTTGGACTGTGAAGAAGGCTGAGCGCCGAAGAATTGATGCTTTTGAACTGTGGTGTTGGAGAAGACTCTTGAGAGTCCCTTGGACTGCAAGGAGATCCAACCAGTCCATTCTGAAGGAGATCAACCCTGGAATTTCTTTGGAAGGAATGATGCTAAAGCTGAAACTCCAGTACTTTCGCGAAGAGTTGACTCACTGGAAAAGACTCTGATACTGAGAGGGATTGGGGGCAGGAGGAGAAAGGGACGACATAGGATGAGATGGCTGGATGGCATCACGGACTCGATGGACATGAATCTGAGTGAACTCCGGGAGTTGGTAATGGGCAGGGAGGCCTGGCATGCTGCGATTCATGGGGTCGCAAAGAGTCGGACACGACTGTGCAACTGAACTGAACTGATGCCATAGAAATGGTAATGTAACCTTGTGGAAGTTCTCACCTGATTGTTCGCTTTTTCTCTGTGAAATATGAAGCTAGGTAATCAGCTGAGTGAAGATGATAGAAGAAAGTGTTCGAGGTTTGAAGGAAGAGGAGGAATTGTGAAATAGTCATCTAAGAGCATGGGAAATGCATGAAAGGACTAAGGAAGTATATTATGATTTCAGCATGATTCACTTTGAGGTTCATAGCCATGAATTTGAAGTAAGAGTAGTTATTATAGTAGGTATTATTGATCCTTTGCTCAGATTCTTTTGGATTGCTTTTTACTGTTTCCATGTATACCTTGCTTTGGTGGCTTCTGCTTCCAGTAGCCAACACATATGGCTCTTTTACAGACTGTCCTTGCCTTCTGGAGCCTCTTTTGCCCTGAATGTTGTAGTGCCCAAGATGGCTCTTAACCAGTGACTCATGGGTTCAGGTGTATGAAATTCCACTATTTTTGCTTTAGAGATAAGACAACTCTCAGGTGTACCTTACACTGTTGAGTCCCCTCCTTACCATGAAATCAAGCTGAAGTTACCCTCTAAGGAACTTTGTCTCAGATCATAATTTTGCTTAGCATTCTCCCCTTCCCTGACTTGCTTCTCTCAATTCCTTATTGGTTTCCTAAGCATTTCCTTACTAAGTCGCTTGCACACAAATCTCTCAGGATCTGCTTCTAGTGGACCTAACCTAAACAATAATTATGGCTATGTGTTTCTTTCTCCAGCTACATTCAGGCAAACAGTTGGATTTAACCAGGATGGGGGACTCCAAGCAAATAACATGAAGTGAGAGAGGGCAAGTGTATTAAAGATGTATTCAAGGGAGTAGTTATGTAACTGAGCATCGAATTTAAGCTAGTTAAGGACGGATATCATAGGGAAAGGGGGGAACCAAAGGCCATAATAAGGTAGTATGATTAATGGTTGGTAGGTAGGTCCAGGGATCAAAGAATTGTTGAAATTGAGGTACTAGGTGTGTGAATGGAAAGAGGTTATGATCAGAGTTGCTGCTGCTGCTAAGTCGCTTCAGTCGTGTCTGACTCTGTGCGACCCCATAGACGGCAGCCCACGAGGCTCCCCCATCCCTGGGATTCTCCGGGCAAGAACACTGGAGTGGGTAGCCATTTCTTTCAATGCATGAAAGTAAAAAGTGAAAGTGAAGTCACTGAGTCGTGTCTGACTGTTAGCGACCCCATGGACTGCAGCCTACCAGGCTCCTCTGTCCATGGGATTTTCCAGGCAAGAGTAGTGGAGTGGGGTGCCAGTGCCTCCTCCATGATCAGAGTTAGAAATGCTTAAAAAATAGGATAATGCCATGCTTGAGTTGTTGATAAGATATAAGGTGTGTCCCAGGGCTTTCCACGTGGTGCTAGTGGTAAAGAACCCTCCTGCCAATGCAGGAGACATAAGAGATGCTGGTTCGATCCCTGGCTCAAGAAAATCCCCTGGAGGAGGGCATGGCAACCCACTCCAGTAATTTTGCCTGGAGAGTACCATGAACCAAGTAGCCTGGGGGTCTGCAGTGACTTACCACCACCACCACCACGGTGTGTCCCATAGAATGAGTGACAGGTGGTATAATCACTGGAGGTGAGAATTCAAGGAACTGATAGGCCTAAGAATGAATATCTTTATGGATTTTGATGCCATTAATAATTAGGATGGGGGTAGAGTTTTGGCCACCTGATACAAAGAGCCAGCTTACTAGAAGACCTTGATGCTAGGAAAGATTGAAGGCAGGAGGAGAGGAGGATGACAGAGAACGAGATGATTGGATAGCATCACCAACTCAATAGACATGAGTTTGAGCAGGCTCTGGAAGATGTTGAAAGACAGGGAAGCCTGGCGTGCTGCAGTCCATGGGTTCGCAGAGTCAGACATGACTGTGCGACTGAACAACACAGTGTTAGTAAGAGTGAAAATCCTTAGGCATTGAGGGAGAATGATCTATGAATTAGTGGGTGACTGCAACAAGAATGGGTAGAGGGTGGCAGAGTCTCTATGACATGAAATTCAAAGCTGGGGAAGAGGTGTTTAGACAGGATGGAGGGCAGAGAGCCTGGAACTGGCAATGAGTATCAAGAAGGACACAGACTCAACTTCCAGGTCACTGGATGAGTGATGTGGGGCAAAATCTACCATATAAGAGACAAGGGAAACAGGATCCTTGTGGAACATTCAGGTTTTAGTTAGAGCAAGAAGGTGAAGGGTCCTTTCGGAGAAGAGATTGGCACTGTATGTGATTGTGGTGCTGAAAGACTGAGTTTCAGGGTGCACGATGTAAAGGTGTTGGGAGTTGGGGGCATGAGGGTCGGGGTGAGAAAAGAAGACTAACTAAGGACTATATAGAGCCTTATGGGAATTAGAATGCAGTGGATAAGTGGTGACATGAGCATGTAGGTCTTTTGTTTGATAACATAAACAGAGATAAAGAGCATTATGAGACCAGTCCTTGTGGTTTTAAGACAGCAGTGCTATGAGTGATGGGAAGTAGGAAGAGATAGGTGTTTGGGAATGGGGATAGGCAGTCTTATTCTAAGTACTCCAAGTTAACTTTTTTTTCCCCCACAGCTGATGCCAAAATAAAAAAGAGCTTTGTGTTTTGACATGAATAGCTCTTTCCACTTATTTATTATGTGGATAAAGTGAACCTGTATTATTCTCTTTCTCTGTGTGTATTTAAGTATACAGATGTCTGTTTGTTGGTTTTGTCCATTCTCTAAGTCATGTCTGACTCTGCAACCCCATAAACTGCAGCACTTCAGGCTTTCCTGTCCTTCACTATAGCCCTGAGTTTACTCAAATTCCTGTCCACTGAGTCGATGATGCCATCCAACCATCTCATCCTCTGTCGCCCCTTCTCCTCTTGCCCTCAATCTTTCCCAGCATCAGGGTCTTTTCCAGTGAGTCAGCTCTTCGTATCAGGTGGCCAAAGTATTGGAGCTTCAGCTTCACCACCAGTCCTTCCCATGAGTATTCAGGGTTGATTTCCTTTAAGATTGACTGGTTTGATCTACTTGCTGTCCAAGGGACTGTCAAGAGTCTTCTCCCGCATCACAGTTTGAACATACAAAAAAAGTTCTTCAGTACTCAACCTTCTTTATAGTCCAGCTCTTACAACCATACATGTAAGAGCTGTATGGAAAAACCATAGCTTTGGCTATATGGACCTTTGTCGGCAAAGTGATGTCTCTGCTTTTTAATACACTGTCTGGGTTTGTCATAGCTATTCTTTGAAGGAGCAAGCATCTTTTAATTTCGTGGCTGCAGTCACCATCTGCATTGCTTTTGGAGCCCAAGAAAATGAAATCTGACCCTGTTTCCATTGTTTCAATATCGATTTGCCAAGAAGTGATAGGATTGGATGCCATGATCTTCCTTTTTGAATGTTTAAGTAAAGTCACTCAGTCATGTCCAACTCTTTGTGACCCCGTGGACTGCAGCCCACCAGGCTCCTCAGTCCATGGGATTCTCCAGGCAAGAATACTGGAGTGGGTTGAATGTTTAAGCCAACTTTTTCACTCCTCTTTCACCTTCATCAAGAGGCTCTTTAGGCTCCTCTCTGCTTTCTGCCATTAGAGTGGTATCATCTGCTTGTATGAGGTTGTTCGTATTTTTCCCAGCAAGTTTGATTCCAGTTTGAGCCTCATCCAGCCTGGCATTTCACATGATGTACCCTGCACATAAGTTAAATAAGCAGAGTGACAATATACAGCCTTGATATACTCCTTTCCCAATATCAAACCTGTTCATTGTTCCACATCCATTTCTAACTGTTGCTTCTTCTCCTGCATACAGGTTTCTTAGGAGACAGGTAATGTGGTTTGGTATTCTTTAAGAATATTCCACAGTTTGTTGTGATCCACACAGTCAAAAGCTTTAGTGTAGTCAATGAAGCAGAAGTAGATTTTTTTTTAGAATTTCTTTGCTTTTTCTATGATCCAGCATATGTTGGCAACTTGATCCCTGGATCCTCTGCCTTTTCTAAATCCAGTTTGTACATATGGAAGTTTTCAGTTCACATACTGTTGAAACCTAGCTAGGAGGATTTTGAGCATATTCTTGCTAATGTGAAATGAGTGCAATTATATGATAATTTGAACATTCTTTGGCATTGCCTTTCTTTGGGATCAGAATGAAAACTGACCTTTTCCAGTCCTGTGGCCACTGCTGAGTTTTCCAAGTTTGCTGGCATATTGAGTGCAGCACTTTAGCAGCATCATTTTTAGGATTAGAAATAGCTCAGCTGAAATTCCATCACCTCCACTAGCTTTGTTTGTAGTAATGCTTCCCACTGCCCACTTGACTTCACACTCCAGGGTGTCTGGCTCTAGGTGAATGACCACACCATCATGGTTATCTGGGTCATTAAGAACTTTTTCATACAGTTCTGTGTATCCTTGCCACATTTTCTTAATCTCTTCTGTTTTTGTTAGGTCCTTGCCATTTTTGTCCTTTATTGTGCCCATCTTTGCATGAAATGTTCCCTTGGATATCTCCAGTTTTCTTAAAGAGATCTCTAGTCTTATGCAGTTTATTGTTTTCCTCTATTTCTTTGCATTGTTCACTTAAGAATACTTTCTAATCTCTCCTTGCTATTCTCTGGAACTCTGCATTCAGTTGGGTATGTCTTTCCCTTTCTCCTTTGTCTTTCGCTTCTCTTCTTTTCTCAGGTATTTGTAAGGCCTCCTCAGACAATCACTTTGCCTCCTTGCATTTCTTTTTCTTGGGGATGATTTTGGTCACCACCTCCTGTACAATGTTATGAACCTCCATCTATAGTTCTTTAGGCACTCTGTCCACCAGATCTAGGCCCTTGAATCTATTTATCACCTCCACTATATAATCATAAGGCGTTTGATTTAGGTCATACCTGAATGGCCTAGTGGTTTTCCCTACTTTCTTCAATAAGTCTGAATTTTACCACAAGGGGTTCCAGATCTGAGCCACAATCAGCTCAAGGTCTTCTTTTTGCTGACTGGGTAGAACTCCATTTTGACTGCAAAGAATTTAGTCAATCTGATTTTGATATTGACCTTCTGGTAATATTCATTTGTAGAGTCATCTCTTGTGTTGTTGGAAGAGGGTATTTGCTATGACCAGTGCATTCTCTTGGCAAAATTCTATTAGCCTTTGCCCTTCTTCATGTTGTACTCCAAGGCCAAACTTGCCTGTTACTCCAAGTATCTCTTGACTTGCTACTTTTGCACTCCAGTCCCCTATGATGAAAAGGACAAATGTCTGTAATTTTAATATGTTAAATAGTTATAATTTAATTAATATAGTAATTGTAAATAGTATATTAAGAAGCTCAAATAATGATTTTTTAAACTGTCAGTGAACCGACTTCCTACAAATCAGAGTCCTTCAAACTTCGTGACTCTGTGGAATGTGCTGTATTGTGTTTTGTTCAAGTTGGTTGATTTTTGCAGTCATGGATCCAGAAAAGGCACCTCTGAAGAGATTAGCCACCACTTCCAGGAAATGCCCAGCAAAGCATCTATCATGACGCCTGTTCTCTGATACACTATGGTGGGGTTTTGGACCCTCTCTAGCTTTTTCTGCTGATGTTAAATTCTTCCTTGTCAGTAATCTGATTCTTGGCCAGCCGTTTGTTGCTTCCATTGCAGTTGTCAAGAATCTTCTGACTTCCTTTGATTCTGCCTTGACATCTCTTCTACCATGGCTCTGAATCCTAGTTTGGGGCAAGATTTTTGGGGATATTTTGCCTCTTCTCATCTCCAGCTTTGTATTTTTAAGTCTTTTGATCTATATACTCAATATTTTCTATGCTTAAACACCATGATATTAGTCTTTTAGTCTTCTTTTCTCTCGATCTCTAATCCACAACAAATACATCTGAAGAGCTATTGGCATCAGTATCAAAAGTTACTATTTCAAAGAATGCCATAGCAGTGCCTGTGAGTTCAGTTGCCAAGCTGGTTGTTATCCTGCATCATTGCTCACTCAATTCCATACACCTCAATGAGCATACCAACCTGATTTTAAGAGTAGATATGAAGGTCTAAGTCCACTTGGTATTAACTGCTTGCTATGGTGCACTTGGTCAGAATAGTCATGACTCCACAAGTGGTTTCAAAATTAAAGAAAAAGGAGTGATATCAAAGAACAGTAAATCCTGAATAACTTCAAATTTATCTCCAGACAAGGGACAAGATGGCTATCTTCAGTACAGTTCAGTCACTCAGTCGTGTCTGACTCTTTGCGACCCCATGGACCACAGCACGCCAGGCCTCCCTGTCCATCACCACTCCTGGAGTTTACTCAAACTCATCTCCATTGAGTCGGTGATGCCATCCAACCTTCTCATCCTCTGTCGTCCCCTTCTCCTCCTGCCTTCAATCTTTTCCAGCATCAGAGTCTTTTCAAATGAGTCAGTTCAAACTTCCAGAACTATGTTGAATAGTAGTGGTGAAAGTGGGCACCCTTGTCTTGTTCCTGACTTTAGGGGAAATGCTTTCAATTTTTCACTATTGAGGATAATGTTTGCTGTGGGTTTGTCATATATAGCTTTTATTATGTTGAGATATGTTCCTTCACAGCAATCAGAGCAGAAAAAGAAATAAAAGGAATCCAAATTGGAAAAGAAGTAAAACTTTCACTGTTTGCAGATGACATGATCCTCTACATAGAAAACCCTAAAGACTCTACCAGAAAATTACTAGAGCTAATTAATGAATATAGTAAAGTTGCAGGATATAAAATCAACACACAGAAATCCCTTGCATTCCTATACACTAATAATGAGAAAGTAGAAAAAGAAATTAAGGAAACAATTCGATTCACCATTGCAACAAAAAGAATAAAATACTTAGGAATATATCTACCTAAAGAAACTAAAGATCTATATATAGAAAACTATAAAACACTGATGAAAGAAATCAAAGAGGACACTAATAGATGGAGAAATATACCATGTTCATGGATCAGAAGAATCAATATAGTGAAAATGAGTATACTACCAAAAGCAATTTACAAATTCAATGCAATCCCTATCAAGCTACCAGCGATATTTTTCACAAAACTAGAACAAATAATTTCAAGATTTGTATGGAGATACAAAAAACCTCGAATAGCGAAAGCAATCTTGAGAAAGAAGAATGGAACTGGAGGAATCAACTTGCCTGACTTCAGGCTCTACTACAAAGCCACAGTCATCAAGACAGTATGGTATTGGCACAAAGACAGAAATATAGATCAATGGAACAAAATAGAAAGCCCAGAGATAAATCCACACACATATGGACACCTTATCTTTGACAAAGGAGGCAAGAATATACAATGGAGTAAAGACAATCTCTTTAACAAGTGGTGCTGGGAAAACTGGTCAACCACTTGTAAAAGAATGAAACTAGATCACTTTCTAACACCACACACAAAGATAAACTCAAAATGGATTAAAGATCTAAATGTAAGACCAGAAACTATAAAACTCCTAGAGGAGAACATAGCCAAAACACTCTCCGACATAAACCACAGCAGGATCCTCTATGACCCACCTCCCAGAATACTGGAAATAAAAGCAAAAATAAACAAATGAGACCTAATTAAAATTAAAAGCTTCTGCACAACAAAGGAAAATATAAGCAAAGTGAAAAGACAGCCTTCCGAATGGGAGAAAATAATAGCAAATGAAGCAACTGACAAACAACTAATCTCAAAAATATACAAGCAACTCCTGCAGCTCAATTCTAGAAAAATAAACGACCCAATCAAAAAATGGGCCAAAGAACTAAATAGACATTTCTCCAAAGAAGACATACAGATGGCTAACAAACACATGAAAAGATGCTCAACATCACTCATTATTAGAGAAATGCAAATCAAAACCACAATGAGGTACCACTTCACACCAGTCAGAATGTCTGCGATCCAAAAATCTGCAAACAATAAATGCTGGAGAGGGTGTGGAGAAAAGGGAACCCTCTTACACTGTTGGTGGGAATGCAAACTAGTACAGCCACTATGGAGAACAGTGTGGAGAGTCCTTAAAAAATTGCAAATAGAACTGCCTTATGACCCAGCAATCCCACTGCTGGGCATACACACCAAGGAAACCAGAATTGAAAGAGACACATGTACCCCAATGTTCATCGCAGCACTGTTTATAATAGCCAGGACATGGAAACAACCTAGATGTCCATCAGCATATGAATGGATAAGAAAGCTGTGGTACATATACACAATGGAGTATTACTCAGCCGTTAAAAAGAATACATTTGAATCAGTTCTGATGAGATGGATGAAACTGGAGCTGATTATACAGAGTGAAGTAAGCCAGAAAGAAAAACACCAATACAGTATACTAACACATATATATGGAATTTAGAAAGATCGCAATGATGACCCTGTATGCAGGACAGCAAAAAAGACACAGATGTGTATAGCGGACTTTTGGACTCAGAGGGAGAGAGAGAGGGTGAGATGATTTGGGAGAATGGCATTGAAACATGTATAATATCATGTAAGAATCGAATCGCCAGTCTATGTCCGATGCAGGATACGGCATGCTTGGGGCTGATACACAGGGATGACCAGAGAGATGTTGTGGGGAGGAGGGTGGGAGGGGGGTTCATGTTTGGGAACGCATGTACACCCATGGTGGATTCATGTCAATGTAAGGCAAAACCAATACAGAATTGTAAAGTAAAAAACAAACAAACAAACAAATGAGTCAGCTCTTCACATCAGGTAGCCAAAGTATTGGAGTTTCAGCTTCAACATCAGTCCTTCCAAAGAACACTCAGGACTGATTTCCTTTAGGCTGCCTACATAGCTGCAAACATATGTGACCTTTATCAGGATTGATGCTTTTTAAAATTTTCTTGCTATTGAAAAAAATCTTAATAAGAATATCTACAAGCTTGGGAGCTTGGAGATGCAAATAGAGCCACCTACTAGGATTACATCATGGATTTGAGGCTAGCATGTTGTGAGAAAAGTGTTAATAAAAAAAAAAAACACAAACTTTTCTCCTGTTTCTATAGATTTCCTTCATAGCTCAGTCGGTAAAGCATCTGTCTGCAATGCAGGAGACCTGGGTTCAGTTCCTGGGTCAGGAAGGTCCCCTGGAGAAGGAAATGGCAACCCACTCCAATATTCTTGCTTGGAGAATCCCATAGACAAAGGAGCCTGGCCGGCTACAGTCCATGGGGTCACAAGAATCAGACACGACTTAGTGACTAAACCAACCAACCATAGACAAATTAACTTTCTAACTCTTGTTACTCTGGAAACTTGGTAAGGTGGAGTGTCAGCTGTGTTTCCAAGCAAGAGCACTTGTGTTGAAAGTAACATCTATTTGATAAACTGCATCTGAACTGGAAGGCCTGTAAATGTATCTGGTCAGATATTTTATGCTTAACTAAAGTATCTGGTCAGATATTTTAGGCTTAACTTGGGGCTCTTCTACCTTTAGTCAGTTCTTAAAATTGGTCATGTCTCTTGTTAGAGGACTCCTACTGGAGATGATGGAGTCATCATGGTGTGGAGCATGAGGCTTCTAAGCCAGGGTGGCACCCAGACTCATCCACTGTGGTCTCATTCCTTCAAACCTGAGCTGTCACCATAGGGACACAGGAGTTATAAGGTAGATCCTAGACTGCTGCATGGACCTACTGTAAGGACCTTACTAAAGAAACTCATCTGATGCTACCCCGCTGGCATACTGTATCTCCTGTCTTCCTGTGCTTCTAAGTAAAACCAATGCTAAGAGTCTTTGAGATTTCTTGTCTAGTCAAATGAGTCTACCAAATTAGGTTCCTAACTGAACACTTAAATGCAAAGATTCCATCTTTGTAATTAAGGTTTGACAAATCAAAAGTGTCACATGTTTGATTATAAATCAAGCCATTTCTTTTAGTATTAAATGTCTTGTTCAAGTCCTAACAGTCTTGTTCAAGTCCTCAAATAGTTATGACCTTTGACTCATTGATGATTCTTATCATATTGATACCATCAGTGGATTCCATACTATATGGAGGCCTGATGTTTAGATTGGTAAAATGTAGTCAGTACTTTGTTCACAGTGCACAGTGTTGATGATGGTCTTCCCCTGCTGGGATTCTGCTTTTTTTATCTTTTTTGTCTTTGTTAGAACCATGGACGGTGGATACTTGCTCAAAGGAGATGCTTTTAGTTTGGTGGGGTTTTGTTTGTTTGTCTGTTTGTCTGTTTAGATAAAATTCATGCTATGTTAAACTTGAAATTTTAACTATTTTAAGTGTATAATATAGTGGTTTTTATTAATTCACAATATTCTGCAGTCATCACCACTATCTAATTCCAGGAAATTTCCATCACCCTACGAAACTCTTATCTCACAATTCCCCCTTTTGCCCGTCCCCTGGAAACCAATAATCTACTTTCTATCACTATGGATTTACATATTCTGAACATTTCATAGAAATGGAATCATATTATATGTGACCTTTGTTGACTTTTTTTTTTTTTCACTTAGCATAATGTTTTCAGAGCCAATCCATGTTTTAGCATGTATCCAAACTCCATTCCTTTTATGGCTTAGTAATATTCCATTATATGAATATATCATATTTTGTTTATCCATTCATCTGTTGGTGAATATTTGGATTGTTTCTACTTTTTGGTTGCTGAAAATAGAGCTGCTATGAATATTCATGTACAATTTTTTGTTTGAATGTGTTTTCAGTTCTCTTGGATATATATGTTAGAGTGAAATTGCTGGGTCATATGGTAACTATATATTTAATAAAAAGCTTTTAGTTTTCCTTTTATATTTCGCCTTGGTCATTTACCATCACAAAACACTAGTGCTTCATAAATGACTGCATTATCAGAAATGCATCGAAGCAGACATTTGGCATTAAAAAATGTCTTTGTAAGGTTCATTGCCACTTGACTCTTTGGAGCATCACAGATAAATTGTCCCATGGCAAGACAGACAACACAGGGGCTTCCCTGGTGGCTCAGTGGTAAAGAATCCACCTGCCAATGCAGGAGACATGCATTTGATCCCTGATCTAGGAAGATCCCACATGTCACAGAGTAACTAAGCCCGTGAGCCACAACTACTGAGCCTGGTCTCTAGAGCCTGGGAACCGCAACTACCGATTTCACTGCAACTACTGAAGACTGTGGGCCTAGAGCCTGCACTCTGTAACAGGAGAAGCCACCTCAACAAGAAGCGCATGCACCACAACTAGAGGATAGCCCCCGCTCTCCACAGCTAGAGACAAGCTGCCACAGTAATGAAAACCCAGTACAGCCAAAAATAAACAAATGAATTTATATTTTAAAAAGATTAACAATACAGCTTGATGTTGTCCCATTTGCTGACACTGTGGCAATGATCTTCACTTTCCTATGCTTAAAGGCGCTCACCTGGGTGAGCTAGATGGTGCTTTTTAGTATGATTGCTGGAGAGGATGGGTTTTGCTTATCTGAGTAAGATGTAGACACTGCAGATGCTGCTGCATTCAATCTGCTTTTGTTCTTTGCATATGGAGGCTGGAAGCCTAGGGTAAAACTTAAGAGAAAAATGTTTTTTAACTTTATCTTATTACCTATTACCTCAGGGATTAATTCTTCTGCCTTTTTAGTTGAAAACCTCTCTTTCATGCTATTGAATTCTTTAAAAGTTGGGTAAATGAAGGTATAGATTAAATAATTTTGGCAGCTGGAGTGTATTTTCTTAGCCCGTGTGAGAATTTCTGTCCACAGAGCAGAGAAAGTCAGTGCCCTGGTGTCTGTGAGTTACCTGGGGCACTATTGCACTTCCTGGCCCAAATATCCACTCTAGGACCTTGCTTATCAGAATTCCCATTTCAGAGAGCTGTACTCGGAGTTCTGTCTCCAATTGCAGACAAGGGAACAGCTGTTCCAGCATCTTTTAATTAATTTGCTGACAGATCCCCTACAATCTCTTCTCCCAGCCTTTCTTTACTTAGATCTAGACGTTTTTCTAGGGATACTTCTGATAAAACTCATGATTTGCACGCGGGAAGTAAGATCTTCTCTTCTACCTGTGTGGATTATAGATTTTCCAGCTGCCACTGTGTTACCGTCTGCTATATATAATCCAAAAATGAATGTTCTCAGCTGCTGGTAGCACCCTCTTGGCTTTCTAGCATTGAAGTGGATTTATTTTCATTTTGTGTTTTCTTCTGAAATTTCAGCAGAATGTGGGAGAAAAGAAAAATATATCTTTGTTATTGGCCTTTTCTCTATTCTTATCTAGAGCAGGACAGTCCAATCCAACCTTTCATCTCCAGAAAGGCTTTCAAGCATATGTACTCAGAAAAAAACCACCTGGTTTACTTCTTCCTAAAGCACATAAGGTATGATATACAAATGCAATGTTAAATTCCTTGTTGACTAATAAATGCATTTTGATACTCACAAAACAATTTAAATTGCTTTTAAAATTACTCTCACAATTGTTAAATATAGAGAATGAATTTTATTTCTTAGATGAAAATTTCACTTGAGTTGTATTCCCACCCCCTTTTGTTTTTATCACTGATTTGAGTTTGAAATCTAAGGCTGTGTTTAAGCTGGTAATCTTGAGCACTATCCAGTCCTCTTGTGGGTTTGATTCCTTTGTATACAGTTAGCTAGAAATACAGTTAGCTAGAAATACAGTCACCTGATGAATATTTTCAGAGCTGCTCATTTATAGATGTTTTGTACTTCGATTAAATTATGTTTTAAAAGGTACATTATTATATCTTATAACAATATCTATTCACTGAATACTTTAATATATTTGATGTAATAATCCTCTAATATTTTGGTGATAAAAATAAATATTTGAATAATCATAATATGCTGTGTAGGACAGGGAGGCCTGGTGTGCTGCGATTCATGGGGTCGCAGAGAGTCGGACATGACTGAGTGACTGAACTGAACTGAATATGCTGTAAATATTAGACAGTGAGACTTATAAAAGATTTTTGTTAAAAACTGATTCTTTTCAGAAAACATATTATCTATGGATTTTTAGAGAAAAGAACATTAAAATCATGATGCATATTTTGGATATTATTATAACCATGTATAACAGATTATACATGCTTCCCAACCCAAACTGACTGGAGATGGGCCACTGAAAGGTGGGTTTAATATCACAGTAATGGAAAATGCAGATTCTGACTATGATATTCCTAGAAAATGAAGTGACCTGCATGCTTAAGATCCTAAAAGTTCAGTAACTTTTCTTAAGCCTCAATAAGGCATGGATGAAAGAGAATCCCCACCTGCAGGGAGAGATTTATGCCCCAGTAAACAGCTGGATTTGTCTCTCTTCTTGATAATACCCTGGATATCTAGAAGACATCAGAACATAACATAATGCTTTCAGCCCAAAGATCTAAAGTACTTTTGTTTCAACTCCTTTCATTTTCCCCAGATCTGCACTGGAAAAAAGCAGTGTTCCCACATGACATCTACTTTATGAGCAGCCTCCACCGCCCCATGCCACCCCTATTTCACAGCACCAGAAAGCTGCTTTCTGTAGCTATTGGCATCTCTGACTGCTCTCACCTTGGTTATGGGTTTAGTCATTTCCCTGCTCTAGTTATTGCAGCAGTGGCCGGTTCATCCCTCTGGTCAAAGTGAACTGCATGGTTTCTTCTCCTTAGAAGTGATCAGCCTGAGTGTGGGGAAGGGGACTTTGCAGGCAGATTAGTTGGCATCAGTGTTCTGCTATAAGCTGTTTCCCTGGGTTCTGAGTGATAAACGTGTACATCTTTCCCGGTTGAGGAAGGCCTTTTCTTCACCTATCTTAGCTGAGCTTCTGTGTCAGTACCAAGTTGCTTCTCATTATCTTCTTACCCAGTAGTTATCTTGAGCTCCATGGCAGCCCTGGGTACCAGGAAGAATCCCCACACCACTGCCTTGAAAACAAGTACCTCCATTGATCTCCAGACAGAGTGGGTACATTTCCTTTCTACCAGCACCCGCAGGCTTCCACCAGTACCCTGTAGTTGACTGTGCCCAGAGCATTGAAATAGAGACTTGCCTGAGCCCCATGGTAGACTGGAGAGGGATTGGTGGTGGGGAGCAAGAGCAAGAGTGGATCAGCAAGCAGGGACTGATAAGAAAAAAATGGTTTTTTTTTTTTTTTTTTAATGATATCTGCAAAAGTTTATGGTCAGAAACTGTCACCTTCATATTATCAGTCAGATTAAGCCCCACACATAAGCCTGTCCTTTTAGCCTAATTAGCAATTTTTGTTGTTGTTTTTGTTTTAGTTGCTAAGTTCTGTCTGACTCTTTTGCAAGTGCCAGCATAATTTATAATTGTAATAATTGCACTAAGACTACTTTTACGGACAATACTAAGGAAATTATTATCCTCTGGGTTATATTGTTTGTCACATTTGTTGATACTGTTTTAAAATTAATTTCTAGCCTTAATTTTAGCTCACAAGTAATTATTAAATTTCTAAATTTCGGATTTTTAATTCTCATCTTATTTAGATTGATAGAGAATTTAAAGTCCAGAAAGCCTTGTTTTCAATTGGATTCCCTGTTCCCAAACCTTTATTGTACTGCAGTGATCCGTCTGTCATCGGAACAGAATTTTATTTGATGGAGCATGTACAGGTAAATTAACACTTAATTGTACTTTGTTGCTTTTATTTTTAGTTGTGAAATTACATGTTAATAAATGATAGTTTATCAGTCAGCATTTTAGGTAGTTTGCTTTGCAAGGGCTTAAACTTTTTTTCTTTTTATTAAAGCAACAGAAATGTATCCTCTCATTTCCAGAGGCTAGACGTTTGAAACCAAGGTGTCAGCAGGGTTGGTTCTTTATGGAAGTTTTTATTTTTGTTTTGCTTTTTAAATTATTTTTTATTGAGATACAGTTAATGTACAATATTATATGTTACAGATGTATTACATAGTGATTCACAATTTTTAAAGGTTATACTCCACTTAGAGTTATTTTATTTTATTTTATTATTATTTTTTTTTTGGCTCTAGTCTGTGTTTTATTTTTTATTATTTTATTTATTTATTTACTATTCTTTTTTTTTTTTTTTTTTACTTTACAATGCTGTATTGGTTTTGCCATACATCAACATGAATCTGCCACGGGTGTACATAAGTTCCACTCCTGAACCCCCCTCCTACTTCCCTCCCCATACCATCCCTCTGGGTTATCCCAGTGCACCAGCCTCAAGCATCCTGTATCCTGCATCAAACCTAGACTGGTGATTCGTTTCTTACATGATATTATACATGTTTCAATGCCATTCTCCCAAATCATCCCTCCCTCTCCCTCTCCCACAGAGTCAAAAAGTCTGTTGTGTCCATTTGCATCTCTTTTGCTGTCTCGCATACAGGGTTATGGTTACCATCTTTCTAAATTCCATATATATGTGTTAGTATACTGTATTGGTGTTATTCTTTCTGGCTTAATTCACTCTGTATAATCTGCTCCAGTTTCATCCACCTCAATAGTACTGATTCAAATGTATTCTTTTTAATGGCTGAGTAATACTCCATTGTGTATATGTACCACAGCTTTCTTATCCATTCATATGCTGATAGACATCTAGGTTGCTTCCATGTCTGGGCTATTATAAACAGTGCTGGGATGAACATTGGGGCACACGTGTCTCCTTCAATTCTGGTTTCCTCGGTGTGTATGCCCAGCAGTGGGATTGCTGGGTCATAAGGCAGTTCTATTTCCAGTTTTTTAAGGAATCTCCACACTGTTCTCCATAGTGGCTGTACTAGTTTGCATTCTCACCAATAGTGTAAGAGGATTCCCTTTTCTCCATACCCTCTCCAGCATTTATTGCTTGGAGACTTTTGGATCTCAGCCATTCTGACTGGTGTGAAATGGTACCTCATTGTGGTCTTGATTTGCATTTCTCTGATAATAAGTGATGTTGAGCATCTTTTCATGTGTTTGTTAGCCATCTGTTTGTCTTCTTTGGAGAAATGTCTATTTAGTTCTTTGGCCCATTTTTTGATTGGGTCATTTATTTTTCTAGAATTGAGCTGCAGGAGTTGCTTGTATATTTTTGAGATTAGTTGTTTGTCAGTTGCTTCATTTGCTATTATTTTCTCCCATTCCAAAGGATGTCTTTTCACCTTGCTTAGTTTCCTTTGTTGTGCGGAAGCTTTTAATTTTAATTAGGTCCCATTTGTTTATTTTTGCTTTTATTTCCAGTATTCTGGGAGGTGGGTCATAGAGGATCCTGCTGTGATTTATGTCGGAGTGTGTTTTGCCTATGTTCTCCTCTAGGAGTTTTATAGTTTCTGGTCTTACATTTAGATCTTTAATCCATTTTGAGTTTATTTTTGGGTATGGTGTTAGAAAGTGTTCTAGTTTCATTCTTTTACAAGTGGTTGACCAGTTTTCCCAGCACCACTTGTTAAAGAGACTGTTTTTACTCCATTGTATATTCTTGCCTCCTTTGTCAAAGATAAGGTGTCCATATGTGTGTGGATTTATCTCTGGGCTTTCTATTTTGTTCCACTGATCTATATTTCTGTCTTTGTGCCAGTACCATACTGTCTTGATGACTGTGGCTTTGTAGTAGAGTCTGAAGTCAGGCAGGTTGATTCCTCCAGTTCCATTCTTCTTTCTCAAGATTGCTTTAGCTATTCGAGGTTTTTTGTATTTCCATACAAATTGTGAAATTATTTGTTCTAGCTCTGTGAAAAATATCGCTGGTAGCTTGATAGGGATTGCATTGAATCTATAGATTGCTTTTGGTAGTATACTCATTTTCACTATATTCATTCTTCCGATCCATGAACATGGTATATTTCTCCATCTATTAGTGTCCTCTTTGATTTCTTTCATCAGTGTTTTATAGTTTTCTATATATAAGTCTTTAGTTTCTTTAGGTAGATATATTCCTAAGTATTTTATTCTTTTCATTGCAACGGTGAATGGAATTGTTTCCTTAATTTCTTTTTCTACTTTTCATTATTAGTGTATAAGAATGCAAGGGATTTTTGTGTGTTGATTTTATATCCTGCAATTTTACTGTATTCATTGATTAGCTCTAGTAATTTTCTGGTGGAGTCTTTAGGGTTTTCTATGTAGAGAATCATGTCATCTGCAAACAGTAAGAGTTTTACTTCTTGTTTTCCAATTTGGATTCCTTTTATTTCTTTTTCTGCTCTGATTGCTGTGGCCAAAACTTCCAGAACTATGTTGAATAATAGCGGTGAAAGTGGGCACCCGTGTCTTGTTCCTGACTTTAGGGGAAATGCTTTCAATTTTTCACCATTGAGGATAATGTTTGCTGTGGGTTTGTTATATATAGCTGTTAGTATGTTGAGGTATGTTCCTTCTATTCCTGCTTTCTGGAGAGTTTTTATTGTAAATGGATGTTGAATTTTGTTAAAGGCCTTCTCTGCATCTATTGAGATAATCATATGGCTTTTATTTTTCAATTTGTTAATGTGGTGAATTACATTGATTGATTTGCGGATATTGAAGAATCCTTGCATCCATGGGATAAAGCCCACTTGGTCATGGTGTATGATCTTTTCAATGTGTTGTTGGATTCTGATTGCTAGAATTTTGTTAAGGATTTTTGCATCTATGTTCATCAGTGATATTGGCCTGTAGTTTTCTTTTTTTGTGGCATCTTTGTCAGGTTTTGGTATTAGGGTGATGGTGGCCTCATAGAATGAATTTGGAAGTTTACCTTCCTCTGCAATTTTCTGGAAGAGTTTGAGTAGGGTAGGTGTTAGCTCTTCTCGAAATTTTTGGTAGAATTCAGCTGTGAAGCCATCTGGGCCTGGGCTTTTGTTTGCTGGAAGATTTCTGATTACAGTTTCAATTTCCGTGCTTGTGATAGGTTTGTTAAGATTTTCTATTTCTTCCTGGTTCAGTTTTGAAAAGTTGTACTTTTCTAAGAATTTGTCCATTTCTTCCACGTTGTCCATTTTATTGGCATATAATTGCTGATAGTAGTCTCTTATGATCCTTTGTATTTCTGTGTTTTCTATTGTGATCTCTCCATTTTCATTTCTAATTTTATTGATTTGATTTTTCTCCCTTTGTTTCTTGATGAGTCTAGCTAATGGTTTGTCAATTTTATTTATCCTTTCAAAGAACCAGCTTTTGGCTTTGCTGATTTTTGCTATGGTCTCTTTTGTTTCTTTTGCATTTATTTCTGCCCTAATTTTTAAGATTTCTTTCCTTCTACTAACCCTGGGGTTCTCCATTTCTTCCTTTTCTAGTTGCTTTAGGTGTAGAGTTAGGTTATTTATGACTTTTTTCTTGTTTCTTGAGGTATGCCTGTATTGCTATGAACTTTCCCCTTAGCACTGCTTTTATAGTGTCCCACAGGTTTTGGGTTGTTGTGTTTTCATTTTCATTCATTTCTATGCATATTTTGATTTTTTTTAATTTCTTCAGTATTTTGTTGGTTATTCAGAAGCGTGTTGTTCAGCGTCCATATGTTGGAATTTTAATAGTTTTTCTCCTGTAATTGAGATCTAATCTTACTGCATTATGGTCAGAAAAGATGCTTGGAATGATTTCGATTTTTTTGAATTTATCAAGGTTAGATTTATGGTGCAGGATGTGATCTATCTTGGAAAAGGTTCTGTGAGCACTTGAGAAAAAGGTGAAATTCATTGTTTTGGGGTGAAATGTCCTATAGATATCAATTGGGTCTAACTGGTGTATTGTATCATTTAAAGTTTACGTTTCTTTGTCAATTTTCTGTTTAGTTGATCTGTCCATAGGTGTGACTGGGGTATTAAAGTCTCCCACTATTATTGTGTTATTGTTAATTTCCCCTTTCATACTTGTTAGCATTTGTCTTACATATTGCGGTGCTCCTATGTTGGGTGCATATATATTTATAATTCTTACATCTTCTTGGATTGATCCTTTGATCATTATGTAGTGGCCTTCTTTGTCTCTTTTCACAGCCTTAGTTTTAAAGTCTATTTTTTCTGATATGAGAACTGCTACTCCTGCTTTCTTTTGGTCTCTATTTGAGTGGAATATCTTTTTCCAGCCCTTCACTTTCAGTCTGTATGGGTACCTTGTTTTGAGGTGCGTCTCTTGTAGACAACATATATAGGGGTCTTGTTTTTGTATCCATTCAGCCAGTCTTTGCCTTTTGGTTGGGGCATTCAATCCATTTACATTTAAGGTAATTATTGATAAGTATGGTCCCATTGCCATTTACTTTATTGTTTTGGGTTTGGGTTTATACACTTTTTTTGTGTTTCCTGTCTAGAGAATATCCTTTAGCATTTATTGGAGAGCTGGTTTGGTGGTGCTGAATTCTCTCAGCTTTTGCTTGTCTGTAAAGCTTTTGATTTCTCCTTCATATTTGAATGAGATCCTTGCTGGGTACAGTAATCTGGGCTGTAGGTTATTTTCTTTCATCACTTTAAGTATGTCTTGCCATTCCCTCCTGGCCTGAAGAGTTTCTATTGAAAGATCAGCTGTTATCCTTATGGGAATCCCCTTGTGTTATTTGTTTTTCCCTTGCTGCTTTTAATATTTGTTCTTTGTGTTTGATCTTTGTTAATTTGATTAATATGTGTCTTGGGGTGTTTCACCTTGGGTTTATCCTGTTTGGGACTCTCTGGGTTTCTTGGACTTGGGTGATTATTTCCTTCCCATTTTAGGGAAGTTTTCAACTGTTATCTCCTCAAGTATCTTCTCATGGTCTTTCTTTTTGTCTTCTTCTTCTGGGACTCCTATAATTCGAATGTTGGAGTGTTTCATATTGTCCTGGATGTCTCTGAGATTGTCCTCATTTCTTTTAATTCGTTTTTCTTTTTTCCTCTCTGCTTCATTTATTTCTACCATTCTATCTTCTATTTCACAAACCCTATCTTATGTCTCCATTATTCTACTATTTGTTGCCTCTAGAGTGTTTCTGATCTCATTTATTGCATTATTCATTATATATTGACTCTTTTTTATTTCTTCTAGGTCCTTGTTAAACCTTTCTTGCATCTTCTCAATCCTTGTCTCCAGGCTATTTATCTGTGATTCCATTTTGATTTCAAGATTTTGGATAATTTTCACTATCATTATTCGGAATTCTTTGTCTGGTAGATTCCCTATTTCTTCCTCTTTTGTTTGGTTTGGTGGGCATTTATCCTGTTCCTTTACCTGCTGGGTATTCCTCTTTCTCTTCATCCTGTTTATTTTGCTGCATTTGAGGTGGGCTTTCTGTATTCTGGCAGTTTGTGGAGTTCTCTTTACTGTGGAGTTTCCTCACTGTGGGTGGGTTTGTATCAGTGGCTTGTCAAGGTTTCTTGGTTAGGGAAGTTTGTGTCAGAGTTCTGGTGGGTGGAGCTGGATTTCTTCTCTCTGGAGTGCAATGATGTGTCCAGTAATGTGTTAAGAGACGTCAGTGGTTTTGGAGTAACTTTGAGCTGCCTGTATATTGAAGCTCAGGGATGTTTTCCTGAGTTGCTGGAGAATTTACATGGTATGTCTTGCTCTGGAACTTGTTGGCCCTTGGGTGATGCTTGGTTTCAGTGTAGGTATGGAGGCGTTTGATGAGCTCCTATCGATTAATGTTCCCTGGAGTCAGGAGTTCTCTGATGTTCTCAGGATTTGGACTTAAGCCTCCTGCTTCTAGTTTTCAGTTTTATGTCTCAAGACTTCCCCTTCTATACCACACCATTGATAAAACATCTAGGTTAAAGATGAAAAGTTTCTCCACATTGAGGGACACCCAGAGAGGTTCACGGAGTTACATGGAGAAGAGAAGAGGGAGGGGGTAGTTAGAGGTGACTGGAATGAGATGAGCTGGGATCAAAAGAGGAGAGAGCAAGCTAGCCAGTAATCACTTCCTTATGGGCAGTCCACAGTCTGGACCGCTCAGAGGTGTTCACGGAGTTATACAGGGAAGAGGAGAGGGAAGAAGTAGACAGAGGTGGCCAGGAGGATAAAAGAGGGAAATGAAAAGGAGAGAGACAGATCCAGCCAGTAACCAGTTCCCTAAGTGTTCTCCACCATCTGGAACACACAGAGATTCACAGAATTGGGTAGAGAAGAGAAGGGGGAGGGAAGAGACAGAGGCCACCTGGTGGAGAAAAAGGAGAGTCCAAAGGAGGAGAGAGCAGTAAGGCCAGTAATCTCGCTCTCAAGTTTAAATGTGTACTGAAGATTGGGTTTTTGAAGGTACAAAATTGATAACAAATTCCAAAAAGCAAACAGTGAAAATCTAGAATAGAGGTTGGATTTTCAAAAATACAATATTAAAAAAGAGAAGAAGAAGAAGAAAAAGTCACAAGAATTATTAAAAAAAATAATAAAATTAAAAAATATATATATACAAAGTTTGCTTTAAAAATTGGGTCTTTTTTGGGGGAGAAATTAATAGTAGGTTATAAAAGTGAAAACTAAAGGAGAAATAGAGGACTTAAAAATTAAAAAGTGTTAGAAAAGAAGAGAAAAAGAAAAGAAAAAATAAACATCAAAAAAAGAATGATCGTAAAAATGGTAAAGATGTATCTAGTACTTTCTCTGGTGTTATTGTGGGCAGTGTGGGGTCAGTTCATTTTCAGATAGTTCCTTGGTCCGGCTTATATTTCTCAGGATCTATAGGCCCCTTCCTATGTAGTGTGTACTAATGACAGGATTTTAATCTATTGCACCTGTCACTTCCAAGGCGGTTCCCTCTGTTTTAGCTTCTTCTATTTGCTGGTCTCTTCAGTGTCTGATTTCCGCCCTGACACAAGGGGGACGGTGGTGGACAGTTTTTTTTAGGCTGACTTGTTCAGCGTGCTGTGGGGAGGGAGGGATGCTGCAAACAAATAACACTGGTGAGTCCTCACAGTGTCCCAGCCACGCTGGGCCTGACGGTGCACACAGCTCAGGCTCTAGGTTGCTCCACTGGGAACCATCCAAGGCCGGCCCTGGTCTGCATGCACCTCCTAGGTCTAAGCCGCTCAGGCTCAGGCACTCAGGTAGTCCCCAGAGGCACAGACTGGTTGGGCCTGTGTTTTGTGCCCTTCCCAGGTCCGAGTAGCTCAGGTGTTTGGCGAGCACGGTCGCTGCAACTTATCGCCTCTCCCGTCCCTGCTGCTCAGTTTTCTGGGTGTACAGCTGGCATACTTTCTCAGGCGGGTGATGACTGTCCAGAACTTCAAGAAGTCTTAGTTAGCAAGGAAGCCTGTTTGCAGTTTCGTAGGTAATGTCTCTCTGGGGCTGCTATTGCCCCCTTCTGGCCCTTCCGACTCTGCCTGCCTATCACCAGAGGGGGATGGTCTGCAGCCGGCTAATTCTGTTCCATCCTTTGTTCTGTGTGCGGTCCTGGCGATGTCTTATGTTAGAGCTTTTCATGTGGTAGCTATCCCACAGTCTGGTTTGCTAGCCCAAGTTAGCTCGTTCTGGTTACACTCGGGGCATTCGGGCCCGATCCTTGTAAAGCAATGCAGCCCGCGCGTCCCTGCCCAGCCCCTGCTTGCTAGTGGCGGATGCAGGTGTCTGCACTGCTTCTCCACTGGGGGAGTTACCGTTGGGCTCGTAATTTGTGGGTTTTAATTATTTATTTATTTTTCCTCCCTATAATGTTGCCCTATGTGCTTCCAAGGCTCACCACAGACTCGGCAGTGAGTGTGTTTCCTGGTGTTTTTGAAACCTCTCTTTTTAAGACTCCCTTCCCGGGACTAATCTCCCTCCCTACCTCTTTTGTCTCTTCTTTTGTCTTTTATATTTTTTCCTACCTGTTTTCAAAGACAATGATCTGCTTTTCTGGGTGCCTGATGTCTTCTGCCAGCATTCAGAAGTTGTTTTGTGGAATTTACTCAGAGTTGAAATGTTCTTTTGATGAATTTGTGTGGGAGAAAGTGGTCTCCCCGTCCTATTCCTCTGCCATCTTAGGACCACCTCCCACTTAGAGTTATTTTAAAATACTGGCTATATTCTCTGTCTTGTATTAAACTTTCATTTTAATTTGAGAACACAATTTGAGTGAGATAAACTAGGAATATATGTACTAATTACAGCATATTGGCCTGTTCTTCCTCTAGGTGTCAGTAAAGAGACGTGTAATGGCAATAACTAAACTGTCCAGATAGTAGAGGGAAAGAAACTACTCCAAATAAGAAACCAGTCCATTAATAACAGTATATCCAAATTGTTTTAAGATTTTTTATTTGGTAAAATGTTACTGGAGAGTAGTTTTTATCCTTAAAGTTAATCTTGGTGTATCCTTGTATTTCGCCTGTGGCATATATGTGTTAGCTGCTCAGTTGTGTCCAACTCTGTGCAACTTCATGGATTGTAGCCCACCAGCCTCCTCTGTGCATGGGATTCTCCAGACAAGAATACTGGAGTGAATTACCATTCCTTCTCCAAGGGATCTTCCTGACTCAGGGATCAAACCTGGTGGGTCTCCTGCATTGCAGGCAGATTCTTTACCATATGAGCCACCAGGGAAGTGCTGGCACATTCTACAGAGAATTGGTTTTGGTTGCAAAACTATACCTAATCTTTGTAGGAAACAGAGTATGATGACACAGCAAATAATTGGTATGAAAAGATTTATTTTGTTTAAAATTCTCTCTTGTAATTGCTTCCATAGGGCCGAATCTTTCGTGATTTGACAATTCCTGGAGTTAGCCCAGCAGAACGTTCAGCCATATATGTGGCCATGATACAAACCTTGGCTCAGTTACATTCCTTGAATATACAGTCATTGCAGCTGGAAGGATATGGTAGAGGTGTTGGGTATTGCAAAAGACAGGTAAGGCATCCACACAAAGAGTTTCTTTTCTCAAGTTCTTAGAAACAAAATATACATTTTTAATTAAAGTAAAAACCTATTATTTTATACTTTTCTGAAATCTGACTATAACTTTGAACCTTCAGATTGACTTATTTTAAACATAAAATAATGTTATAATTTTTAGATCAGCAAAAGCTTCTATAACTGACAGCATATATAAATGCAAATTTAAAGCTATTTCTATCTCTTCACTTAATTTACCAATACATTTTCTATACAATTTTCCTTTTTTAAATTAGTTTAACAAATATTTGTTAAGCATGTGTTTAATAAATATTTATTAAGCATATAAGTATGTTTAATACATGCTAAGTACTGTGTTAAATTTCAAGAAAATAGAAATCAATTATTCCCCTAAAGGAACTTAACATTTTTGAGACATCTCTACATGAAACTCATTAACATGAAACTTGAAAATGGTATAAAAGAATATGTAATCTGGTAGTGGGGCGGCCGTGAGGAAATACCCCTCATCCAAGGTAAGGAGCAGCGGCTGCACTTTCTGGAGCAGCCGTGAAGGATATCTCAAGTCCAAGGTAAGAGAAACGCAAGTAAGACGGTAGGTGTTGCGGGCATCAGAGGGCAGATACACTGAAACGATAATCACAGTAGCCAATCTGATCACACGGACCACAGCCTTGTCTAACTCAATGAAACTAAGCCATGCCGTGTGGGGCCACCCAAGATGGGAGGGTCATGGTGGAAGGTCTGACAGAATGTGGTCCACGGGAAAAGGGAATGGCAAACCACTTCAGTATTCTTGCCTTGAGAACCGCATGAACAGTATGGAAAGGCAAAATGATAGGATCCTGAAAGGGGAGCTCCCCAGCTCAGTAGGTGCCCAATATGGTGCTGGACATCAGTGGAGAAATAACTCCAGAAAGAATGAAGGGATGGAGCCAAAGCAAAAACAATACTCAGTTGTGGATGTGACTGGTGATAGAAGCAAGGTCCAATGCTGTAAAGCTCAATATTGCATAGGAACCTGGAATGTCAGGTCCATGAATCAGGGCAAATTGGAAGTGGTCAAACAGGAGATGGCAAGAGTGAATGTTGACATTCTAGGAATCAGCAGACTAAAATGGACCAGAATGGGTGAATTTAACTCAGATGACCATTATATCTACTACTGTGGGCAGGAATCCCTTAGAAGAAATGGAGTAGCCATCATGGTCAACAAAAGAGTCTGAAATGCAGTACTTGGATGCAATCTCAAAAACGACAGAATGATCTCTGTTCATTTCCAAGGCAAACCATTCAATATCATGGTATTCCAAGGCTATGCCCCAACCAGCAATGCTTAAGAAGCTGAAGTTGAATGGTTCTATGAAGACCTATGAGACCTTTTAGAACTAACACCCCAAAAAGATACCCTTTTTATTATAGGGGACTGGAATGCAAAAGTAGGAAGTCAAGAAACACCTGGACTAACAGGCAAATTTGGCCATGGAGTACGGAATGAAGCAGGGCAAAGACTAGAGTTTTGCCAAGAGAACACACTGGTCATAACAAACAATCTCTTCCAACAACACAAGAGAAGATTCTACACATGGACATCATCAGATGGTCAACACCGAAATCAGATTGATTATATTCTTTGCAGCAAAGATGGAGAAGCTCTATACAGTCAGCAAAAACAAGACCAGGAGTTGACTGTGGCTCAGATCATGAACTCCTTATTGCCAAATTCAGACTTAAATTGAAGAAAGTATGGAAAACCACTAGACCATTAAGATATGACCTAAATCACATTCCTTATGATTATACAGTGGAAGTGAGAAATAGATTTAAGGGACTAGATCTGATAGGTAGAGTGCCTGATGAACTATGGATGGAGGTTTGTGACATTGTACAGGAGACAATCCCCGTGGAAAAGAAATGCAAAAAAGCAAAATGGCTGTCTGGGGAGGCCTTACAAATAGCTGTGAAAAGAAGAGAGGTGCAAAGCAACGGAGAAAAGGAAAGATATAAGCATCTGAATGCAGAGTTCCAAGGAACAGCAAGGAGATATAAGAAAGCCTTCCTCAGCAATCAATGCAAAGAAATAGAGGAAAAGAACAGAAAGGGAAAGACTAGAAATCTCTTCAAGAAAATTAGAGATACCAAGGGACTATTTCATGTGAAGATGAGCTTGACAAAGGACAGAAATGATATGGACCTAACAGAAGCAGAAGATATTAAGAAGAGGTGGCAAGACTACACAGAAGAACTATACAAAAAAGAGCTTCATGACCCAGATAATCATGATGGTGTGATCACTTACCTAGAGCCAGACATCCTGGAATGTGAAGTCAAGTGGGCCTTAGAAAGCATCACTACGAACAAAGCTAGTGGAGGTGATGGAATTCCAATGGAGCTATTTCAAATCCTGAAAGATGGTGCTGTGAAAGTGCTGCACTCAATATGCCAGCAAATTTGGAAAACTCAGCAGTGGCCACAGGACTTGAAAAGGTCAATTTTCATTCCAATCCCAAAGAAAGGCAATGCTAAAGAATGCTCAAACTACCGCACAATTGCACTCATCTTACATACTAGTAAAGTAATGCTTAAAATTCTCCAAGCCAGGCTTCAGCAATACGTGAACTGTGAACTTCCAGATGTTCAAGCTGGTTTTAGAAAAGGCAGAGGAACCAGAGATCCAATTGCCAACATCCTCTGGATCATGGAAAAAGCAAGAGAGTTCCAGAAAAATATCTATTTCTGCTTTATTGACTATGCCAAAGTCTTTGACTGTGTGGGTCACAATAAACTGTGGAAAATTCTGAAAGAGATGGGAATACCAGACCACCTGACCTGCCTCTTGAGAAATCTGTATGCAGGTCAGGAAGCAACAGTTAGAACTGGACATGGAACAACAGACTGGTTCCAAATAAAAAAGGAGTATGTAAAGGCTGTATATTGTCACCCTGCTTATTTAACTTCTATGCAGAGTACATCATGAGAAACGCTGGGCTGGAAGAAGCACAAGCTGAAATCAAGATTGCCAGGAGAAATATCAATAACCTCAAATATGCAGATGACACCACCCTTATGGCAGAAAGTGAAGAGGAACTAAAAAGCCTCTTGATGAAAGTGAAAGTAGAGAGTGAAAATGTTGGCTTAAAGCTCAACATTCAGAAAATGAAGATCATGGCATCTGATCCTGTCACTTCATGTGAAATAGATGGGGAAACAGTGGAAACAGTGTCAGAGTTTATTTTGGGGGGCTCCAAAATCACTGCAGATGGTGATTGTAGCCATGAAATTAAAAGACGCTTATTCCTTGGGAGGAAAGTTATGCCCAACCTAGATAGTATATTGAAAAGCAGAGATATTACTTTGCCAACAAATGTCCATCTAGTCAAGACTATGGTTTTTCCAGTGGTCATGTATGGATGTGAGAGTTGGACTGTGAAGAAAGCTGAGCGCCGAAGAATTGATGCTTTTGAACTGTGGTGTTGGAGAAGACTCTTGAGAGTCCCTTGGACTGCAAGGAGATCTAGCCAGTCCATCCTAAAGGAGATCAGTCCTGGGTGTTCATTGGAAGGACTGATGCTGAAGCTGAAACTCCAGTACTTTGGCCACCTCATGCGAAGAGTTGACTCATTGGAAAAGATCCTGATACTCAGAGGGATTGGGGGCAGGAGGAGAAGGGGACAACACAGGATGAGATGGCTGGATATGGTATTACCAACTCGATGGACATGAGTTTGAGTGAACTCCGGGAGTTGGTGATGGACAGGGAGGCCTGGCGTGCTGCAATTCATGGGGTCACAAAGAGTTGGACACGACTGAGCAACTGAACTGAACTGAACTGTATCTGGTAGTAAATTGTTTGTTACTTATCATGAGAGCTGTTCTATTCAGAGGGTAGATACAAGTATGCCCTTGCTCAAGTTGGGGAATGCTTCGTATGATAGATGTGTCTTGTACTGTGTATTTAAGGAAGAATAAATTCTAGAGTGATAGGGAAAAGATGATGAGCATTTCACATCAAAGGAACAGCAAGACCAGATTAAGTATGGGGCTGTTTCCCTTTGTACATATGTCTTTTTCAAGGGGCAGAAGGAAGAGAGACAGGAACTAACGTTGAAAGAATACTCACTATATACCTGGTCCCATGCTAAATGAGTTATAGACCCAATGTTTTTTAATCTTTGTAACAACCCTATTACCCTAATAGATTTTAATACCCTCATTTTACAGATGAGGCAACTGATGCTTGCAGGTATTAAGTAATGTACAAATAAGTGGCCTAAACATAATTTAAACCCAGCTCTTTGTGATTCCAAAGATGAAGGTCTTTACTGTACTAAATTGAACAGAGATACCTTAGAAAGTAGAGAGAGAGATAAGTAGGTAAATATTATTTCAATTGGTGGAGGACTTTGAGAATAGGTTGACTTAATTGCATTCATTCTAAGAAAAATAGGAAAAAACTTTGCATTTTCATGTCTGTAATATATTTCAAAGATTCTTTAGAAGATTCTATGGGTAATAAAAAAAAGGAGATTAAAATGAGAAATAAAAGTCTCCCTTCTTTTTCTAATCCCCATATAACATTTTTCAGAGACTACTTGTTTCTTGTAACCCTTTCAGAATTTTTCTATTTTTTTTCATATGTAGGTATATGTGTTTGTTCTTTTTTTTCCCTTCTACAAAATAATTGCCACATAAAGGCTAGAACCTACATTTCTTGATTCCTATTGTTGTTCAGTTGCAAGTCATGTCCAACTCTTTGCGACCCCATGGACTGCAGCACACCAGGCCTCCCTGTCCCTCACCATCACCTGAAGTTTGCCCAAGTTCATATCCATTGCATTGATGATGCCATCCAGCCATCTCCTTCTCTGACACCCTCTTCTCCTGCTCTCAATGTTTCCCAGCATCAGGGACTTTTCCAATGAGTCGGCTGTTCGCACCAGATGATCAAAGTACTAGAGCTTCAGCTTCAGCATCAGTCCTTCCAACAAGTATTCAGGGTTGATTTCTCTTAAGATTGACTGGTTTGATCTCCCTGCTGTCCAAGGGACTTTCAGGAGTGTTCTCCAGCACCACAGTTCAAAGGCATCAATTCTTTAGCATTCTGCCTTTTTTTACAGTCCAGCTCTCAAAACCATACGTGGCCACTGGGAAGAACCTAGCCTTGATTATACAGACCTTGGTTGGCAGAGTAATGTCTCTGCTTTTCAACACACTGTTTAGGTTTGTCATAGTTTTCCTGCCAAGAAGCAATCATATTATGGTTTCATGGCTGCAGTCACCATCCACAGTCATTTTAGAGCCCAGGAAGAGCAAATCTGTCACTACTTCCACCTTTTCCCCTTACTTAGTTTTAAGCTGGCTCTTTCACTCTCCTTCTCACCCTTATCAAGAGGCTCTTTAGTTCCTCATCTATTTCTGCCATTAGAGTGGTATCATCTGCATATCTGAGGTTGTTGATGTTTCTTCCACCTCTTAATTCATAGGCCAGTGTATTTTTTTCCCCTGATAAAAGTCTAGGTAAGTAGAATGGAACTAGATGGGAGAGAAACTTAAGTGTTGAAGTTTTTAGGCCTATGTGAGTGTTTCAGACTAAGTATCATAGGCATTATTCCTGAATATTAAAGACTGAACATGAATTTGATATAATTGAATTTTGTTTTAAGTTAAAAATTGCTAAACCTTATGTTCTACTTTCAGCTCTGTCATTTTAAAATTTTATTTATCTTTAGGTATCAACCTGGACAAAGCAGTATCAAGCTGCAGCTCATCAGGACATCCCTGCCATGAACCAGCTATCTGATTGGCTAATGAAACACTTGCCAGATAATGACAATGAAGAAAATTTGATTCATGGAGATTTCAGACTAGATAACATAGTTTTCCATCCTAAAGAGGTATTGGAACCCCTGTTTACAAAAACTGAGTATGTCTGACTTGGGATACAAGTACTAAGTAGATGTTCCCCTAGAGTGCTGAAAAAGCCCAAACCATCCCCATTCTTCCTCTACATTCAAGACTATCTTCACTGCTCACAATTTTTGGAAATGAGCCTTGTAGATTTTCTGGCATAGGTATCTTCTTATCTTTAAGGCCAGGTCTCATACTGGCCTTTACTCATAAAGTAGTAAACTACTTTAAAATAATTTGGGAATTTACATACATGTTGCTATTTTCTTCAAAGATGTTTTTCAACTACTCAATATATTAAGTTTATCCATATTCTTGCTCTTTCTTCTGGTTCATTTTCATTTTTTTCCCCTGTTGAAGAATTTTTAATTTGATTATTATTAGCTCAGAGAGGACAGAATTCCAAAAGATTCTTTTGAAGCTTCAAAAGAACATGTATTAATTTAATGGAACCTTGCTCTGTATAAATGTACTGAGTGTAATTTTCATAAAGAGTACAAACAAATCAAAACTATAATCTTCCTCCACTGAGCATAGTGAGGCCTAGAATTGAAAGAGTGTGGTGGGACTAAAGAAAGTACTTCAGTTCTCTCTTTACCTACATGCCTTTGGGCAAGACATTTGGCCCTTAGTATTCTAACACTGATGTGAAAGATTTACAGTTCCTGAATCCTCCTCAGGGCAAGATTTTCTGGGTTCATTAGTTTTCTCAGAATGCTGAAATGCTGTAGGGCCAGAAGAGCTGTTCTAAATTCACGTGCTGAGATTCTGGGTTTCATGTTCTTTTCTTGTAAGAAGAGGATGGGGGAAAATAGCATTATAAATTATATTGTTGTCATAATTCAAAGTAGTACTGTATCTATTGAAAGTTCAAATATAAACACATATGAGCACATTTACCATTAAAACAAAATTTTTCATAGAAAAGTCAGTTTGGTTATTTAATTTATGTATATGTAATTATATGTATATGTGTACATGTAACTTTTTGTTAATGGCATGGATGGATTCTGAATTCTAACTTTGTTAAATATAGAATAGGAAAATGAAAAATCACTAATTTATAACAGAAAAATTGTAAAAGCTTATGCTTTAAAACTGGATCTGGTCTATATTTTATCTATATCATTTGATTCATTAATATTTTTGGAGCCTATCTTTGAATAGGTCATTGTTCTTTATGTTTTCTGTAGTTTTAATACTTTTCTTTCATGACTTAATCAGGGAAGGAAAATTTCAGACCTAAATCTCCTTGTTATGTGTTTTCTACCAAGATGTTTAAATATGCCAAAATTAAATATTAAATATGCTGAAAATAATGACAGACTACAGTAAGTTCCAAATAGTTATTTCCTTTTTATATTTAATCTCATGTTAGAAAACCATTTCCTATAAAATTCAAGTTACCAAACAAGGATCATCTTTCTTAAGTTCTGTGGAGGCAATGCTAATTTGTAACGTATGTCTTTTCAGTTTTAAATTTATATGTCTTTTATGTTTTAGGGTTATATATTAGCTAGTAAAATGTCTTCTACTTTATACCCAATAATCCCATAATTATTAGTGATATAGAATTTAATCAATTTCTATCTCATATAAATATGGGTAGCTAATTTTTTATGGAAGTAACACACAGTTGGCAAAGTACCAATCAACTAGCATTTATTTATTACTATGTGCCCTGAAACATGTAGTTAGAAGGAAAAACAGCTCTTAATGAGCTCAAAATACAGATGGAGAGAAAAGATAACTGTGGTAACAGCAGAGAACAATACATACTCAAGTGCTAAAGTATATCATATAATAAATCTAAGACTAGTCAAAGAGGGAAAAGATATCCACTATGGTCTGACATTCAAAACTATGAAATATTACAAATTAATTCTAGTCAATAATTTACTATAATTATTCAATAAAATATTGAATAATAGTTTAAAATTTCATAAATAAGTGGGGAATTAGACTATTTTTCTTTTTCATGAAGGCACTTCACAAATTGAAATATCAGTCTCTGGATTATAACAAGTTTAGTATGTGTATGTTTGTGCTCAGCTATACATGTTCCTAAGAATATGATTGAAATATCATGATGAATATGATTTTTATTTTTCCTTTGAGGGTAAGGATTGTATCTTTAATTTTTTTCTTTTGTTTCTAAAGCCTATATGGTAAATGCTGAGTAAATGGGGACCTTCTAGACTAAAACCTCCTATAAAGCAGTAAATGCATCTTACTCATTTATACAACAGTTACATGTTTCTGAATGAATCTATGCTAAAAGAACTGATGATAATTAATCACTAAGTAACTGTTTCCATCTCATTTATTTATGTTTAATTTTTGTTCTCCAGTAGTATGGCTGTCCCCACCTCTGTGCCTCCATTTTTATTGTAGCTTTTAATTTTGAAAATCTTTAAAGACTCACAAGAAGTTATAAAAATAGTATAGAGGGGGTTGTGTATCCATCATCCACATTCCCCTAAGAGATCTCACACAACTATAGTAAATTATTATCAAAGCCAGGAAATTGATATTGTGTGCATTTTGAATTGGGGGGAAAAACAAAATCAGGGTTCCCAAGAAGCTAAAGTGAGGTAATTGATATGGAGTTGATGCTGACCTTATTTTAATTATTTTCTTCTTCTCCCCTCTGTTTTTATATTCTAGTTTTCTAAAATATCCTGTCAAGTTATATTATTTAGAAAAAATTAGGACAAAGTAAAATCTTTACTCTTTGGTAAATATGTACTAAAACCTAAACAGTGGTATAGGGAATGGGATTATAGGAGGCTTATGAACTTACATTCCTGTGATGTTTAAGGTTTGATGTTTTATTTTTTTCCCCCAAGCAATAGCTTATTTTTGTTTTGTCATCAGAAAACTCAGTAATTAAGGAATAAAAACAAAAACAATTTTGAATGATAAACCATCCAGGAATGCGTGTGGTAAGCCAGTAGAAAATTACTAAAGGGAATTAAAAAAACTGAACCATGTTACTCAGTTTCACAATCCCTAGTTAATTTCTAATTACTGATATATAAAGTATTTGAAGCATATTTGAGCAAGTGTTTCAGTAACAACATGCTCAATGAAATGTTTAAACGAACTCCAGTTTTCCTGGAAAAGATTATTAACTTTCCAAATATAAATCAGCCATCTGGCAGAGAAATGTTTAAGATTTTGGAGTTTAGTGTACATATTGCCATTTTAGCTTGAAAGATAAATATGTTTAACTAGGAACAGATAAACCCATAGATGTTTCATCTGCCTTCAGTAATTAGTAGTCAGATGTATTTCAGATAAATATAAGTACACTGGTTCTTCTGAAGTCATCTGCCTTGCAGCATTTTATATGTTGTCTTATGAAAAAAAAAGACTTGATATGCAAAGCACAATGTATTTTTAATGGTTTTTTTCTTCTTAATTCCCCCATTATTTCTAAGATGCCAGTGTAGTTAGGGAAAAGTTTAGTTATAAAATTTAATTTTATTGCTACAAAAGACATGGGGATGTGTTTTTCCCAATCTTTTTGCTTTACAAATAGTTTTAGATACGCCTAATATGCTCTTTGGTCATAAAACCAGGTTTTGAACACAGGCCTACTGACTTCATTCTGCACTGTCCTGCTTCTCATCTCCTCTGGAACTGGTCAGTTTTGGTAATCTAGAAACTTAAACCCTTGTCTTTGATCACATCCTCACTACCTTCTGGGCTTCCCCGATGGCTCAGATGGTAAAGAATCTGCCTGCTATGTGGGCGACCTGGGTTCTATCCCCAGGTCAGGAAGATCCTCTGGAGAAGGGAATGGCAACCCACTCCAATATTTTTGCCTAGAGAATTCCATGGACAGAGGAGCCTGGCAGGCTACAGTCTATGGGATCACAAAGAGTCAGACACGGCTGAGTGACTAACACTTTCACTTTTCACTACCTTCCACTTCTCTTATTTATACCTCACCTGAGATGCTACAAATTTGATTGCTCTTATTTTAGAATTCATGAACCCCTTATGACTTCATCTGACTTCTCACCCTGCCTGGCCTATTTGGGTATGATCAGTCATTTAAAAAACTACCTTCTTTATTATCAATGAAAAAATAATTTTTTGACGATGAATGTGTGTGAAAATAATGTAAGAGTTACAAAGTTTCCTGACCTTAGCTTACTTGTTATTCCAGAATCTTCTCAACTCTTGACTATATATATAATCTCCAACCCTGATCTTGATTCATCATATTTTTACTGCAGAATAAAGTCATAAAGTCAGATTAATAGGGTTTGGGACATATTTTTGCTGCATAATTTCATCTAGGCTCTAACTTCTCTCTATAAAATCTGTGAAAAAAATTTAATCCCTTTTTCAAATCTTTTCTATTCTCGAACTGTCAAGTTGCTTTTTACCTCTAGACTCTTATTCTCAGCATTTAGACTTGATTCATTTTTGTCTTTTTAGTCACTTTTCAGCATAAGCTGCTTTATCGGGATGTTCCCTGGAAGTTCCCTTGATATTGCTGAAGATATTTCAGTCCTCTCCTTCATGCAGACTGCCTGGTGACATTTTTCCTAAGCCACTACCAAGAAAAGTTGTTACTTTCTAAAAATTAAAGTATAGTTGATGTACAGTATTATATATTGACTTCCCTGGTGGCTCAGACGGTAAAGCGTCTGTATACAATGCAGAAGACCTGGGTTTGATCCCTGGGTCAGGAAGTTCCCTGGAGAAGGAAAAGGCAACCCACTCCAGTACTCTTGCCTAGAAAATCCCATGGATGGAGGACAGTATTATATATTACAGATGTATAGTATAGTGATTCATGATATTTAAAAGTTATATTCAACTTATAGTTATTATAAAATATTGGCCAAATTCCCTGTATTGTACAATATAGCTTATTTTATACATAATAGTTTGTACCTCTTAATTCCCTACCACTGTATTGCCCCTCCCCTTTCCCTCTCCCCATGGGTAACCAGTAGTTTCTTCTCTGAATCTATGAATCTGTTTCTTTTTTGTTATATTCATTAGTTTGTTTTATTTTTTAGATTCCACATATAAGTGATATCAAGCAGCCTTTGTCTTTATCTGTCTCACTTCTTTTACTAAGCATAATACACTCCAAGTCCATGTATGTTGTTGCAAATGGCAAACTTTCCTTCTTTTTAATGACTGAGTAGCATTCCATTGTGTATGTATAACACGTCCTCTATATGCATTCATCTGTTGGTGGACACTTAGGTTGCTTCCATATCTTGACCGTTATAACTATAAATAGTGCTGGTGTGAACACTGGATTCACGTATCTTTTCAAATCTGTTTTTATTTTGTTTCAGATGTGTACTCAGGAGTGGAATTGCTGAATCATATGTTAGTACTAGGGCTTCCCTGGTAGCTCAGTTGGTAAGGAATCAGCCTGCCATGCAGGAGACCCTGGTTTGATCCCTGGATTGGGAAGATCCCCTGGACGAGGGCTTGGCAACCCACTCCAGTATTCTTGCCTGGAGAATCTCCATGGACAGAGGAGCCTGGCAGGCTACAGTCCATAGAGTCATAGAGTCGGACACAACTGAGCAACTAAGCCCAGTACAGCACACATGATAGTACTATGTTTAGTTTTTTGAGAAACCTCCATACTGTTTTCAATAATATTGGGCTACAGGAATTTATATTCCCACCATTATATGAGGAGTTCAGTTTCTCTACATTCTCCCCAGCATTTGCCATTTGTGTTCTCTTTTCTGATAGCCATTGTGACAGATGTGAAGTGATACCTCATTGTGGTTTTGATTTGCATTTTCCTGATGATTAGCAATGTTAAACATTGCATGCCTGCTGGCTATCTGCATGTCCTCTTTAGAAAAAGATATATTCAGGTTTTGTGCCCAATTTAAATCATATTTTTAAAAAAGATTTAAATACTTATCTTTGGTTGTTCTGGGTCTTGGTTGCAGCACGTGGGATCTTCAGTCCTTGCAGCATGCAAATTCTTTGTTGTGCCATGTGAGATCTAATTCCTTGACCAGGACTTTAACCTAGGCCCCCACCTCCAGGGAAGTCCCTAATCAGCTTTTTAAAAAAATATTGAGTTGTATGGGCTGTTTATATATTTTGGATATTAACCCCTTATTGGTCATATTATGTGCAAATATTTTCTCCCATTTAACAGGGTGTCTTATTTTGTTGATAGCTTCCTTTGCTGTGCAAAAGCTTTTAAGTTTAATTAGGTACCATTTGTTTGTTTTAGCTTTTATTTTCTTTGTCTTAGGAGACAGATCTAAAAAAATATTGCTACAGTTTATATCACAGAGTGTTCTATGTATTTTCCTCTAGGAGTTTTGTTGTTTTTTTTTTTTTATGAGAATTTATATTTTTTAATAAATATATATTCCTGACAAGCATTTGTTTTATATTACATCGCTCCTTAGTCTTAGTCAACTAGAACAATAGCACTCTCATATTAAATTGTGCATTTAATATCTTTTTGAGTTATTTTATATCTACATTTATGGATTTTTTTTTCCATGTGAAACCAGGACTCTGCATCTATAAGGAAACCGTTAGCCAGTCTCTAGGTAACTCAAGTTGTTCAGGCTCCTGAGAAATTTTCCTACTTGAATTATTGTTTATATTGTGAGAATTCGTTGAACATTTACTCAGTTTCATTTGTGTTTCTGTAGACACTATGCATAATTTTCTTTCATGTTATCTTGAGAGGAATCTGGTGTAATTATTAAACATTAGAGTCTTTTTTGAGCATTTTTATTCTTTATTGGAGTCTAACTGTTTAACAGTATAGTCATAGTTTCAGATGCATAGTGAAGTGATTCAGCTGTGCATATGTGTGAATCATTCGCCCCTAAACTCACCACCCATCCAGGCTGACGCATCATGTTGAGCAGAATGTCCCCTGCTATACAGCAGGTCCTTGTTGCTTATCCATTTTCAATATGGCAGTGTTTACATGGACATATGAGTCTTATCAAAGTGTGAAAATATCACAAAAGGGGCAAATCATGAAATTTGCAGTGTGCTGAATGATCAGAAATGACCACCGGAGCAATCAGCAGCCAGATGAAGAAATGGAACATCAGCAGTCTCTTTGAAGTGGCCCTGAGCCCCCTCTTGCTATCACTGCGCTTCACTCCTCCCCACCTCCCCACTGTCAACCTCTGTCCTGATTTCTACCAGGGGAGATTGGTTTTTGCTGTTTCAGAACTTCATGTCAGTGGAATATAACAATATGCTTTCTTTTTACGCTGGCTGCTTTTGCTTAATGCTGTGTTTTTGAGGTTCATCTTTGGCAGTGATTTATTTTCATTGTTGAATAATAGTCTGTTGGGTATACAGAAACGTATTTATTGATACTACTGTTGATAGACTTTGGGCTTTCTCCTCGTTTTTAATTAGCGTGAATAATACTGTTAGGAAAAAGTTTTTGCATGTCTTTTGGGTCACATTAGTACATAGCTCAGTTGAACATATCCCTAAGACTAGATCCAGTGAACCCTAAGAAATGCGTTTTACTTTCTAGATAATGTCATACAGTTTTCCAAAGTATTATAAACAATTAGCTCTTCTCTTTGTGCTTATTGTTTAGTTTTAGCCATGCTGGGTAATGGTGTTTCACTGTGGCTTTGCCTCCATAATCATGTAGGAGTTTTGTTTCCAGGCTTATACTTAGGTCTTTAATACAGTCTGAATTTATTTTTGTTTTTGTATGAGAAAATATTCTTATTTCATTATTTTACACGTAGCTGTTCAGTTTTCTCAGCACCAGTTGTTGAAGAGACTGTTTTTTCTCCATTGTATATTCTTGCCTCCTTTCTCATAGATTGATTGAGTATGCATTTATGTCTGCATTATCAATTCTGTTCCATTGATCTATGTGTGTATTTTTTGTGTCAATACCATACTGTTTTGATGATATGATACTATAGCTTTGTAGTATTGTCTGAAGACAGGAAGCATGAGTCCTCTACCTCTGTTCTTTTTCTCAAGATTGTTTTGGCTATTCCAGATCTTTTGTGTTTCCATAAAAATTTTATTTTATTTTGGCCACACTGCACAGCTTGTGGTATCTTAGTTCCCTGATCAGGGATTGAATTCAGGCCTTCAGCGGTGAAAGCATGGAGTCTTAACCCCTGGACCACCAGGGAATTCCCTCCATACAAATTTTAACATTATTTTTTCTATTACTGTGAAAAATACCATTGGTATTTTGATAAGTATTGGATTGAATCTGTACCTTGCCTAGAGTGAAAGTGATAGTCACTCAGTCATGTCTGACTCTTTGTGCCCCATGGACTAGATAGTCCATGGAATTCTGCAGGCCAGACTATACACTCCATGGAATTCTGCAGGCCAAAATACTGGAGTGGGTAGCCTTTCCCTTCTCCAGTGGATCTTCTCAACCCAGGGATCATACCCAGGTCTCCCGCATTGCAGGTGGTTTCTTTACCAGCTGAGCCACAAGGGAAGCCCAAGAATACTGGAGTGGTTAGCCTATCCCTTCTCCAGCAGATCTTCCCAACCCAGGAATCAAACTGGGGTTTCCTGCATTGCAGGCAGATTCTTTAACAACTGAGCTATGAGGGAATCCCTCATAGTTAAATGAGTTAAAGTGGTCATTTTAACAATATTAATTCTTCCAGTCCAAGAACATTGTACATCTTTTCATCTCTTTGTGTTACCTTCATTTTTTTCATCAGTTGCTTATAGTTTTCCAACTGCAGGTCTTTTACCTCCTTAGATAGGTTTATTCCTAGGTATTTTGTTCTTTTTGATGCAATAATAAATGGGATTATTTCCTTCTTTTTTTAAGTACATTGTTTTTAATTTTATGTATTTATTATTGGCTATGCTGGGTCTTTACTGCAGTCGCTTATTTCTAGTTGCAGGGAGCAGAGGCTGCTTTCTAGTTGCAGGGCATGGGCTTCTCATTGCAGTGGCTTCTCTTGTTGCAGAGCACAAGCTCTAGGGCATGTGAGTTTCAGTAGTTGTGGCATGTGGGCTCAATATTTGCAGCTCTCAAACTCTAGAGCACAGGCTCAATAGTTGTGGCACACAGGCTCAGCTGCTCTGCAGCATGTTAGATCATCCTTGGTCAGGGATTCAACTCATGTCTCCAGCATTGGCAGGCAGATACTTTACCACTGAGACACCAGGGATTTCTTTTTCTGATAGGTCATTGTTAATGTATAGAAAAACTACAGATTTTTGTGTATTAACTTTATGTCTGCAGCTTTACCAAGCTTTACCAAATTCACGGGTGAGGTCTAGTAGTTTTCTGGTGGCATCTTTAGGATTTTATATGTATAGTGTTTGTCATCTGCAAAGAGTGACAGTCTTCTTCCTTTTAAATTTAAGTTCCTTTTGTTTATTTTGTCTGAATTTTATGACTAGGACTTCCAATACTATATTAAATAAAAATAATAAGAGTTGGCATCCCTGTGTTGTTCCTAATCATTGAGGAAATGCTTTCAGCTTTTCACTGTTTTAGTATGATGTTAACTGTGGGTTGTCATTAATGACTGTCATTATGTGAAGATATGTTCCCTCTGTGCCAACTTACTTCAGAAAAATGTCATAAATGAATGTTGTTGTTGTTCAATCACTAAGTCATGTCCGATTCTTTGCAACCTACTACAGTATGCCAGGTTTCCCTGTCCTTCACTATCTTCCAGAATTTTCTCAGACTCATGTCCTTTGATTAGGTGATGCTATCCAGCCATCTCATTGCCTGTCACCCCCTTTTCCTCGTGCCCTCAAACTTTCCCAGCATCAGAGTCTTTTCCAATGAGTTGGCTCTTTGCATCAGGTAGCCAAAGTTTTGGAGCTTCAGCTTCATCATCAGCCCTTCCAATGAATATTTCAGGGTTGACTTTCCTTAGGACTGACTGGCTTGATATCCTTGCTATCCAAAAGACTCTCAAGAGTATTCACCAGCGCCACAGTTCAAAAGCATCAATTCTTTGGCACTCAGCCCTCTTTTCAGTCCAACTTTCACATTTATACATAACTACTGGAAAAACCATAGCTTTGATTATATGGACCTTTGTCAGCAATGTGAAGTCTACTTTTTAATATACTGTCTAGATTTGTCATAGCTTTTCTTCTTTTAGTTTAGTGGCTGCAGTCACTGTCAACAGTGATTTTTGAGCCCAAGAAAAAGAAGTCTGCCACCATTTCTACTTTTTCCTCGTCTATTAGCCATGAAGTGATGGGACCAGATGCCATGATCTTAGTTTTTTTAATGTTGAATTTTTAAGCCAGTTTTTTCACTCTCTTCCTTTACCTTCATCAAGAGACTCTTTAATTCCACTTCCCTTTCTGCCATTAGCATAGTATCATCTATATTTCTGAAAATGTTAATATTTCTTCTGGCAATCTTGATTCTACCCTGTGACTCTAGCCCAGCATTTTGCATGATGTATTCTGCAGAGAAGTTAAATAAGCAGGGTGACAATATACAGCCTTGACACACTTCTTTCCTAATATGGAACCAGTTCATTGTTCCATTAAGGTTCTAACTGATGTTTCTTGACCTGCATACAGGTTTCTCAGGAGAAAGATAAGGTGGTCTGGTATTCCCATCTCTGTAAGAATTTCCCACAGTTTGTTGTGATCCACACAGTTAGAGGCTTTAGCATAGTCAATGAAACAGAAGTAGATGCTTTTCTGGAATCCTCTTGCTTTCTCTGTTTCCAGCAAATGTTGGCAGTTTGATCTGTGGTTCCTATGCCTTTTCTAAATCCAGCTTGTACATCTGGAAGTTCTTGGTTCACATACCACTGAAGCCTAGCTTGAAGGATTTTGAGCTTTGCCTTGCTATCATGTGAAATGAGAGCAATTGTATGGTAGTCTGAACATTGTTTGGCACTGCCCTTCTTTGAAATTGGAATGAAAACTGACCTTTTTCCATCTTGTGGCCACTGCTGAGTTTTCCAAATTTGCTGACATATTGAGTGCAGCACTTTAACAGCATCATCTTCTAGGGTTTGAAAAAGCTCATCTGGAATTCCATCACCTCCACTAGCATGTAGTAATGCTTCCTAAGGCCCACTCAACTTCACATTCCAGTATGTCTGGCTCTAGGTAAGTAACTATCCCATCATGTTTATCGAGGTCATTAAGACCTTTCTGTACAGTTCTTCTGTGTATTCTTGTCCCCCCTCTTTTTTTATATTTTTAAATTTATTTATATTCTGCTTGAAGGATACTTGCTTTACAGAATTGTGCTGGTTTATGCCAAACATTCGGAGAAGGCAATGGCACCCCACTCCAGTACTCTTGCCTGGAAAATCCTATGGACAGAGGAGCCTGGTAGGCTGCAGTCCATGGGGTCGCTAAGAGTCGGACATGACTGAGCAGCTTCACTTTCACCTTTCACTTTCATGCGCTGGAAAAGGAAATGGCAACCCACTCCAGTGTTCTTGCCTGGAGAATCCCAGGGGTGGGGGAGCCTGGTGGGCTGCCGTCTCTGGGGTCGCACAGAGTCAGACACGACTGAAGTGACTTAGCAGCAGCATACCAAACATTAACATGAATCAGCCATAAGTATACATATGTCCCTTCCCTGTTGGTCCTCCCTCTCATCTCCCTCCCCATCCCACCACTCTAGTTGTTAAAGAGTGCTGGTTTGAGTTCTCTGAGTCATACAGCAAATTCCCATTGGCTATGTGTTTTACATATGGTAATGTAACTTTCCATGTTACTATCTCCATGTATCCCACCCTCTCCTTCTTCCTGCCACCCCCATGTCCAAAAGTCTGTTTTTTGTGTCTGTGTCTTGATTGCTGCTGCTGCTGCTGCTAAGTCACTTCAGTTGTGTCCAACTGTGTGACCCCATAGACAGCAGCCCACCAGGCTCCCCTGTCCATGTGATTTTCCAGGCAAGACTACTGGAGTGGGTTGCCATTGCCTTCTCCCTGTGTCTTGATTGCTGCTCTGCAAATAATTTCATCAGTACCATCTTTCTAGATTCCATATATATGCCTTAATGTAAGGTATTTGTTTTTCTCTTTATGACTTACTTCACTCTGTGTAATAGGCTCTGGATTCATCAACCTCATTAGAACTGACTCAAATGTGTTCCATTTTATGGCTGAGTAATATTCCATTGTGTATATGTACCACAACTTCTTTATCCATTCATCTGTTGATGGACATCTAGGTTGCTTCCATGTCCCAGGTGTTGTAAATAGTGCTGCAGTGAGCTTTGGGGTACATGTGTCTTTTTCAATTTTGGTTTTCTCAGGGTATATGCCTAGTAGTGATATTGCTGGGTTGTATGGTCGGAGAAGGCAATGGCACCCCACTCCAGTACTCTTGGCCTGGAAAACCCCATGGATGGAGGAGCCTGGTGGGCTGCAGTCCATGGGGTTGCTAAGAGTCAGACATGACTGAGCGACTTCGCTTTCACTTTTCACTTTCATGCATTGGAGAAGGAAATGGCAACCCACTCCAGTATTCTTGCCTGGAGAATCCCAGGGACTGGGGAGCCTGGTGGGCTGCCATCTATGGGGTTGTATAGAGTCGGACACGACTGCAGCGACTTAGCAACAGCAGCAGCATGATGGTTTTATCCTAAGGAATCTCCATACCATCTTCCATAGTGGCTGTATCAATTTACATTCCCATCAGCAGTGAAAGAGGATTCCCTTTTCTCCATACCTTCTTCAGCATTTATTGTGTGTAGACTCTTTGGTGATGGCCATTCTGACTGGTCTGTGGTGATATCTCTTTGTAATTTTGATTTGCATTTCCTAATAATGAGTGATGTTGAGCATCTTTTCTTATGTTTGTTAGTCATCTGTATGTTTTCTTTGGAGAAATGTCTTTTTCCCATTTTTTGATTGGGTTGTTTGTTTTTCTGGTATTGAGTTGTATGAGCTTCTTATATATTTTGGATATTACTCCTTTTTCAGTTTTTTCATTTACTGTTATTTTCACTCATTCTGAGGGTTGTCTTTTCACTTTGTTTATAGTTTCCTTTGCTGCACAAAAGCATTTAATTAGGTCCCATAATTATATGGGATTTTTGAGCATAAACATAAAATATGTTTTTTAAAATTTCCATTATTTTATTTTATTTCCATATATTTATTTTTATTTCCATTATTACAGGAGATGGGTCAGGGAGAATCTTGTTGTGATTTTTGTCATAGAGTGTTTTGCCTATGTTTTCCTCTAAGAATTTTATAGTTTCTGCTCTTCATTTAGATCTTTCATCCATTTTGAGTTTATATTTGTGTATGGTGTTAGGAAGTGTTCTAATTTTATTCTTTTACATGTAGCTGTCCAGTTTTCTCAGTACCACTTATTGAAGAGGCTATCTTTGCCCCGTTGTATATTCTTGCCTCCTTTGTCAAAAATAAGGTACCCATAGGTGCATGGGTTTATCTCTGGGCTTTCTATCTTGTTCCATTGGTCTATATTTCTGTTTTTGTGCCAGTACCATACTGTCTTTTGACTGTAGCTTTGTAGTATAGTCTGAGGTGAGGAAGGTTGATCCTCTAGCTCCATTCTTCTTTCTCAAGATTGATTGTCTATTTGGGATCTTTTGCATTTCCATATGAATTGTGAATTCCTTTGTTCTAGTTCTGTGAAAAAATGCCACTGGTAATTTGATAAGGATTACATTGAATCTGTAGATTGCGTTTGGTAGTATAGTCATTTTCACAATATTGATTCTTCCTACCCAGGAACATGGAATATCTCTCTATCTGTTTTATGTCCTCTTTGATTTCTTCCATCAGTGTCTTACAATATTCTGTATACAGTTCTTTTGTCTCCTTAGGTAGGCTTATTCCTAGATATTTTATTCTTTTTGTTGTAATGGTGAATGGAGTTGATTCATTAATTTCTCTTTCTGAGTTTTTCATTGTTAGTTTATAAAATGCAAGTAATTTCTGTGAATTGATTTTTGTATCCTATGACTTTGCTAAATTCACTGATTAACTTTAGTAACTTTCTGATAGTATCTTTAGGGTTTTCCATGAATAGTGGCATGTCATCTGCAAACAGGGAGAGTTTTACTTCTTCTTTTCTGATCTGGATTCCTTTTATTTCTTTTTCTTCTTTGCTTTCTATAGCTAGGACTTCCAAAATATGTTGACTAATAGTGGTGAGAGTTGGTACCCTTATCTCATTCCTGATCTTAGAGGGAATGCTTTCAGTTTTTCACCATTGAAAAACTGATGTTTGCTGTGGGCTTATCATATACAGCCTTTACTATGTTGAGGTAGGTTCCTTCTATGCCCCTTTTTTGAAGAGGTTTTCATCATAAATGGGTAGTGAATTTTGTCAAAGGCTTGTTCTGCATCTATTGAGATTATCATATGGTTTTTATCTTTCAATTGGTTTATATGGTGTATCACATGGATTGGTTTGTGAGTGTTGAAGAATCCTTGTATCCCTGGGATAAACCCAACTTGATCATAGTGTATGATTGGCCACCTCTTCTTAATCTCTTCTCTTTCTGTTAGGTTCTTGCTGTTTCTGTCCTTTATTGTGCCCATCTTTGCATGAAATGTTCCCTTGGTATCCAATTTTTTTCAAAAGACCTCCTCTAGTCTTTCCCATTCTATTCTTTTCCTCTATTGCTTTGTATTATTCACTTAAGAAGGCTTTCTTATCTCTCCTTGCTTTCTCTGGAACTCTGCATTCAGTTGGGTATATCTTTCTCTTTCTCCTTTGCCTTTCACTTCTCTTCTCTTCTCAGTTGTTTGTAAGTCCTCCTCAGACAACTATTTTGCATTTTTGCATTTCTTTTTCTTAGGGACGGTTTTGGTCACTGCCTCCTGTACAGTTTATTATCTATCAGATCTATATCTTGAATCTTTGCATCACTTCCACTGTAAAATCATAAGGGATTTGATTTAAGTCATACCTGAATGGCCTAGTGGTTTTCCTTACTTTCTTGAATAAAAGTTTGAATTTTGCAGCAAGGAGTTCATGATCTGAGCCACAGTCAGCTCCAGGTCTTGTTTTTTGCTGACTGTATAGAGCTTCTCCATCTTCAGCTGAAAAAAATATAATCAATCTGATTTTGATATTGAGCATTTGGTGATGTCCATGTGTAGAGTCATCTCTTGTGTTGTTGGAAGAGGTTCTTAGACATATTCTGTTTGCCTTTACCTTGCTTAATTTTGTACTCCTAGGTCAAGCTTGCCTGTTCCTCCAGGTATCTCTTGACTTCCTATGTTTGCATTCCAGTCCCCTATGATGAAAACGACATCTTGTTTTGATGTTAGTTCTAGAAGGTCTTGGAGGTCCTCTTGGAACCATTCAAGTTCAGCTTCTTTGACATTTTTGGTTGGGACATAGACTTTGATTACGGTGATGTTGAATGGTTTCCCTTGGAACAAACCAAGATCATTTTGTCATTTTTGAGACTGCACCCATGTACTGCATTTTGGACTCTCGTTAACTATAAGGGCTGCTCTACTCTTTCCAAGGGATTCTTACCCACAGTAGTAGATATAATAGGTATATGAATTAAATGGATTTTGAATTTTTCAAAAGCCTTGTTTTACATGTATTGGCTTGTTCATGTTTTTAATCTTCAATTTGTTAATGTGGTGTATCACATTGGTTTTCAGGTATTACAAAATCTTTGCATACCTAGCGTAAATCCCACTTGATCATGGTGCATGATCCTTTTATCATATTGTTGTATTTAGTCTGCAGTTATTTGATTTACTAGTATTTGGTTGAGGATTTTTGCATCTATGTTTATCAGTGATAATGGCCTATAATTTTCTTTTTTGTAGTATCTTTGTCTGGATTTGGTATCAAGGTGATTCTGGCTGCAAAGGACAGGTTCAGAAATGTTCCTTCCTCTGCAGTTTTTTGGAATAGTTTAAAATGGATAAGCATTAACTCTTCTGTAAACTTTGGTAGACTTCATTCATGAAGCCATCTGGTCCTAGATTTTGTTTCTTATGAGTTTTAAAATTACTGATTTAGTTTGCTTATTGGTAATTGATCTGTTCATATTTTCTGTTTCTTCCTGGTTCAGACTTGGGAGATTGTACCTTTTTAAAAACTTGTCCATTTCTTTGAGGTGGTTCATTTTATTGGTGTATAGTTTAATAGTCGTCGCTCATGAATCTTTATATTTCTGTGATGTCAGTTTTGACTTCTTCTGTTTCAATTCTGATTTTATGGATATGGTTTCTCTCCTTTACTTTTTAATATATCTGGCTAAAGATTTATCAATTTTGCTTATCTTTTCAGAGAGCGAGCTTTTAGTTTCATTATTTTCTATTGATTTTTTAGTCTCTAATTTATTTCTTCTCTGATCTTTATGATATCTTTTCTCCTGTTTATTCTTCTTTTTCTAGTTCCTTTAAGTGTAAAGTTAGGTTGTTTGAGATTTTCTTTTCTGATTTAGCTTTTATAAGTGTAAATTTCCCTCTTAGAACAGTTTTCAGTACATCTTATAAATTTCAAATCATGTTTTCATTTGTCTTTAGGTATGTTTCTATTTCCTGTTTGACTTCTTCAGTGATGCATTATTTAGTACTTTATTGTTTAGCCTCTATGTGTTTGTGTTTTTTGCAGTTTTTCTTTTTTTGTAGTTGAGTTTTAGTCTCACAACATTGTGGTCAGAAAAGATGCTTCACATGATTTCAGTTTTCTTAAATTTACTGAGGACTGTTTTGTGGCCAGCATATGATCTATCCTGGAGAATGTTCCATGTGCACTTGTATAGAAAGTGTATTCTGCTGCACAATATTCAGATGAATATTCTATGTATATATCAATTAAGTCCATCTTTTCTAATGTGTCATTTTAGGCTTATTGATTTTCTGTCTGGATGATCTGTTCATTATGTAAGTAGGATGCTAAAGTCCCCCACTAGTATTGTGTTACTGTTGATATCTCCCTTTATGTATGGTAATATTTGCTTTACGCATTTAAATGTTCCTCTGTTGGGTGCATAGGTTGTTACATATGTGTACAATTATATCTTCTTCTTGGATTGATCCCTTGACCATTATGTACTGTCCTTCTTTGTTTCTTGTAACAGTCTTTATTTTAAAGTCTATTTTGTCTGATATAACTTTTGCTACCTCACCATTTTTTTTTTTAAATTTCCACCCCCTCACTTTCAGTCTGTGTATATCTTTAGATCTGAAGTGAGTCTCTTGTAGGCAGCATCTATTTGGGTCTTGTTTTTATATCCATTCAGCTACTCTGTGTGTTTTGATTGGAGCATTCAGTACATTTACATTTAAGGGAATTATTGATATATATGTTATTATTGCCATTTTGTTAATTATTTTGGAGTTGTTTTGTGGGCCTTTATATTTCCCTTTCTTCTTCTTTTGTTCTCTTGTGATGTGATGACTGTCTTTAGAGTTATATTTGGATTCCTTTTTCTTTTTGTGTGTATATGTGTTATAGATTTTTGGTTTGTGGTTACCATGAGGTAAATAGGTGTATGAGTATGTGTGTTGTTTTAAGTTGCTGATACCACAATGTCAAATGCATTTTAACCACCCTGCATTTGTACTCTCCTCCTCTCATGATACTGTTATTTATATCACATTTTACATCTAAATGGTTTCTGTATTCTTGACCAGTTTATTGTTGATATCAGTGGTTTTACTACTTTTGTCTTTTAACCTTCCTGATAGCTTTGTGCATGGATGGTCCTGGGGTTATTTCCAGACTACTGGAAGGCAGAGCACATCTTGGAGTCTAGTTGCAGGATCCAGGGATTCTAGGGCTGGTGTCAGATTCCTGCCAGTGGTAGGTGGGTTTCTGACACAGAGGCTGGGGTATCCAGAAGCTTGAATTGGCCTGCTAGTGGGCAGAACCAGGGCTAAGTTTGTCTCAGGGAGGGTATGGCCTTTTGGTCAATGATCTGGGTCTGCAGGCTGCAGGATTGTGATTATTTTGCATCTGGTGCCTGCCCATGGTGGGTGGAGGAAGTTCCTGGGCCCTCTGTTGGTAAGGGCTGTGTCCAGAGGCAGCTTCAGGCTCATGGGGTCTTCAGGCAACCTGTCTGCTGATGGATGGCCCAGTTAGTTGCATGGCCTAAGGTGTCCCAGACTGGTGACTATAGTTTGTTGGGGCATGGGTGGTTCCTAGGGCTAACTAGAGGGAGGATTCCACAATGACACCTGCCAACACCAATGTCCACATGGTAGAAGGAGCTCCCTAGAATGGTTGCCACTGGTGTCTTTGTCCCCAGGGTGAGCTGCAGTTGCCTCCTACCTCTCTGAGAGACTCTCTGAAACCAGCAGTTAGATCTGACCCAGGTCCCTATGAAATTATGACTTGTATTTTGAGATCCCGGAAGGTGTGAGATTTTGTGTGCACCCTTTACAAGTGAAGTCTGTATTTTCCCCAGTCCTCTGGTACCTTCCAAAAGTAAGCTCCACTGACCTTCAAAGCCAAATAAATGCTCTGAGGGTTCATTTTCCTGGTACAGGACCCCTAGAATGGGGAGCCTGACATGGGCTCAGATCTCATACTCTTGTGGGAGAGCCTCTGCTGTGGAATTATTCTACAGTTTGTGGGTATCCGCCTAGGGGTATGGGACTTGACTATGTTGCAAGTCCACCTGTCCTACTCATCCTGATGTGGTCCCTTCTTTTGTCTTTAATTGTAGATGATCTTTTCTGGTAGGTTCTGGTCTTTTTCATCAGTCGTTGTTCTGCTTATCATTGTTATTTTGATGTGCTCATGAGAGGAGGTGAACTCATCCCAGATAGGTTATTATAAGATAATGGGTATAATTCTCTGTGCTATACAGTATATTCTTGTTGCTTATCTGTTTCATATATAATAATTTGTATCTGTTAATGCCATATCCCTAATTTGTCCCGCCCCCTTCCCTTTCCCCTTTGCTAACCACAAGTTTGTCTTCTGTATCTGTGTCTGTTTATGTTTTATATGTGCATTCATTTGTGTTACTTTTTAGATTCCACATGTAGATTATTTCATACAGTATTTGTCTTTCTCTGACTTATTTTACACAGCAAATATTCCTTAAGTCTCTCCCTGTTGCTACAGATGGCAATATTGCATTCTGTTTTATGGTTGAGTAATATTCCCTTATGTATATATCATGTCTTTTTAAACCAGTCATCTGTTGATGTATGCTTGGAATCAACCCAGTTGTGGCTAGTTTGTTTTTAATCTACATGTACTATAAACATTGTGGCTGATTATCAACAAAATGAAGCTTCTGTTGAGCTGGATTAAGTTTAGTCGCTCAGTCATGTCTGACTCTTGTGACCCCGTGGACTATAGGCTTCTCTGTCCATGGCATTCTCCAAGGCAAGAATACTGGAGTAGTTTGTCATTTCCTTCTCCAGGAGATCTTCCCAACCCAAGGATCAAACCTGGGTCTCCTGTATTGCAAGCATATCTTTACCAACTGAGCCACCAGTGAAGCCCATAGGCCAGTTGGGCTAAGGAAGTGCTAATTTTCTTTGAATGTTAGGAGCACAGAAACAAACAGAATGGTATGGACAAAAATGCATCCAATCCTTTTTTTAAAGCAAATTTAACTGATAATTCAGTATAATCACAACCATAAAAAGTCTTATGAAGTCAAATCATGGAGGAAGTAATGATCAATTTTTCCATAGTCATAATAGAAAATTTTTTATTGCCTGTCATATGATAGGCTCTGTACTTATTCATTGAATAAATACATTTTAGCCACCTACTGTGTGCTAGGTACTTAAATAGACTCTGATAAACAAAATGGACATATTACCTACCTTTATTTCATATTCACACTAACTCTACACCAGATATGTTATGGTTACTTAAATTGAAAATCTGAAGTGTTAACTAGTCCAGAACTGCAGAGTTAACTGTCCAGAATTACACAGCCAGAAAATGATGGAGGGCTTCCCTCATGGCTCAGCTGGTAAAGAATCCACCATCAATGCAGGAGACCTGGGTTCAATCCTTGCGTTAGGAAGATCTCCTGGAGAAGGGAACAGCTACTCACTCCAGTATTCTGGCCTGGAGAATTCCTTGGAATGTGTAGTCCATGGGGTCACAAAGAGTCAGACATGACTGAACAAGTTTCACTTTCTTTCACTAAATTGTAGAGCTAGGATTTGAATTCAGGTCTGTGTGCTTCCACAGACCACATTTTTCCTTAAAGCTACAATAATGTGTACAAATATGTGACTGAAGTAAGGGAGTACAAACACATACAAAGATACATAAAGGCATGAAACGCAATAATATGCATTGCCTAAATGAACTCTGCTGTTTTATCTGGCTTAGATAATCTTGGCTAAATTGTTGCTGCAGTCTCCTCTTTGCTCCCCTACAATCTATTCAAAACATAGCAGCTAGTGACCTTAAAATACAAATCCTATTTAGTTACTCTTCCTGTACAGACCCTCCAATGGAGTGCCTCCTCTCATATCCCATCCCTCCTACCTAACTTGAAGCAACCATAGTCATTGTTATCAGTTTGGTGTGTATTCTTTCAACTTTGAGTATTCATTTGCAACCTTTTTATTTAAATAGGATCATAGTACACATATTATTCTGCAGATTGCTTGTATTTTCAGTTGAATGCCCTATGTTCCTAACATAAAAATTTATATTCCTTTGATATATATTGTTACAAAGTAGCATGAGGAAAGCTGTTATTGATTCCAAATTACACAACTCTTTTATCATGTTGCTATATGATGATTGATTTTATATTCATAAAACAAGCAGCATCTTTTATAACAATTACCTTTTTGTATCTGCAGCATGAAATAACTTACTTTAAAAAATTACTGTTTCCATAGGAGTGAAATATTTGTCATGTTGCTAGATTCATTATTAGAACATAGATTCTTAAATTATAAGTAATTGTTAGAATTTCTTCTTTTATCATAGTTAACTTCCAGTCAAATATTTTCAACTGCTCTTGCCTCCACTCTTTAGTAGACACGTTAGGGCTTTGTAAAGTAAAATGAAGAACTGAGAGCCAATCATGGAAGCAGGGGACTTGGCTTTACTCATTCAAGGCTATTAAAATTAGTTATTTGATAAGTGAATTGTGCCACTGTGGGTAAAGACTGCAAACTACAGCTTCACATTTGCTTTTGATGGAAAATATGATTTTCAATATATTCTATTTCATTTTTTTCATTTTAGTTCTTTTGGATTTAATATATTAAAATCTTTTTATTTTTAATTACAGTCTCGAGTTATAGCTGTGCTTGATTGGGAGCTTTCAACCATTGGTCATCCTTTGTTAGACTTGGCTCATCTCTCCATGTTCTACTTTTGGCCAAAGACTGTTTCATTGGGAAATCAAAGCCATCATTTGCAAGAAAACATAGGTATGAAAACATAATGTTGCCTAAATTTCTATTAAGGTAAAATTGTCTTTATTTCGCTCCATAATTAACAAAAGATAATTTTATAATCTTAGATAACCAGCTTTTATTTGTTTCTTGAAATGTTTTTAAATCATCTTTATCAATTTTTTTAAAGTGTGCCATTCCATTTTTAGTAATTTGTGACAAAATGTAATCATTTCTATATAGTATTCTTTTGGAAATAAATACTTGGAGCATGTTTTGCTTTGTAGAAAATAGTTTTATATTCAATTTTATATGTAATATGACATTTAAAATTATTCACCCTGACATTTTTATTAAAGTTTATAGTATGTACTGTTTTTATAGGGATACCATCAATGGAAGAACTGATTTCAATATATTGCCACTGCAGGGGAATTAATTCTAATCTTCCTAACTGGAATTTCTTTCTTGCCCTTTCATATTTTAAAATGGCTGGAATAGCACAGGTAATTAATTTTTTAACATGTGTTTCACTGTTACTTACTGATGTACTCTTGAAAACATTTTTGGTTTTGGGGGGTGTTACATTCTTTTTTTTTCTTTTGGCCTTGGCTTGTGGAATCAATTCCCTAACCAGAAATTGAACCCAGGCCCCTGACAGTAGAAGCACAGAATCCTAACCACTGGACCAGAGAATTCCCTTATATAATATCTTTAGATCAATTTATTTTCCACAATGACAAATACCAAACATGGATAAAATATAAATCCAGAGTTTACAGAATAGGAATTTGGCAAGGGAAAAAGTTGAGTAGCAAACGTGGTATAATAGACCAAAAAGATGGAGAAAGGGAGAAAGAAAGACATAATGACAAAAAGAAAAAAAGCATGTGAAAATTGGTTATTTCCTGAATATCAATATAAGAAAGAGCTAAACTCCTAATGTGATATCTGATTCAGATTGTAAAGCCATTTATTAATCAGGGCTGATGGTGAGGAAAGAATTATCATTATATTTCCCAAAGCCTAGCCCAGTACCTAGCATACAGAAGCCTCTTAATTATGTTTTTGAGTGAAGATAAGCAAAATTGTCTATTTTCCTAATAATATGACAAATTTTGAGAGAAAGTTGAATATAAGTACAGTTTTTTTTTTAATTTACAGTTTAAACAAATGCATTCTTCATTGTACTACCTCGTTAAACTAATTTTTCATTAACCTAAGTTTGAATCTTTGTTTATTTAAGAAATTAAGATGCTTCATCACTGGCAAGGGGTTAGGATTTATAGGAAGAACAAGTAAATAAGAGATTTTAGAAACAAAGGGAATGGAAAAAAAAGATTAAGGAAAATTATGGTTATTTTTCCCTGTCCTCAGAGTCCATGCTGTCCTCCAATACTTGAAATATCTTCTAAGAAATTGTTGTCTTACATCTCATCCTGTAGTTTAGAATCATATTAATCATATTAATTAATCTTATTACTTGGATAGATTTCTCACAATAAGGTTTATAGTATGTTTCTGTATTTGTCAGTTTCCACAAAAAAGATACCAAATAGGCTTTCAAATTAAAATGGATTTTCATTTCAAATGAAAATTTGACATGGTTTATGATTGAATTAATATGTCATAAACTACTATGTGTCATAAACTATATAGTAGTAACTTTAGAGATGATCATAAACATCCCATATTAACTAGAAATGTGAAATTGGATTACAGTGTTAATATTGTACTAAGAATTATATACAGAAATAAACTAATGAAATTCAGTTGATATTATTTGGGGCAGGGAACCAGAGAATATCTTATGATGGAAGCACAGAATAGGGAGAGGTAAGAAAAAAAAAAAGTTGAGCATTCCACTAACACTATTCAAAGGAGAATAGTTTCACCTTAATTAAAGGTCCAAAAAATGGGATAAAATATTCTTAGTAAGAAGTCATTTCATTGTCTTCTTTTTGTTTTATAATTTTTAATTTTATTTTGATTTCTTTAGTTTTTTGTTTTCCTCCACTATGAAGGTAGAACAGTGATCTTTAGAGATGATATAACTTGCCAATTTGGTATCTTTGGTAACTGCTGAAATAATTTTGAAGTTTGGTTTGATTTCCAGCTATAATTCTGTTATGATTAGAGTATGTTAGCCAGATGATAAGCATGTAATACTTTCATTTGGAGTGGCATGATTTTTCCTGCATGTAAATTAATAGAATTGATAGTCTGATTTATATCTTAGTACTTTGTAAGTTTAGTGATTCACATAGCTGGAAAACTGGGAAGACTAGATAGCTGAAGAATAGTTTTCATTGAATTTTAATCACTTTATGTTAATTTACTTATAGGGAATTTATAATAGATATCTTCTGGGAAATAATGCATCTGAAAATAGCTTCCATTATGCCAATGTTGTGCAACCTCTGGCAGAAACTGGATTGCGGCTCTCAAAAAGGCAAGCAAAATATAGATTCTGTGTTTAATTCAAATAGAGCCTTTATTAGGTATGTGAGGGTCATAAGCTTTAGAAGGATAGGGATTGTTTTTATTGCTTACAACACAAGGATTACTGCTGTCAACCATGGTTATTCTTTTCTTTTTTTTTTAGTAAATCTCTTTTATGCTTGAAAATAAGTTGACTTCACATATAAAGAAAATCAATTTAATATTAAGAGGTTTCTCTTTTGCCAAGTTGAATTATAAACTTTTAAGGATATTGATAAAATTCTGAAATGTTCCCTTCTAATGTTTGTTACTTACATATACCTATTTAAAATTATGTATTATGTAAGATGATTTATTAAGTTTAAAAATGTTGCTCTCTTCCACCATCAAATTGCATGAAACTGTATTCAGACATTTAAGCATCTTTTAATTCATATGTCCATTAGTGGGGCACTTCTGAGGCATCTAATACACTTTTTCAAACCATACCTCCATCTAACAAGTGTGATGCAAGGGGAGGGTAAATTAGGGGATTGAGATTAACATATACACACTACAATACATAAAATAGATGATCAACAAGAACCTACTGTATAGTGGAAGAAACTCTACTCAATATTCCCATAAGCTTTATGGGGAAAAAAATCTGATAAAGAATAACTATATGTGTATGTATAATTGAATCACTTTGGTATACCTGAAACTAACACATTGTAAACCAACTACTCTCCAATGTAAAATAAAAGTTAGAGGAAAAAAATAAAAACAGTGTGATATATAGCACTTACTGAACACATGAATCATGTTGCCCCTGGAAATTTTGCCCAAGCCACAAGTTTCCATGACATCACCTTGAAAGTGAAAATGTTAGTTGCTCTGTGTGTCTGACTCTTTACGACACCACAGACTGTAGCCCTCCAGGCTCCTCTGTCGGTGGAATTCTCCATGCAAGAATGCTGGAGTGGGTTGCCATTTCCTTCTCCAGGAGAACTTCCTGACCCAAGGACTGAACCCAGAGCTCCTGCATTACATGCAGGTTCTTTACCGTCTGAGCCACCAGGGAGACCTGACATCACCTTAGGACCATTGTATTTTACACTTCATCTTATACATGAATATTTGTGATCTCTATAACATAATAAATGACAGTGCTGCTCTTCATAATGATCTTTAGTCTTACTTATAATGACATCCTGCAGTTGTATTTGTGAGGCAAATACTAAGAGTGTCTAATTCTATTTGTGTCCAATTTCTTTGCCTTCTTGTTTAGATATTTTGATGGGTGAATTCAATAAAGATTTTAAACTCCGATTGATTGAGGTCATGCCAGGCTATGTTTTCTCCAAAAAGTGCTTTAAGCACTAAAGTTTAATGTTCAAAATAAAATGATTCTGCATTCCTCCCATAACCATGAAAGGTTTAAAAAAAAAAAAGCTCCAAAATACGGAAGCTCTTTCTGAGAGATATTTACGGGGAATTGGGGGAAAACGTCACATTCTATTCAGAAATCTGTAATAATGATTTTGGACATCTTTGTAACTTTTTTCTTTCTTTGTAATTTTTTTAAAAATAAAGATCTTTCAGCACTGCACTTCCACAGACTGATACTACCCGTCAATTGTTTGTACAGACTAGGACCGGTCAGGAAGTTCTTACTAGGGTGAAGCAGTTCTTGAAACAACATATCCTCCCAGTGGAAAAGGTAAGTATTCTATAAATAAACAGAATGTATTTGTGCTTCAAGACTATTGATGAATTACTTCTGTTATCTCTTCTTCTAGGAGTACCCTGGTATCATTTCTTTGCAGTCAATCCTTACCTAGATGCCCCTTCGCACCTTAGCATTGAGCTTTACAAAGCCTAATCCTGAAAAATTCCAAGCTTCTATAATATGCCAAGGGAATGCCACATAAATCTGTGGAATTAAAACTAAGTCAAAGGGAATTAGCTGTTTGTAAAGTTAAGATCTTTGAAGAGAGTAAAACATTACTTTGAGGGTCTTTTCCTAAGGCAGTGACAGCCTTTTTTTCTTTATGAGCCCCTTTGAAAATTAAAAGGAGTTTATGTTAAACAAAAAGGGCATACCCAGAAAATTTTGTATATCATTTGAAACTGTATATGGCTACTACCACTGTTCCCCTCACAAGCTTCTGTTCTAAGGTGTTCAGTTCAGTTCAGTCGCTCAGTCGTATCCGACTCTTTGCAACCCCATGAATCGCAGCACACCAGGCCTCCCTGTCCATCACCAACTCCCGGAGTTCACTCAGATTCACGTCCGTCAAGTCAGTGATGCCATCCAGCCATCTCATCCTCTGTCGTCCCCTTCTCCTCCTGCCCGCAATCCCTCCCAGCATCAAAGTCTTTTCTAATGAGTCAACTCTTCGCATGAGGTGACCAGAGTACTGGAGTTTCAGCTTTAGCATCATTCCTTCTAAAGAAATCCCAGGGCTGATCTCGTTCAGAATGGACTGGTTGGATCTCCTTGCAGTCCAAGGGACTCTCAAGAGTCTTTTCCAACACCACAGTTCAAAAGTGTTAAGTTTCAGTAAATGCACTGAGAGTAGACAAGCAATGTGACACACTCATTCATTCAGTTAACAAGTAATTGGGTACCAAGTAATGGATTAGGCACCTAGCAAGCCATTGAAAGTAAAAGGAAGAACAAGAAGACAGGACTTTGTACTCCTATAGAGTGTATACTTTAGCATGAAAGAAAGGCATTAAGAGATGATAAATGCTGTGAAGAAAAGATAAAAACTATTATGACTATATAAGGCATTCCTGCCTCAAATTAGGTGGTCTTGGACAAATAACTTTCTCTCTCAGAGGCCCAATTTCTTTATCTACAGTATGAATAGGTATGACTATATACATAATAAATTCCCATTTAAATCTTCTGTGATTCTGACAGCTCTAGAGCTAGGTGAGAACAATTAAATAGGAAACTGAAAATGACTAAAATTCTTTCAACAAAAATTGTCAGTGTTGATATGTGTTTATAGAGCAGTTACTATTGTTGCTTGAATTATATGAATAATTATAGTATTTTTAGTGAAGATCCAGAGTAAGATGAATTTGGCTCACAGTGTGGAGTATAGCTTAATATGAAGAAGTGCTTTCCAAAATCGTCCCTTCTTAAATGTTGTCAGTGGTTAAGGTATCACTTTGCAGACTTTCTGCTCTAGTTAGTATATATACAATTTTGATTTTTAAAATTCTGAACTTCTGATGACCAGAATGTAAGAGAATACTATAAATCTTGTAGAGGAAAACATAGGCAGAACACTATCTGACATGAGTTGCACCAATATCCTTTTGGATCCACCTTCTGGAGAATGAAAATTAAAACAAAAACAATTGGAACCTAATTAAACTTAAAAGCTTTCACACAGCAAAGGAGAAAACCATGAAACGAAAAGACAGCTCACAAAATGGAAGAAAATATTTGCAAATTATGGAACCAACAAGGGATTAACCTCCAAAATATACAAACAGCTCATGCAGCTCAATATCAAAGAAACAAACAATACAATCAAAAAATAAGCAGATCTAAGTAGACATTTCTCCAAAGAAAACATGGCTGGAAAGCATATAAAAATATGTTCAATATCACTACTTTTATTAGAGAAATGCAAATCAAAACTGCAGTGAAGTATCACCTCACACTAGTAGAATGGCAATCAAAATCTACAAACAATAAATTGTGGAGAGGGTATGGAGAAAGCAGAAACTTCCTACACTATTGGTGACAATGTAAATTGGTGCAGCCACTGTGAAGAACAGTATGGAGATTCCTTAAAGAACTAACAGTAGAGCCACCCTATGATGTAGCAGTCTCACTCCTGGGCATATATTCAGAGAAACTCTAATTCAAAAAGATACACCCCAATGTTCATAGCAGCACTATTTACAATAGCTAAGACATGGAAGCAACCTAAATGTCCATCAACAGATGAATGGATAAGGAAGATGTGGTACATATATACAATGGAATATTACTAAGTCATAAAAAAGAATGAAATAATGCCATTTGCAACAACCTGAATGGACCCAGAGATTATCATGCTAAGTGAAATAAGTCAGACAGAGAAAGACAAATGTCATATGATATCACTAATATGTTGAATCTGAAAATATGATGCAAATGAACTTACTAACTTATTTATAAAACAGAAACAGATTCGCAGACTTAGAAAACAAACATGTTTACCAAAGGGGAAAGGTGAAGGAGAGGGATAAACTAGGAGTTTGGGATTAGCATATATATATATTACTATCTATAAAACAGATAATCAACAAGGACCTACTGTATAACATAGGGGACTCTACTCAATGCTCTTTAATAACCAATATGGGACTGAAAAAGAATATGTATATGTATAACTGAATCATTTTGCTGTAAACCTGAAACTAACACAACATTGTAAATCAACTCTACTCCCTGTAAAATTAAAATTTTAAAAATAAAATTCTGAACTTTGAAGTATTAAAAAGAATATACAACACTTTGAGTTGAAGATGGCAGACTGAAATCTTGGACGAATAAAATCCCCTTGAATTAACAATAAATTTTTTAAACTGTATTTTTAAAAGCACAAAAATAGGAGAAGTACACATCAGAGGACTAAAGGTTTTAAAAAGAGAATGGAAATTGGATTTGGAAAGCAGGATGGATCATACCAAAGACTAAACCTTAACAGAAAGCCACATTTCAAGAGAATTTCACAGTGAGAGAGGTCTTTAATACAGGTGGTAACCAATTTTTTCTTTTTACAATGGACCCCCTGTGATTGCCTGTTATGAAGAGCAAGAATGAGAAGAGGAAGAGAAATCAAGATATTTGATTGAAGAATAAACCTGTAATATGTGGGCTGCTTGGGCTGGTTTCTAATACTCCTGGGTAGCAACAGTGATTGCTGCATAAAAAGGCTGCCAGAGTACTCTAGAAAAGCAGATGATCTGTTTCCAAAAAACCAGGGCTTCAAATGATAGTTAGTGCTCCAGAGAAGAGTTCTCCACTTTTTTTTCCCCAGTGAGGGATTTGGTGTAGACCCCAGCTTGCCTATCAGCCTACGTGATTTATTCAAAGGAGAGTCAACTGGCAGAGGAAACCAAGTAGCCTTGTTCTTTCATTCCTAAATGTAAATGAGCAATTCAGGGAAGCAGAGAAGAGGTGTTACAAGTTGGATCATGATACATCTGCTGAACCTCGTCTCATGCAGCTACTAAAATATTTACAAAGAATTTTCAATAAAATGCTTTGTGATAAATTTAGAAAAAGCAGTCTGTAGTTTTCAAGGAAAGGTTTGTCAACATTTTGTGTGGCAAGGAAAGCCATAACCATTTTCTGTTAGCACATTTTTCAAATTTAAAGTATATCTAATGAGAGCTTTTTCTTCCTTTAAAAACTTGTACTAACATCTGTAAATGTTTTATCCTGTAGAATGATTCTGAACAGTACTAATCCCTATTTCTGAACACACTCATTTGAAATGATGCTTGGAGAAAAGTAATTAGCTTTTTTGAAATAGAAGGAGAGAAAGCCTATAAAATTCTGTCCACTATTTTTATAACTATATTTATAAAAACTAGAACAATCATATCTAGAAAATAAGATTATACCATTTAATACACTAACATCTTAATATTATATATCTTTAGTAGTAAGACTCCTGATGATTTTTTCTTAATGCTTTATATGTCTTCCCAACTTATAACAGGAAAAAAATAAGGTTCAATTTATGCTCTTCTAATGACCTTTTAAATTTCTTTGGATATCATAAAGTAAGAACATGAGAACCCATTATCCATTAAAATGTTAAAAGGTGATTCTTCCTGGAGGGGAGGGAGAGGGAATTGGTGGTAATCAAAAGTTATGAACTTCCAGTTATAAGATAACTAGGAATGCAATACACAGCATGATAAATACAACTTACAGTTATGTGTGAAAGAAAGAATTTTTTCTATTTCTTTAATTTTATATCTATATGAGATGTGTATATTCACTAAACATTGTGATAATCATTTCATGATGTATGTTAGTCAAGTTATTATGCTGTATACCTTAAATATATACAGTGCTATTCAGTTCAGTTCAGTTCAGTCGCTCAGTCGTGTCCAACTCTCTGCGACCCCATATATCTCAATAAAACTGGAAGGAAAAAGGAAATGAAATAAAGGCAATTCTTCTTATTTAAAATGAATAAGGAGTCTTAAAATAGCATGTAGAACAGAAACTAGCAACATGACATACTTGAGAACACGCTTTTAATAGAATGGTAACATTAGTCATATTTTTTACTGAATCTAATAATATATTAGGGAAGAATTCTTGCTTCTTTTTTTCTAACAGACTTAAGTTTAAAGTGAAAAATGTATTATATTGCAAAATTACTTATAGGCTCAGATTTAAGACTATGAACTAACCATACTCCAAAGCAGTGTGTCTGTCAGTGAATGAGAAAGTTAAATATTAAAGGTGATATCTGGAGAGAATTGATCAGGCACCAAGCATATTTTCTGTTTTCCTTTTCCATTAATAAACTATTTTTCATACTTTAAGAATTAAAGAAAGATTCTTTGTGATAAATTATTTTATTTTAATTCTGACTTCTACCATACCACATATTGTTGTGTTGTTCAGTTGCTAAATTTTATCTGACTCTTTGCAACATATAGATTTTGCAAAATTCCAAATCATACTTCCCTCATAGCTCAGTTGGTAAAGAATCTGTCTGCAGTGAAGGAGACCCCAGTTCAATTTCTGGGTCGGGAACATCCCCTGGAGAAGGGATAGGCTACCCACTCCGGTATTCTTGGGCTTCCCTTGTTGCTCAGCTGGTAAAGAATCTGCCCGCAATGTGGGAGACCTGAGTTCGATCCCTGGGTTGGGAGGATCTCCTGAAGAAGGGAAAGGCTCCAGTATTCTGGCTTGGAGAATTCCATGGATTATACAGGCCATGGGGTCACAAAGAGTCAGACACGACTGAGCAACTTCCACTTTCACTTTTCACTATTAAATAATACAAATTTTAAATAATTATATAAATGGCATAAAGAAAACTGAGCACCGAAGAATTGATGCTTTTGAACTGTGGTGTTGGAGAAAACAAGTGAGAGTCCCTTGGACTGCAAGGAGATCCAACCAGTCCATCCTAAAGGAAATCAGTTCTGAATATTCATTGGAAGGACTGATGCTGAAGCTGAAGCTCCAGTACTTTGGCCACCTGTTGCGAAGAACTGACTCATCAGAAAAGACCCTGATGGAGGGCTTCCCTGGTGGCTCAACTGGTAAAGAATCTGCCTGCAATGCAAGAGACCTGTGTTCGATCCCCGGATTGGGAAGATCCCCTGCAGAAGTGAATGGCTACCCACTCCAGGATTCTGGCCTGGAGAATTCCATGGACCTCAGTCCATGGTATCACAAAGAGTGGACATGACGAGCAACTTTCACTTTCATTTGATGCTGGGAAAGACTGAAGTCAGGAGAAGAAGGGGACAACAGAGAATGAGATGGTTGGATGGTATCACGGACTTTATGGACCTGAGATTGAGCAAACTCTAGGAGTTGGTGATGGACAGGGAAGCCTGATGTCCTGCAGTCCATGGGGTCACAAAGAGTCAGACATGACTGAGTGACTGAACTGAACTGACAAATGGCATAGTGTAATTTCTCACAACTATAGAGTCAAACAGAGGTAGTCACAGATGGGAATTTGTACATGTATTACATAACACATTTCTTATCAAACACAATTGCATTACTATTTCCATGGCAACATGAGGGATGGAAATGTTAATAATTAACAACCATAAACAGGAAGTCTTCCAACTAAACTTACTTCCTGACAGAAATGACAAGTACTGTTCATTGTGGTGCCTGTGAAAGAGCCATCCTTTGTCTTCTTGAAGTTTTAGACTAGCCATGCTTCAATAAAAGAAATATTTTAGCATATTTACTTATATGACTGTAATTTGGTGAAACAATTTTAGAAAACAATTTTGTAATACAGAGTTTTGACCAACGTTCATAACCTTATTTCAGTAATTCTATTAGCCTATATGTAGAAAATAAGTACAGAGTTGTTTTAAGAGCAAACTATTGGAAAACGTCCTTATAGTCCAGTATTTTAGTTCACAGATGAGAGATTACTGTTATTGTTTTTATGTAGCTAGTTGTTAAATTTCAACTTACCCTTGTATTTATCACTTTATTTATTTACTATTCCTTCTTACAACCCAGATGTTCCTTCTTGGATCAAAATCCTTTAATGAGAATCTGCTAGTAAATGCTTATTTTTCTTTGTTTTTTCCCCACATCTGAAAAGGGAAGCAATGATTCTCTCTGTATCCATCATATCTTAACCACTCATATTTTCCTTCCATTGAATTCCTGTGCTTCATTGAAGAAAGGAGTAATTTCTTCAGATCCTTCTTTCAATTTATTATTATTTGAATGTAACTAGCCCATCATTCAACCTTGCATAGAGGGGTGTATCTCATTATTTGGATTGTGTCAGAATTGCCTAGAGAGCTAGTTAAGATTACAAAAATAGGAATACACAAGTAGACTCATCGAGAAATGATACAGCCTGCACCCTTGTGTTTTATCAAGTGATTCTGATGCCCACCAAAGTTTGAGAATCAGTGCCATTGTGTTTTTAAATTTAATTACTGTGATTTTTCTTTGCCTCAGGTTGTATTCAGTCTTTTTCAGGTTTGTCTGCCCAAGTTTGATAGTCCTTTGTCAGCCTCTTAATTCCTTCTTTTATTCTTGGAATCTATTGGACACAAATACTTTTTATTCTGTATTTAAGCATTATTCTATCTGTGGCCTTTGGGGGTATGATTCTATTTTGTTGAACTTTTGTATTTGCTAATTCTTGCTAATGGTGGCTTGTTACCTTGAGTGTTTAGTTTTTTTCATTCTGGAATCATGTTCTTTGGAATGGAATTTTATCTGCAGGGATTAGTCAAGACTTTTTTAAAAAAGAACTTTTCCTCCAGAGTGAATTTGCTTTTGCTTCTGCAGTACTTTTAGGCACTGCCACCAGGAACACTGTAAACTTAATTTTTGACTTGAAACTTTAGGGCCACATAGGGCTGTGAATTCAGATCTCAAACTTGATTGAAGACAGGCTTCAGGTTAGGAATGTTTCTTTTTCCTGTTCCATCCTGTGAATGGTCTTATTCAGCTTTTTGTTTTTATTTTCTACTTTTTTCCACTTAGGTTTTGCAGATCAGGCATCCTGGCTTTGATGCAGGGACGTGGTGGTCTCTGATCCTCCTCTTGCCCTGTTTCTGACATTTGGTTTTGCCTGCCTATGTGGCCCATTGGAAACTAGGATCTAGGCTAATATAAATCAGCCTACACCCTCCAGACAAACTTGGTTCCAGTGCTCACTCACACCTAAAGTCAGACATTTTTATTCCTAACCTCTGAGGAGTTTCCTTATTTTCCTTTCAGCACAGCTATGTAGTATTACATGTATTTTTAAAATTATTTTAAATATTTTACCCAGCGTTTTTAGCTGTATTACCCTGGGAGAGGATTCTATGACCATCCAGTATGCCATCTTACTGAAAATGGAACACTCGAATCTTGGTGTAGGATTTTGAAAGTTAATTCTCTAATACCAAGGCAGCATAATTTTGTGAGGAATGAAATATTGTATTATTTATTATAACTATATATTACATACATTATATTATTATATATTACACACATAATTATATGTCTTAGCCTGGCCCTTAGTTTCCAATGGGCCACATAGGCAGGAGTCAGGAAGCAAAAACAAATGTCACAAATAGGGCAAGAGGAGGGATCAGAGATCACTGCTTCCCTCTACCGAAGCTAGATGCCTGATATGCAAAAAAAAAAAAAACCCACCTGTAAAATTTTTTATAATTCTGTGTCTGATTTTAGAAAGAAATTTTACTGATTCAATAGCAGCTGAAAGAGCTTTTCACTTAAATATGTTTATTTACTTTGGATATTAGCAGCTTATGGCATTACTTTTATTAACTCTAACTAATGAACTATTTTATCCTTTTATACTTTTAGGAGGTAATTGAGTTCTATGTTCAAAATGAAAATTCAGTGGACAAGTGGAAAAAACCTTTAGTAATTGATAAACTCAAGGTAAGAAAAATAAGAGAACCTTAAAACTGGACAATTTATATGCAGATTTTTTTTTGAGAACTTTAGTTTGTTGTCACTTCTCTTGTTATATATGTAGAGGATAATTATATCAATTATAACTTTTGTTATATATGCAGAGATAGTTATTCAAGTATACTTTTTAAAAAGAAATTTAAAAATAGAATCTGTAATATACAAATTAGTTTACATAGTGTGTTGTGTGTGATATGTAATGAAGACAGCTTCTTATAGCTATTCAAATTAAAAATACAATCAACACTCTCACTTGAGACTGAAGTTGAGGCAGAGTATTTGTCCCACATAGGCTTAATCCAAATTTCATGTTTTCAAATAGTAACAAATGTTAGAAATTGAAGTGCACAAAATAGTGTATTTGGCATAATTATACTCAAATGGAAGAGATTTTATAATAGCTATGATTCAATAAGAAGCACTCAAGTAACTAAATTTAGTTTTTCAACCAAATATAAGGAAGCTTTGTGGAAAAGTCTTTTATTTAACCATTGAAAAAATGTTGAATTAATGACTGCACATGTAGGATATGATGAAATAATTTCATAAGTTTGAAAGGCATAAATGCCAATATCTTTTAAAAGTAAACTATTTTAGGTTGTGATAAATTATGGTCACTCTGGCATATTCATCATCTTGACAGGAAATGGCCAAAGCAGAAGGCCTCTGGAACTTGTTTTTGCCAGCTGTAAGCGGTCTCACCCAGGTGGACTATGCCTTGATTGCTGAAGAAACAGGAAAATGCTTTTTTGCTCCAGATATCTTTAACTGCCAAGCACCAGGTTACAACATTATTTTAAAGCATAACTTTTCTCAGATATTTTAAGCAGTGTTTAAAATTTCTCTATTTTTTTTTTAATTTATTTTTTATTTTACTTTACAATTCTGTATTGGTTTTGCCATACATTGACATGAATCTACCACGGGTGTACATGCGTTCCCAATTTTAACAAAGAAATTTTTCTACACAAAGTCATTGATTTATAAATTTGTAATTTTACTTTTTAGTTATTTTCATTTAAATGTTAAAAAATGGATCTAATGTTCTCATTGTATTATTCTTTTATTAAACATCATTACATTGAGTATTAGTGAATAAAAGTTACCATCAAAGGGATTGGCATTATAAAGTTTCCCGTTTTCTGACTCGGTATTAAATATATCTATGGTTAGTTAGAATCAATAGAGTTTTTAAATCTTTTGGTTAGCCTCACTGTCTCTCCATTTACTTGCTCATTCTTTATCAGTTGCCTACTATATGCTAAGCACCATTTTAGGAACTCAGGATAGATCATGAAATAAAATACACAAAGTTTTCTGCCCTCATGGAGCTGACATTCTAATAAAAAACAAAAAAAACACCAGATAAATAAGTAATTTTACAGTAAGTTTGAAGATGAAAAGTTCTTTGGAAGAAAAAAACCCAGTAAGGTAGGGAAGTGCTGGAATGCTGAGAGATGGGGAATATGTATTACAATTTATTATTAAGATGAAAGGCACAGAATAGGCCTTATTGAAAACCTAACATTCGGTAAAGACTTAAAGAGGGTGAGAGAGTCAGCCATGCTTAGATCTGGGGGGAGAGTTTTCATAGCATAGAGAACATAAAATACAAAGGCCTTAAAGCTTGAATGTGATTGGTGTATTTTAGGAATAACCAAGGAGGTTATTGTGGTAGGGAAAGAAAAGTAGAAGATATCAGAGGGAAAGGGTCTTATATGTTGGGACTTAACAGGCAGATGACAACTTATACTTTAATGAAATGGACATTTGAGCAGAGGAGTGACAAGTTGCTTCTTAGTTTTTAAAGGATCCCTTTGGCTTCCATGTTGAGAATTAACAAAAGAAGGATATATGCAGGGAGTCTTGTTGTGATGGTCCTGAGCAATGGATGATAGGGATATATTCAGGGAAGTAGCAGTGAAAAGAGTGAGAAGCGAAAGATTCTAACTGTATTTTGAAGGCAGAGCTAAGAGGATTTCCTGGTTGGTTTTGGGGTATTAATGGAAGAATCAAGGATGCCTTCAAGGACTTTCAGTTCAGTTCAGTTCAGTTCAGTCGCTCAGATGTGTCCAACTCTTTGTGACCCCATGAATTACAGCAGGCCAGGCCTCCCTATCCACCACCAACTCCCAGAGTTCACTCAAACTCATGTCCATCGAGTTGGTGATGCCATCCAGCCATCTCATCCTTGGTTGTCCCCTTCTCCTCCTGCCCCCAATCCCTCCCAGCATCAGAGTCTTTTCCAATGAGTCAACTCTTCGCATGAGGTGGCCAAAGTACTGGAGTTCCAGCTTTAGCATCATTCCTTCCAAAGAACACCCAGGACTGATCTCCTTTAGAATGGACTGGTTGGATCTCCTTGCAGTCCAAGGGACTCTCAAGAGTCTTCTCCAACACCACAGTTCAAAAGCATCAATTCTTCGGCGCTCAGCCTTCTTCACAGTCCAACTCTCACATCCATACATGACCACAGGAAAAACCATAGCCTTGACTAGATGGACCTGAGTCTGAGTGGACTCTGGGAGTTGGTGATGGACAGGGAGGCCTGGCATGCTGTGATTCATGGGGTCGCAAAGAATCAGACACAACTGAGCGACTGAACTGAACTGATTATGTTTAGTCTATGGCCATGCCACCCTGAACATACCTGATCTCATCTATTATGTTTCAAAACATTTTTGTTAGTAAATATTAAAAAGATTCATGTCTCTTATCGATATAAAGTTTGGATTTCATATTAGCACATTTTTAAATGCAAAATAAATGCTTTTCTTTATTATATGTAGACACAGGGAACATGGAGGTGCTCTACCTATATGGAAGTGAGAAACAGAAGCAGCAGTGGCTAGAGCCTCTTCTTCAAGGGAGTATTACCTCCTGCTTCTGTATGACAGGTAAGAGCAAATCAGTCACATTCTCCCATTGTGCACTCTTGAGGTTATTATGGAGGAACTAAAGAAATGTGGAATGTGGCTTTGTGTTTAGGCAGATTTTCCTGTGACCAGAAATATGAATGTGTTTGTTGTGAGCCCAGTTTTAATATTTTGGCATTTTTAAATGTGCAGAATAAAAATCATCCTCCACTTTGGGAGGATACCAGATGTTTTCTGGTAGACTGCTTTAGCAGCAGAGTACCAGATCACCTGACCTGCCTCTTGAGAAATCTGTATGCAGGTCAGGAAGCAACAATTAGAACTGGACATGGAACAACAGAATGGTTCCAAACAGGAAAAGGAGTACGTCAAGGCTGTATATTGTCAGCCTGCTTATTTAACTTATATGCAGAGTACATCATGAGAAACACTGGGCTGGAAGAAACACAAGCTGGAATCAAGATTGCTGGGAGAAATATGAATAACCTCAGATATGCAGATGACACCACCCTTAAGGCAGAAAGTGAAGAGGAACTGAAAACCCTCTTGATGAAAGTGAAAGAGGAGAGTGAAAAAGTTGGCTTAAAGCTCAGCATTCAGAAAACTAAGATCCTGGCATCTGGTTCCATCACTTCATGGGAAATAGATGGGGAAACAGTGGAAACAGTGTCAGACTATTTTGGGGGGCTCCAAAATCACTGCAGATGGTGACTGCAGCCATGAAATTAAAAGACACTTACTCCTTGGAAGGAAAGTTATGACCAACCTAGACAGCATATTCAAAAGCAGAGACATTACTTTGCCGACTAAGGTCCATCTAGTCAAGGCTATGGTTTTTCCAGTAGTCATGTATGGATGTGAGAGTTGGACTGTGAAGAAGGCTGAGCACCAAAGAATTAATGCTTTTGAACTGTGGTGTTGGAGAAGACTCTTGAGAGTCCCTTGGACTGCAAGGAGATCCAACCAGTCCATTCTGAAGGAGATCAGCCCTGGGATTTCTTTGGAGGGAATGATGCTAAAGCTGGAACTCCAGTACTTTGGCCACCGCATGCGAAGAGTTGACTCATTGGAAAAGACTGATGCTGGGAGGGATTGGGGGCAGGAGGAGAAGGGGATGACAGAGGATGAAATGGCTGGATGGCATCACTGACTCGATGGATGTGAATCTGAGTGAACTCCGGGAGTTGGTGATGGACAGGGAGGCCTGGCGTGTTGCAATTCATGGGGTCGCAAAGAGTCAGACACAACTGTGTGACTGAACTGAACTGAACTGAAACGAAACCTAGTTTCATAATCTTTTGACTTACATTTAAAATTGCCTTCTAAGGACATTTACCTTAGAATATGAAACATTCATCTTTGTGATAATTTTATACTGACAGTTAAAAAGTACTCCACGCTGCCATAAATTGAAAAAAAATAGATCTTTTACCCATGTTGGTCATATAGCTCAAATTATAAATTATAATCATGTGGGCTGATGAAAGTAGGAGCATGTTAATAAAAGTGGGTCTTGGTATATTTGTACATAGGAAACAGTTATTAAGAACTCTTAGTCAAAGAACAAAGTCATTGTTTTATAATTGAGTTAGAATTAAACTAAGTTTCATCTGGCCATAAATTTATCAGAATTTATTATCCTTCTGTAACACTGAATGCATTTATAATAGTAAAACTGGGACCTCCCTGGTGGTACAGTGGATAAGAATCCATCTGCCAGTGCAGGGGACATGGTGTGATCCCTGATCCAGGAAGATTCCACATGCTGCAGAGCAACTAGACTCGTGCATCCCAACTACTGAAGCTCATGTACCTAGAGCCTGTGGTCTACAACAGGAGAAGCCACCACAATGAGAAGCTTGTGCACTGCAACTGGAGAGCAGCCCACGTTCTCCACAACCAGAGAAAGCCAGTGCACAAAAACAAAGACCCAGCACAACCATAAATATAAATTAAAAAAAAAAAAAAAAAAAAAAAAAAACAAGTAGACAGCTCCTTTTCTAAAGAAAGAGTGTCTCTAGTTTTAGAAAGGGAACACATAAACTATTTGAAGGATACTGCTCAGAAGAGCAGCATATTAACAAATGCAGATTACTATGATTTAGAACTAGCCTGTTAAGTTCTAAAATGCAATGCTGTAAAGCAGTCTTGTAAAGCTGTCCTATGGAAGGCTTTCTGAAGACAGGAAATCTAGAGCCGGTTTTATAGAATGCAAAATAGATCAATGACAGCACTACTGATAGAATTTGAAAGGCACAGTTAGAAGTTGTTTAAGATACTACAGAAATAGTGTCAGAGATGTAGAAAACAAGCTATGGTTACCAAGGGAGCAAGTGGCAGAGAGGGATAAATTGAGAGATTGGGACTGACATATACACATACACACACACACACATATAATAGATAACTTGTATATAGCCTACTGTATAGCACAGGGAGCTAATGACCTGTATGGGAAAAGACTCTAAAAAAAAAAGAGTGGATATTATGATTCACTTTTCTGTACAGCAGAAACTAACACAACATTGTAAATCAAATATACTCCCCAAAAAATTAATTTGAAAGAAAGTTGGTTAGTATACTAAACCTACGGTGATCAAGACCATCCCCAAGAAAAAGAAATGCAAAAAGGCAAAATAGTTGTCTGAGGAGGCCTTACAAATAGCTGTGAAAAGAAGAGAAGTAGAAGGCAACGGAGAATAGGAAAGATAGACCCATTTGAATGCAGAGTGTCAAAGAATAGCAAGGAAAGATAAGAAAACCTTCTTCAGTGATCAATGCAAAGAAATAGAGGAAAACAATAGAACAGGAAAGACTAGAGATCTCTTCAAGAACATTAGAGATACCAAGGAAACATTTCATGCAAAGATGGGCTCGATAAAGGACAGAAATGGTATGGATCTAACAGAAGCAGAAGATATTAAGAAGAGGTGGCAAGACTACACAGAAAAACTATACAAAAAAGATCTTCACGACCGAGATAATCACAATGGTGTGATCACTCACCTAGAGCCAGACATTCTGGAATGCAAAGTCAGGTGGGTCTTAGGAAGCATCACTACGAACAAAGCTAGTGGAGGTGATGGAATTCCATTTGAGCTATTTCAAATACTAAAAGATGATGCTGTGAAAATGCTGCACTCAATATGGCAGCAAATTTGGAAAACTCAGCAGTGGCCACAGGACTGGAAATGATCAGTTTTCATTCCAATCCCAAAGAAAGACAATGCCAAAGAAAGCTCAAACTACCACACAGTTGCACTCATCTTACACACTAGCAAAGTGATGCTCAAAATTCTCCAAGCCAAGCTTCAACAGTACATGACCCATGAAATTCCCAATGTTCAAGCTGGATTTAGAAAAGACAGAGGAACCAGAGATCAAATTGCCAACATCTGTTAGATCATCAAAAAAGAGAGAGAGTTCCAGAAAAACATCTACTTCTGCTTTATTGACTATGCTAAAGCCTTTGACTGTGTGGATCACAACAAACTATGAAAAATTCTTCAAGAGATGGGAATACCCAACCACCTGACCTGCCTCTTGAGAAATCTGTATGCAGGTCAGGAAGCAACAGTTAGAACTGGACATGGAACAACAGACTGGTCCAAATCGGGAAAGGAGTACATCAAGGCTGTATATTGTCACCCTGCTTATTAAACTTATATGCAGAGTACATTAAAAAAAAAAAAATGTCAGGCTGGATGAAGCACAAGCTGGAATCAAGACTGCCAGGAGAAATATCAATAACCTCAGATATGCAGATGACACCACCCTTATGGCAGAAAGGGAAGAAGAACTGAAGAGTCTCTCTATGAAAGTGAAAAATTTGGCTTAAAACTCAACTTTCAGAAAACTAAGATCATAGCATCTGGTCCCATCATTTCGAGGCAAATAGATGGGGAAATAATGGAAACAGTGAGACTTTATTTTCTTGGTCTTCAAAATCAATGCAGATGGTGACTGCAGCCATGAAATTAAAAGATGCCTGCTCATTAGAAGAAAAATTATGACCAACCTAGACAATATTCAAAAGCAGAGACATTACTTTGCCAACAAAGGTCCATCTAGTCAAGGCTATGGTTTTTCCAGTGGTCATGTGTGGATGTGAGAGTTGGACTATAAAGAAAGCTGAGCACCAAAGAATTGATGCTTTTGAACTGTGGTGTTGAAGAAGACTCTTTGAGGGTCCCTTGGACTGCAAGGAGATCCAACCAGTCCATCCTAAAGGAAATCAGTCCTGAATATTCATTGGAAGGACTGATACTTTGGCCATCTGATGCAAACTCTGATGCTGGGAAAGATTGAAGGCACGAGGAGAAGGGGATGACAGAGGATGAGATGGTTGGATGGGATTACTGACTCAATGGACATGAGTTTGTGTAAGCTCTGGGAGTTGGTGATGGACAGGGAAGCTTGGCATGCTGCAGTCCATGGGGTTGCAAAGAGTTGGACACAACTGAGTGACTGAACTGAACTGAACTGATGCTGGGGAAATCTGACTTGCAAATATGTAGTACAGATTTCCATTGTGGGAAGTAAACAATGATATTTTCAATGTATGTTTGATGATTAGGGAGAGGATTAAGTGAGTCGTAACCCAAGTCACATGTCACTGAGTAAGCCAAAAACACACAATTTCGATAGCTGATCTGAGTTGTTCTAAATATTTCATTCATTTTCTTAGTGCACATTTATTGAATACCTACTATGTGTAATGGTAGGAAGATGAAAAAGACAAAGATGCCTCTGTCATCAAAGAGTTCACTTTGAACTTTCTTTAAGTATCTTTTATAAACCAGTGGTATCTGCCTGCCTGTAAATTCAGCCTTTGCTTATTTGTAGAGCCCGATGTAGCTTCAAGTGATGCCACAAATATTGAATGTAGCATCCAGCGAGATGGAGACAGCTATATCATTAATGGCAGGAAATGGTGGAGCAGTGGTGAGTATTCATAATGATGCTTCATGCCAGATGCTGTGCTAGAATAATAAGATACATAGTTATTCATTTCATGACCACAGTTCTTTAAATTCTACCTTTGAAAGCATTTTCAAATTTAGAAATAGTTGATAATAGGAAGAAAGCTGAGCACTGAAGAATTGATGCTTTTGAACTGTGGTGTTGGAGAAGACTCTTGAGATTCCCTTGGACTGCAAGGAGATCCAGCCAGTCCATTCTAAAGCAGATCAGTCCTAGGTGTTCACTGGAAGGACTGATGCTAAAGTTGAAACTCAAATACTTTGGCCACCTCATGTGAAGAGTTGACTCATTGGAAAAGACTCTGATGCTGGGAGGGATTGGGGGCAGGAGGAGAAGGGGACGACAGAGGATGAGATGGCAGGACGGCATCACCGACTCGATGGACATGAATTTGAGTGAACTTCAGGAGTTGGTGATGGAAAGGCAGGCCTGGCATGTTGTGATTCATGGGGTCGCAAGGAGTCGAACACGACTGAGTGACTGAACTGAACTGAACTGAACTGATAAAAGGAAAGTAATCTTAAAATAATGTCTTGATTAGGCAATGTTTATTTTAAGAAGAGAAAACATCTATTTTTTTTACAGTTGGTGAGGTAAAAATTTATGTTAGTGCATACCATGTTTAGCCTTTGTCATTTCTACCAAAATTAAATTTTAGTAGGGGCATATTACCTGTACTATAATAATTTATACATAATTTTTGAAGAGATAAGCAATACATGTTATTAAAATTTATTTGTGGTACATATTTTCATTGCTTAACAATACAAGTGTTTAAGTGAAAAATAAGAGTCTTTACATATAGGAAAATATTTAGTCAACCCTCAGTAATAGAATTACATAAGTGGATAAATCCTTTAGGCAATTATAAAAATTAAAACCTGTGCTTGTCTGAGGATTGCTTCTAGAGTATACATGATAAGTCTAATAGGATAACCAGCTTGTTACTAAAGAAAGTTGACATAAAAGTAAATTATATGTTAAGAAACTTACTAGTAATACATTAAAATGGCCATAAAAGCTTTTTTTTTTCTTTTGCTCGTTTTTATTCTTTCTGGAGTTTTATGAAATCACTTACACATTAGAAACAAAGAAAAAGACAGCCAGAAAGCTTATTTTTTTATTTCTGATTGCTAATTTTTACTCTTTCTGAAGTTTTATGAAATCACTTACACATTAGGAACAAGAAAAAGAAAAAGTCATTAAATGTTGCTGCATGATTATTCAAGTATTAAAATTATGCAGGAAAATTGTTATATTAAAATTTAGATAAAATAACTGTAAATGACCCTTAAATTAAACCTCTTTAATAATCTGTTTTAGATGACCTAACTTGTAGTGTTTTTCTTATGTATGACTGTTAATACTATTTTCTTATATTGTTAGCTTTAATTTCTATGTTTTATGAATTTATTATTTTGTTTCCTCTTTTTCTTGGCTTCTACCCCACTCCCCTTTCCCGCCCCAACCTCTTCTTTGCTACATGTTGCCACCACAGTGTTTGAAATTTGAATTTCTGAAAAATGCAGATGTTTGATGCAGATGCAAATGTTCTCAGCGGGAGGCATCATTCATGTGTATTGAAGCAAGAGACAGTTGGGTCCTATATTTAAATGCTGAAAGTACTGGTTGGCTCTGTAGCATCTTCAGATTCGAAAGGAATCTCCACCACATTTTGTCTTTGTCTTCTCCAGGATCCATATTTCTTAGCAACTTTCATGATGTAGTTTTTAAAAGAGGTTCCCATGAAAACATACAGGACTGGGTTGAGGCAGCTGTGGAAGAGTGCAATACTCTCTGTGATTTGGATGGCAACATCCATGCGTTTGCTCATGTCACAGTCAGTGATCAGGGAGTAGATGATGTCTATGGCTTGGCAGAACTTGACAATGTTATAAGGTAATTGAGTGACGATGAAAACTATGACCACTGTGAGCAGAACTTTGAGGGGCTGAGATTTTTTAATGTTAGGCATCTTGATGAGTGTCTTTGCCGTGATGAAGTAGCACACTGCCATGATAAGAAAGGGTATTACAAATCCAATGCAGATTTCCAGGATTTGAATTGATGCTTTCATTGATGTTCCTAGGTGGTATGGAAAGATGGGAATGCACCTAGCTTTATGATTTACTGTATAAAAAACCAACTGAGGGATACTCAACAAGATGGCAGCCACCCAGACACAGAAACAGATGATCCAGCATGGTTTTCCCACTCCTGATTGACTGGGAGCTTTAGTTACTGCCCAGTATCTGTCTGTGCTGATACAAGCCAGAAACTGCATTCCAGACACAAAATTGACTGTGTACAAGGCTGAAGTGACTTTGCACATGATTTTCCCTAAAACCCACCCATGAACTGCATTCACTGCCCAAAAAGGCAAAGTGAATAGAAGGAATAAATCTGCCACTGCCAAATTCAAGATGTACACATCTGTTTTGGTTCTCTGCTTTTTGTAATAGGCATAAATTGCCACTACAGTGGAATTGCCTGCAAGTCCAATGATGAAAGCTATTGTGAAGAAGGCAGGTAGGAAAACTTTTGCAAATTTTCTGACCTCTTCTTTTATACAGATCACTTCATACTGACTATAGTCATGAGTGTCATTCATTTCATTTTCCTCATAATAGTAATCTGTTGACTGGTTGTATTCCAAAGCCATGGTTCCAATCTAAATGGCAAAAAGAATACAGTATATTTATTTTAATATTGCTTAAATAGAAACACTTCTGCTCTAGCATATGTTTTATGCTTTTATTAGAGAATAGTTTGTTGCCATAACATATGTGAGCCTGAGTCTGCCACTCTTTGAAACTCTTTAATGGAAGTCACATTGGAGTATATCCTCAAGAGTAGTTTTTCATTGCTTGTTTTTACAAGTCTGTACAGGAAATGGGATTTACAGAGGGAAGATAAAAAATAATACCCTGGGAAATGTTCTTAATCATTAAGCCCTAAAACTTTTAGATACACAACTTTGTGATTCTTATGCAGTATATCAACAATAAATTAAAATAAATTATTTAAAATAAATATTTTACTTATATTTATTCATGAATTTATTTTAAATTAAGTTAAATTATCTCAGAATTGTACTTAGTTTTAGTTGTTGGCTTTTATAAAACGAAGTCTCCTCTAGTTAGCTTCCCTCCAAAACTTGCCACTGCATGCTGATTGTAAACTACTATTTGATAGAACTGTTGTTCCACTAGTCACCTAAGCCTTAAGCCTGCACCATCCTTGATTCCTCTCTTATCGTCATCCCTTCACCCAAGATTTTCAGTCTGCCCCTAAATTCTGATTTTACCTTCCAAATAGGTCTCAAATCTGTCTCTTCCTTTTCACATAATTCAGCCACATTATTACCTGGCCTATTACAATGTCTTCCCAACTGGTATCCTACTGTTGTCATTCCTTCTTACCACTTCTTGTCAAAAACATGTTTCTTACTGCCATCAGTGTGCTCTGTCTCTAAAATGTCAGTCTTAATCACTCTCCTGCTTAGCTCCTCACCTAAAAGACACATCTCTCTGAAAGATACAATCTAAGTTCTTTACCGTGATACCCAAGGCTCCCTAATGTAGTCCTACCCATGGTTCCTGTACCCCCTCTACTGTACACCTTACACTGCAGACGATGATAGTACTGATTTGCCAGTGGTTTGGGGGCACACACCATGCCGTAGTATGCATCTACATCATTACTCATTCTGCTCTTTTATCTGATATGCTATTTCCTTCCCGTCCCTTGAAAGGCCATTTCCTATTCAGTTAACTCAAATTTCACTTTTCTAGAAGACTTTCCCAATCCAATAACTGTATCTATGTATCAGTTGTGTCTACATATCAAAGAACTGACCTGGTCCTGTGGAGTTTCCCAGACTATCTTTTCCCTCTATGGTCTAAGTTCCCTAAGACTGTGACCTATTGGATTTCTGTTTGTAATTAATAACTGAAGAGAGTGCCTGTTACACTCTAGGTTGCCAGCAAATATTTCTCAACTACAACGTTTACTAGTAAGTATAAAGCTGTTACTCTAGGAATGGAAAGATGATATTCCAGGAATCTCGTGTCTCATCATTAAGTTATTCTACTATGTTGTCAATTAATACCCTGTAGTATTAAGATAAGCTTGCACAAAATTCACATTTTAAAATATATATAATAATAACTTTTAGTGTTTTTATTAGTGCTAAGCTTTGTTATGCTTTTTCCTTAGCCCTTCTGTCTTCCTTGGATTATTTTTTGTCCTTGGAAGAATCTCAAATGTTCTTATAGAATCATTAATGAAGATATTATTTTCAAAACAGTACACCAGCTTATGCTACATTTTCAAAAGAATATTCTTATACTTGCTAACCTTTTGTAAATGAGTAAAGCAAAATGAAGAAGGCTACATAGAGGAAAAATACCACATAGAACTGCTTTCATTTTATAAAAACCAGGTGCTCACAATTTAAAATGACTGTTTTATCCTTATAGTTATTTGAAAAGTTTCAATCTAGAAGACCACTCTAGTGTTCATTTTCTTATATGTTAATTATTAACACAATATGAACTTTGTTCTTTCCTTCCCTTTTATCACAGAAATCTTAAACCTGGTGATAAGGTATAATATGGCCAAACAGTAAAAGATATTAAGGAAAGATATTTTAAAAGAATTAATCATACTAAAAATATGAGTAAATAAAAAATAGGACTGGAAATTATTTGCAGAAGTGATCCTTCTGGCAGATAAATAGAAACACATTTAAATGCCTTTATAATTATTACAAGAATTTTAAAAGTTGGTGTTTATAAAACAAATAGCAAGAAAAAAAATGGTATAGCAAAACCTGTTATTAACAAAGCTTTATAGGCAAGTGATGGTATTAAAATAATATTTTCTTCTAGCTATATTCATATTTTTAAGGTTGAAGGGTATAACTTTTCAAATAGCTCTTTTTTGCACATGTAAACTTTTATGCCTCGACTCCCTCTGCATAGGTAAATATACAAAATCTTTGGGCTTTAAAAAAAAGTCATATCCAACTCTGAATGAAAAAGAAAGAAAAAAACCAACCTGTTTCAGTAGGCAGACAGGAGCAATCTTGAATGCAGAGAGTAAAATCAAATGACACTCTCTAACTCAGACTACTTTTGTTTTCGTTTTTACACCCCGCCTTTGTCTTACATCCAGGAGGGCTTTCCGGAAATGTAATCTTGTGAGCACTTGATCTTCTATTTATATATAACCGTCCTGTGAAGTCATATCCAAGTTCTTAAGTATCCTTGGTTATAAACTTGAAGGAATTCAATCTTGTTTCAAAAGCTACAGACCTTTCCAAGTTTCCACTTAACTGAAGGGAATGGGAACATGTCTGCAGCTGAGGTACTGACTGCCAAACCAAGAGAATTCACCAGAGCACCTCAAGGCAGCTAATAAGTACTTGTAGGTAGTATCTAGACAAATACTGTCTAAAATTATTTTATCTAGGAAAGAAAACAAAAATGATTGTAACTAAGACAATTATCTTTTTGAAGACTAAATTATCAAAAATAAATTATGAGTAATTAGTAGAATTTAAATTTTTATACCAGATCATTTTATATTTTATTAATACTTAAACTGTGAGACTCTCCTTGGTTTCACTGAACTCCTCCTCTGTCCTTGACCCCAGAGTATGCCTTTCCCCATGACTTTAAATTCTTGTGCCTTCTTGTAATCTTCAATGACCAGCCACAAACTTCATATCCTTCTGCCTGGGAAGCCTATCTCAACTGTCTCCCCCTCCCCCCATTTCCAAACAAATGAAAGTTAGAGAAAGAAATGCATGCAGATTTAACACTAGTAGGCTGTTTGACCTGGACTCTCCTCACATTTGCATAACAGTTCCCTTATTTACTTTCTCAGAGGAGACTAGGCTTAGAAGTTATTTCAGACCCATTCCTTTTTTTCTCTAAGCAGTTGATCTAATATTCCTGTTGATTCCCAGAAAAGAAGCTCTAGGTCACTGAGGTCTCCACCTTTGGACAGTGTGTGTCTGTGGGTACAGCCAGGTTCTCCTCCTTGTTGTCTACCAGTCTTTGAGGAAGAGTTATTTGCATGAAGCTAAACCATCTCACCAGAAAAAAACTACCTAGATTTGCAGTGTTTGCCATTCTTCATGGTGTAAATACTCCCACCATGGCCAGTTTCAGCTACCAATGTGAATTCACTGAGGGCAACTTTGCTAAGAGATGAGTATTTTCAGCCTTTCTTAGGAGGCTCTAGCACAATTCTTCAAAGGAGGCATCTCTTCTCCTTACCATAGCTGATCATTACTCTGATCTCTTATGAAGGATACTGCTCTTAATATTATCCCTGCCCTCTCTAGGGGCTTCCCAGGTGGCTCTGTTGTAACCACGCATTCCGGGAAACAAACTCACTCAGAAGGACAATGCAGATAGTGGGGTGCAGTTTATTATACCAGTGGGCCCAAGGCAGAGTCTCCTCTTAGCCAAGGACCCCTACCAGCATTTGTGAAAATCTTTTATACCCCATGTGTACATATCCGAACCCACCACCCCAAATTCCTTGAGACTTACATAAACCAAGAAGATACAATCCCCAAAACCCCAGCATTCATGTGCTGTGTGCTCATGTGCTCAAACAGTCAAACAATTAGCCAATAATCAATAAACCTGAGGTTACACACCCCAATAGATACAGAAAAATTTATGGCCTGTCTGGAGGAAGGGGTGATTAGTGTATGTTTTCTCTTCGGTGATGAGTCACCTAGATATGATTTTCAAGGTTCCCCTGTCTGGAGGGGTCTTATCCTTCTGTTGTGTTTTCATAGGCATTAAACACAGAGTTCAGAGTCCATTGGAAAGGTGGCCGAGCATGACCAGCATGAACAGGCCTAAGATGGAGTCCAGGCCCCATGAATTCCTTCTTCAGCCCAGTGGTAAAGAATCAGCCTCCAAATGCAGGAGATGCAGGAAGCACAGGTTCGATCCCTGAGCAGGGAAGATCCCCTGGGGTAGGAAATGGCAGCCCACTCCAGAACTGTTGTCTAGGAAATCCCATGAGCAGAGGAGCCCAAGTCCAGGGAGTCACAAAGAGTCAGATGCAACTGAGCATATATGCACACCCTTTCTAGACTCTCTGGTCTTTCGCTTTCTCTTACCTCTTATTCTTTTTTTTTTCTTATGTATTTTGGGGCCAGGAGGAAGCAAACAAGCAACTTCCACTAAATTCTTAGAATGATCTACAAGTTCCCACAAGGTCTGCCTCCATCCCTCATTACCTCTCTGACTTATTTCCTTTTACTCACCCCTTTGCTTGCTTATTCTGCCGCACCAGCCTCCATGCTGTTTTGAAATGTACCAGGCACATTCCTTTTTAGGGCTTTTGTACTGGCTCCTCTATCTGCCCGGAATGTGCTTTCTTTTAATATCCACAAGGTTCACTCCCTCACGTCTTTCAAGTCTTTGTCCAATCGCCACCCCCTCATTGAGGCAGCCTCTGACTATTCTATTTAAAGTACTGTCACAAAACAAATGAACAAACATTGAACAAAACAAAAACAGTTATAGATACAAACAAAAAACAGATGTTTGCCAGATGGGAAGAGGAAGATGGGGGAAAGAAATAGGTGAGGGAGATTAAGAGATGATAAACTCTTAAGAAGGAATTATAAACTTCCAGTTGCAAAATAAATGAATCATGGGGATGAAATGTACAGTGTAAGGTGTATAGTCAATAAGTAATTTTTGTATGGTGACATATCATAACTAGATTTATCATAGTGGTCACTTTAAAATGTATAGAAATATCCAATCACTATGTCATATAATGGGAACTAATATAAAGTCATAGGTCAATTGTACTTTGAAAACAAACAACCATTTAAAAAAAAGAGATCAGATATGTGGTTATCACAGGCAGGTGGGGGTGTGTGTGCATGCTCAGTCACATGCAACTCTTTAATATCCATACTACACATTGAATTAATGTTTTATATGATTGGGGGGGTGGGCGTTGACCGTGCTGCATGGCTTATGGGATCTTGGTTCCCTCACCATGGGTCAAACCCATGACTGCTACACTGGAAGTGTGGAGTCTTAACCACTGGACCACCAGAGAAGTCCTGTATATGAGTTTTTTACTTAGCATTTTTGCTTAAGTGTTATGCCAAACTCCCTATAAATGACATTTTTATGTTATGCCAAACTCCCTATAAATGACATTTTTAGTAGCTAAATAATATTTTGTTGTGTGGATTATCATAATTTGCCTTACTGTTCAACTATTATAAGATTTTTCTAGTGTTTTGCTATTTCAAATAATGTTATAGAGAGCATCTTTGTAGATGTAGTAGGCAATTGTACTTAATCTTAATCTTACTGAGGGATTTTGAAGATGGGACTAACCATGTCTAACTATCACTTTTCTTGTTACACGAAAGATAGCATTCCATAGAATAATGTTAGAGTTCTTTCAAATCATTGCTTAGAATGTTTTCTTGTTTTTTTAAGAAGGGTTCCATTATATGGACACATCCATATAATTGTCTTCTGTTGATGGATATTGATTTATGCCCAATTCTTTGCTCTCTCAGTTCATTCATGTGTGCTAAGTCACTTCAGTCATGTCTGACTCTTTGTGACCCTATGAACTGTAGCCCACTAGGCTCTTCTGTCCATGGGACTCTCCAGGCAAGAATATTGGAGTGGGCGGCCATGCTCTTCTCCAGGGGATCTTCGCGACCCAGGGGTTGAACCTCCATCTCTTATATCTCCTGCATTGGCAGGTGGGTTCTTTACCACTAGCAACGTCTAGGAAGTTCAGGAGCAGCTATATCTGTAGGATAAATCTCAGAATTTGAATAGGTGGATTAAAGACTAAGTGAATCTGTAATTTTGATGGATGTTGCCAAATTGTACTTCATAGGGATGGTATTACTTTGTACTCTCACCAATAATGTATGAAAGTATCTATTTCCCTAGAACATTGCCAGTTGAATGTCTTGTTCCACTACCGTTTTGCTGTCTTAAAAAACTTGTAATTCAGTACCAGTTCAGCACCATTCCCCTTCCCTTGCCAGCTGTATGTGAGATATTTTTCCTAAATTGTTGAGGTTTTTTTTTGTTTGTTTGTTTGCTCTAGTCTTGTTTCTTTGTTGGTATTGTTTAGTTGCTAAATCATGTCCGACTATTTGTGGCCCCATGAACCATAGTCCACCAGACTCCTCTGTCCATGGAGTGGGTTGCCATTTTCTCCTCCAGGTGATCTTCATGACCCAGGGATCAAACTTGTGTCTTCTGCATTGGCAGGAAGATTCTTTACTGCTGAGCCACCAGTTCACTTCAATTCAGTCGCTCAGTCGTGTCTGACTCTGCAACCCCATGAATCGCAGCACGCCAGGCCTTCCTGTCCATCACCATCTCCCGGAGTTCACTCAGACTCACATCCATCGAATCAGTGATGCCATCCAGCCATCTCATCCTCTGTTGTCCCCTTCTCCTCCTGCCCCCAATCCCTCCCAGCATCAGAGTCTTTTCCAATGAGTCAACTCTTTGCATGAGGTGGCCAAAGTACTGGAGTTTCAGCTTTAGCATCATTCCTTCCAAAGAAATCCCAGGGATGATCTCCTTCAGAATGGACTGGCTGGATCTCCTTTCAGTCCAAGGGACTCTCAAGAGTCTTCTCCAACACCACAGTTCAAAAGCATCAATTCTTCAGCGCTCAGCCTTCTTCACAGTCCAACTCTCGCATCCATACATGACCACTGGACTAGACTGACCTTTGTTGGCCACCAGGGAAGCCCAATTTTGTTTCTTACTATACAGTAGTTTAATACAGATCAGCCAATCAGTCTTTCTCTTTTAATTTAATTTATTTTTTTCTTTTTGGCCACACACAAGGATTGAACCTGGGCCATTGGCAGTGAGATCATAGATTCCTAGCCACTGAAGCACAAGAGAATTCCTACGTTTATTATTTTTGAGGTTTAAAATTTCTTTTCCATTCAGAAATTTCATAGATACCAAATTGTTTTTTCTTCTAGTTTTTTTATGTCTTGATTATTTAATGTTTTAAAAATTTCAATTCTGATCTATTTGGACCTGATTTTGATTCAACTATATTTTGCAGCAGTGACAGCATGTAACATTTATAGAATACGTTTTAGATGTAAACCTTCCTAGAGGAAGAATAAGTAAAGTTCAAAGGTTGTTTCCCCTATTAACAATAGCACATATAATCCAAGGGAACACATGAGATTTTCTTTTTTTTCCTCAATGAAGTGAAAGTTTCTCATTCGTGTCTGACTCTTTGTGACCCCATGGACTATACAGTCCATGGAATTCTCCAGGCTAGAATACTGGAGTGGGTAGCCTTTCCCTTCTCCAAGGGATCTTCCCAACCAAGGGATTGAACCCAGGTCTCCCACATTGCAGGCAGAATCTTTACCAGCTAAGCCACAAGGGAAGCCCACTTTTTTTCCCCTTAACTGTCTGATAAACATTTTTTTTTTTAACAAGCAGAAATTTCATTGTAAAATGTTACTTAACACATAATTGGTTTTATTTTTATTTTTATTGTTTTTAATTTTTAATTTATTTTTTATTTTACTTTACAATTCTGTATTGGTTTTGCCATACATTGAGATGAATCCACCACAGGTGTAATCTGCCTGCAATGTGGGAGACCCTGAAGAAGGAAATGGCTACCCACTCCAGTATTCTTCCCTGGAGAATTCCATGGACAGAGGAACCTGGTGGGCTATGATCCACCGGTACACAAAGAGTCAGACATGACTTAGTGACTCACTCTTTCACTTTTCATTAGTATTAATGGTAAGACCAAATGAAGTTTATATATTTCACATCAGAAGTTCGATATTGGTAGAAATAACCTTGATGCTTTGTAAATGACTAATTGTACTTCATATTATATTATTGTTTATATCATTTTCCTTATGGTTGCAGACCATATCCATACTCAACAGTTATGTTTTTCTCTACCTGTCATATTTCCTTGTGGTATAGAATGATTTTGTTTGATAGTCATGTGGTTGTAAGAATGTGTGAAATTAAAACTCATCAGCAAATATCAAGAAAATGTCCCTTTCAGCCTAACTTAATCCTGGCACTTGAACAGTCTTGAAATACCACACAGTCTGGATTGAAACCAAAATTATTTTATCTGTGCCATCTGTTTTCACTCATGAAGGCCTGTGACACAGCAGATAAATATTTAAATGCTTTCTGATCTATTCAGATTTCCTTTAATATATTTAATTTGTGACATTTGGTATCCTGTCCATTAATTAAAATAACATGAGAACAAAAACTCTTTAGAAGAAGGACATTTCAGCAGCTGTACCTGCCAAATTATGCTTGTAGCTAAGATGAGATGATATATTTGTGAGAGGGTTTTCCCATTTTCTGAAACATCAAGGTTAAATCAAAATATTTCAAAATTTACAGCTTATGTATTCATCCTTACTTCCTCTATTCAATGACCCCAAAAAGGAGAGCCAGTTTAGAAGTTTCACTTTTTTAGAATCCGAATTGTTTTCCATATTAGATTAGGCAAAGCAGAATTGAAGAACTCTTTTCCTAGTTTCTTGAGTTTCATCAAAATTTACCTAATATCTGAAACATGTTGAGTACTTAAAGTTGTGGCAACAATTTTTCATGACAAAAAGAGCAGGACAAGAAATCCTATTGGGAAATATTAGAGAAAAAAATATGGAATTAGAAAAGGAGTGCTTTCAGTTAGGGTTTAAGGGAATTATAGAGAAGACTTTACTTTTGAAGGATTAACATCCATGAATCCTTAAAAGATGTACCCAAAGTGGTTTTGATTACCAGGATAAAGTGGACAAAGAAAAGATCTCTAACGAAATGAACCCCAAGTCATACCATTATGTCCTAATCTGATTTTTAGACGTACACCCACCAAGGAGACAATGTGTTATATGGAGCAAGTGGCCGGACTCTTCATTCTTAGAGCTTCAAGTCTTCCTACAAGTAAAACCTAAAAAACTGCAAGTGGAAAAATATCCAGTTGAAAAATTAAAAATAAGCCTTTCTGGAAAAGATTCTTTTGTCTATAATTTCTAGAAAAAATCAAAGCATGATTGCATAACATTGTAGAACCAGAGTCAATCAAGGGTAAAAAAATTCCCTCTGCTCAACATTTTCAGATAAGAAATTTCCATTAATATCCACATTGAAATTTAAGTTTTATCGTCTACTGTTTGAATCATCCTAATGTTTTTTGGGTTGATCCTCAGAATTGTGGAATTCATTTTCTCTTTATTAGCACCTGTAAAAATCAGAAGGACACACTTTTGTAAAAATAACTAAACACAATTTGGAAAGTCAAACATCGTTCAATAAATGAGGATAGTCAAGTGGACTCAACATCAAGAGTATAACATCTGAGATTTTTAAAACTTAATTTTGAGATTTGTGAGTGGGGAGATCTTTTTTCACTAAAATCTGGAAGATGTAGCAGCTGATACATCCTTCTTATAAAGAGTCCTTTCAGAACTGATTGAAAAAAAATAGTTTCCATTAAATTTGAAGAAACCCAAATTAGAGCTTTGGTTTTAAAACAATTATATTTTAACTTTAACCGTATTTTACTTTACATGTATAATTCACAATATAGAATAATTGAGGGGAATAGAATGGTAAACTCTTGGTTTTACTGATTTAAAATTTTTTAAGCTTCTAAGATTCCTAATTCTGCCTCTTATCTGATCATATTTTGAGGTGATCATTGCATTTCTAAAACTTCAACTGACACTAATGATAAGTACCTGATTTAAGAAACCATCATATGAGATAAGTGAAAACCTGGTTTTGGCAAAGTTTTAAAAACTCTAGGGGAGTTCCATTTCTGGTGTGGTGGATTAAGCACCTAAGATTGACCTTCTCACAGATAACAACTAAAAAACTACAAAAAATAACTACCTGAAGAGCCTGTAGAGTGACCAAAGACAGTCTGGTTTTGTAGCAGAGTCAGAATTTAGAAGATGAAATGGGTCCAAGGTCTCATTTTAAGAATTTGGCCTAAGGACTCAATGTGGTGTGAGAATGCTGAAACTTCTCTAGATAATGCAGGTCTTTGTGTCCTAAGGAACTAGAGGATAGTAAGGTAGCCATTGCTCCCAGAAAAATGATAGAGTAGGGTGAGACTCCAGGAAAGGAGAAAACCAGAGAAAGAGAGCTCTGTTTCCTGTGTAAGCTTTGCCCAAGTCTCTGGCTTACTCATGAATCAAAGTGATTCACAAAGCAGACTCAAAGCACCTTGCGGCTAAATGAAAGAGCTAAAGTGAAATGTGGCCTCTCATTCACCTTAACTGAGACGGACTCTGCAGTTTGACTATCTAAGTTAATTGCCTCTTAAAACAATAATATTAACCGTCTTCAGAGAGAGAAAACAGAATCCAGAGTCTTCAAAACAAAGGAATTATTATGTCCAGAATACAATGGAAAATTATTCATTAAATGAAGAAACAGGAAAACACTTTCAGGGCACCAACCTTGCTTCATCCCTATTCCCATTTCCTCCTCTCCACATATTATTTTGAAATAAATCCCAGATTTCACATTATATCTCTCACAAACATTTCAGTGTGCATCTCAATAAGAGCTCTTTTAAAAATGTAACCACAATGTCATTAGCACACCTAAAATTACTTAGTATCGTTACATATCCAGTAAGTATTCAAATTTCTAATTGTTTGTAGATGGATTAATGCTTTTCAGTTTGTTTAATTGAAACAGACTCACCCTCATCCAACTCCATGGCTAGGGAAGTTAAGTCTTTCTCAGTCACTGGTTGAGGAGTAAATATCATGAGTTTTGGTACTGTTGTCCATAGGTCAGAAAATATGAGATCTAAACAGGAGGAAATACGCTAGAAGAAGTTCATAATCTTTCCAGCATGCTGATGTTTGAAATGGTATGAATGGGAGAGCCATCACCTTGTCTTAAGGGCTGCAGTTCTTTCATGGCTTCTTTGACTTCTGGTTATTTACATGCAGCAGTTCTCACTGAAAAAGTCCATTCTTGGCCTAAGTTAGTCCATTTTCTTGAGTGATATACAGTTTTGTACATAAGCATTTCTTGTTTTGATGATCAAGGGCTTTCTTCCTATGTGTTTGTTTTTTGCCAGAGGTAAACTTAGAAAGATTAGAACCTTTAGTGTGAAATGTCAGACTAAAAATTTCTTTTTATGATGTATTCTTTTCATTGTCTCTCTGGTTTTAGGAGCTGGGAATCCAAAGTGCAAAATTGCAATTGTTATGGGAAGAATTAACAATAACTCTGAAACCAGGTAGTAAAACAATAGTGATTGAGAAATCTATGAGGAATAAGAGTCAGTCTTTTTTTGTACTCACTTAATTGACTTAAAATTCACTATTTAGGCTCATAAATTATAATAATATAAAGTATATCATGATATTAAATGTCATATATCTGTTGTTTCACAATTATTTTGCTAAAGATATATTTAGAAAACATTTTAGGAAGTGTTGGTATACATTCTTCACTGTGAAATTTCCTGTTTTAAAAAGTGTTGCTGAATTCTCAAAGCTGTTTGGATCCAGTTATAAGATATATAAACTTTTTCAAAACTGTCTGTAAGTAATTAACTGATTAGATATTTAGATCCAAGGCAATAATCTTAAAATGTTTAATATATTAAATATCAGTTCCCAGTTACCATTTTGAGCAAGGAGAAGCCTCAATTAAATAACTTTCACATATTTTCAAATCATTGTTGTTCCAGATCACAGCCTGCATCTGAATGTACTTAATGATTTTTATACAATTCCTATTCCAGACATTATTACTTACATGATTACATGATAGCAACAATGAAAAGATGACAGTTGAGTCTCCACCTAACATTTATTTTTCCACTTAGCAAACTTCCTAACATCTACTTTTCTTTTGACCAGACACAAACAACACAGCATGATTCTTGTTCCCATCAACACACCTGGAGTAGAAATAATAAGGCCCTTGACAGTTTTTGGCTACCTGGGTAAGTGTTCAATCAACTTGTCTGTGTATTTGCAAGTAGGAAACCTAGACTATGCAGTAACTCTGAAGGAAATAGATAACATTTTAGTGCATGAGATGGATTCTTAGAAATCCTTTGACCCTTAGTATAAATTACCAGTGGAGTTCAGAATAGAACGAATGAAAAGAGAGGTGGTGCAGCATTCTACCACATTTTGTCTGCTTTGGGGAAAGGGCAAACTGGCATTTAAGGCACAGCAACTCTGTCTGCCAGTCTTCTTTTCATCATCCAGGAGGAAGGGTTAGTGAAATAGATGTGAAAAATTAAGTAACTCACAGTAATATTCATTTTTAACTTTCTTAATCTACCTACAAGAGTTAATAAGCAAAGGGTTTTGATTGATAACTTTTCCTTCCTTCTGTCCTTGGGTGGAATGTCTAAGAAGCAAGGATACTTTTGCTCAGTCTCATGTTCACTGTTTCCTTGCTGCTCAGGTTTCTCACTCTGCAAGTATTTGTTGAGCACTCAACCCACTCCAGTATGCTTGCCTGGAGAATCCCATGGACAAAGGAGCCTGGTAGGCTACAGTCCATATGGTCGCAAAGAGTCGGATATGACTGAAACGACTTAACATGCACGCACACACACAAGCACTGTTACAGGTGCTTAGAATACAATAGTGAACACAGTAAACTAAGATCTCTGCCCTTGTGGAGCTTACGTGCTGGGGAACAGAGACAGAGGATAAATACAGATATGTAAATAAGCTAGGTAGCTGTCAGCAAATGATAAATGTTATTTAAAAGTTTACTGAACTTTAGGTTTTGTGGTGACCCTGGCTTTCTCTCTATTGTTAAATGTGGCTAATGCAAATATTCAAGAGGTGGGTTACTTTTTATAGGCTGCAGCTAGAAAATGTACCCACAGGTTAAGTGGTTGGGTTATAGAACAATAGCCTAAAAGACCATGAAAATGGGTTTATAATGTTGGTTGGCTATTAATACCCACCATTGTAGAGCCTATGTTTCAAATTTCAGTATGACTGTTTCACCAGTATCTCTCCAACTCTCTGTGCCAAGGCCAAAAGAAATAGTGTGGACAGAGTTGATTATTAATGTCTGTTCTGACAGGAAAAGGGTGGGGAGTTAACTGGAGATTATCTCCAGAACTTGGCGAGGAGGAAGGATGATGTAAAGACAAAGTGTGGATGTGTTCCCAGTCTCTGTCACATGCCAGCATTTTCAAGAGGCAAACAAGCCTAGACTGGAAGCAAATATACTTGCAGGTCCAGCCTTGGCTTTGTCTCTAATGCTAAACCTGCTCTGTTCCTTCAAGCAGGTTCTTTACATCTTCAGGCACTGGTTTCCACAGTGATAAAAAAGAATTACATAATTCACTTGCAAATTTTGAACCCCTGAAACCTTCTTTTTTGTTTCCCAAGCAAAATTCTCTTCAGAAGCCTGTATATTAAAAATTTCAAAGAAGAAGCAATAATAAAGCAATAATAAGATGATCTAATTTGAGCTATGGAGCCGTCTTCTTTTTCACAGCTCTACAATCTCAGAGAATCCATTAAAAACCTCTGGATGAAATGATATCTAAAATTTCTTAAACAGTTGATAAGTTTTTTGGGCTGCACAGCACTGGGGGTTCAGGGCTCAGATCTACCTAGAAATGTCTGACATATGAGGCCTTTAAATTCCACTGTCTTAAAAAAATAAAAAATAAAAAAAAAATAAATTCCACTCTCTTTGAGAATCATATTTCAGTAGATTAATTATCTCTGACTACCTTTTTGTCAGCTCATTTTGTTCTCTAAACTCTCATTCTCTATTTTATAGATAATTTCCATGGAGGACATTTTGAGATCCATTTCAATCAAGTGCGAGTTCCTGCCACCAATTTAATACTAGGTGAGATAAATTGAACAAATGATTCCCATTTTCAGGTCTAAATCTGAAATAGATGTGAAGTCTACCATAATTTAGATACTTTCCTTCTTGTTTACTCCATTTATAAGGGAAAATTATTTCCTTTGGTAATAATAACAATAATAATAACAATAATAAGGTTTTATTTAAGTATTTGACATGGTGTCACATCAATTGAAAACATAGCTAAATACAAAAATTATACAATTCGGAGCAACATACTTTTTCCTAAAACATGATCGTCAAGCCTCTACTTGTTTTAATAAAACCTCAGTAGTTTCTGAACACTGTATTCCTTGAATGACTCCATCCTCTTGGGAATCCTACCCAACCTTCAGGGAACATCTCTGATGCCACCTCTTTCAAGAAGGTTCTTGTAGTCCTTATCTCATCCATTCAATAAGCCCCTGATCCTGCCAGGCCCTCAGGTTACCATGATGAACAGATACCTTTTCCTCCCATGCCTTTCTTGTCCTTCTCCATATCCCTTATCCCTAGCATCCTTGCCCCTCTTCTAGTTTCTAAACTCAGGACTGTTTCTTATCTACCTTGGTAACCATTGCAACACTAACAAAAAAACTTATGCAGAGTAGGTACTGAAGAGACAGTTCTTGAATCTGATCTGAGTTTTTAATGATGGTGGTTTACATTTCTATGTATTAGAAATCAAAGTTCCATAAATGTATAGTGAACCTTATTACAGAACTTACTTTTTTCCTACTGGAATGCCATTTTTATTGAGGATAGTTCATTATTTTCTCAGGATCTGTATAAATAACAAAAGAAATAGGCTGTGGTCATGTTCTCCTTTCTTTCTCACAGGTGAAGGTAGGGGATTTGAAATTGCCCAAGGCCGGCTTGGACCTGGCAGAATCCACCACTGTATGAGAACAATAGGTTTGGCTGAACGTGCTTTACAGATCATGTGTGAACGAGCAAACCAAAGGGTGGCCTTTAAGAAGAAACTTTATTCACATGTAAGAATAATTACTTATTTGAATTTATTGTAGCCCAATGCACTATACTAACCTTGAACCAAAATAACATTATTTGGTCAGAAAGAGATTTCCTCTGCATAAACAGGGTGATTCTTTTCCACAAAATATATTTATTTGTAGTCTGTATTTAAATGTAGTCTGATGATGTGGATGGACCTAGAGATTGTCATACAGAGTTAAGTCAGAAAGAGAAAAACAAATATCATATAATATTCCACGTATGATTCCACTTATATGTAAAATTAGAAAATTATACAGGTGAACTTATTTGCAAAGCAGAAATAGAGACACAGAGGTAGAAAACAAACATGGATACCCAGGCGGGACAGGGCAGGATGAATAGAAGGGTTGGGATTGACATATATACACTACTATGTATAAAATAGATAACTAATGAGAACCTTCTGTATAGCACAAGGGACTCAATGCTCTGTGGTGACCTAAACAGGAAGGAAAATCCAAAAAAGAGGGGATATATGTATACATGTAACTGATTCACTTTGGTACAACAGAAACTAACACAACATTGTAAAGCAACTATATTCCAATAAAAATTAATGAAAAATCCTAAGATTCAAGCTATGTGTGAATATATATATATAGGCTGTTGAGAGATAGTTATCTTTGTGCAATATTTAATAATTCCTTAAGTGCTTCAACACTTCAGCACACAAAGTGTCGATAATTTGTTCAACTTTCTCCGGTTCTCGTTCTCTAGAGAACTTCATACAGTAGCCCTCTCTGTGGACATGAGAGGGCTGTTTTAAGGAAGAATGAAGCCTTATTCTTTGGCTCTGTGGAGGAATTAAGACAGATAAATGGAGAGATATAGGAAAATAGCCCAAAACTCAGTGAAAGAAAAGAGATCTAAAAACGGAAAGGACTGCTTTATAAAGAAGTGAGCTCCCTGTCACTGGAGAAATGCAAGTAGAAAAGTCACCAGCATTAGCTGGGGTGTTCATGATATTTTGAATTTTTACCTCTAAGTTATGTACTACTGAGCCTATTGTTTACAAAGAACAATACTTACATCCAGGCACTATAATCCAAATTAGAAAATATTTATCAAGAGGGAAAAGATGCTACCATATCAGACTTCCTTGCTTACAAGAAATATTCAAAGGAGCTTTAGGCTGAAATGGAAAACTTCTTAAGAGCAATGAGATAGCCAAATCATCCCCCTAAAAGCCCTTCTAAGAAGGTAAGAAAAATTATTATTAAATATTTAATACTTAAGATTGCTAACATATACTGTTAGGTCAAACTTGTAGTGGTAAATTGTATCCATGTTTGCTGTACATGTATATTTTAGTACATTTTATAAGATTGTCTCAACTATACAAGGAGTTATAAAGTTCATTTGTGACAACCTTATAAATATTTTACAGTATATTTTTTACCGTGAATTCTTACAGGCCATGCTTTCTTTTTTATGAAATATTATTTAGCAAATCTATGACTTAGTTATAACATTGTTCTTATGAAAAAATATAGCGTGCTTTATGGCACATACCTGGGAATAATTTGTATAAGACCCTTTTAGTAAACAGTGAGGGCAAGTGTTCAACTGTTGGATGGGCACTCAAGGAGGTAAAATGGTGTGAAAGTTTGAGGCTATAAATACAACTCCACGATGCTGCTGGAGTAAAACTAAAGAGTTGTTCATGGTATCAAATGTAACTTCATGAATATTACTCTTCTCAAAATTGCCACCCAAACCCCGAGAAGGGTGCAAGGAGGAACAGAAAGGTTTACCTACAGGCATCTTGAACATACAAAAGCACTCTCTTTAAGTGCTGCTTTCATGACAGATTTTTAATACTGTGCTAAAGAGAAATTTGTTTTCCATTTTGTAAACTTAATGTAGCAAGCATTACAAGCCTGGGCTTTTCAAAAATATGCTTCCCTTCTCTGAAAACCTCTTGCATTTGGCATAAAGGAAATGATCTGGCAAGACCTAAAGAGATGTGTGAACAGGTCAAATAAAAATCTGGGCTAGCTTTTTTTCCCTTTTTTAATTTGTCAAAGTAACATTCTACTTCCCTGAATTTGGAGATCCTTTCCAGCTGCCTTCTAATTTATTCCAGGCACTAAAGCAAAAAGTTCTTTATCAAAGTTCTCTCCTAGTAAATAAATCTGGTGCCTTCTTAGAGCACCCATTTAATTCTTCTTAGATCATCTATCAGAGATAGAAGCAAGGTCTGATGCTGTAAAGAGCAATATTGCATAGGAACCTGGAATGTCAGGTCCATGAATCAAGGCAAATTGAAGTGGTCAAACAAGAGATGGCAAGAGTGAATGTCAACATTCTAGGAATCAGCAAACTAAAATGGACTGGAATGGGTGAATTTAACTCAGATGACCATTATATCTACTACTGCGGACAGGAATCCCTTAGAAGAAATGGAGTAGCCATCATGGTCAACAAAAGAGTCCAAAGCGCAGTACTTGGATGCAATCTCAAAAACAACAGAATGATCTCTGTTCATTTCCAAGGCAAACCGTTCAATATCACAGTAATCCAAGTCTGTGCCCCCAACCAGTAATGCTGAACAACGTGAAGTTGAATGGTTCTATGAAGACCTACAAGACCTTTTAGAACTAACACCCCATAAAGATGTCCTTTTCATTATAGGGGACTGGAATGCAGAAGTAGGAAACCAAGAAACACCTGGAGTAACAGGCAAATTTGGCCTTGGAATGTGGAATGAAGCAGGGCAAAGACTAATAGAGTATTGCCAAGAAAATGCTCTGGTCATAGCAAACACCTTCTTCCAACAGCACAAGAGAAGACTCTACACATGGACATCACCAGATGGTCAGCACCAAAATCAGACTGATTATATTCTTTGCAGCCAAAGATGGAAGCTCTATACAGTCAACAAAAACAAGACTGGGAGCTTACTGTGGCTCAGATCATGAGCTCCTAATTGCCAAATTCAGACTTAAATTGAAGAAGGTAGGGAAAACTGCTAGACCATTCAGGTATGACCTAAATCAAATCCCTTATGATTATACAGTGGAAGTGACAAATAGATTTAAGTGACTAGATCTGATAGATAGAGTGCCTGATGCACTATGGACAGAGGTTCATGACATTGTACGGGAGACAGCGATCGAGACCATTCCCATGGAAAAGAAATGCAAAAAAGCAAAATGGCTGTCTGGGGGAGGCCTTACAAGTAGCTGTGAAAAGAAGAGAAGCGAAAAGCAAAGGAGAAAAGGAAAGATATAAGCATCTGAATGCAGAGTTCGAAAGAATAGCAAGAAGAGATAAAGCCTTCCTCAGCGATCAATGTAAAGAAATAGAGGAAAACAACAGAATGGGAAAGACTAGAGATCTCTTCAAGAAAGTTAGAGATACCAAGGGAACATTTCATGCAAAGACGGGCTTGATAAAGGACAGAAATGGTATGGACCTAACAGAAGCAGAGGATATTAAGAAGAGGTGGCAAGAATACACAGAAATACTGTACAAAAAAGAGCTTCACAACCCAGATAATCACGATGGTGTGATCACTCACCTAGAGCCAGACATCCTAGAATGTGAAATCAAGTGGGCCTTAGAAAGCATCACTATGAACAAAGCTAGTGGAGGTGATGGAATTCCAGTGGAGCTATTTCAAATCCTGAAAGATGGTGCTGTGAAAGTGCTGCACTCAATATGCCAGCAAATTTGGAAAACTCATCAGTGGCCACAAGACTGGAAAAGGTCAGTTTTCATTCCAATCTCAAAGAAAGGCAATGCCAAAGAATGCTCAAAGTGAAGTGAAGTTGCTCAGTCGTGTCAGACTCTTTGCAACTCATGGACTGTAGCCCACCAAGCTCCTCCATCCATGGGATTCTCCAGGCAAGAATACTGGAGTAGGTTGCCATTTCCTTCTCCAGGGGATCTTCCCAACCCAGGGATCGAACCCAGGTCCCCCAAATTGCATGCAGATGCTTTAACCTCTGCACCACCAGGGAAGCCCTTGCTCAAACTACCGCACAATTGCACTCATCTCACACGCTAGTAAAGTAATGCTCAAAATTCTGCAAGCCAGACTTCAGCACTACATGAACCATGAACTTCCAGATGTTCAAGCTGGTTTTCGAAAAGGCAGAGGAACCAGAGATCAAATTGCAGAAAGTTAAGAGGAACTAAAAAGCCTCTTGATGAAAGTGAAAGTGGAGAGTGAAAATTTTGGCATAAAGCTCAGCATTCAGAAAACAAAGATCATGGCATCTGGTCCCATCACTTCATGGGAAATAGATGAGTAAACAGTGGAAACAGTGTCATACTTTAATTTGGGGGGCTCCAAAATCACAGCAGATGGTAATTGCAGCCATGAAATTAAAAGACGCTTACTCCTTGGAAGAAAAGTTATGACCAACCTAGATAGCATATTCAAAAGCAGAGACATTACTTGCCAACAAAGGTCTGTCCAGTCAAGGCTATGGTTTTTCCAGTGGTCATGTATGGATGTGAGAGTTGGACTTTGAAGAAGGCTGAGCACTGAAGAATTGATGCTTTTGAACTGTGGTGTTGGAGAAGACTCTTGAGGGTCCCTTGGACTGCAAGGAGATCCAACCAGTCCATTCTGAAGGTCAACCCTGGGATTTCTATGGAAGGAATGATGCTAAAGCTGAAACTCCAATACTTTGGCCACCTCACGCGAAGAGTTGACTCATTGGAAAAGACTCTGATGCTGGTAGGGATTGCGGGCAGGAGGAGAAGGGGATGACAGAGGATGAGATGGCTGGATGGCATCACTGATTCGATGGTCGTGAGTCTGAGTGAACTCCGGGAGTTGGTGATGGACAGGGAGGCCTGGCGTGCTGCAATTCATGGGGTCGCAAAGAGTCGGACACGACTGAGCAACTGAACTGAACTGAACTGAGGGCCTGTAAAGATCCACCTAGGACCACTTTCCTTCATTCTAAAGCTAAGATATTATTGCATATGGTGGTTTGTTCATGAAGTTATAATCGCCTAGTTTGATCAGTTCAGTTCAGTTCAGTCACTCAGTCATGTCTGACTCTTTGTAACCCTATGGACTGCAGCACACCAGGCTTCCCTGTCAATCACCAACTCCTGAAGCTTGCTCAAACTCATGCCTATCCAGTCGGTGATGCCACCCAACCATCTCAACTTATATCATCCCCTTCTCCTCCTGCCTTCAGTCTTTTCCAGCATCAGGGTCTTTTCCAGTGAGTCAGTTCTTTGCATCAGGTGGCCAAAGAATTGGAGTTTCAGCTTCTGCATCAGTCCTTCCAATGAATATTCAGGATTGATTTCCTTGAGGATTGACTGGTTGGATCTCCATGCAGTCCAAGGGACTCTCAAGAGTCTTCTGTGACACCACAGTTCAAAAGCATCAATTCTTTGGCACTAGCTTACTTTATGGTCCATCTCTCACATCATGCATGACTACTGGAAAAACCATAGCCTTGACTAGATGGACCTTTATTGCCAAAGTCAAGTCTGCTTTTTACTATGTTGTCTAGGTTGGTCATAGCATTTCTTCCAAGGAGTGTCTTTTAATTTCATGGCTGCAGTCACCATCTGCAGTGATTTTGGAGCCCAAGAAAATAAAGTCTCTCACTGTTTCCATTGTTTCCCCATCTATTTGCCATGAAGTGATGGGACTGGATGCCATGATCTTAGTTTTCTGAATGTTGAGCTTTAAGCCAACTGTTTCACTTTCCTCTTTCACTTTCATCAAGAGGCTGTTTAGTTCTTCTTCAGTTTCTGCCATAAGGGTGGTGTCGTCCACGTATCTAAGGTTATTGATATTTCTCCCAGCAATCTTGATTCCATCTGGTGTTTCATCCAGACTGGCATTTCGCATGATATACTCTGCATATAAGTTAAATAAGCAGGGTGACAATATACAGCCTTGACATACTCCTTTCTCATTTTGGAACCAGTCTGTTGTTACCTAGTTGGATAGCCATTAAAAAAAGACACTGACTGCTGGAGTTTTGTTTGACATTGTCAATTCAGAGCTTGGTTTCAACCTCTAGGACAGTGCCATCCAACAGAAATAAATAGTGTAAGCCAGAAATGTAATTTAAAATTCTCTGCTGCTGCTGCTGCTAAGTCACTTCAGTTGTATCCGACTCTGTGTGACCCCATAGATGGCAGCCCACCAGGCTCCTCTGTCCCTGGTATTCTCTAGGCAAGAATACTGGAGGTGGTTGCCATTTCCTTCTCCAAATATATTCTAGTAGCTACATTTTTTAAAAGTAAAAAGAAACAGATGAAATTGATTTTAATAATTTTATTTAATCCAATATATCTGAAATGTTATCATTTCAACATGAAATCAATATAAAAATATTACTAGTGGATATTTTACATTCTTTTAAAAACTGATTCTTCTAAATTAGGGGTACACTTCACACATGTATAATACATCTTGTTTCAGACTAAACATATTTCACATTGCATATGATTATTGGCTACCATGTTGAACATCACTGTGATAGGGAAACTGATCAAAATATCCACCACTGAAGCAATGTACTGTAGCAAACATGTTGTTGTTCAGTTGCTAAGTCATGTCCAGTTCTTTGTGACACCATGCACTGCATCATGCCAGGCTTCCCTTTCCTTCACTATCTCCCAGCGTTTCCTCAAACCCATGTCCACTGGCTCAGTGATGCCATCCAACTGTTACACCCTGTGTCGCCCCAATCTCCTCCTGCCCTCAGTATTTCTCAGCATCAAGGTCTTTTCCAGTACGTCAACTCTTCCCATCAGGTGGCCAAAGTACTGGAGCTTCTACATCAGTCCTTCCAATGAATATTCAGGATTGATTACCTTTAGGATTGACTGGTTTGATCTCATTGCTGTCTAAGGGACTCTCAGGAATCTTCTCCAGTACAATTTGAAGGCATGAATTCTTTTTTGTTCAGCCTTCTTTATGGTCCAACTCTCACATCTATACATGACTTCTGGAAAAACCATAGTTTTGACTCTATGGATATTTGTCAGCCAAGTGGTGTCTCTGCTTTTTAATATGCTGTCTAGATTTGTCATAGCTTTTCTTCCAGAGAGCTAGCATCTTTTAATTTCATGGCTGCAGTCACCATCCACAGTTATTTTGAAGCCCAGGAAAATAAAATCTGTCACTGTTTCCACATTTTCCCCTTCTATTTGCTATGAAAAGATGAGACCAGATGCCATAATCTTAGTTTTTTGAATGTTGAGTTTTAAGCTGGCTTTTTCAGTCTCCTCTTTTACCCTTATCAAGAGGCTCTTTAGTTCCTTTTCGCTTTCTGCCATTAAGGTGGTATCATCTGCATAGCTGAGGTGGTTAATATTTCACCCAGCAATCTTGAATCCAGCTTGTGCTTCATCCAGCCCAGCATTTCACATGATGTACTTTGCATAGAAGCAGAGTGACAATATACAGCCTTGACATACTTTCCTAATTAGGAACCATTCTGTTGTTCCATGTCCAGTTCTAACTGCTGCTTCTTGACCTGCATACAGGTTTCTCAGGAGGCAGGTAAGGTAGTCCGGTATTCCCAACTCTTTAAGAATTTTTCACAATTTGTTGTGATCCACACAGTCAAAGGCTTTTGCATAGTCAATGAAGCAGATCTTTTTCTTGAATTCTCTTACTTATTCTGTGATCCAATGAATGTTGGCAATTTGATCTCTAGTTTCTCTGCCTTTTCTAAATCCAACTTGTACATCTAGAAGTTCTTGGTTCACATACATTGAAGCCTAGCTTGAAGGATTTTGAGTATAACCTTGTTAGCGTATGAATTGAGCTCAATTGTGTGGTAATTTGAACATTCTTTAGCATTGCCCTTCTTTGAGACTGGAATGAAAACTGACCTTTTCCAGTCCTGTGACTATTGCTGTGTTTTTCAAATTTGCTGGGATATTGAGTGCAGCACTTTAACAGCATCATCTTTCAGGATTAGAGATAGCTCAGCTGGAATTCCATCACCTCCACTAGCTTTGTTCATAGTGATGCTGTTCTACAAAAAGAGTTGTTCAAAGAGTTGTTCATAATATTCTCCTATTGTCCTATTGATGTCTGCAAAGTCTTCTATGATATCCCCTAAAGGATACAAAATTGTTTATTTGTGCCTTCCTTCCTTTGTCTGTCTAGTTAGAGGTCTGTCAAATTTATTGCTCTTTTCAAAGAATATGTATTAACTATTAACATATAAAATTATACAATATAATAATTGATATGAGTTAATATTAACAAGATCTTTGTTTCATTTTCTCTTTTGTCTTCAGTGTTATTGATTTCTGCTGTTTATCATATCTTTTCTTTTGCTTTCCTCAGACTTATTTTGCTCTGTTTTTCTAGGTTCTTGGTATGGTAGCTTGGATAGACTTTTCTACTTTTCTAGTCTATGTATTTAGCACTGTAAATTTTCCTCTCAGTACTGCTTTATTTGTATCCCACAATTTGTATGTATTGTATTTTCATGTTCATTCCATTCAGTGTATTTTTCAATTTTCCTTGAAATTTCTCTTTGATACATGGAAGTGGGTCACGAGAATGTGTTACTGAATTTCCAAGTGTTAGAGGTTATCTTGCTAATTTTGATCCCATTGTGGTCACAAAACATTCTGTATTATTTCAGTTCTTTAAAATTTGTTGAGGTTGGCTTTATAGACTAAGATATGGTTTATCTTATTATGTGTTTTCTGGATACTTGAAAAGAATGTGGATTCTGCTTTTGTTGGGTGGAGTGTTCTGTGAATATCTACTAGATCCTATTTGTTGATGTTATTGTTGAGTTCTATATCCTTGCTGATTTTCTAATTGTCCTATCAATAGTTGAGAGAGGGGTGTTGAACTGTTCAACTAGAACTATGGATTTGTTTACTGTTCTTTTCAGTTCTTTCTGTTTTTTATTTACATGTTCAGCAGTTCAGTTATTTGATGCATACACATTTAGGATTGCTATGACTTCATGAGGATTTACCCTTTTATCATTATATAATGACCTTCTCTGTCTCTGCGCTTTGACCTCCAAGTAATTCTCAGTACTTTGAAGTCTACTTTTATCTGGTATTAATATAGCTGCTCCTGCTTTCCTTTGATTAATGTTTGCATGATATATTTTTTTCATTTTTTGGTAGGTTGTTTTCAACCTGCTGATATCATTATATTTGAAGTGAATTTCTTGATGACATATAGTTAGTTGGGTCACATTTTTTAGTTCATTGTCTTTGTTTTTTTTTGTTTTGTTTTGTTTTTTTTAATTTATTTATTTATTTTTAATTTTTACTTTACAATTCTGTATTGGTTTTGGCATAGATTGACATGAATCCACCACAGGTGTAAGGCTAGTGCTTAAGTCTGCCATTTTATGTTTGTTTTTAGTTTCTGGTTTTTTTCCTGCATTCCAATCAGTTAATTTAACACTTTTAGAAGTCCACTTTGCTTTATCTAGAATGTTTCTGACTGTATCTCTTTGTAAACTCTTTTAGAGATTGCTCTGGGTATTATAATATAAATACATATAATATATAATAATAATACATATATTAATATATGTATGTATATATCTCAGTAATCTATTGGTATCATCATTTGACCAGTTTGAATGAAGAAACTTTACTTCCCTTTAACCTCCACCATTTATAATATAATTGTTTTAAATATTTCCTCTATGTACATGTAGAATGACATCACATAGTATTAAAATGTTTACTTTAAACATTAAACATAGTGTAGAAAATTCAAGAGGAAAAGAAAAACCAATTTCTGTAGCCGTATTTTTCTTTTCATGGTTTATTCCTTCCTGATTTTCCTAGGTTCCCCTTTAACCCATCTGTTTAGAAGACTTTTTTAAGCTGTTCTTATTTAGGGTCTATAGGCAAGTGTTCTCTGTTTTCCTTTATCTAAGACTGTCTTGATTTCTCCTCCTTAAGGAGGGTCACAAAAAGTCGGACACAACTGAGCGGCTGAACAACAAGGATATCTTCACTGAGTATAAGGTTCTATGTTGACAATTCTTTTCTTGCAGCACTTGAAAAATATCCTGCCATTTCCTCCTGGCATATGCATATATTTTCATTCTTTACTGGCTGCTTTAAAATTCTGTCTTTAGTTTTTAGAAGTTTAATTGTGATGTGTCTTGGCATGGATTTCTTGGATTTATTATGCTTTAGGTTTACTCAGCCTGTTAAATCTATAGGTTATGTCTCCTGCCAAATTTCGGAAGTTTTCAGCCATTATTTCTTTGAGTATTTTTTCAGTCTTGCCCTCTTTCTCATCTTCCCAGATTCCAGTGTCATAAATGTTAGATATTTTGTTATAATTCACATGTCCCTAATGCTAGTCTTTAAAAGAATTTTTTGCTCTATTTTCTCTCAGTGGTCTAGATTGATCAATTTCTATTGACCTGTCTTATTGTTCATTGATTTGTTCCTTTGTCTCCTCCATTTTGCTAAACCATCCACTGCCCATTCACTGAGGTTTTTATTTAAATTGTTATATTTTTCAGTTATAAAATATCCATTTGGTTCTTTATTTCTTCTGTTTCATTACTAATATTTAAATTTCTTTGCTGAGACTTTCTATTTTCTCATTTGTTTCTACTGTGTTTACATTTACTAACTGAAGCATTTTTATTATAGTTGCTTTAAAGTATTTGTCAGAAATTATAACATCTCTGTCACCTCAATGTTCACATAATCATTCATTTTCAGACCTCCTGGGTTTCGACATGACAAATGATTTTTTATTAAAACCTAAACATTTTCATATTATATTATGAGACCTTATTTAAACTTTCTATTTTAGCTGGGTTTATCTGGCAGTACTCAGTTAGAGGAAAGGGTTGCACTACCTCTGCCAGTAGGTAGAAGTCCAGGTTCCCACTCCACCTACATTGATACCTGAGGAGAGAGACGTATTCTTATCACTGAGTGGTCCCCACTGACATCATAGAAGGGAGAGAACTTGCTCCTGGTGTCACTCCTTACTTGGCACTGTCTGATACCACCCTGGACGGGGTGTTGAGGTACCTCATTACAGCACTCAGAACGGTGGAAGCCTGTGTTGGCATGAGTTGGGGTGGGGCCAATGATTTTTTCCTGTGGTATTTGGCACAGATAGGGTGGTTATTCTCTAGGTTTTCTGTCTTTTTAGCTGCCCTTTCCCAGTCCTTCAGCTATAGACAGTAGACTTTTGTTGATGCTCTTTTTCATTTGATTTTGGTCTGGGCTCATTGGCATTTTCAAGTTGCTGGCTTCTTCAGCTCCAAGTCTGGGATATATGAGACAAAGAGAAAATCCAGGGAACTTAATCTCATGTTCTTTTTCTGGTCCAAAAGTCCCTTGCAGTCTACCTTCTTCTCTCTACCTTTCAGAGTCTTCTTATGCTTGTTTTATAGACAGTGCCCATTTTTGGTTTGTACTTTGTCGAAGGAATAGAGGAAAGTACATCTATTCCATCTTCCTAGAAACAGAAGTCTTTGGAAGCATGAGTTTCTTAATTTGTGCAGGTTTTCTCTAAACTACTGTCTAACGTTCTCTGGGAAAGGCTAAACTAGAGAATGGGGACTGGTGCTGAAGCTTAATTAGAGTCTCCTTCACTCTAGGTCTGGAGCTTGGGAAACACACCCTCAGGCATGTATGCCAATCATATAGATTTAACAACTTAGATGAAATGGACCAACTCCTCAAAAACCCACAAACTACCAAAGCTCACTGAATATGAAATTGTTGTTGTTGTTCAGTCACTCAGTCGTGTCCGACTCTTTGTGACTCCATGGACTGCAGCACGCCAAGCTTCCCTGTCCTTCGCCATCTCCCAGAGCTTGCTCAAACTCATGACGGCTGAGTCGGTGATGCCATCCAACATATCATCCTTTGTCGTCCCCTTCTCCTCCTGCCTTCAATCTTTCCCAGCATCAGGGTCTTTTCTAATGAGTTGGCTCTTTGCATCAGGTAGCCAAAGTATTGGAGTTTCAGTTTAAGCATCAGTCCTTCTGAATATTCAGGATGCATTTCCTTGAGGATTGACTGGTTGGATCTCCTTGCAGTCCAAGGGACTCTCTAGAGTCTTCTCCAAAACCACAGTTCAAAAGCACCAATTCTTTAGTGCTCAGCATTCTTTGTGGTCCAGCTCTCACATCCATACATGACTACTAGAAAAACCATAGCTTTGATTATATGGACCTTTGTTGGCAATGTCTCTACTTTTTAATACACTGTCTAGGTTTGTTGTAACTTTTCTTCCAAGGAGCAAATGTCTTTTAATTTCATGACTGCAGTCACCATCTGCAGTGATTTTGGAGCCCCTCAAAGTAAAGTCTCTCACTGTTTCCATTGTTTCCCCACCTATTTACCATGAAGTGATGGGACTGGATGCCACAATACTAGTTTTTGAATGTTGGATTTTAAACTAATTTTTTCACTCTCCTCTTTCACCTTCATTAAAAGATTCTGTAGTTCCTCTTTACTTTCTGCCTTAAGGGTGGTGCCATCTGCATATCTGAGCTTATTGATATTTCTCCTTGCAGTCTTGATTCCAGCTTGTGCTTCATCCAGGCAGCATTTCATATGATGTACTCTGCATATAAGTTAAATAAGCAGGGTGACAATAACAGCCTTGACATACTCCTTTCCTAGTTTTGAACCAATCTCTTGTTCCATGTCCGATTCTGACTGTTGTTTCTTGACCTGCATACAGGTTTCTCAGGAGGTATATAAAGTGGTCCGGTATTCCCAACTGTTTAAGAATTTTCCACAGTTGATTGTGATCCACACAGTCTAGCATAGTCAATGAAGCAGAAGTAGATGTTTTTTGAAATTCTCTTGCTTTTTCTATGATCCAACATATGTTGGCAATTTGATCTCTGGTTCCTCTGCCTTTTCTAAATCCAGCTTGAACATCTAGAAGTTCTTGGTTCATGTACTGTTGAAGAATAGCTTGGAGAATTTTGAGTATCACTTTGCTAGCATGTGAGATGAGTGCAATTGTGCAGCAGTTTGAACATTCTTTGGCATTGCTTTTCTTTGAGATTGGAATGATAACTGACCTTTTTCAGTCCTGTGACCACTGCTGAGTTTTCCAATTTGCTGGTGTATTGAGTGCAGCACTTTCACAGCATCATCTTTTGGGATTTGAAACAGCTCAACTGGAATTCCATCACCTCCACTAGCTTTGTTCATAGTGATTCTTCCTAAGGACTACTCAACTTTGCACTCCAAGATGTCTAGCTCTAGGTGATAGATCACACCATCACGGTTATATGCATCATGAAGTTCTTTTTTGTATAGTTCTGTGTATTCTTGCCACCTCTTCTTAATATCTTCTGCTTCTGTTAGGTCCATACTGTTTCTGTCCTTTATTGTGCCCATCTTGGCATGAAATGTTCCCTTGGTATCTCTAATTTTTGTGAAGAGATCGCTAATCTTTCCTATTTTATTGTTTTCCTCTATTTCTTTGCATTGTTCACTTAGGAAGGCTTTCTTATCTTTTGGAACTCTGCATTCAGATAGATATATCTTTCCTTTTTTCCTTTGCCTTTCATATCTCTTCTTTTCTCAGCTATTTGTAAGGCCTCCTCAGACAACCATTTGCCTTTTTGCATTTCTTTTTCTTGGTGGTGGTTTTGAACACTGCCTCCTATACAGTGTTACGAACTTCTGTCCATAGCTTTTCAAGCACTCTGTCTATCAGATCTAATCCCTTGAATCTATTTGTCACTTCCACTGTATAATCATAAGGGATTTGATTTAGGTCATAGCTGAATGGCCTAGTGGTTTTCCCAACTTTCTTCAATTTAAGTCTGAATTGTACAATAAGGAGTTCATGATCTGAGCTACAGCCAGCTCCTGGTCTTGTTTTTATTGACTGTATAGAGCTTCTCCTTCAACCGTGAAGAATATAATCAATCTGACTTCAGTATTGACCATCTGGTGATGTCCATGTGTAGAGTCGTCTCTTGTGTTGTTGGAAGAATATGAAATAGATAACCCTAAATGCTTCTATTAAAGAAGTTGAATTCACAATTTAATATATCTTGAAAAAAGAAATCTTCAGGCCCAAATGGTATCAGTGGTGAATTCTGATGAACTACTAAAGAAGAAAAAACACCAATTCTACACAATCTCTTCCAGGAAAATGAAGAAGAGGAAGCACATTCCAGCTCATTTATGAGACCAAAGTACCAAACAACAAGCTACAGGCCACTATAGATGCAAAAATCTAGAGTAATCTAGCAGTATATAAAAAGAACAACCAAGTGATGTTTATCCCAGGAATACAAGGCTGATTCATATTCATATGTCAATCATTAAGAAAATTATTGTAATCTACCATATTAAGTGCCTAAAAAGAAAAACCACATGATCATATCAATTGATGCAAAACGGCAACTGACAAAATATCAGCATCTATTCATGATATATTAGAGATACAAAGGAATTTATTTAACCTGATTTAGACCATCCAAAAATTCTATAGCTAACATCATACTTAATAATGAAAGACTGAGTGTTTTAATTCCTGAAATTGAGAACAAAAGATGTTTACTCTCACCATTGCTCTTTATCGTCATAGAGGAAGTCTTAGCCATTGCAGTGAGACAAGAAAAAGAAAGTTCCTAGTTGAGGAAAAAAATAAATAAAAATGTGCCTCTTTGCAGACAACATGATTGTGTGTAATATCCTTAGGACTATACCAAACAAAAAACAATCCCTCCTAGAACTAAAAATAAGTGAGTTTAGCAAAGTCTCGGAATTATATCAACATATAAAATTAATTTTATTTCTATATACTGCATGCTAAGTCACTTCAGTCATGTCCAGTTCTTTACGACCCTATGGACTGTAACCCACCAGACTCCTCTGTCCATAGTTAAGAATACTGGAGTGGATTGCCATTGCCCTCCTCCAGGAGATCTTCCCGACCCAGGGATCGAACCCACATCTCCCGTAGCTCCTCCATTGGCAGGTGGGTTCTTTACCACTAGCTAGGAGTGAACATTTGGAAGCTGAAATTTTTTAAATACCATTTTACAATAGACTAAGAAAGGAAATAGGTACACATATAACAAAATATGTATGCTATCTATATGCTAAAAATTATAAAAGTAATGAAAGAAGCCTAATAAATACAGAGAAATACAGAATGTATAGATGGCAAACAAACACATCAGCAACTGCTGCTGCTGCTGCTAAGTCACTTCAGTTGTGTCCAACTCTGTGCGACCCCATAGATGGCAGCCCACCAGGCTCCTTCACCCATGGGATTTTCCAGGCAAGAGTACTGGAGTGGGTTGCCATTGCCTTCTCCGACATCAGCAACTAGGGAAATACAAATTAAAACCACCATGAGATATCTCTGCACATTGTGAAAATGACTAAAACTTAAAAGTACTCACTATACCTAGTGCTGATAACTGGAACTCTCATATACTGCTGGTGGGAAGGTAAAATGGCATAGTCACTCTGGAAAATGTTGACAGCTTATAAGTTTTTACCAGATGACCTAACAACTCCACTCCTGGTATTTGCTTTTAAAAATGAAAAGGTATGTTCACACAAAAACTCATATACAGATATTTACAGAAGCTCTTTAATAATCACCCAAAATTGAAAACAGCCCAAATGTCCTTCAACAGGTGAATGGATAAACAAATTGTGGTACATCCCTACAGTGGAATACTACTCACTGATAAAAAGGAATGGACAGTTGATAAACAGAACAATTTGGATGACATTCAAATGAATTATGCTGAGTGAAGGAAGCTGGCCTCTAAAGAACACATGCTAAAGAATTCATTTATATGACCTTCAGAAAAAGGCAATAGTATAATAACTGACAAACCTAGACAGCATATTAAAAAGCAGAGACATCACTTTGCCGACAAAGGTCTATATAATCAAAGCTGTGGTTTTTCCTGTAGTCGTGTACAGATGTGAGAGTTGGACCATAAAGAAGGCTGAGAGCTGAAGAACTGATGCTTTTGAACTGTGGTGTTGGAGAAGACCCTTGAGTCCCTTGGACAACAAGATCAAACAAGTCAATCCTAAAGGAAGTCAACCCTGAAAATTCATTGGAAGGACTGATGCTGAAGCTGAAGCTCCAATACTTTGGCCACCTGATGTGAAGAGCTGACTCATTAGAAAAGACCCTGATACTGGGAAAGATTGAGAGCAGGAGGAGAAGGGGGTGACAGAGAATGAGATGGTTGGATGGCATCATTAGTTCAATGGATGTGAGTACTCAATGGACATGAGCTCAGTGGACATGAGTGCTCAAAGGACTGCATGCTGCATTCCATGGGATCGCAAAGAGTTGGACACAACTCAACAACAACATAATAACTGAGAACCATTCAGTGGTTTCTACAGGTTAGAGGTAGGGCTATTAAGGGGCAGCATGAGGGAATTTTGGGGGGAAGATGAAACTGTTTTGTATCTTGATTGTAGTTATACCAATCTATGAATGTGTTAAAATTCATAGAACTATTCACCAAAGAAAAATATCATGTTTACTAAATAAATAATAGTAACAATACAACAAAGGACTGCTGGACCATTCTCACTGAAATTGTCTTGGGAATTAGGTAGACTGTCTATAAGCAGATCCACCACCTTACACTTAACAAGTTTCAATGGGACTATGCAGTTAGCATTTAAAATAGCCAGTATGGAGAGTCTTGGCAACAAGACAGTTGCTCAGTTTGGCTGTCTTGACTTTAGACACCAGAATATCCAAAATAAATTATTTTTATGAGCAAATAAATTTTTTTTCTAAAATCTTCAAAAGTTACCTGCAGCCATACCAAATACTGTGTATATGGCTGGGTGGTTATATCAAACTAAGTCTTCCATTTAAAAATATTAATATATAGAATAGGTTGTTTTCATGTGTTATATGTGGACCTCAGACACCAGCTTATCTCCTTCTTCTGCTGCCCTTTGTTCCCCTCCAGGAGGTAGTAGCTCACTGGATTGCTGAAAGCCGCATTGCCATTGAGGAGATCCGCTTGTTGACTTTGAAAGCTGCTCACAGCATTGATACTCTGGGCAGCGCTGGTGCTAAGAAAGAGGTGAGAACCTTTGGACCACCATTTGCCAAGTCATACGTTTCTCCCATACTTTGGGCATTCCAGGTTTCATGGTGACTGGAGGGCACTCAGAATATTGGAGGCTTCCATTTGATTTTTGTTTAAAGATGATAAATGTATGTCATTTGCCAGTTTTCCTTTCACTGGGCTGCTTTAGGGAAAGATTTTCAGGATGAAGAATATCTTCAGCTTTCTCAAGATGCTGCAACAAAAAGTAGGAAAATACTAGACTTTATACAGACTTGGAATTGTACCTGGTATGTCACCTTCTGTCAACCTCTTGACCTTGAGCAAAGTATCTAATCTGCCTATGACCTAGAGTTCCAATGAAGAATAACCAAGTTGATGTAGAATGCAGAGCACTATGCTGGCACATAGAAATGTTTCATAGAAAGTCCTTCTTGTCATCTGTTTCTGGCTTATTTGGAATAAGAGCATAATTATATAAGAGCATAACTATAAAATCAATGACACTTCCATGTTGTAGCTATTGTAAATAGTGCTGCAATGAACAATGGGATACATGTATCTCTTTCAGTTTTGGTTTCCTCAGGGTATATGCCTAGGAGTGGGATTGCTGGGTCATATGGTGGTTTTATTCCTAGTTTTTTAAGGAATCTCCATACCATCTTCCCTAGTGGCTGTATCAATTTACATTTTCACCAACAGTGCAAGAGTGTTCCCTTTTCTCCACACCCTCTCCAGCATTTATTGTTTGTAGACTTTTTGATGATGGCCATTCTGACCGGTGTGAGGTGATATCTCATTGCAGTTTTGATTTGCATTTCTCTAATAATGAGCAATATTGAGCATCTTTTCATGTTTTTGTTAGCCATCTGTATGTCTTCTTTGGAGAAATGTCTGTTTAGGTCTTTTTCCCACTTTTTGATTGGGTTATTTGTTTTTCTGGTATTGAGTTGTATGATCTGCTTGTATATTTTGGAAATTAATCCTTTGTCCATTGTTTCATTTGCTATTGTTTTCTCCCATTCTGAGGGTTGTCTTTTCACCTTGCTTATAGTTTCCTTTGCTGTGCAAAAGCTTTTAAGTTTAATCAGGTCCCACTTGTTTACTTTTGTTTTTATTTCCGTTACTCTAGGAGGTGGGTATAGAGGATCTTGCTTTGATTTATGTCATCAAGTATTGTGGCTATGTTTTCCTCTAAGAGTTTTATAGTTTCTGGTCTTACATTTAAGTCTTTAATCCATTTTGAATTTATCTTTGTGTATGACACTATTTACAATAAAAACAGCACTATTTACGATAGCCAGAACATGGAAGCAACCTAGATGTCCATCGACAGATGAATGGATAAAGGAGTTGTGGTACATATACACAGTGGAATATTACTCAGCCATAAAAAGAAACACATTTGAGTCAGTTCTAATGAGGTAGATGAACCTAGAACCTATTAAACAGAGTGAAGTGTATCAGAAAGATAAATAGCATATTCTAATATATATACGGAATCTAGAAAAATGGTACTGAAGAATTTATTTACAGGGCAGCAATGGAGAAACAGACATAGAGAATAGACTTATGGACATGGGAAGAGGGGAGGAGAGGGTGAGATGTATGGAGAGAGTAACATGGAAACTTACAGTATCATATGTAAAATAGATAGCCAATGGGAACTTGCTGTATGGCTCAGGAAACTCACACAGGGGCTCTGTATCAACCTAGAGAGGTGGGATGGGGAGGGAGATGGGAGGGAGGTTCAAAAGGGAGGGGATATATGTATACCTATGGCTGATTCATGTTGAGGTTTGCAGAAAACAGCAAAATTCTGTAAAGCAATTATCCTTCAGTAAAAAAAAATCATTTTTTTAAAAAATCAATGACACTGTAAGGGAAAATGATTAGTGAAGACTCTTTACCTCTTTATGATCCCTAGCATGATAAGTATCATTTATCAGCTGCCTGAAATCCTTCTGCAAACAAAGCAAGGCAAGTTATAAATAAGCTAATAGAATGTAATTTGGATGAGGTATTTCTTTCCAGAAGGTCTATGTTGACTGAAATACGGCCTAATGGCTGCATTAGCAGATCTTTGTTGGCTTTCATCAAAGATCCTGTTTCAGTGGTGAGTGTTTGTGGAAAAGTTCTCTTGTTTCTTTTCACAGAGAAAATACAGATTAGATCAAATTCTGTCACACATATTGTCTAAGAAAAGAACATTCTTCTTACATCTTGTTTATACAGATTGCAATGATTAAAGTAGCTGCCCCCCGTGCCGTCTGCAAAATTATTGACCGGGCCATCCAAGTGTGTGGAGCTGCCGGTATTTCCCAGGATTACCCTCTGGCTAACATGTGAGTTCTGTGTGCTAAGTAGTTTCAGTCATGTCTGACTCTTTGCAACCCTATGGATGATAGCCCGCCAGGCTCCTCTGTCCATGAGATTCTCCAGGCAAGAATACCAGAGTGGGTTGCCATGCCCTTCTCCAGGGGATCTTCCCAAGCCAGGGATCCAACCCACATGTCTTATGTCTGCTGTATTGGCAGGCAGTTTCTTTACCATTAGCCCCACCTGGGACCCTCTGACTAACATGTCATCTAATCACCATCTATATTTAATGGTGTTGGGGTTAAATATCTGCAGATGCTTTGATACTATTTACAAAGAAAATAAAAATAACTAACTTACTTTAAAGCCTAATTGAAAGCTAACTGAGGTAATATAGGTACTTTACAGTAGATCTCTGTATCAATAAATAGTTTTATGATGACAATTGTCATTTCCCTCAATTATGTTCACTTTACCTTGAGAGGATGCTTTGAGGGTTCCTGGACTGTAAATAACTCATGAGGGTTCACCCTGGAACAGGAAGGAGGACAGGAGCAGAGCTGGTCAAAGCGGGGCCCAGAGCCAGGCTTAGGTAGACACTAAGGATGCTTTACCACCCACACCCATAGATGTGGCCAGACTGCGGCCATTCCTGCCAGCCAACACATTGTGTCCACACGGTAAGTGCTGAGATCAAGAAGGTACACTAACCACTGGGCATGATACCACCTTCTCTGTCACACTGGAGATAAGAATCTGGCGCCCCATCAGTTTTTCCTCCATCAATTTTTAATAAGAAAGAACTGAATATATAGTACTATGTATTTATATTATATAAAAGTTATATATTCTTCATGGCCTGTGGCTTACCCAAGATGTCTCCTAGCAACTTCTAGAACCTACAGCAAACCAAGAATGAGATTAAGCCCACTGCACCATGCCATTTAAGATTCCACTCCCAAAGTGAGGACTTTAAAATGACATTTCACAAGCCCTTGGGCTTACTTTTCTTGATTTTCCCTGTGCAATTTTTCTTATCACTGTCTTGGTGAGATTTCAAACACTAATAATCTTGGTTTAGAGTTAGAGTGACTGTTGAAGCATCAGGTTTCTCTATGATAAGTGCTGCCACTCTGTTCTTTATGTTTTTGCAGGTATGCCCTAACACGGACTTTGCGCATAGCAGATGGGCCTGACGAAGTCCACCTCTCAGCAGTTGCAAAAATGGAGCTGAGGGACCAAGCCCAAAACCTGAGGGCCAAGATATAGGAGGTGACACCACCTCACCTTGATACACACTTCATCAGTGCCAGCATTTGAATATTTTTCCACTTTTGCAACAGCTTGAGCACAGGATTAATTACTCACTTTGGTAAAAATTTGAGCATCTGTTTTAATCAATGGCTTTTATCATTTCAAGGATCACACTTGAAATTTTTTAATCTCAAGGGTTTAAGTGAAAAAGGAAATTTTATAGCTTCAGTCTAACACCTAAACATATATAACATTTAGTTTTTAAACACACTACTTGTAAAGAAATCATGAAATAGACTGGAGAACTAAATCATGAGCATACAAATATTTTTACTTTTTTACTTTCAGGAATTGTTCCATTTAAATAAATATTAAATAAATATTTAATCACTACTTTGTAAAAATATAGTAGGATCTCCTTTTGGTCATTGGTTTTAGGGGTTGGTTTAACACTGTGTGGTATTGTTTGCATTGAACGAGACATAACTGATTGGGTCATTTTAGAGTTTATATTGTTATAAATCTCTTCATAATTCAGCAGGAAGCATTTATCCATAAAATCTGATTATGGTTGAAAGTTTACTAGAAGACATGCATCTTATGAGGAAATAAAATTAAGAAAAATTTTAATTATGTATAAAATGTTGATGTGAACAATGGATGTTTTAACCTACAAGAAAGTTATATAGTTTTGAGAGGAGATTAAAAACAATCTGCTCTGAACACCGTTTTGTTAAAAGCAATACCCTAAGCCAACATCCTTGTGGCCTGTTAAATCAGTGCTGCCAGAACTACAGCCCTGGACCACTTGTGAATCTTGAGCACCTGAATTATGTGGTCAGCATAACTTAGGAACTGAATTTCTGATTTTTAAAAATTTTAATTAATTTAGATTCTCAATTCAGTTACTGGAAAACTTTTAAGTATGCTCAGAATAACTTGGGTATGTGAATTGTCTTTGGCAAATGTAAATTTTTTGAAGTCTAAATGCAAGTATTTTGAATGAAAATTTAGCATCCAAGTTAAGAAAGTACAAAATATACACCAGATTTTGAAGACTTAGTACAAAAATAATAAATGTTTTGTTAATACATTTTAATATTGATTACATGTTGAAATGTTAATATTTTTGATATACTGAATTAAATAAAATATATTATTTAAATTAATTGTACCTGTTTCTTGTTACATTTTTAGTTTCTATGGATGCCATTAGAATCAATTCAGTTCAGTTACCAACAAATTCTTTAAATTTTCAAATGAAAATATTTTGAATTCAAAAAGCTTTAACACTGTACATGAATTTATTGATGTGCATCAATCGTTTCAGGCATTATTGAAATACTTTCTTGGAGTGGGTGTGGGTGGCCAGCGTTGACAAGGACCCGGGTTCTGAGTCTTGTGTGTCATTTGGGCTTTGCAGACATTTGCCTTTGAGCCTTAACCTCGCGGTATCTCGTATTTCCTTCTGTATGTTGGGATTAACTTCTAAACTTAGAGGACCTTTATCTACTGAGGGCTTGTGTGATAATCACTGAAGCTGTATAAAAATACTTTGATACTTCTGAACAACAATAAAGCCTTCTATAAGGCATCCTTTTTTAGGTAGATAAAATCTTATAACCCAAGCTATTCAGTCTTATTACTAGTTTTAAAAATTGCAACTTAGAAGAAATCAAGATTGTTTCTGACCAATTCGAATTAAAAGTTGTATCCGGTAATTGTAATTTTGTGATAATTTTTTCCTCCTTGAGAAAAACTGGCTGAATTGGTGGCTGACTTATTTCAATTGATCTGTTTCTGTCTGTCATATACACAGCTGTCCTCTCCCCATGTGATCCATATCACCTCTCTCACCTACCTTTAATTTATTCAGATAAAATCATGTTAAAAAACATAGTAAAGATTGTTGAAAGAAAAAACTCCAGTCAACAAAGTCTAAAGTAAGATCAAGGGCCCTTTCCCTTCATCAGTGAGTGAATGACTGACTGTAAACACGGGAGTGACAGGTCCCTTTCCAGGGTCTCCCCAGGCTGTCACTGCAAGTCACTCTGAGCAGTCCACCCAGGACAGTCAGCCAGGTTTGCCAGTCGTTTGAGCCCTCACAGGTTTAAAATGAGAAGTCGTCCTTCAGGTAACCTCACATAGGAAGGTAGGAAGAAAGGGAGAGCTCACCAGTTAGTGGGCAGCAGCAGGGAAGGAGGGGGCAGCGGCTGCCCAACTGGAAGTCACCATAAGGCTTTACACAAAAGTGGCCGCAGAAGGCATGGCTTGTCCAGGGAGTAGCCAGGTAAGGATCTCCAGGAGTTGATGGTTTAACCTTTGAGAACACACAAGAGAAAGTTCAGGTAATCGTGGAGGAGCTGAATTTCTCATCAGCCTGTTTGTAAGGCTTCCCCCAGGGCCATGTCTCCCCAGCTCTGCCCACAACTCTGGTCTGCTTGCATCTGATAGGCCTGTGCTGTTCAGTCACTCAGTCATGTATGACTCTGGGCAGCCTCATGGACTGCAGCACACTAGGCTTCCCTGTCCTTCACTGTCTCTGGAGTTTGCTTGAACTCATGTCCACTGAGTCAGTGACACCAACCAACCATCTCATCCTCTGCCGTCCCCTTTTCCTCCTGCCCTCAATCTTTCCCAGCATTAGGGTCCTTTCCAGTGAGATGGCTTTCCCATCACGTGGCCAAAGTATTGGAGTTTCAGCTTCAGCTTCAGTCCTTCCGATGAATATTCAGGGTTGATTTCGTTTAGGATTGACTGGTTTGATCTTGCCGTCCAAGGAACTCTCAAGAGTCCTCTCCAGCACCACAGTTCAAAAGCATCAGTTCTTCAGTGCTCAGACTTCTTTATGGTCCAACTCACATCCATACCTGAAAAACCATAGATTTGACTATATAGACCTTTGTTGGCAAAGTAACATCTCTGCTTTTCAACACACTGTCTAGGTTTGTCATAGCTTTTCTTCCAAGGAGCAAGCGTCTTTTAATTTCATGGCTGCAGTCACCATCCCCAGTGATTTTGGAGCCCAAGAAAATAAAGTCTGTCACAAAGATCCTTTCTTGACCACTTGTTCTGAACTAGCATCACCTGCTCTCCAGCCCCTTTACCTACCATTCTTCTCACAGCACTGATCGCTTGACATATCTACTTATTTATGGTCTGTCTGCTCAGTAGAGTCCACTTTTTTTGTGTATTGGAACCATGCATGCTAGCATGCACTCAAAAAAAGTATGAATGAATGAATTCATGTGCATGATTGCTTTCCTGATCCCTGATTTGCAGTTGTTGAGAGGGCCAAGCATTTATTTGTAAGTCTGCAAACAAAAGCAGAACGGAAGCCCGAGCACTAGCCCAAGAACACAGAGGCTGGGCAACAGACCCAGACTGAACCCGAACATGAACGTCTTCTCTGGGACTGAGAAGGGATATCAGAGCCCCAGCAGCGGGGGCACACAGCAGTTTGGGCTGATCAACTGATGAAATACTTGTTTTTAATGAGTATTTAACAATTTAGAGAATGCACATTTATTTTTTTTCTTTACTAAAAAATTCAGTCCTTTAGGAAAATTCAGTTATTCAGGAAAATTGCATTACAATATTGGTTTGATTTTTGCCATACATCAACATGAATTAGCCATAGGTGTATATATGTCCCTTCTTTCTTGAACCTCCCTCCCACCTCCCACCTTTTCCCATCCCTGTAGATTGTTACAGAGCCCCAGTTTGAGTTCCTTGAGTAATACAACAAATTTCCACTGGCTATCTGTTTTATATATGGTAGTGTGTATGCGTCCAAGCTACTCTCTCCATTTATCTCACCCTCTCCTTCCTGCCTTATACCCTTGTCCATAAGTCTCCTCTATGTCTGTGTCTCCATTGCTGCCATGCAGATAGGTTCATCAGTACCATCTTTCTAGGCTCCATGTATATGTGTTAATATACGATATTTGTTTTTCTCTTTCTGATTTACTTCACTCTGTATAATAGGCTCTGGGTTCATCCACCTCATTGGAACTGACTCAAATGTGTTCCCTTTTTATGGCCAAGTAGTAGTCCCTCGTATATATGTACCACAATTTTTTTATCCATTCATCTGTTGATGGACATCTATGTTGCTTCCACGTCCTAGCTATTGTAAATAGTGTGCAAGGAACATTGGGGTACATGTGTCTTTTTCAGTTTTGGTTTCCTTGGGTATATGCCTAGAAGTGGTATTGCTAGGTTGTATGCTGGTTTTATTCCTAATTTTTAAAAAAGTCTCCATACTGTCTTTCATCATGGTTGTAACAATCTACATTCCCACCAACAGTGCAAGAGGGTTCCCTTTTCTCCTCACGCACTCCAGCATTTATTGTTTGTAGACTTTTTGATGATTGTCATTCTGACCAGCGTGAGGTGATATTTCATTGTAGTTTTGATTTGCATTTCTCTAATAATGAGCGATGTTGAGCATCTTTTCTTGTGTTTGTTAGCCATCTGTATGTCTTCTTCGGAGAAATGTTTGTTTAGGTCTTTTTCCCACTATTTGATTGGGTTGTGGTTTTTTTTTATGGTATTAAGTTGTATCATCTGCTTGTATATTTTGGAAATTAATCCTTTGTCCATTGTTTCATTTGCTATTATTTTCTCCCATTCTGAGGGTTGTCTTTTCACCTTGTTTATAATTTCCTTTTCTGTGCAAAATCTTTTAAGCTAGTTAGGTCCCACTTGTTTATTTTTGTTTTTATTTCCATTATTCTAAGAAGTGAGGCATATTTTTTAAAATTTTCTTGATGTGGAGTCCAACCTAATCAGCCAGAGTGCTGTGATCAGCTCAAAGTACAGAGGGAAGACAGGATAACTAAGAAAAACAAAACCACATTCAGTGACTGTTAGAATTTTCTAATTTTCCAAATTAGGATTCAGGGAAGAGTCCTCACTTAATTCAGGGCAAAAAGCATTCAGGGTTTATGATCCTGCCATAATATTTTTATTTCTTCAGGATACCCCTTTCTCATAATTTTGTGATTATCATGAAGAAAATCCATAAACATTCTAGTGTAAGAGTGTGGTTGCAATAAGTTTTGTGAAACAAGAGTTTCTCTTAAAAATTTATTTTTAATTGGAGGGTAATTCCTTTACAATGTTGTGTTGGTTTCTGCCATATGTGACTCAGCCTTAAGTATACATATATCCCCTCCTTCTTGACTCTCTCTCCTGCTCCATCCCCCGTCTCACCCCTGTAGGTCATCACAGAGCACCAGGTTGAGTTCCCTGTATCATACAGCAGTTTCCCAGTAGCTATCTATTCTTTTTTACTCTCATTATACACTTTATTCAAGGAATCTTTGTTGAAAATATAGTCCTACAATATAAGATTCTTATAGAAAGTAAGTTAAAGTAGATGTACAACAGTATATGTGTGAAATCTTGGATACTATAGAAACAGACCATTTATAGTGGTGAGGGATCTGTACATGAAACATGGACAAGGCTTTGCTTTATCCCAATGCAGCACAGTCCACATTTAAAGATACATATGATCCGAGAGAACAATTCTGCAAGTTAAAGACACTGATGATGTTCCAAAGATTCTGGTTGATAATGTGTGTGACTTGGAAGATGACAGAGTTGTAAGAAAGGAACAAGTCAAAATCCAGCAAGAAAATAGAACAACTGTGTATTCTTTGACTCCTCTGGGAGTGTTTGAGGGTCTCCTGCAGAGGCATGGGTCAGCATTGGCGTGCCGCTGGGACAGGGCACTGGCCAGCAGCCTCTACCACTAGCTATCTACTTAACATATGGGAATGTGTATGTTTCCATGCTACTCTCTCAATTCATCCCATCCTCCCTTCCCCCACTGTGTCCACAAATCTATTCTCTGTCTGTGTCTCTATTCTTGCCCTGCAAAGAGGTTCATCCATACCATTTTTCTAGATTTTGTATATATGTGTTAATAAATGATTACACTTCCCTGGTAGCTCAGATGGTAAAAAATCTGCCTGCAGTACAGGCTTTGCACTGGTTCGATCCCTGGGTCGGGAAGATCCCCTGGAGAAGGGAATGGCAGCCCACAGTGTTCTTGTCTAGAGAATTCCAAGGACAGAGGGATTCTCTCACTTAGAAAACTCTCCCTGAGTCCTGTATTCTCAAGGCTTGCTCCCTTCCTGTAAATGTAACATTTTAGGTGTTTTCTCTGTGATTACCCCATCCAAATGTCTCTGCCCTTCTAATATATACACAGATACACTCCTTATCGCTTCCTCTGGTTTGGCTTTCTCCTGAGAATGGCCAGCTTGTAACATACTATGTATCTTTCTTTTTTATTTGGCTTATTATCCCCCCACTTCCCATTAAGAAGTATGCTTTAGCAGAGAGGGGATTTGTGTATTTGCCTCAATGCTACACACTTAGTGTCTAGAACAATGCCCAGCCAGTGCATATTAGATCCTCACTAAATATTTGTTGAATGTGTCAACGGAATTCTTCCAGCTACTGGAGTGCACAGATCCCAGGAAGTTTGCTTTCCTCTCCATCAGGAGTGTGCAGCACTGACTCATGTTTACTCATTGGCCATGTGTGTGCTTAGTCACTCAGTCGTGTCTGACTCTCTGCAACTCCCTGGGCTGTAGAATGTCAGGCTCCTCTGTCCGTGAAATTCTCCTGGCAAGAATACTGGAGTGGGTTGCCATGCCCTTGTCCACTCACTGGCCATGCAGAAGCCTAAAAGACCTAAAGCCCTGTTTCTCAATTCTGGTTGAACATCAGAATCCCAGTTTAACAAAGACTCAAGTGCCCCAGCCCAACCCAAATCCAGTGCTGGTGATGGTGACTTCAGGAGTGACTTGAAGGGATTCTGAAGAAACGAGGGACACTTCCTGCAAATCCTGATCAGGTCTGTTTTAGAGTGTCTGGCTGAAACCCCAGAAAGAGACTGGCTAATGTGTGCTAAAGGAAATCTGCTAGGCGAGTATGGAAGCAGAAGACCAAGAAAGCCTGGAGGCTCTTGCCAGGAAAGGCCACAGGGAGGGAGAGCAACTGACCTGCAGAGCTGACCTCCCTGGGCCCCACGCTCCTCAGCTGCACCTCTGCCCCACCCCGCCACTCAGGTTCCGAGGAGCGCCTGGCTGGCCAAACTCACTGCAGAGATCACCGGGGCCTGTTCTGCAACAGAGAGAGAAGAAAGAAATAGCATCTGCCACATGTATGGTTTTAAATTGTCTAGTGCCACATTTCAGTTCAGTTCAGTTCAGTTGCTCAGTAGACCCCATAAACAGCAGCACGCCAGTCCTCCCTGTCCATCACCAACTCCCAGAGTTCACCCAAACTCATGTCCATTGAGTCGGTGATGCCATCCAATCATCTCATCCTCTGTCATCCCCTTCTCCTCCCACCCTCAATCTTTCCCAGCATCAGGGTCTTTTCAAATGAGTCAGCTCTCCGTATCAGGTGGCCAAAGTATTGGAGTTTCAGCTTCAACATCGGTCCTTCCAATGAACACGCAGGACTGATCTCCTTTAGGATGGACTGGTTGGATCTTCTTGCAGCACAAGGGACTCTCAAGAGTCTTCTCCAACACCACAGTTCAAAGCATCAATTCTTCTGTGCTTAGCTTTCTTTATAGTCCAACTCTCATATCCATACATGACTACATTTAAAGAAACATAAAAAATTAATTTTAACTATATATTTTATTAACCTAATATATCCAAATATTGGGGCTTCCCTGGTGGCTCAGCAGTAAAGAATCTGCCTGCAATGCAGGAGATGCCAGAGACACGGGTTCAGTCCCTGGGTCAGGAAGATCCCCTGGAGGAGGGCATGGCAACCCACTCCAGTATTCTTGCCTGGAGAATTCCATGTACAGAAGAGCCTAGTGGGCTCTAGTTCATGGGGTCTCAGAGTCAGACATGACTGAAGTGACTGAGCATACACACACACAGACACACACACACACATCCATATATTATCATCCCAACGTGTAATCAATAACAACAATTACCCTAAGATATTTTTCACTTTTTCCCCTAAAATCCAAAGTATATTTTACATTTACAATACATCTCAATTTGGAAGCTAATTTTTCAATGCAAATACTTGAACTGTAAAAAGTTAATTGTAATTTTCATAAAACTTACAGTTGAAAAAATAGATTCATATACTTGAATTGTTTCATGTGCATTAAAAGTTTTTAAAAGCATCAGTTTTTAAAATTAAAAAAATTAATTAAAATGAAATTAAAAAATTAGTTCATCAGATACATTTCAAGTACTCAGTAGCTACAAATGGCAAGTGGCTATTGTGCTAGCCAGTATGCCCATGAGACGCTGACCTGCCGCACTAAATGCAGGAAAGGCCTTGCGGCATTAAATATGGAGAACAGATGCTGAGCAGCCAAAAGCAACTGTTTGCCACTGTGACTAAGGGAAGGCGGTATTTTTATATCTTCTATGTTTTGGTCTGGTGAAGGAAGGTTAACTCCAGGGCATTTCCTTTATTTAGAAAAGAAAACAAAACAAACTCATAATGAAAAGGAACTGCTAAGTATTTCTAGTTATCAAGAGTCCTGTGGTAAGCCATTCCTAAAGATCATGCGAAGGGAAAATTGGTATCTGTTCAGGGCGGTTAAGGTTTCCAAGTAGGAAAAAAGCTTGGCTCTAATACATAGTAACAGAAGGGTGTAAACTCAGTCTCTTGAGATCACATGTTTGATTCATAAGCCAGAGTCCTCCCTGCTTCATGGGAATTAATAATAATCTTGTCACAGAAACGGAGGCAACACTTTTAATAAAATTCAAAACTGTTATCAGTTATTCTCTCCCAACCGATCCTCTACAGTTTATGATGAAGTTTTTGGCTTCAGGAGAGATGACTCCCAAATGGTCTACTTGCTGCATTTCATTCCATTTAGTCCATTATAACTCATATGTCTATCTCCAAGACACTGAAGGAACATTCTATTACTAAAGGACGAAGCCAAGAACGAGGCTGAAGGGATGACCCTCACATCTGGTGTAGATGTTCGGTGCTTCCTTCTCAAAGCACTGACTGCACATAAGTTAGGTTTAAATTCTAAATCCATTTGAAACCTTTCTGCAAGAAGTCTCCTGCCAACCCATCAAGACAGCTAGACTAAAGCCCAAAGGAGTAAATAATTTAACAGGCAAAACCACAACATGTTGCGATCCTCACACACTAAGTTAATGGGGATTTTTTGTTCTTTTTAACCTTTCTTTTAGGGTTAGAAATCTCTCAGCTGGAATTCCATCACCTCCACTAGGTTTGTTTGTGGTAATGCTTCCTCAGGTCCACTTGTCTTCACATTCCAGGATGTCTGGTTCTAGGTGAGTGACCCCACCACTGTGGTTATATGGGTCATTAAGAGGTTTTTTGCACAGTTCTTCTGTGTATTCTTGCCACCTCTTCTGGTAGGTCCTTGCCATTTCTGTCCTTTATTGTGCCCCTCTTTGCATGAACTGTTCCTTTGGTATCTCTAATTTTCTTGAAGAGATCTCTAGTCTTTCCCATTCTACTGTTTTCCTCTATTTCTTTGCATTGATCGCTAAGGAAGGCTTTCTTATCTCTCCTTGCTATTCTCTGGAACTCCGCATTCAGTTGGGTGTATCTTTCTCTTTCTCTTTGCCTTTTGTTTCTCTTCTTTTCTCAGCTATTTGTAAACCCTCCTCAGACAACCACTTTGCCTTCTTGCATTTCTTTTGTTGGGAATGGCTTTTGTCACCGCCTCCTTTAGTCACTGCTTCCTGTACAATGTTACGAACCTCCATCTATAGTTCTTCAGGCACTCTGTCTACCAGATCTAGCCCCTTGAATCTATTCATCATCTCTGTATAATCATATACATCACCTCACTGTATAATCATAAGGGATTTGATTTAGGTCATACCTGAGTGGCCTAGTGGTTTTCCCTACTTTCTTCAATTTGAGCTTGAATTTTGCAACAAGGAGCTGATGATCTGAGCCACAGTCAGCTCCTGGTCTTATTTTTGCTGACTGTATAGAGCTTCTCCATCTTCAGCTGCAAAGAATACAATCAATCTGATTTTGGAATTGACCATCTGGTGATGTCCATGTGTAGAGTCATCTCTTGTGTTGTTGGAAGAGGGTATTTGCTGTGAACAGTGTGTTCTCTTGGCAAAACTCAGTTAGTCTTTGCCCTGCTTCATTTTCTACTCCAAAGCCAAACTTGGCTGTTACTCCAGGTATCTCTTGACTTCCTACTTTTGCATTCCAGTCCCCTATGATGAAAAGGACATCTTTTTCTGGTCTTAGTTCTAGGAGGTCTTGTAGGTCTTCATAGCATCGTTCAACTTCAGCTTCTTCAGCATTATGGTTGGGCCATAGACTCAGATTACTGATATGATATTGAAAGGTTTGCTTTGGAAATGAATGGACATCATTCTGTCATTTTTGATACTGCACCCAAGTGCTGCATATCAGACTCTTCTATTGACTATGAGGGCTACTCCTTTCCTTCTAAGGGATTCTTGCCCACAGTATAATGGCCATCTGAATTAAACTCACCCATTGCCATCCATTTTAGCTCACTGATTCCCAAAATGTCGATCGATGTTCACTCTTGTCATCTCCTGTTTGACTACATCCAATTCACCTTGACTCATGGACCTAACATTCCTGATTCCTATGTAGTATTGTTCTTTACAGCATGGTACTTCATTTTCACCACCAGACACATCCACAACTGGGCATAATTTCCACTTTGGTTCTGCCTCTTCATTCTTTCTGGAGCTATTTCTCTGCTCTTCCCCAGTAGCATATTGGACACCTACCAATCTGGGGGCTCATCTTTCATTGTCATATCTTTTTGCCTTTTCATATTGTCCATGGGGTCCTCAAGGCAAGAATACTAAAGTAGTTTTCCATTCCCTTCTCCAGTGGACCACATTTGTCAGGCCCTGACTAGCAGGGACCTGCCCTTAAGTAGCTCCACATAGCTGGAAGACATGCTCGGCGCCCTGGTTATCCCACTGCTGATCCTTGTTGAGTGTGTAAACCTTCACTGGCCAATGGATATTGGCTGTTGGACGCAATGCTGGAGAAGACTCCTGACAGTCCCTTGGACAGCAAGGAAATCAAACCAATCAATCGTAAAGGAAATCAACCCTGAATATACTTTGGAAGGACTGATGCTGAAGCTCCAATACTTTGGCAACCTGATGGGAAGAGCCAACTCATTGGAAAAGACCCTGATGCTGGGAAAGATTGAGGGCAAGAGGAGAAGGGGGTGACAGAGGATGAGAAGGTTGGATGGTATCACTGACTCAATGCACTCATGTGCATTAGAGCAAACTCCAGGAGACTGTGAAGGACAAGGTAGCCTGACGTGCTGCAGTTCACGGGGTCATAAAGAGTCAAGAGTCAGACATGACTGAGTGACTGAACAGCAGCCACACACTTTCTTTTGCAGACAAAGTTTGGAAAAGCCATCCAGAAGACAGGCAGAAGCCACTGGTTACATTTACCATTTTTCTCCAATAGCTTCTTCCTATTCAGTGTTGCCGCCTCATGATTCTTTGAAGTATTAAATCATAAAGACTTTGTATTTATATAGAGATGAAGCAACATGACCCTAGACCAGCTGGAATTGACAGAACACCAGATTAACTTTAGAGCTGAGGAGGAAAAGACCTCAGTCCCAAGCAATTCACCCAGTCCATCTGAGTGCCCACAGGGGACACACTTGCCCACAGACCTGGGTTGTCCTGGCCCTCAGGATGTCTTCCAGCCAATTGACAACTCCCTTAACCTGAAACCCCCACCCATTTTTACTAGAAAGTGCCACGTTTTCATCAATCACATGCCCTTGAGAAAATAAACTGGTACTTACATGGAAAATATTTTTCAAATTTCTAAGATCCCATTTCCACTGCAGAAAGTTGAGCATGGTGAGCAAGATGAGTCTGAAGCAACTTCAGCTGAAGGATCTAGAAGCAGGAAGCAAAAGAGGATCAGAGATGGGATTTCTCCTCACTTTGGACCTCCAGCCCCAACTCCAAACCTCAGGGGGCCAAATTCTGAGCAGCTGGCATTGTTGAAAATACCTAGAAGTCAGAGGAGACTGTCCTTGAACAGCAATCTGTAATTCTGTGAATAGTCCATGCTGTTTATAGCACTGAGCCGCACTGGCTCAGGCACAGCCCAGGGTTCCATTAATGCCAGTTGGTAAAACGTTGCCATTAACTATCAATTGTATAATGTTAATTTTTTTTTTTTTTTGCTTTTTATTGAGAAAAACTGATTTACACAAGCACAGTTCAATTCATTCACCAAATAGTGAATTCCTACTATGTTCTAAGTATAATACTAAATTCTGGGGGATCTAAGATGAATAAGACAGACATGATCCCTGAACCCACAAAACTTACTTCCTGTGGGGAGATGGTCAGGTAAATACAAGGCTTTCATTAACAAAGTCCAAGATATCAAGGGGGTCATGGGAGGCTCCCAGATCTGAAGAACAGTGCTATGAGGAGAACAGTGCTATAAGAAGGTTTGGAGGAAAAGGTTGGCAAATTCTAGAAACTGAGCAGTTCACTATTTGGGGGATGATACAGAGATAGCAGGAGAGATGATGCCAGAGAAAGGGGCTGAAACATGAAGGGCCCTGGGGCCAAAGACAAGCTGCTGAACTTGGTCCTGAGAGCAGTGAGGAGTCAAGGAAGTGAATGTAGGGTTAAAAAGGTCGCACCTGGTTTTAGAACTATTGCTCCATGAAATATGGATTAGACTCAGACCATGTTAGAAGTCAGACACCAAACAGGATCCTACTGCACTGAACTAAGGCAACATGTTGGAAGGTTTTGCAGTGGGGAGACAGACTGGAGATGGATGCTGGAGATATTTAAGGTGTAGAAGAAATAAAATGTAGTTAATTAAAAGTGATGTTGTAAGAGAGGCTGAAATCAAGGATGATGCTCATGGCATGGCATGGCAATTGGCCAGGAATAGAAGGTTAACTCTTTTATTTAATGGATTTTATTTGTTTTAGTTTTCACTTTAAACCTTTGATGTGACTGAGATATACATGCATGTAAGTAAATAAGGTGGGGCCACTCTGTGGATCTTTTCTTATACAGGGTGGGATCTATATGAAGGTAGCCAGTTGCCTCATTAATCCATTTCTCCTCTCTCACCCACACACACACATGCCTAGGGGAAAGGGCATCTTTATCACATGCTGTTTATCATGTACTTGGACTGAGAGTTTAACTGTTTGCTTCTGTTGACCTTTATGTTTACAGTGCCTATGCCAAGTTTCAATTTTCTGTACCCTTTCAATATACTTTAAAAACTGGTTGAACACAAAGATAAACTCAAAATAGATTAAAGACGTAAATGCAAGACCAGGAACTATAAAACTCTTAGAGGAAAACATAGGCAGAACATGTGTTGACATAAATCAAAGCAAGATCCTCTATACCCACCTCCTAGAGTAATGGAAATAAAAACAAAAGTAAACAAGTGGGACCTGATTAAACTTAAAGGCTTTTGCACAGCAAAGGAAACTATAAGCAAGGTGAAAAGGCAACCCTCAGAATGGGAGAAAATAATAGCAAATGAAACAACAGACAAAGGATTAATTTCTAAAATATACAAGCAGATCATACAATTCAATACCAGAAAAACAAACAACCCAATCAAAAAGTGGGAAAAAGACCTAAACAGACATTTCTCCAAAGAAGACATACAGATGGATAACAAACACATGAAAAGATGCTCAACAGCGCTCATTATTAGAGAAATGCAAATCAAAACTACAATGAGATATTACTGCACACCAGTTAGAATGACCATCATCAAAAAGTCCACAAACAGTAAATGCTGGAGTGGGTGTGGAGAAAACGGAACAACACTCTTGCACTGTTGGTGGGAATGTAAATTGATACAGCCACGATGGAAGATGGTATGGAGATGCCTTAAAAATATAGGAATAAAACCAGCATATGACCCAGCAATCCCACTCTTAGGCATATACCCTGAAGAAACGAAAATTGAAAGAGACACCTACCTCCCATTGTTCATTGCAGCACTACTTACAATAGCTGGGATTCCCTGGTGGCTCAGAGGTTAAAGCATCTGCCTGCAATGCAGGAGACCTGGGTTCAATCCCTGGGTTGGGAAGATCCCCTGGAGAAGGAAATGGCAACCCACTCCAGTATTCTTGCCTGGAGAATCCCATGGACACAGGAGCCTGGTGAGCTACAGTCCACGGGACTGCAAAGAGTCGGACATGACTGAATGACTTCACTTTACAATAGCTAGAACATGGAAGCAACCTAGATGTCCACTGACAGATGAATGAATAAAGAAGTTGTGGTACATATACACAGTGAATTATTACTTGGCCATAAAAGGGAACACATTTGAGGCAGTTGTAATGACATGGATGAACCTAGAACCTATTATATAAAGTGAAGTGAATCAGAAAGAGAAAAATAAATATCATATTCTAATGCATATATACGGAATCTAGAAAAATGGTACTGAAGAATTTATTTACAGGGCAGCAATGGAGAAACAGACATAGAGAATAGACTTATGGACATGGGGAGAGGGGAGGACAGGGTGAAATGAATGGAAAGAGTAACATGGAAACTTATATTACCATATGTAAAATAGATAGCCAATGGGAATTTACTGTATGTTTCAGGAAACTCACACAGGGGCTCTGTATCAACCTGGAAGGGTGGGATGGGGAGGGAGATGGGAGGGAGGTTCAAAAGGGAGGGGATGTATGTATACCTATGGCTGATTCATGGTGAGGTTTGACAGAAAACAGTAAAATTCTGTAAAGCAGTTTTCTTTCAATAAAAATAAATAAATAAATAAATTGGTTGAGTAATTCATTATCCAGTTTCTTTCTAATATTTCTGCTATATTCTTACAAATGAGCCATTAATCATTTTGTTGGGGTTTTGATTGAGATTGTGTTAAGTTTACTTTAGGGACAACTTATATCTCTACAATATTTAATCATCCTACCCAGGAATAAGACACGGCAGTCCATTCAAGAATTCATGTATGTTGCTCAGTAGAGGGCTAGTCATCATAGAAAATTGCACATTCCATATTAAAGTTACTCCTAAATGTTTTCTTCCTTTTGTTGTGGATAATATTTTGTCTATTGTATTTCCCATTAGTTTGTATGCACAAAAGCTGTTTTACCTTTTAAAAAAACAAATTGAAGTATAGTTGATTTACAATGTTGCATTAGTTTCTGCTGCACAGCAAATTTATTCAGTTATACATATATATGTTCTTTTTCATATTCTTTTCCAATATAGTTCATTATGAGACATTGAATATAGTTCCCTGTGTTATACAGTAGGTCCTTGTGGATTATCTATTTTACAAATATCAGTGAAAGTGAAGTCGCTCAGTCGTGTCTGACTCTTTGCAACCCCATGGACGGTAACCTACCAGGCTCCTCAGTCCATGGGATTTTCCAGGCAAAAATACTGGAGTGGGCTGCTATTTTCTTCTCCAGGGGATCTTCCCAAACCAGGGATCGAACCTGGCTCTTCTTCATTGCAGACAGATGCTTTACCATCTGAGCCACTAGGGAAGCCCCCAGATAGCAGTATTTATATATGTTAATCCAAAATTCCTAATATTTTCTCCCAGGCCCTTTCCCCTTCAGTAACCATATGTTTGTTTCTTGTATCTGTGAGTCTGTTGCTGTTTTGTAAATAAGTTTATTTATATCATATTCTAGATTCCATGTATTCAGTTCAGTTCAGTCGCTCAGTCGTGTCTGACTCTTTGCGACTCCATGAATTACAGCACACCAGGCCTCCCTGTCCATCACCAACTCCCGGAGTTCACTCAAACTCACGTCCATCAAGTCGGTGATGCCATCCAGCCATCTCATCCTCTGTCGTCCCCTTCTCCTGCCCCCAATCCCTCCCAGCATCAGAGTCTTTTCCAATGAGTCAACTCTTCGCATGAGGTGGCCAAAGTACTGGAGTTTCAGCTTTAGCATCACTCCTTCCAAAGAAATCCCAGGGCTGATCTCCTTCAGAATGGATTGTTTGGATCTCCTTGAAGCCCAAGGGACTCTCAAGAGTCTTCTCCAACACCACACTTCAAAAGCATCAATTCTTCGGCGCTCAGCCTTCTTCACAGTCCAACTCTCACATCCATACATGACCACAGGAAAAACCATAGCCTTGACTAGACGGACCTTAGTCGGCAAAGTAATGTCTCTGCTTTTGAATATGCTATCTAGGTTGGTCATAACTTTTCTTCCAAGGAGTAAGCGTAGTTATAAAAAACATCAGTGGTTCATCCTCCCACCCTTTCAACATGCTAACTTCCCATTCCCACAGGCAAACATGTAAAACTTATAAGCTAATTGTTAAGTGTGACTACCTACTTCTAAATATCCAAGTATGCTGCTACTCATCTCCCAGTTTTTACTTTGAAAAAATTTCAAACCTTCAGAAAATTTTCAGGGAGAGTTAAATGAACACCCGAATATTCTCATCTAGATTCACGTTTCTTTCTCTCTCTGTCCTCTTCTCTCTTTCTCTATGTGGTATTTGACAATTAGTTGCAGACATCATGTCATCCCTAATACAATGACCACACTTGGGGAATTTGACTTGGAAAATATTACTATTCAAATGCATGCTCACTTGCTCAGTTGTGTCCAACTCTTTGCAAGCCTATGGACTATAGCCCACCAAGCTCTTGTCCATGGGATTTTCCATGTAAGAATACCTGAGTAGGTCATTTCCTCCTCCAGGGCATCTTCCCAACCCAAGGATCAAACCTATGTCTCCTGCATTGGCAAGTGGATTCTTCACCACTGAGCCACCTGAGAATCCACTTATATTGCTACTCCTTAGTTTGTTTTTCGTTTTAGCTACTACTGGGTGGTCATTCATCTTCTCTCCCCACCAAACTTACATTCCCTCACATATATCCTTCATGTTTTTCCATTCTCCCAATATAATCATATTGGCATTATAATTAAGTACCATTCAGAATCTTATGGGTCATATGTACAATGGTTATTTTTCTGACTCTCCTAAATTCCTCAGATACATCAGCCTCCTTCATGTTCAAACACACAGATTGTCTATCAGTTTCCTCTTCCTGAAGAATTTGTTCCCCAAGCCTCTGACCTGCTTTGGCCTGGTCCAGTCTGGTCATGCTCTAAGTCAGCTACAAACTTTTACCTTACTTTGGGATCTCTTTTCACCACCATTTGGAGAATTCCTGCTTCTTTTCTTGGTTACCCTACTTTGGTGGAAAACATCCTTCAGGAACTTCTTACAAAACATTCATGGGAGGTATTTCTGAGACCTTGTTTACTTGGAAATGTCTTAATTTACACCCCACCCCCCCAACCCCGCCACACACACACACACACACACACACACACACACTTAACTGGTAGTGTGGCTGGATCTAGATTCCTCAGCTGGGACATTATTTTCTCCTAGCTTTTGAAGGCATCAGCTCCTTGTCTTGTAACATTCAGTGTTATTGAGAAATCCAGTGTTATCCTGATTCTTGTTCCTTTCTGAGACATGTTCTCCCCTTCTCCTGCCACACCCTGAAAGCTTATAGAAACTTCCTGTTTCCATGTTGTAAGATTTCACAATGACATGGACGTGTCAGGGTTTATTTTCATCCACTGGGCTGGGCACTGGGAAATTTGACTTTCTGATTATGTTTTCTGCTCATCTTAGCTCACGCTGCTATAACAAAACAACATATACTGGGTGACTTAAACATACTTTATTTCTCACAGTTATGGAAGGCGGAAGTCCAACATCAAGGCACAAGCAGATTGAGCATCAGCTGAGGGCTGTTTCTGGTTTACAAATGCTGCTTTCTCGTATGTTCTCATATGGCAGAAAAATCTCAAAAGAGGTCTCTAGGGTCCCTTTAATAGGGTGCTAATCCCATTCATAACTCCACTCTAATTCCATCATCTTGAAGCTTAGAATGTCAACATATGAATCAGGTTGGGGTGCACAAATTCAGTCCATAATCAGTTCAGTCGCTCGGTCATGTCCGACTCTTTGCGACCCCATGAATTGCAGCACGCCAGGCCTCCCTGTCCATCACCAACTCCCGGAGTTCACTCAGATTCATGTCCATCGAGTCAGTGATGCCATCCAGCCATCTCATCCTCTGTCGTCCCCTTCTCCTCCTGCCCCCAATCCCTCCCAACATCAAAGTCTTTTCCAATGAGTCAACTCTTCTCATGAGGTGGCCAAAGTACTGGAGTTTCAGCTTTAGCATCATTCCTTCCAAAGGAATCCCAGGGTTGATCTCCTTCAGAATGGACTAGTTGGATCTCCTTGCAGTCCAAGGGACTCTCAAGAGTCTTCTCCAACACCACAGTTCAAACGCATCAATTCTTCAGCGCTCAGCCTTCTTCACAGTCCAACTCTCACATCCATACATGACCACAGGAGAAACCATAGCCTTGACTAGACAGACCTTAGTCGGCAAAGTAATGTCTCTACTTTTGAATATGCTATCTAGGTTGGTCATAACTTTTCTTCCAAGGAGTAAGCGTCTTTTAATTTCATGGCTGCAGTCACCATCTGCAGTGATTTTGGAGCCCCCCAAAATAAAGTCTGACACTGTTTGCACTGTTTCCCCATCTATTTCCCATGAACTGATGGGACCAGATGCCATGATCTTCATTTTCTGAATGTTGATCTTTAAGGCAACTTTTTCACTCCCCTCTTTCACTTTCATCAAGAGGCTTTTTAGTTCCTCTTCACTTTCTACCATAAGGGTGGTGTCATCTGCATATCTGAGGTTATTGATATTTCTCTTGGTAATATCTCCCTTAAAAAAGTAGTATCTCTTTCAGGATCTAGAATTGTTGGATAATGAGCCTCCTAGACTGGGCCTCTTGTTTAACTTTCATCTCCTGTTTTTCCATCTTCATTTTTTTACTCTGCTTCTTAAGGAAATTTCCTCAACTTTACCTTTCAATGTCTTCCATTGTTTTTCATTTTTGCTATTTTAATTTTTTTTTAAATTTGTAACACCTGGTTTTAATTCTCTGAAAAAGTATTTTTTTGAAGTGGCATCCTGTTTTTCTATGGATGCAATGTTTATCTCTGTGGTTATTAACCAACAATAGCTTTCTTCTCCGATGTTTTCTTCTTCCTTCTTTGTCCATTTTCTCCAAACTGCCTTTTTTTCTTTCCAGTTTTGACCTCTTCCATGCTTCTACTCTCCTGCCTGAAGGTGTACATGTGTCAGTATTCAATGTAATGAGGTCTGACCTCAGAGGTTTTCCACTACACTGAGCTACTCTAGGACACTCTGTCACATGAAGAGTGTGGTATCATCCAGCTCTGTAGCAAATGATGGTTTTCTGCTTTAAACTCAAAAGGTCCATAAATACTCTGAACTCATCTTGCTTATTTTAGGGCTAATGAGATAGTCTGCCCATCTCTTGCATTTAAAGTCAGAGATTATCTATTTCCTGTCTTGGAATGCTGGGACACTAGGTAAGTGTATACTAGGGGCTGTTTGGAGTCCTGTAAAATATTAGTGTGAGGGTAGGGCCTGAGTTTAAATTTCTAAATTTATGCACAACCAAATATTTGTAGAATTACTTCCATATGACCTTTATTTGAAGATAAATGACTCATTTCTTCACTGACTCAAGCTTCATAAACTTTTCCCTGAAACAGAGGTTGAGAACATGGAGTTCCTCTTCTGCTCACAGATATTGCCACATTTGATGGTGCCAGGGAATGAGGCGAATATTCCTCACAGACATAGGATTCATGTATATAATCACTGAAAAGTAACTGAAAAGTGTCAAAAATTTACACAGAGTAACCAGATAATCATGTTATAGAAGCCATACACTTTTTCAATGTTAAAAAATAGAGGCATAAACATGAATTCTTCTTTGTATATATAACTGAAACTTTCCATTAACAGTTTTAGGCCTCTATCTGCTCTTATGTCATTTCCCTAAGTTGGGGCTTTGTACAAATGGTGGAAATGTAGACATCTTTTGTAAGCCAGATGGAAAAACAAACTTTTTAAAATTGTCATCCTACTTCCTGAATGTGTGGAGCCCTGGATCCCACAATAACCTGGTCCCACTGTTTACTCCCTAAATTTGAAAATTATGCAGAGTCTAGACATGAAGTTCTTTCCTCTAAATGCTAGATGACATATTAGACAACATATGCAGTAAACATTAGCAAGACGAAACTGCTGGTGAGGAGGAGAGTCCTGGATGTTCCCAGTGGAGGAGAGAGTCTGATTCATGAAATAAAGCCCAGTTATTTGTTAGAAACAGGATCAGAATTCTTAGAAGTGATTTAGCACTGGGGTTAGAGAGGGACTGACTTTTCTGGTATATTTAAAAATATGTACCTTCATACATCTTTGCATAGATGGCTTATATTATCTTTTGGGTGGTCAGTTGCATCTGACTCTTGGCAACTCCATGGACTGTAGCACACCAAGCTCTTCTATCCATGGGATTTTACAGTCGAGAATACTGGAGTGGGTTGCCATTTTTTTCACCCAGGAGATCTTCCCAAGTCAAGGATTAAACCCATGTCTCTGTGTCTCCTAAACTGGCAGGTGGATTCTTTACCACTAGCACCATCTGGGAAGCTTTATATTATCTTTTATGAGATACTTATTAACTGAAAGTATTAAATATTAAATGAAATATTAATTGATCAGACCAACCTAGGCATTTTAGAGAAGAAATTGATGACAAACATCAGATTGGTAAGCCAGTGTTTTCTTTTCTCACACCATCTCACTGTCTAGGAGGCTAGCACCATCAAGGAGGTGTTAGGTGTTTACATCTATTATCTCTAATCTACAGAACAGAGAGAGGTGTTACTGATCTCCATTTAAAGATGAGCAGTCACTAGGTGAGGGCTAGAATCACAGCCTGGATGGCCCCAACTTCAGGACCTATGCTGATTCCAAGATAACTTGTTGCCTCTCTCTTGCTCTCAATTAAAGACTGGGTGACACAAAACCACAGTGAGACACAGAATTCAACACTCAGGTCCGAGGGCCTCCAGCAGTGATTCTGCTATAAACTGGATACTCAAATTTTAACACCTACTTGAGAAAACCAACAAAACAGGAAACACACACTTGGCCCCAGGGGCCACCAGTTACCTCCTTATAACCCAATGTCCATTCCAAATTCCAGTGTGTGCTGCAGACCAGCCTTGGCAGTTTGCCTTCCCAACTTCATGACAGGCTGTCCGTTCTTTACAAAGGTACTTAAGCTGCATCTATACCAAGTGCAGTCAATGCTCAGGTGGCTCTTATTCTGATAAGCTCTTGTCCTGCTAATCTATGAGCAAACTTTCCTTTCTGCTACTGCTCCTCCAGTCAGCACCAGTGCATCAGTCAGCTCAGATTGCCGTAACAAAACACCACGCTGGGTGGCTTAAACAACAGACATTTATTTCTCACAGTTCTAGAGGCTGGGAAGTCTGAGATCAAGGTTCTGGCAAGGTAGGTTTCATCTGAGGCCTCTTCTTGGCTTATAAGCAGCTACCATCTCACTGTATGAGCACATGACTATTTTGTTTGCACACAGGGAGAGAGCGAGCAAGCTCTCTGGTGTCTCTTCTTATTAATCCCATCATTCAGAAAACGAAGATCATAGCATCCGGTCCCATCACTTCATGGGAAATGGACGGGGAAACAGTGGAAACAGTGTCAGACTTTCTTTTTTTGGGCTCCAAAATCACTGCAGATGGTGACTGCAGCCATGAAATTAAAAGACGCTTACTCCTTGGAAGAAAAGTTATGACCAACCTAGATAGCATATTCAAAAGTAGAGACATTACTTTGCTGACTAAGGTCCGTCTAGTCAAGGCTATGGTTTTTCCTGTGGTCATGTATGGATGTGAGAGTTGGACTGTGAAGAAGGATGAGCACCGAAGAATTGATGCTTTTGAACTGTGGTGTTGGAGAAGACTCTTGAGAGTCCCTTGGACTGCAAGGAGATCCAACCAGTCCATTCTGAAGGAGATCAGCCCTGGGATTTCTTTGGAAGGAATGATGATGAAGCTGAAACTCCAGTACTTTGGCCACCTCATGAGAAGAGTTGATTCATTGGAAAAGACTGTGATGCTGGGAGGGATTGGGGGCAGGAGGAGAAGGGGACGACCGAGGATGAGATGGCTGGATGGCATCACGGACTCGATGGACGTGAGTCTGAGTGAACTCCGGGAGATGGTGATGGACAGGGAGGCCTGGCGTGCTGAGATTCATGGGGTCACAAAGAGTCAGACACGACTGAGTGACTGAACTGAACTGAACTGAGGGCTACACCCTCATGACCGAATCTAACCCTAATCACTTGCTAAAGACTATTTCCAAATACACTGGGGCTTTGGGATTCAACATGAGTTTGTAGGGGTGAGGAACAAACATTCAGTTCATAACAATGGCTTCTCAGAAGTCTTCTTCCCTCTCTTCATAAAAACAGCCTGAGTACACCTGATGGTAAAACTACCCCATACTGTAACAGGAGTTCAGTCACTTAAAAATACAAACGATTTAATAATTAAGTCATTAGACAGAAAGCTAACTCATTCAACTCCTTGTAACCACTATTTTTTAATCTCATGTTAAGGGAACTGAAACTTTGTGTCAAATCTATTTTGCAGGTACTCTTTGTATGTCCCATTTGGTTTTAAAAACTTTGAATGGGTTGCCCAGATTTTAAAGTCCAACTTCACACTGAAATCGGGATTTGATTCAGCACCTTGTGACTGCTCTGCCCTCAGGTGGGCTCAGTGGAGCCGAGCAGAGGCTGCTCTCTGATCAGCACGACTGCCATCCCTCCGTACCCACCCACTGGACCTTTGCAGGCCAAGGTTTTTCTGGTCTTTTCATATAGGAATGCAAATAAGAGGCTGGTTGCTGTTGTCCAGGCAGCCCTGCCTGCTAGATGTCAGTTTCCCAAGAAATTCAGGATTCTCTAGCTTTTTCTAATCCACGGACTACAAACTGAATTCTACATTTACAATGAGACTTGTTTGACTGTATAAACAGTCTATGTTTTAGTTTTAGGACAGAATTCTTCGTTCAACTTGGTTGTCAGGCATGCTTCTCAATTTGGAAGTGAATTTTAAGTCATTCTTGCTTCTTGGACCTTATCTATTGGTAAACAGGCAGCAGATCAAGAGAAAAGATGTTTCAGTTTGTAGGAAACAGATGGTCTTGCTGACCAAAGATTATGGGATCTCTGATTCTTCAGCCAAGATAATGACTTTTTAGTTGGCAATTATATAGCAACATAACTACTTAAAAAAAAAAAATACAAATCCCTTTAGGTTGATCTAAAGGTCCTTGAGATTTGTTTTACCCTCTTCCTGATCCCAAGAATGAAAACAATGAGAAGAACTGCTACTGAAACAGCAGCTCAACAATATCACTTGGGTCAGGCCTCACATTTACCAACCTTTTCTCACAGCAGTATTTAATTCTCACAGCAGTATTTAATCCTCACAACAGCCCTGGGAAGGATGGGTTAAGTTTTCAGTTCAGTTCAGTTCAGTCGCTCAGTCGTGTCCGACTCTTTGCGACCCCATGAATTGCAGCACGCCAGGCCTCCCTGTCCATCACCATCTCCCAGAGTTCATTCAGACTCACGTCCATCGAGTCCGTGATGCCATCCAGCCATCTCATCCTCGGTCGTCCCTTTCTCTTCCTGCCCCCAATCCCTCCCAGCATCACAGTCTTTTCCAATGAATCAACTCTTCTCATGAGGTGGCCAAAGTACTGGAGTTTCAGCTTCATCATCATTCCTTCCAAAGAAATCTCAGGTTTGATCTCCTTCAGAATGGACTGGTTGGATCTCCTTGCAGTCCAAGGACTCTCAAGAATCTTCTCCAACACCACACTTCAAAAGCATCAATTCTTCGGCGCTCAGCCTTCTTCACAGTCCAACTCTCACATCCATACATGACCACAGGAAAAACCATAGCCTTGACTAGACAGACCTTAGTCGGCAAAGTAATATCTCTGCTTTTGAATATGCTATCTAGGTTGGTCATAACTTTTCTTCCAAGGAGTAAGCGTCTTTTAATTTCATGGCTGCAGAGATTTCATCTGCAGTGATTTTGGAGCCCAAAAAAAGAAAGTCTGACACTGTTTCCACTGTTTCCCCGTCTATTTTCCGTGAAGTGATGGGACCGGATGCCATGATCTTCGTTTTCTGAATGTTGAGCTTTTTCGCTCTTTCACTTTCATCAAGAGGGTTTTTAGCTCCTCTTCACTTTCTGCCATAAGGGTGGTGTCATCTGCATATCTGGGTTAAGGATGATCAGCGTTATTTTATAGATAAGGGAATTAAGCCCAAGGAAGTCTTTGCATTCATTGCTTACAGCCCCCGGCCACTAAATGGGAAGTTTATGCCATTATAGGAGGGGGCTTCCAAGGTGGCGCTCACTAGTGGTAAAGAATCCGCCTGCCAGTGCAGCAGATGTAACAGACACGGGTTCAATCCCTGGGTCGGGAAGATGACCTCGAGGAGGGCATGGCTACCGACTTTCTTGCCTGGGAAATCCAACGGACAGGGGAGCCTGGTGGGCTACAGTCCACGGGGTCACAAAAGTCAGACATGACTGAAGCACCTTAACACACATGCATTCCTAAAAACGTAAGCACGAAGTTAAATTCCTTGTCAATGGGATGCCAGAAACAGACTCAGGTTATCTGTAATATTTTCTGCAAATTGCTCTTCCCCAAATCCAGATAAAGTTTAGGCATTTAGATACATTTCATCACATAATGGACAACTTATGCATCAGGAAAAGGACTGTAGAATTTCCCAGCTGAAAAGGATTCTTGAGCTGACTATCTAGTGACAATCCTCACTCGGGCTTACAGGTGACATCCAAGAGTGGTCTTCTGCCCATTTCAGGGTTCGTCCCCTGCATTGCTCCTGAGATGGGCTGTGTGTTATTAGTGTCCTTCAGCTTTGCCACTTCTCACCACCCTCCCCCTCAACAAACACACCAAACTGATCACAGCCCATTTTATTTAAAAGCACAGCTCTCATTTGTGAATCACATTGAGGCCTGCTGTGACGCTATTGCCTCAGCTTGGCACTCAGGACCCGGCCGAAGCGGCTCCTCCCTGGATCTCAGGATAGGTTCTCTCTTTGGATCCCTATATGCTACCCACACCATAATATCCTACCCCTCCAGATGTTCTATACTTACTTTCCTGTTACCTGGCTCATGCTGTCTTACTTTTTCCTCTCAGGGCAAATCTCCCCATGCATAAACCTCAGATAAAACCTCTACCCCCAAAGAGAATAGAGGACAAGGCTGAACTGCATCAGAAGTGTCTGATCAGCAATTTCCAACTGTGGGAAAATGAACAAGCTAGATGTTCCTGGGGACTTCAACAGACAAGTGATGGGGAAAAGGGATGGAAGGGTAGCCAGATTAACAGACTCGAAGAAATTTTAAAAAGAAAAATAGCAAGACCACTCTGGTGTCCAGGGATGTACACACCGGGTGATGAACTAATGAACACAAGGAAGTGTCAGACAAGTGGTCACTTTTGGAGGGAGGGGAGATGATTCTGATTGGGGAACACGATGGGGCTACTGGAAAGGCTGGCAAAGTTCTTCACCTGGCTGGGAGGTCAAAGGTGATTTGCCTTATAATAATAATTGATTAAACTAATTTTTTCAGTAAGACTTTCTGTATCTGTTTAAGTTTACAATAAAAATGTTTAAAAATGGGGACTTCCCTGGTGGTTTTCACACTCCCAATACAAGGGGCCCAGGTTTGATCCCTGGTTGGGGAACTAAGATCCTACATACCTCACAGTATGGCCAAAAAAAACATAACAAAACAGTTTAAAAATGAAAAACAAGCAACTTACTCTTCCTAGTCACATATACCTATTTGATATTATATGGTTACCTCCAGATAGTGGCTCAGAATAGTGTCAAGTAAAAGTAAGTTTTGATTTCCTACTCTGTTACTTACTAATAATGTGACTTTCAGTAAGTTTGCCTCTGAGCAGTGTTGCCTCTCTGAGCTTCTATTCTTCACCTGGAAAATGGGAATTATATCAGCAATATAGCTAATGTCAAATGAGATTTGCTCTGAGGATTAAATGAAGTTATGCATGTACAACACTTTATAAAATGTTTGGCATAATGTTTAATAAAGATGAGCTGTTATTGATATTCAAACATCAACCACATATTTATTTAAATTGATCTTTAAATATTATAATTATCCACAATATCCATGTTCCTTTAGTATTTAAAGGAAATATATTGTGCTGAGTTATGCTCTCCTAAAACACCTACTCAAAACCAGTTGTTCGAATCTCTCAATGAACATATTTTTATGACAAACTACTGCCTTTTAGAAACAAATCCTAGTTATATGTTAAAATATTTACATGGGTTTATTACTCCATAATCTTTAAATTAAGAAATAATAAATCTGATGTAAAATTTTCAATCAGCAAGTTATGATAGGAATTAAGTGTCTACTCCTGCTCTTCTTGCACACCAACCCTGTAATAAACTTGGTTCTTATATGTATTTTACATGTTTATATTTTTCTTTGTAGTTTGTGATCACATAAGATGACCTGAATGCTGAAATCTTTATTTGAAACCTCCTCTCCCTCTTTAATCTCTTAAAAATATTGTAATTAATGTGTCACACATATTAAACTATATTTATTAACAGTTTGACCCCTCCTTGAATACTGTGTGAAAAATAAATGATATGCTGTGCCTGGAAATATAGATGTGCTGAAATATTAATGAAGGGATTTAAGAATGATCAGGTATGTCAATGTAGCTGTCTATATGAGATACTGGAAATGTGAGGCAAAGTCTGTGTTTACTACCACTACTAAATCTATCTTATAAATAAAAATATAAAGTCTTTAAAGGGAAAAATTAAACTAGAATGGATATCATTAACAAAGCAGTCAATTCCCTTTATTTTTAAAATTTTATGTACACATATGAATGATCTGTATAATGTACATTCAATATAGAAAGCTTTATATATTTGATAATGTATAGAACATTTCACAATTACACTAATCTCTTACATAACATCTTGACATCTGTTTTTAAATTTTTTTGCACAAGCTCCTTTTTCATTCAATTTGGTAAAGCCAGTTATATATATCAACGTGTACTGTGAGCTCTCAGGAGGTTAAATGATCGAGGAGAGGATACCAGTGAACAGCTGCAAGGATAAAACCTAGAAGTGTTCAACAATGGGAGAACAGCCAGGCAGACTTGAGGCAGGAGAGGGAGATGCCCTTCTGCGGGCTGAGTGACTTTGATTTCCCAATCTCTGTAGACTGCAGTTCAACCCCACAGTCACACTAATTCAAAAAAACATTATAAAAACTAGGAAGAAAGCTTTGTCTTTTTGATTCACAGTCTTGTAAACAGATATAAAGGAACAAAATGTGCTTACATACATCAAGAAAAAAAATTCTTGTGTATCCACTTAGGTTGATCCACAGAGTGCTTTCTTACAACGTGATACAATTAGAATCACTGACTTTTTTCCTAAATAAAAATATATTTATAGAAAAAGGAATAACACTGTCATGAAACCAGGAGAAAGGCAGTTAAGAGTTTTCTTCAATGGATCAGCTGGAGGAATGTGGACAGGGCACTGGCCTTTCAGCATTTATTGTCTCTCATGAAAGTTTCACGTCTGATAGCCAAGGTCACCTGCCTCATGGTCTACAGGAGGCGGCAAGTTGGACATGACTGATGAGGATGTCCCTGCAGTAAGGTAGCCAGCAACTCCAGGTCCTGCAAGAGAAAAAAAGGAAAACCTTCTAAAGAGCAGTCATGTGAGAACATGGACCTTTATGAAAATGTGAGAACCAGGTCAAGCATCCCATCACAAGGACCTGATGCAATCTATTAGGATTATCTAAGCATACAACGAAATCTTAACAAACACCTGCAACACCATTTTCATGGTTTGCCTTTACTATATGACAAAGTTAAAAATCATTTCAAAATTTATGCTAGACAGTAACACTGGTGAGGAAACATGGAAAATTTTTCCCTTCTCACATCTGGGAAGTTCATTAAAAAAAATATCTTGGGCACTGAAGGATACAGCTAATGTCAAATGAGAAAAAAAAATAGGAAATAAACTCTGTACTTGAGTTAGCTCATTCAAAAGTCATACTTGATGAAATTCACAACAAAAACACTTCCATCTATACTTAAGTTAAGCCTATTTTCATTTGGTGAAAACAAAAAAGCTGCTGTAACAAATAACACCAAATGAACAAGGGTCTCTGAGAAAGATAAGGCAAACTCTGGACACCTAGTCATAGGTCAAAACATGAATGCTATGGAAAAGGTATTTTAGTTTTATATGTCTTGACTCTTAAGTCTCTAGTGCATAAAAATGCCATTATCCCAGCATTTATCAAGATGTGTCCTATGAGCATATAATGGCTCTAGCCTTCTAGTTTAACTTAAAACACTGCAGGGACATTTAATTACACCTCAGAATCATTGCACAACTGTACAAAGTATTTGTAAAAGACACTATACTATAGCATAATACTACATATTGAGCAATATTTTTAGCTGAAATCATAGGAAACAAAGCAAACAGCTAGGGAACATTGAAGGGTTAGGACTAGAAAGGCAGAGGAAGTGGCATGCATTTAGCAAAATGGTTCTCTACCTGCTTCAGAGAGCTACACAGAAGTTAGCAAGCTGCCTGGCAGAGCGGATCTAAAGTCCGCTCCTGAGGTGAAGGGGGCTGCTGCCAGTGAGAAGGGAAGGAGAGACACCTGAGGGGAAAAAAGAAATATAAGCAGCAAGGGAAGTTGTAAGGAAGTGCAAACAGCAGAGCAGGTTGAAAGGCTAAGGTGTAATAGGGACTGAAGTAGGACAAAAGGGAACAATATAGATTCATCTTTTTTTTTTTTTAACCTCTTGAGGATTTGAAGAAAGCAGACACTGTAGCATGTGGTTACACGCAGCCAGAGACAACTCAGCCTGCATGAACTGCCACGTGCCACCTGGAATGCCCAGGCACCTGGAACTTTGAACTTAGAAAACTTAAGGATTTTCTGCTTTTTAAGGCATGATGGGCTTACATCTATCAACCCCTGCTGTCAATTAATCAGGACACCAGGCCTTACATAGACTGCTCAGGAGAGACGGTAGGGAGGACAGGAGATACACCCCCTTGACAGGCAGAGATACACCCCATTGACAGGCAGTTCAGAGCAGTGCCACACCATTATATTACTTCCTGCCAATGTTCCACTCTGGACTCTAGGCAGCAGCAAGATTGCTAGGGAATAAACCCTTAAGAATAACCCCCTGAACACTACAGATTGGTATAGTCCCTGAGCACTTCTGATTGTGGGCTCAACTTTGCTCACATCAAATGAATTGATTATGAGACCAAATCACGAGTGTTACACATAGAAAATGGACCAAGGACGTAGTTCTCAGACTACATGCTGAAGCACTCGGGCAAAATTCTGGGACACCACTGAATATTTTAAATCTGGAGACACAGTGACATCTGTTGGATACCGTACGACTACTCTCAAGTTTTTTGAATGTAACTAATTAATAAAATTAATTACTATTTCTTTTGGTCTAGGGATAAAAGAAAAAAAATCACTAAGCTATGAAAGCACTGTGAACTGATAAAGTTTGCGAACCTCTGGGCTAAAATATAAACTGTGGACAATGGACCCTGAAGGATTATCCAGGGGTGATCAAATTCTAGTGCCACCATTTGCCTCTTTAGGAAAGACAGGTCAATTCCTGGTATTTCTTTAAATGAAGTCTGAGATGCTCTCTCCCTCACATCTCTGGCCTCTTCCAGACATGTCTGGTTTCTAGGGGCAGGAAGCTACAGTCTGCTAGGATAGAGCAGTGTTTTCTCCAGAGACATGTGGGAGCAAAGAGTAGGGCCTGCCAGAAATGGGGTACACGGCACACCGTGTAAGGCTGCTGGACTTAAGAGGGAAGAGAAAAGATAAAAATCAGCAAAGAATCCCACAGAATGGAATTGGCTACCATAGTAGAGTAGTGAAAGGACCGTGGGCTTTGGTGAAAATGAACATGGGATTTTCAGTGGGGAAAATTGAAAAAAAAAAAAAAAAAAAGGAAGCCCTGCCTTAGCAGCAGTGTCCTACTATAAACTGACACTGACCTTAGGAAATCTTTCCTAACATGGCTCCCATTGTGTAGTCTTGGACATATATAAAGACAAAAACAAAAGGCAATAAAAAACCCAATTGTGCAAAGATCTAATAAACTAGTTTGATGAGAGGCCCAAGAAACACTCCCTCTCTCCCTCTGATGACCTTAGGAAGCCAAGTTAACTATCCTACCTGCCTCTAATTAAGTAGAATAATTAAGTATGCAGTACAAAGTTCTTCATCCAATTCCAGCTCCTAAGAGCATCTTTGCCTTGGCCTGTTTCTCTTCCTTTCCCTGTTTTTTCTTTCTCCATTGATTTCCTAGGTGAGGAAATTTGAGGATTTTCACTGCTGAAATGCTTGTCAGCACCAAGCTCTTCTAGAACCTAAGAAATGGTTAAGTAACCCAGGGCCCTGAACAGTGAGCAGATACAGCTAATCCACACCACGGGTAAAGTTCCCGTGGCACTTTTGATGAACCTTTATCATAAGACATAACAATATGCCAGGCTAGGGAGTCAGTCCCGTCTCAATTTACCAACACTGAGTAATCTGGCCTAGAATATTTTAATTTTTATTCCAAACTCTGAGCATGTGACTGAATGACATTTCCTCAGCAGCCAGGAAGAAAATCATAAATGTATTTTTGGTTAGTCCAATCTTATTTTGAAATAGTAATTAACTTTATCTCCATCTCCTAAATAAGTCCACATATCAGAAGAAAGGGCTGGCGATGACTTGTGTTCTCATAGTACCTTATTTTATTTGCAAACTGATTAGAGAGGGGCTTGGTACAATCTGAATCTTCTCAACACTGAAGGCAGGATGGAGTAAATTTAAAATTCCAATTCAATACAACATTGTATACACTCCATGGAGATTCACATAATGAGCTCTTATCATTATAAGTAGTACTTGCCCCTTTTAACAATGACACGCAACACATCAACAGAAAAGTTCAAACACAAAAATAATTGGTAACCCAAGCAATAAATAAACATCAGTTCAACTGGCAGTACTTTCACAACAAAGGAACATACCAGCTTGATGATGCACTATGAACCGGACAGTCTGGGGGCCAACACAGCTCAGAACTAGTCCAGATTGTCCTGTGTTGACTGATGTGACTGCAGGCTTCAGCAATGACATTCATAATAGACACAGTAACCCAAGGCCCTTTCCAGGGTGGGATTTATACCACCCTTCACTTTGATGGCTTTATTAGAATTTCTGCCTCTTGAGCTGGACCAAGGATGTGAAAAAATTCACAAACCGAAGCCTTTTCTCCGCTGCTAACCTTCACTCTCTACAGCTCATCAAAGCTGCTTCCCACAACTCATTCAGAAGCCACAACAAGGATCCCAGTAAAAAGAAAGGCAGGACAGAGATCTTTTTAATCCCTGAACTTTTTCTATAATATTAGGAAATCCGGGTGGGGCTGAGGACCCAAATGATTTTGAAAGAAACTCTAGGTCTCTAAAGATAAATCCCTCTCTCTTGTGTATTCTAACCACAGACCACTTGACCCACAGCTGTTAGTACATCAAGGACCACCTGCAGTCTTTTATTCCATCCAGTAAGGTCAATGGATGTGGAGGTCACTCAAGGACAAAAGAATCAGATGATGCCTTCCTAGGGATGCTTATAACCTACATATCTCCCTATTCTTCAAGGTCAAATTTTAAGTAAGTTTACTCTGAGCTAGAAAAAAATAAGGCAGATTTTTCAATCATACAATTTTTACATACAAAAAAGGTGGCATTGTGTAAACTTTCTGGGTAGAATTTAAAGAGGTAAAGTTCTTGGTGTGTCTATGAGATCATACTCCTACTTAGAAGCTACAGCTTGAAAGATCTGGAAGAGACTAAGACCATATTCTAGGTATCTCTCTCCATAGTCAACATAGGGCAGGTGATGGGAAAGTGAGAAGGGAGACCTATGGTACTCTACTCTTATGTACACACATGGCTGGCAGTCACAGCACCCCATGTTTGTAAACTCTATAGCTCTGATTATAAATTTTAGTGGATTAATATTAAAGAGGTCACAGTGGAGAAAAAAGCAGTAATGTCACAATCAATTCTAAAATTAAAACCATGCAAACTTTCTCCACAGTCCCTATTTTGGATTATTCAAGATTTAGTCTTCAGGATTTATAAATTTCTATACTAGTGATGAGGATTATTAAAACAATCACACTGGTATGAGAAATACTGGGTGGTAATTTTTTCTCTTAATTTACCTACATCATCTTTGGTTAGAGGAGGTTGTAGGGCTGACATTTTAAAAAATACACTATAATTTCAGGCAATGGCAAGAACTACTTAATATTCCTAAGGTTAATTTCAAAATAAAACTTTAATACCGAAGACTATATTTCATTTTTCAGCATTTAGTAGTTTAATGCTATGACCTTCTTTTTAAACAGAAGCTTTTAAACAGGAGCCAATATGAAAATGAGTATTTCAGAATTATTATGTTAAAATTAAGTGTGCCAAATGGACAAATATCTGGAGCTTCTTTTGACCCCCAGGCAGCAAAATATCCTTTCCTTCATGGCACCCATATATTTCCTCCCATGAGAATACAAGCCTTAAATATTTAAAAAAATTACAGATTAATCACTGGTAACTTAGAAGAAAAAATATTTGACATGTGAGTGTGCATAGGTAGAACTTCAATCTATTAATCTGCCAGAATGGAATGATGCTATCATGTTTCTGATACTGATAATTCTGAGTAAATACTTCTCCAATCTTTATGTGCATGTTCAAGATAAACATTTTAATACAGCCATACCCAAAATATTAAGTATGACATCCTGGATCAGCTGGGTTAAAAACTGATCAGGGTCCGCTTTGCAGTCAGCATACATTCAACACCACAACAGTCCGTATGTGGTCTGGGCTAGAATCAGGGGTCCACTGCATGTCCATGACATCTCCAAGATGGGCAGTTATAGTAGGAATCTAGGAAAACTGTCTAAATGCTGTTTTCAGTCTAGACAGGGCAAAAGGAAGGTCCATATGGCTACTGCCATATGTCTTAGGAAAGAGAATTGGGTGTGCTTTGGTTTACCTGTGAGGTATCCTGCTGTTTGTGACTCAGAAATAAACAAATCATGTTTCTGATCTTTGAAGGCACTCCAGACTGAAGAACGAGACAGGATTTCATTCACCTAGGGAAGTAAAACAAACTCTTTGAACATAAACAAACTGGATGTTGATTAAAAAAAGCAAACTTCCAAGACAAACCAAAGAGGCCAACTCAGGAAAGGGGCAAAGATGAACCGAGACCTCACATTCATCAAACACTCTACACCAGGCAGATCTCATTAAACCAGACCCAAAGAAATGCCTCAGTCTTCCCTCTAAACTTGGACTCGACTATTCAGACTTATTGGTTTGTATGTAATTTGGGCAGTAAGATATTCATGTGATAGTAACAACTGGCTAACTGTGGTGTCAGCTCATGAAGTATTTCTGAGGAAGCGATCTGGGGACAAAATATTGCAAAATTCAAGCTAAAACTTAAAGCACTCTTTCAAACTATGGATGTGACCTGTTAGAAGGAATCAGTGAACTAAAATAGACAGGACTGGGTGAATTTAATTCATATGACCATTATATCTACTACTGTGGGCAAGAATACCCTAGAAGAAATCCTCAGAGTCAACAAAGAGTCTGAAATGCAGTACTTGGGTGCAATTTCAACAACAGAACCTGATCCTGGTTCGTTTCCAAGGCAAAATATTTAACATCACAGTAATCTAAATCTATGTTCCAACTGCTGATGCCAAAGAAGCTGAAACTGAGTGGTTCTATGAAGACCTAGAATACTTCCTAGAACTACTAATAATACCCCCCAAAAGATGTCCTTTTCATCATAAGGGATTCGAATGCAAAAGTAGGAAGTCAAGAGATACCTGGAATAACAGGCAAGTTTGGCCTTGGGGTACAAAATGAAGTAGGGCAAAGGCTAACAGTTTTGTTAAGAGAAGATGCTGGTCACAGCAAACATGCTTTTCCAATAACCCAAGAGATGACTCTACACATGGACATCACTAGATGGTCAATACCAAAATCAGAATGATTATGTTCTTTGCAACCAAGGATGGAGATCCTCTATACAGTCAGTCAAAACAAGACCTAGAAGTCACTATGGTTGAAAGTATCAGATACTTATTGCAAAATTCAGGCTGAAATTGAGGAAAACCACTAGGCCATTCAGGATGCCCGAAGAACTATGAATGGAAGTTCATAACATTGTACAGGAGGCAGGGACCAAAACCATACCAAAGAGAAAGAAATCCAAGAAGGCAAAATGGTTGTTGGATGAAGCCTCACAAGTAGCTGAGGAAAGGAGAGAAGTGAAAGGCAAAGGAGGAAGGGAAAGATATGCACAACTGAATGCAGAGTTCCAGAGAATAGCAACAAGAGATAAGAAGGCCTTCTTCAATGAACAATGCAAAGATTAGAGGGGAAAAAATAGAATGGGGAAGCCTAGAGATTTCTTCAAGAAAACCGGAGATATCAAGGGAATATTTCATGCAAGGACGGGCACAATAAAAGACAGAAACAGTAAGGATCTAACAGAAGCAGAAGAGATTAAGAAGAGGTGGCAAGAATACATAGGAGAACTACACGAAAAAAGGTCTTGATGACCCGTATAAGCATGATGGTATGGTCACTCACCTAGAGCCAGACATCCAGAAGCATGAAGTCAAGTGGGCCTTAGGAAGCATTACTATGAACAAAGCTAATGGAGGTGACTGAATTCCAGCTGAGTTATTTAAAATCCTAAAGGTTGATATTGTTTTAAAGTGTTTTAAAGTGCTGAACTCAGTATGTCTGCAAATTTGGAAAACTCAGCCATGGCCACAGGGATGGAAAAGGTCAGTTTTCATTCTAATCCCAAAGAAGGGCAACGCCAAAGAATGTTCAAACTACTGTACAACTGCACTCATTTCACATGCTAGCAAGGTAATGCTCAAAATCCTTCAAGCTAGGGTTCAGCAGTATGTGAACCAAGAATTTCCAGATGTGTAAACTGGATTTAGAAAAGGCAGAGGTATCAGAGATCAATGTGCCAACATCCACTGGATCATAAAAAAAGCAAGAGAATTCCAAAAAATTCACTTCTGCTTCACTGACTACAAGAAAGTCTTTTGACTATGTAGATCATACTGTATAGCTCAAACAAACTGGAAAATTCTTAAGAGATGGGGGTAACAGATCACCACTCCTGTCTCCTGAGAAACCTGTATATGGGTCAAGAAGCAACAGTTAGAACCAGACATGGAACAACTGACTGGTTCCAAATTGGGAAAGGAGTATGTGAAGTCTGTATATTGTCACCCTGGTTATTTAACTTATATGCAAAGTACATCATGCGAAATGCCAGGCTGGATGAATCACAAGCTGGAATCAAAATTGTTGGGAGAAATATCAACAACCTCAGATATGCAGATGATACCACTCTAACGGCAGAAAACAAAGTGGAACTAAAGAGCCTCTCAATGAGTGAAAAAGCTGGCTTGAAACTAACCACTCAGAAAACAAAGATCATGGCATCCAGTCCTATCACTTCATGGCAAATAGAAGGGGAAAAAGTGGAAGCAGTGACAGATTTAGGCTCCAAAATCACTACAGATGGTGATTACAAATATGAAATTAAAAGACGCTTGCTCCTTGAAAGAAAAACTATGATAAACCTAGACAGCATATTAAAAAGCAGGGACATTATTTTGCCGATAAAGGTCCATCTAGTCAAAGCTATGGTTTTTCCAGTAGTCATGTATGGATGTGAGAGCTGTATCATGAAGAAGGCAGAGCGCTAAAGAACTGATGCTTTTGAACTGTGGTGCTGGAGAAGATTCTAGAGAGTTGCTTGGACACAGGGAGATCAAACCAGTCAATCTTAAAGGAAACCAACCCTGAATATTTATTAGAAGGACTGATACTGAAGCGCCAATACTTTCGCCACCTGATGTAAAGAGCCGACTCACTGGAAAAGACTCTGATGCTGGGAGAGACCGAGGGCAGGAGGAGAGGGGGTACGGGGCAACAAAGGATGAGATGGTTGGACGGCATCATTGACTCAATGGATGTGAGTCTGACCAAACACCAGGAAATAGTGCAGGACAGAGAAAACACGGTGTGCTGCAGTCCACACGGCTGCAGACTCGGACCCGACTTAGTGACTGAACAACAATGAACAATCTAGAAAGCATCAGTCTATCACATATAAAATGCGCAGGATAGACGACTTGTGTGTACATGTATACTAAGAGGCAAGACATGTTTCTTTCTGGGAAAAAGATTAAAAAAAAAAAACTTAGGAAATTCCAACGTAGAGGGTATCTTTCACATATCAAGGTTCAGATCAAATATTTATGGAGCACCCAAATCATGGGTTCCACAGTGGACACAAAGATGAGAAAGACATTCTCTGTCCCTGAAGTGCCTACAGTCTAGGAAAGGAGATAGATGGTGCCAGATAACATAATGGGAAGCATTAAAGTAGAGATACACATGGGGACCATGAGAGTCCAAAAGACTCTTTGTCTTTTGGAGCAAAGCAGTGGTGAAAGTGATTTGTTGTGAATGTGCTGAAGGTCCTACTTTGGAAACTACTGTAATTCTTTCCTTCCCTTGTGAGTGGAAGGTGGTTATCAAGAGTTGCTGCGTTAATTCTCATCAACAGGAATCCAGTGGCAAGTTGAGGGGAGCATGACTGGGGGCACATGGTACACAGGAATGCCTCTGCTTGGCATTCAGAACACCCACAGGTAAGTTTAATAAACATATAGTTAATGACTGCAATAGCACATGCCATCTCTGTTCTTTATTTTCACCTCAAACAGCTCAAACACCCCAAACAGCTCAAAATAAGTCTGCTAGAAGGGAAAATGGCATAACTTCTTTAGTTGGAACATACAAACACAGTGGATTCACTAAAGGAAAGCTTTAAGTCAGTTTAAACCTACAGAAGAACATTAGTAAATAGAAACAGTCCAAATACCTATGAATGGATAAATGGGTAAACATGGCATATACATACAATGGAACATTATTCAGCCTTAAAAAGGAATTAAGTGTTGAAACACACTGTAACACAGTTGAACCCTGAAAACATGCTAAGAGACAGAAGCCAGATACAGGTCACATACTGCATGATTCCACTTAGGTGAAATGTCCAGAATTCCTAGAAAATAAGAGTGGTGACTGCCAGAAGCTGAAGGAAAGAAATGGGAAATAACTACTTAATTACTATTTTGGGGAACTAGGTAGGTGGCGGTTATGTAACTTTTTTTCGGCTCTGCTCATATTCACTGCTGCACGTGGGCTTTCTCTAGTTGTAGAGCAGCAGCTACCCTCTAGTTGTGGTGTGCATGCTTCTCTTGTGCACAGGTTTCACCTTGTACTCTAGGGTGCGGGGGTCTCAGCAGTTGTGGCGCATCCCGAGCCATGTGGGATTCTCCACATGTAGGATCAGGGATCAAAGCTGCAACCTCTGCATTTGCAGGTGGATTTTTAACCACTGGACCACCAGGGAAGCCCCACAACATTGTTAATGTACTGAGGATCAGTGAATTTTTCAGTTTAAAAGGGTTAATTTTACATTATGTGAATTTCACTTCAATTAAAAAAAAAAAAGCATTACTAAATGGACTATATAATAATATTGAATGAGGAACTCCTCAGAAGCAATATTAAGAATAAAACCAATGAGGAAAATAAAATTATTGAACTGGTTTGAACGAGGCATGCACATGTAGCTGAAACAATTGTAGAGTGGAGTGTTACTTGCTCAGCTATGTCTGACTCTTTGCCATGCCATGGACTGTAGTCCCCCAGGCTCGTTTAAGTTCATGGAATTCTCCAGGTAAGAATACTGGAGGGGTAGCCATCCCCTTCTCCAGGGGATCTTCCTGACCCAGGGACTGAAACTGGGTCTCCTGAATTGCAGGTGGATTCTTCACTGTCTGAGCCACCAGGGAAGCCCAGCTGATATAAATTAATACACACCTAAGTTACAACAAAAGAGGCTTTGTTGGGCTCATAGCCAACACTTTGTAAGTGCTAATGAAGGAGATGAAACTAAAATGATATTCTGTATCTTTTTAAAGGTATTAAGGTAGAGTCAGTCAAAGTGGTTATCACTATTCCACAATATCTTCTAGAATTGAAAGTTAATCTTAATCAGCACTAAATTTTCAACATTCTTCTACGCTTAAGAATGTGCAACACACTATCACTATCCAGAGAAAGACTCCTCCTGGTGACTATTTGTTGTTCAGTTGCTAAGTTGTGTCAGACTCTTTTGCAACCCCATGGACTGTAGCCTGCCAGGATCCTCTGTCCATGGGATTTCTCAGATAAGAAAATTGAAGTGGGGAGCCATTTTCTTCTCCAGGGGATCTTCCTGACCCAGGGATCAAACCCACATCTCCTGCCCTGGCAGAAGGATTCTTTACCACTGAGCTACCAGGGAAGCCCCATTTGAGTATATGGTTTGTGTTTATGAGGTAGCTATGCTAGTCCATTTGTGATCTTGGGATCTGTTCCAGTTATGGTCAACAAGCACATCTTTAAGTAGAACCTGAGCTGAGGTGCATGGATCACCAATGGTCAAGACCCCTGGTTTCGAAAATGCCTTGTCATAATTAACAGATAAAAGTTACCTCTGTGGAGACTCACCTGTTCTCCATGCTGCAGGCTTCTAGTCATTGCCTTGAGAGCTTTAACAATCTGAGCCTTTGTGGCTGCTGGGCTGTCCAGATTTTCAAGGCCAATGCCTTCAAGTAATTTTAAAAGGTATGGGACCAAATCTACTTTCAGGGCCTAGAAGAAAATATTTAAGTATGTATGTGTGCATATACACACACACAAGCTTTAAAAAAACATGCAAGCCATCCACTGAGGAAATAATTTCACTCCCAGGACCCTACCTGGAAGAGGACACTCCAATTTAATTCCAGAGACAGAATTTGGGGGTAGGGGTTGGTATCTAATGATAACGACATTTTTATTTAATGAGATCTTATTCTCTTCCATCAACTATTCTAAATGTTATATACTGACTATTTTACTTAATCCCCCTAAATTAAATGATGAAGGCACAATTATTATTGATGGAAAAATCAACACATGAAGGCCTTAACAGTCACGGAGCTAGGTGGCAATGGACTCTGTATCTAGACCTATGAAGAACAGAACCTGAGCTTATAGCCAGTATACTGGTCTTCCTCTTCTAATGACATATACTGATGTGAAACAATATTTGAAGAGTATTAATTTTTTTCACATTCTCCTAAAACATCAACCTTTACAGTCACCATACATTTTCTACCAGCCTAATAAAAGCTAAGTAATACTCTGGTACCACACAATTTTCAATGCCCACTCTGAAATTCAAAAAGAAGAGGTGAAAAAGCAACTAACATTTAGTAAGTGTTCCTTTTTTTACAGATATTATTCTCAGAACAACCTTGTGAGAAGCCATAGCTTTAATTTACAGACGAGGAATCAGTACTGTTAAGGCTAAATAACATGCCTGAGGTCACAGAGCCATCAAGTGGCAGAACCAGCTCATGTTCTTTCTAATACAACAACCCGCCTAGTCAGTTATAAGTCTGAACCTCAGAGCATCTAATTATCTCCTTGAAATGTACCCAGTACTTCTAACTTGCATGAATGAGGAACAGGGATGGAAGTAGGGGTGGGTGGAGAGAGATGATCTGAGAGGAAAAAGGGCTGGAAAATAGGAGAGCCAGATAATAAGGATGTAGGGCCTTGTATTTAGGTTAAGGATGTCAGATGTAACTTTGTCATCTGGCAGATAATGGGAAACCACTGAAGAATTTTTAAGTGCAGAATGACTTATATTTTAAAGAGTTATATTTTAGAAGGGTAACTTTTTCAATGATTTTTAAATTGATTGTATGTTTTTTGTTCCCTTGATGTCTGCTACTACTTTACACTGGAATCCATCAAGTCTTCTTTTCATTAGCCTTCTTTTATATTCTCTTTGAAAAGGACTATAAAAACCTTGGTGTGCTTTTCAGACGTGACTTAAACAAAGGAATGAATAAACAAGAATGAATCTTTCAAAAAGGATAAACCAAAATTTTATAAAGCTAGTTAAGGATAAATGCTTAGTAAACAATAAAAATTTAAAATTCAAACATCACGAAAGTACTTTGACACTGGAAAGATTTTTGGTAGCTGGCCCATCTTTTCTGTGTGTATATATACATGTTTCATCTGGTATGTGTATCTGTATAAAATATAAAATTGTACATGCACCAGCTCACAAGTTACCTCTCTGCCAAGTCAGGGAAGCCAAAATCAGTGCTAAATAAGTGAAAATCTATTTGTTTGGTATGTTGCTTTCCCTAAAATAGGAATCTAGGAAGTTATTTACCTGTGCTACTAATTCACTCTGCTCCTTCTGAAACATTCTATTAATTGCTTCACAGGCTAGACCAATGGTATCTGGTCGTTTTTTCATTCCATTTATCAGTGGGCCAATGGTCTCCAAAGATGCCATGGTTCGAACACAGAGCTAAGAAAAGAGGTTACTTGTAGAAAGCAGTAATTTATGTAACACAATAAATACCACAATAATATACGAAAACCTACATTCAGTTCAAGTTTTGTTTGGCCATGCTGTGAGGCATGTGGGATCTTAGTTTCCCAACCAGGGATCAAACCCATACATCCTGCAGTAGAACCGTGGACCTTTTACCTCTGGACTGCCAGGAAAGTCCCATCTGTTCAAGTTTAATAATGAACTGAATCAAATTCAGTCTCCTATTAATCATATCATTTAAACCAGTTTAAGAACCATTACAATATCATGCAGTTGGGATTTATTCTAAAATGTACATGAGTCAGGAAGAGGGAGTACAGATAAATTCTACAGTTATCAGCTACCACATGGATTCATCATCAATACCTCATTTTCAGACAGGGCATGAATAACTCGAATGGCGCTCTTAGGAATGGCGTTGTTCCTATGATTCATCGCCTGGATAATTTTGGGAAGGTGGCCCAGTGGTGGAACCTGATCAGCCAGCTGAGGCTGTGCACTGAAGAGACATACTGTTGCTGTTGTCAAAGTTTCCAGAGTCTCTCCCTGGAGAGTATAGAACAAACGAACAAGCAACCTATAAAAAACTGATGAAGTCTTAAATGTCCCTGGTAATTATTTTGTGTTCAAAACAGATTCTAACTGCTGGCACTTGAAAACTGATTCATAAATCCTAAAAGAACAACAAACATCTGCATCTTGATAAAAGCGTGAGTTTAAAGGAGTCTACGAAAGTGATATCTGAATCTACACAGGTTTTCTCTGGGCATTTCTATTTTTACATCTCATTTCTACTGCAGACAGATATTTCTATTTAGAGATCATCTCTCAAAAAATATTAGTAGATATTTTTAGGTAATGTTACAGAATTGTCAGTATTGCAGAACATCAATAATTCAGGAAAATGCAACAACTAGTGGAATATTTTCCCCAGTTCTGTAAAAATCAGAGGAAAGAGAAATCGTGACTAGAGAAAGAGATATATGTAAATATCTGGCATACTGTTTATATTTTTTAAAAAGTCTTGAAAAGCTAATGATACCAACTAATGATTTCTAAGTACTTGAGATTATACTAAGTACTTCACATTTATCAAAACTCATGAAAACTTCAGCCTTAGAGGCAGATGCTGTGACCTTTCTATGATGCAACTGAGGCAGAGTCGGGAGGTATTACTCCAGGCCACAGAGCTTTATCAGTGATGGTCCCGGCATCCAGGACCATCTAACAACACAGGCTCTTAGCCACCTCGAAAGCCAGCTTTTTAAATTAATTCAACAACAATCACATACCTCAGCCACCAGGGAAGTCCAATTATTTTCAATATGTAGATTCAAATTACAAAACTTTCTATTTCAGGGTTTATGACTGGCCAAACCAAGACCAAGTCTTTCTTACTCACTCTTGCTTTCCTGCTAGCCTTTGAGCATAGGTACAGGGTTCATTCATTTATCAGTAGTTAAGACTCTCCTGTCAATTTCTTTAGCTGAGTGAAGAATATGCCCTAGCAAGACACACTTCCATTTAGATTTCTACACTAAACCTTTAGGTTTCTCCTTAAAAACCACACAATCACTGGAAATGGGATGGCAGAAACCTTTCAGAACCTCTGCAATTGTTCTTCAGACTAAAAAGTTTCACTTTTGATGAAGCATATATGAATTTAAGTGTGGGGGCTACACTGAAAGAGGTAGCCAATTCTTAACGTGTGGTCAATGAGAATGGTGTTTTAACAGAAACACTGCCAAAATATTTAGCAAAATATGTGATATGTCTGACTGATGACTAAAGCTTACATGAGGACTGTTCTTTTCCAGAAGCTCAGTTAACTTTTCTAGCAGTGCAGTAAGAAATTCTCTAGGCTTTCTTAGAACCCAAGCTGGTTGTGCAATAAAGATTCTCAAGAAAACTCCTCCAACAGCAAGTTCACCTTCTGCTTCTCCAAACACCACAGCAAAATCTTCAGGCAACTTTAAATAGAGAAAGAATAGTCAAGTCATTTACTAATCATTAGTTGTATTGAGTTGGGCAGAAAAGTCTGTTTGGGCACCAAACAGACTTTTTTGCCCAGCCCAATACATTAACAAGAAAGAAATATAAAACCCTATTAAAGAAATCTTCATGCAATGAACTAGGCTTTAAATAGTCATTAATACAATCAAGTCAAAATTATTTATTTTCACTTGATAAATTTCTATAAAAGTTCCTTTGATTAAGTTACTCTTTTCAGAAAAAGTCCTTTGATTAAGATCCTCCAAAAGTGAATATTCCTACTTTTTTGTTTTAATGTTTAAAACCTTGTTTTCCAGGGGAAGATTTAAGTATCTTAGTAACAAAGCAAAGGATGGCTTTATACTCACTTAGCAGGAACTTAAAACAATAAATTTACAGTAAAATATAAAATTCCTTCCTCTGAATAAAAGTATACTTTACCTTCCAGGTTACGTCAGGGTTGTCTTGCTGATTTTTAAAGTGCCTTGGGAAAAAAAAAAAGAAGGAAAGGACATCAAACTTTAGTCATAAGACACACATTCATTAACCTTTATAGAGTAAGTCTTGGAGAGGTGACCGACAATGTGGAAAATGTTTGCCTCCCTGGTGACTCCACCTGAAGGTCCTAAGTTGTTCATATGTGTCTTTACTTACTCAAGCATCATTTCTCTAACTGTCGTGGACACTTTATCTCTGGAACTATCATTCCAAATTAACTCAGGATTTTCATGCGTTCCTTCAAAAATATGGACAGCAGCTTCAGGGTTGTCTCTCATGGCATCCATAAAAACACTTGGGAGAAATTTCATCAATGTAATTCGAACCTGGATGAGGAAATTTGAGGAAAAAAAAAAGACCTATTGAAAACATCGCAATATTTGGTTTGCTTTACATTTCTCTAAGAATGATGCTATAATGTGTGTTAAGGCTGATACGGGCCAAAAGTCCTGGATAACAGATAAACCCTGGTTTATGGTGGCTCAATAGTAAAGAATCCACCTGCCAGTGCAGGAGACGCAGAAGGCTCAGGTTCAATCTCTGGGTTGGGAAGATCCGATTTCTGGAGAAGGGGATGGCAACCCACTCCAGTATTCTTGCCTGGAAAACCCCATGGACAGAGGAGCCTGACGGGCTTGTGGGACAGCAAAGAGTCAGACACAACTGAGTACGTACACACATGCAAAGGTCACAAGACTCACTACGACCTCCTACTACTTACCTATCTGGGTTAATTTCCTCTCTCCGCCTCAAATTTAAGTAACGTTAAGAAATTCAGCACCACTGGTGTGTGAAGTTCCCAGAGCACATCAACCTACCAGATCCTGCCCTGCACATGCTGTCCCCTCTTCTCAGAAAGCTCTCAGCTGATCTGTACCTCCACCCCTCCCCAAAACCCCCCACACCCTCACAAATTCTTCTCCTGCTTTGTGTTACACAAGTCATTTTTAGTACCATGTTTTACATTTCACTGTGCCTTTCCCCAAAAAGGATTTAAAAAGCAACTTAAAAAAATAACATCCAACACACACATACAAACTGAAAATTAGTGTGAGACATAAGGACAAAAGGAAAGTGAAGGTTGAGAAGACAAGTTTTCCCTCAGATCTTCACACAGTTTTATCTCCTTTGTGTGATTCAAGTCTATGTTAAATCTCATCTTATAGAAACCTTTCCTGGCCCAGTCTGTCTTGTCAGTGCCTCTATTTTCATTCCCTGGCACAAGCTGATACTCCAAAACTTATCTGAACGAATGAGACTAATGTACCAACTAGTACATAAAGAAAATATCAAAAGCTCTGTATAACTGCAAGCAATATATAATAAATTTAGCCTTGAACTTCCTGGCAGTCAATGAACTAAAGGAAACAATATCAGTCACATGATAGAGAACATCCACAAAATAGGATGTATGTCACTCTCTTGGTCAAATTGACCTAAGATGTAAATACAAGAGTTAAAACTATAAAACACCTAGGAAAAAACAGAGGCATAGGTTTTTGTAACTCTGGATTAGATAATGGCTTTTATATAATAAAAGCACAAGCTATAACAACAAAGACACACTGGACTTCGTCAAAATTAAACAACAAGAAAGTGGAAAAACATCTACAAAATGAGAGAAAATATTTATAAATCATATATCTGATAAGGGACTGGTATCCAAAATACATAAAGAACAATTACAACTCAACAGTAAAAAGACAACAATTAAAAAATGAGCAAAGAATGAGAATAGACATTTCTCAAAAAAAAGACATACAAATGGCCAATAAGCACTTGAAAAGGTATTCAGCATCATTAGGCACCAGGGAAATGCAAAGCAAACCCTGATACAGCACACTTCACACCCACTAGGATGACCACACTCAATGAAGATCTATATAGTAAGTGTTAAAGAGGTGGATATCACCATCAGCGGTGGTATGTAAAATGGTGCAGCCACTGTGGAAAATAGTCTGATAATTCCTTGAAAGGTTAAAAATAGTGTTACCATATTACCCAGAAATTCTACTCTCAGAGAAATAGAATACATATCCACACAAAAACTTGTACACATGTGTTCACAGCAGCATCACACAGAATAGCCAAAAACTAGAAATAATCCATGTGTCCATTTTCAATCAATAAATGGAAAAACAAAATGTGGTGTAAGTATAGGGAAGTGACTGCTAAATTAGGAAATGGGTCTTTTTCCTGCTTTGATGAAAATGTTTTAAAACTGACTATTGTTGCCCAAAACATTGAATTGTATACTTCATGTGTGTGAATTTGTATGGCATGTCAATTACATCTGAATAAAATTATAAAAATGGAAAAGAAGTTTACTGACCCCAGTTCTAGACTCTCTTGTTGCAAATCATTCAATTAAGGAGATTATATTTTTTCCTATATAGAAAATTTAAGTACAAATATATTCACCTTGGTAAAATTTGTCCCTCATATATTTCAAAGGTTAAAAAATTACTAAAGAGCTCAAAAATTAATTCTAGTACATATTTGAAACATCTAAAACATTATTTAAAATGTAACAGTGGACATTATAGTTATGTGCTACCCAACTCTAGCTTTAAGAAAACTCAGTATTAAATATCAATATTCATGATTTTATGGGCCCTTGCTGCTGCTAAGTCGCTTCAGTCGTGTTCGACTCTGCAACCCCATAGACGGCAGCCTATCAGGCTCCCCCATCCCTGGGATTCTCCAGGCAAGAATATTGGAGTAGGTTGCCATTTCCTCCTCCAATGCGTGGAAGTGAGAAGTGAAAGGGAAGTTGCTCAGTTGTGTCCGACTCTTAGCAACCCCACGGACTACAGCCTACCAGGCTCCTCCATCCATGGGATTTTCCAGGCAAGAGTACTGGAGTGGGGCCCTTGCTACAGGCACCCAAATGTAATGTTCCTTATCCATTAACCCTACTGATGACAGATTATTAGCCATATTCCCCAGTATGGCATATTCCAGGTCTTGTGACATATTCTCAATATCTAAATCAGGAGATCAGGTAAGAAAAAAACACAACTGAATCTAGCTTGTTTTCTGTAAGGGGGTGCTCAAGAGCCTTTATTTCATATTTGGGCTGGCACAGACAGTGCTTCAGTGAGCATTACTTCATGTGAAACTGATTCAATAACAGAAGAAGGAAACTTTGATTACAACTGTGTCTGGATGCAATTCTACTTAGAAGTTTTATTCTAATAGGTTTCTGCTCTATGAACTGAACCACAGTTCCACAGATCATTTTGTCTTCTCCAGATTCTTAATGAGAGATCTCCCTGGAGAGAGGAGAAGCAAAGGCACTGTAATACTTGCACAAGCCAATTCTCAAAGTGTGAAATCTAACCTATCTATCTTCTGTCACAACTTAAAATATACTTTCAAAATATGTTTTGGCTCCTTCAAGGGAGATGAACAGTTTCATCACCATAATTCAAACACTCTCTTAAGACTTCTCAATTCTAGTGCAGGTTCCCTGATAATAATTTTTCTCTAACTAGTAATATATAGGAATAATTCAGGTATGTCAATCTTTCAACTTTCATATCAAGTCATTTCTTTACTATTTCAGACTTTGGTAATCCTCATGAAATTAGTTACCGAAGTAATAGAGCTTTAATAATTAGTTTCTTTCTAAGAACCCATTTTGTGCTCACCTTTGGACCTATTAGTTTATCTGCTGTCATTTTAGCAAAAAGTTCTGCTGTCTGGGCTCGAACCTGTGGATGTGTTGAATTGCAGAACATATCTAGTAAATAAATCAAAGCTCCTGTGAAGGAAAAAAAAGCATTAGCATTTATATGCTAAATAAAAAAATATGACTTTTCTAGTCAGTAGAATTTACTTTCAACCTTATTTCAACTCAAAGCAGTTTGTTTTCTTAAAAAAATTGTAAGCCTTCCAAAGCATTCTTCTAGTTTATCAGACTATATAAAGTAGCTCAAAATAAGCTTTACCATTACGAAGCATGACTAGATGAGAAAGCACTCTATATACTACCTCTTGCCATTGCTTCTTTGATAATTTTTGTACTTGATGTCAAAGCATAAAGAGTCTCCAGAACAAGCTGACGACCTGCAGAACAAAAGACATTACAAGAATCGAATCATCATACTACCTTACATTTACTAGGCATCAGTGCCAGGCACTGAACAAGGTGCTTTACAAAGGGCATCATACTTTCAACTTCACAACAACCAGCTAGACAGGTATTGTGGTCTTGCTATGAGTGAGGAATCTGAGATCCAGTTTGAGTAGCCCATGAATTCACAATTAGTGAGTGGTATAACTCAATATACCACTGAGGTATATAGAGATTTACAGAGGTCTGACTTCAAAATCCACACTCATAAGCACGATGCCATACTGTCCTCCTACCTCATTGCTCATTCTGCAAACAAAATCTCACCTCCTGACATCCTAAGGATACTATATTCAGGGATCTATTATTTTTATGTGGTGCTAGTATCTTAGAGAAATGAGTAGGAAGTAGCAGTTGCAAGACACTGTTCCAGTCTAAAACACAATAGCATCCTTCTGCACGAAGTCTGTGCGCTTCTCATCCCTTCCTTGTCATTGAAGTAGACTGGGCAACTGGACTTTACTCTTCCAAAGTCAAGGGGCAACAAGAGACAGGTGACCAGAGGAGTGAAGAGTTGGCAAAGAGGGTGAAGGCTGCCAGGTATTAGGCCAAGACGAAAACCAAGGATGGTAACCAGACTGAGCTAACTTAACAGGCAGGAGAATAAACACTCAAAATGAGACTTTTGTTAAAATGAGACTTCTTTTAAGACAGGAAACAATATTTCACTGAAAACCAGTCACTGTTCTAACCATAAGTTCAAAGGAAAACAAGACTTTGGAAGGGACAGAGGAAGTCAACTATTTTATGTTTTTAATGTTCCTGAGCAAACAGTGAAAGATGATTTAGTCTAAAATACAAATGAGAACAGAGTAGGCTGAGATATCTAAATATCAGCTATTTTACCAGTAAGATTAAAACCATGACTGCAGTATATAAATTCAGTATGAATATACTTTTAAACCATGACTTCTGTAACATTCAATCAGTTTAATTTTGCATTGTTTGTAGCTGTTAAAAACTAATAAAAAAGAAAAACCAACTAAGGCTGTAGGAATGACAAAAAAAATAATAATCTGCTAATAACTTTTAAATGCTGTCATTTAAAAGCTAACAAAAATATTCAATAATGATTGAATTCCACTCAATTCACTGAACATAATACATAACATGTGCAAGGTACTGGGGCAGAAAACGAGTGAGACTGGTTGCTGCTCTCAGGGAGGCAGACAGGTGTGAAGTCAAGATTAATGTGACTTCCGAAGGGCTGGCAAAGCTGACTGAGCACTGCATGTTGATGGGGAAGTGACAAAGTTGGAGTTATATCACAACTGTCTTTGAAAAGCAATCTCAAGGTTGATCTAACACAACTACACACTTATTTGAGACATAACTACAGTGTGTAAGGAGTCTATATTATTGCAGGCTGTACTCAAGAAATCAGGTTGCTATATTTTTAAAAACTGATCTCATCTGGTGCTAACAGTTACTATAAGCATCAAATCAGTAAAGGACAAATAATGCAGGACTGAACTTTAAGTAAAACATAAGGTGATTTTTATATTAAGCATTTTTTTCTATCACACAAGTTTAACTGAGTGTTTTTTTTAATAAAACATGGAGTATCAGTTAATTCTCAATCATTCATATGTAGCTTATACTTAGCAAATTGAAAATCCTAGATTATTTTCATTTGCTTTTGGATCTCTATCGTCTCTTCCAACTTTGGATGTGGAAATACAAAATAGTTAACTTCTGTAAAAATAAACTAGGAAGACAAATCTAATATAAAGAATACCACTTAAAATACTTTAAAACACTATGTTGGAGGTTTTGCATCATCTATGTAACTGCTCCCCTCTATGCTGACTGTGCTGTGGTTCTGAAAATTCCAGTGAATATACATACTTGATGGCAAAGAATGCAGAAGAGCCAATAAACTGGACAAAACCATTGATTCAGCAATATTGTTGACACAGTCTTGGTTAGACGTCACTATATTCACAACCTGAAAATCAATCAATAGGACAGTAAGAGTTCTGGAAATAACTTCAAACCTAAACAAATTAAGGCAAATTAGTCAGACCTAAATAAACTTAAGGTTTATTACCAAAATGAGAAAAATGCTTGGAGGACAAAATATTTAACTTTTAAGCAAGAATTTAATTCTTAAAAATTGGCTTTATTACTTTGCTCTTTTGAGAATAAAAAATGTTAATGCTAGTGTGTGTGTGTTTGTATATATCAGTTTTCTATTAACTTAAAGGTAACAATCAAATATAACAACCTAAACAAATATTTTAGCACTAATTCACAATCCTTAGGCTTATAAGAAGCCTTCAATTCTACACCGGTTCATGTTCCAGAATTATGGTGTACACTATTGTGTTTTCCAATTGGAGATTTGGGGTGGGAAGTGATTAGCAAGATAATCATCTTCACTACTTGGACTTTTTCTTTTAGAGGGAGAAAGTAAATGTCTCCGGTGTCCAGTACAATATATTAGGTCTATCTTTCTATTATAAAGAAATAGGCATGTTTTTCTTCAAAAGAAGATGACCGCTCAAGTCTAACTTATACATCTAAACTTATACATCTAAAGATTAATGCCACAATTTGAACCATGTGGTCAGCATCTCAAAGAAAAATATCACAGACAATGCTTATCTTAAAAATTACAAAGTACTTGAAGGAATTAAGTGGAGAAGCATGCATTTCAAAGAAAAGACTATGCTTGTTAAGCTGTTGACCAATTTAACCTTTATTATTTTATTAAACATTTTTTAAACCAATATGCAATCTAAGAACACTTAATCATTCATAAAGTTCACTGCTACTGAAAGGTTGAATTTGGTGTTCTTTATAATAAATCGCGTGTGTTACAATAAGCAGGATCACATGAAAAAAGATCCTGGGTGTTCACTCTGGGTTGCCTAGACAAGGAGTACCCTGTGACCAAGGTCTTCCTGCTTCTTCCAGAGGAAAAGGCTCCACACAAACAGCTTCCTACAGGACCAATGATTTCATTCTCCTGAAGGAAGGCCCTCCAACCACTCTTGGACCTCTAAGACCCACAGGTTCTGGGTAGCTGGATAGGATGCTTTTGTACCAGACCCATAAGAAGGGAGAGCAACTGAGGGAGATGGAACACAAACTCACAGTGTGTAGCTTGGTCTCAACATGTCTCTCTGAGGAAAAACAGAGATCTTGGAAAGTTCTGCTCCCTTTTTTTGTCATCTGTGGCTTCCAAGCATCCCGAGTCAAGTCCATTCCTTAACTCATCCCATATGACACTATACAAATGCATCCCAAGTTCTAATTCATGACAGATGATGACCACAGAGGGAAGCACCTTGAACACTGTACAGTATTTGCTCTTCAAAATGGGCATATAATTCAAGTCTTAAAGACATTCACTTGCCTTAATAGGCAAAATGAAAAAAAAAAAAAAACCACACAAATTTCCATTCAACTTTAGATGATGATTAATGAAGGTTCAAACCATGTACAGTATGTTGCAGGAAAGACAGCATGCTTTAGAACAAAATTCTTTTACCTCTAAAGCCAACTGCTGCACTTGACCAGCTCCATGGACTCGAAGAAGAGAAAATATTAACTTAAAATGACCAATGCATTCACTTTCAGAGCCTACAAAGAAAAATAAAATGCTTATCTTTTATTTCCAAGCGATGTTCTATCAATCTTCAGGAAACAGATATATTTTGTTTACTGTCAAGTCTGTGGTAAACTTTTCTCAACAACTGTGACATGAAGTGAGTACAGTATCACTAAGGAGAAGTAAATCTTAAGAAGTTAAACAGTATTAAAGTTTCTCTGGTTTGTCTTCATTTCCATCCCAACGTCTAACTAACCAACAGGCTAAAAACAAGAAATTTATCAAATACAATTCAAAAATTAAAAGTGTATAGTGGTACTTTTACGCTTTACTTGTAGACCTCAGAGCTAACCCTGTCAGCCTAATTACATCTGGAGGCAGTGTGACATCATTTGGCTTTTAAGTAAGACTGAGTTAGAACTCTTGTCACTTGAGAACTACATTACAGACAAGTTCCAAATCAATTCCCAGGTTTGCAGCAATTTCCTTGTACCTAATATGCCAAAATCAAAAAATGAAGTTTTCTTCAGATTTTATAATACTGTCTTTAAAAACATCTCCATGTATACCATGGGAATGAAATTTTGTTAGACAACATTTAATTATTGTTGGTTATTTTATTTGAATAATTTGTTGGCAATACAACTATAAATAATAATAGTACTGTAATACATACTGGCAAGAGCAAAGAAGTACAAGAAACATAATATTAAGTGTTAATAAAAAGTTTTGAGGTCTTCAGGTAAGAAACTGAATATTGAAGTAATTTTATATTCCATATTTTATTTCTACATAATACTCTATTTTATATTCTATAGTTTATGTTTCATATTTTATATTCAGGTTTTATGTTGGGTATTTTATCAATATATTCAATCAATTCAGTTGAGTTGCTCAGTTGTGTCCACCTCTTTGCAACCTCATGGACTGCAGCACACCAGGCTTCCCTGTTCATCACCAACTCCTGGAGCTTGCTCAAACTCCTGTCCGTGACGCCATCAAACCATCTCATCCTCTGTTGTCCCCTTTTCCTCCTAACTTCAATCTTTCCTAGCACTTTTCTAATGAGCCAGTTCTTCATGTCACACGGCCAAAATAGTGGAGCTTCAGTTTCAGCATAAGTGCTTCCAATGAATAAACAATATTGATTTCCCTCAAGATTGACTGGTTTGATCTCCTTGCAGTTCAAGGAACTGCCAAGAATTTATCCAACACCACAGTTCAAAACATCAATTCTTTGGTGACCAGCTTTCTTTTGGTCTAACTCTCATATCCATACATGACTACTGGAAAAACCATAGCTTTGACTAAATGGACCTTAGTCGGCAAAGTAATGTCTCTGCTTTTTAATATGCTGTCTAGATTGGTCATAGCTTTTCTTTCAAGAAGCAAGCATCTTTTAATTTCATGGCTGCAGACATGATCTGCAGTGATTTTGGAGCCCAAGAAAATAGTCGGTCACTGTTTCCATCATTTCCCCACCTATTTGCCACAAAGTGATGGAACTGCAAGCCATGACCTTTGTTTTTTGAATGTTAAGCCAGTTTTTTCACTCTCCTCTTCAAGCCTGCTCTTTCATCAAGCGGCCGGCTCTTTAGCTCATTTTTGCTTTCTTCCATAATGGTGGTGTCATCTGCATATCTGATGTTATTCATATTTCTCTTTGCAATCTTGATTCCAGTTTCTGCTTTATCCAGCCTGGCATTTCATATGATGTACTCTGCATATAAGTTAAAAAAAGCAAGGTGACAATATACAGCCTTGACGTACTTCTTTCCCAATTTGGAACCAGTCTATTGTTTCATGTCCAGTTCTAACTATTGCTTCTTGACTTGAATACAGGTTCCTCAGGAGGCAGGTAAATTGGTCTGGTATTCCCATCTCTTTAAGAATTTTCCACAGTTTGTTGTGATCCACACAGTCAAAGGCTTTGGCGTAGTCAATAAAGCAGAAGTAGATGTTGTCCTGGAATTCCTTTGCTTTTTCTATGATCCAACGGATGTTGGCAATTTGATTTCTGGTTCCTCTGCCTTTTCTAAATCTAGCTTGAACATCTGAAAATTCTCAGTTCATGTACTGTCAAACCTCACTTGGAGAATTTTGAGTGTAACTTTACTAGTATGTGAGACGAGTGCAATTTTGTGGTAGTTTGAACATTCTTTGGCATTGCCTTTCTTTGATACTGGAATGAAAATTGACCTTTTCCACTGCTGTGGCCACTGCTGAGTTTTCCAAATTTGCTGACATATTGCAGGCAGCACTTTAACAACATCATTTAGGATTTGAAATAGCTGGAATTCCATCACCTCCACTAGCTTTGTAGTGATGCTTCCTAACACCCACTTGACTTTGCACTCCAGGATATCTGGCTCTAAGTGAGTGATCACATCATTATGGTTATCTGGGTCATTAAGATCTTTTTTTGTATAGTTCTTCTGTGTATTCTTGCCACCTCTTAATATCTTCTGCTTCTGTCCTACTGTGCCCATCTTTGCATGAAATGTTTCCTTGGTATCTCTAATTCTCTTAACGAGATCTCTAGTCTTTCCCATTCTATTGTTTTCCTCTATTTCTTTGCACTGATTGCTGAGGAAGGTTTTCTTCTCTCCTTGCTATTCTATGGAACTCTGCATTCAGATGCTTATATCTTTCCTTTTCTCGTTTGCCTTTAGCGTCTCTTCTTTACTCAGCTATTTATAAGGCCTCCTCAGACAACTGTTTTGCCTTCTTGCTTTTCTTTTCCTTGGGGATGGTTTTGATTACCGCCTCCTGTACAATGTCACAAACCTCCATCCATAGTTCCTCAAGCACTCCATCTATCAGATCTAATCCCATGAATGTATTTGTCACCACTGTATATAATTGTAAGGGATTTGATTTAGGTCATACTGAATGGCTTAGCAGTTTTCCTTACTTTCTTCAATTTAAGTCTAAATTTGGCAATAAAGAGTTCAAGATCTGAGCAACAGTCAGCTCCTGGTCTTCTTTTTGCTGACTGCATAGAGCTTCACCATCGTTGGCTGCAAAGAATACACTCAATCTGATTTTGGTATTGACCATCTGGCGATGTCCATGAGTAGAGTTATCTCTTGGGTTGTTGGAAGAGTGTGCTTGCTACAACCAGTGTGTTCTCTTCACAAAACTCTGTTAATATTTGCCCTGCTTCATTTTCTCCTCCAAGGCTAAACAAACTTGCCTGTTACTCAGTAACCCTTGACTTCCTACTTTTGCATTCCGTCCCTATGATGAAAAGGCCATCTTTTTTGGGTGTTCTGGAAGGTCTTGGAGGTCTTCAGAGAACTGTTCAAGTTCAGCTTTTTCAGGATTAGTGCTTGGGGCACAGACTTCAATTACTATGATACTGAATGGTTTGCCTTGGAAATGAACAGAGATCTTTCTGTTGTTTTGAGACTGCACCCCAGTACTGCATTTTGGACTCTCTTGTTGACTATGAAGGCTACTCCATTTCTTCTAAGGGATTCTTGCCCACAGGAGTAGACATAATCATCATCTAAATTACATTCATCCATTCTGCTCCAATTTTGTTCACTGATTCTTAAAATGTTGATGTTCACTCTTGCCATTCCGTTTGCCCACTTCCAATTTACCTTGATTCATGGACCAAACATTCCAGGTTTCTACGCAATATTGTCATTTACAGCATTGGACTTTACTTTCATCACCAGATATATCCAAAACTGGGTGCTGTTTTCACTTTGGCTCATCCTCTTCATTCTTTCTGGATCTATTTCTCTGCTCTTCTCCAGTAGCATACTGGGCACCTACTATCCTGGGGAGTTCATCTTTAAGTGTCACATCTTTTTACCTTTTCATAGTGTTCCTGGAATTCTCCAGCCAAGAATACTGAGGTGGTTTGCCATTCCCTCTCCAGTGGACCATGTTTTGTCAGAACTCTCCACCATGTCCCGTCCATCTTGGGTGGCCCTACACAGCATGGTTCATAGTCTCATTGAGTTAGACAAGGCTGTGGTCCATGTGATCAGTTTGGTTAGTTTTCTGTGATTATGGTTTTCATTCTGTTTCCCCTCTGAGAGATAAGAGGCTTGTGCAAGGTTTCTAATGGGAGGGACTGGCTGTAGGGCAAACTGGGTCTTGCTCTGATGGGTGAGGCCATGCTCAGTAAATCTTTAATCCAATTTTCTGTTGATGGGTGGGGGGCTATGTTCCCTCACTGTATATATATGCCGTATTTAGTACCAAAGTTAGATTGGAATAAGCTTTCAGACTTTTAGTCCAGCATATTCCCTGAAGTCAGGCAAGAGTGATAATGTTACTATAAATGTCTTTCTTAAAGATGTTTTAAGAATGACAATTCTCATTTTATTATTTCAATTTTCAAGCACCAAAAACTTCAGGCATTTTTTTTTTTTAAGTATGGCATTGTAGGGACCAGTGGTGGAAAACTTAAATAACCTCATCAATAACTCTAACTCAAGCACTTATACCTTGTATGTCAATTTATGTCATCAATGTGGTTTTACACTATCAAGTTATTCTGCCTTTTCAACTTATTGAAACTCATTTGCTCTTAGAGATATGAATTCTAAGCATGATGACTGACCTCTCTTTCCAGCTTATTATTTAGAGGTAAAAATATTATGGGGTCAATAACCAAGCATAATTTTCCCAGAGTTTTCCTGGTAAAATTGAGAACTGGTAATTTTAGGGCTCTTCTGTTTTAAGGATCTTATTTGTCAAGGGTACAGTCACATACCTGGATTATATTTTATAACATTCCTCAGAGCCTCCAAAGCCATTTCAACTCTTGGCAAGCGGTCTCCATGTTGCTCTGACTCCACTTTTGCAGCATGAGTGATAGCCATGAAGGTGTGGAGGTACTGGGCCTGGGAGCCTATATAATCCAAGAGACTTGCAGCAAATGCTTTTGGAACCTAAATCAAGTAGAAAAATATTTAGAAACATGTGTGTCCTTAGAAATAACCTATAACAAAGACTTCACAGTAAAAGCAACAATGAAACATTTCAAGTCATGGAAGTTATTAAATTATACAGACACAAGAAAATACCTATGCATTAAATGAGAACTGAGGAGAAAAGGGATAAAACTCAACAGCATTAGAAAATGTTTATCACTGTTGGCCTAAATCCATTAGAAATCTGATTTACTCCCTTCAGTAACACAGTATAATAACTCTGTGATAAGAATATGCCCCTACTTTACCGAGATAATTAATAGTATGATATGTAACTTCTATAAATTAGTTGCATTTTTACATTTAAAAATTATATATATTAGATTATAAATTTAAAAGGAAGTTTTCAAAGAGACTTCACAAATCACTGAACTCATTCTTCTTAGCAGCTATTTTTATATATCATTCTGTGATAAATAACATACATCACAGTTTAGTAAATTCCTTTTTCCAAGAGCAAACTCTAAAACAAAGCCTCACTTCTTTCTTTCTTACAAACCAATCAACAACCGAACCTTTATCACCCCCTCCAAAAAGCTATAACAAAACTTTCCTATGTGATCCCTAGGAACTAAGGAAAGAAAAGATTATTTGCTTCTGGAAGTGATTAGGGGTCATCACAAGAAATAACCTGATGTGACCCAGTCATCTTCTAAAAATTCTCTTTGCTCTCTCCTTCTATTTTCTTAATTTCTTTTAAAAACTGGCCAGAGATAGACTACTATCTGGTGGTCTGATATTTAACATAATGGAGTGAGTATGTAAAAGGACTTACAGTTCCACAAGAGACTGCAGAGCTGCAGACATATATACATGATACAGTGGGGGTAGTATTATGCATAAAATATAAGAAATAGCTGGGAAAGGAATAAATCCTTACTCATGAATCCATTAAATTCCCCAACATTCAAAACAAAAAGTCTCATAAGTTATCAATGGTCATCCTATCACATACCCAAGTTAGCATAAAATATTTGGCAAAAAACAGATATTATTTCAATATATACAGTGTGAATAAACCAGCAGCTTTTAATAACAAATGATCAAGTTACAGACAAAATCAAAAGTAGAGAGCTTACCTCAAGGGGGAAAGTAGGGACTTCATTATAGACCCTAACAAAAATCTCCCCTACGATAAGTTCTTTGGCATGATCACTGTAGACAAATTCTGATCCATAAGTTTTGTCACAGTCACCCTTTAAAAAAAAGAAAACTAATTGTTAGATATAAATCAGAATCATTAGTGTGTAGTTTATAAATCTATCCATATTCAGTTTAATAACTTATCAGATAAATAACTTCAATAAATAACTAAAGATCCATTCATTTTTCCATAGGAGAAAAATGTGGTGGGATACACATCACAGCACTTAATGCAGTTTTAACATTTATAATTAGTAATATGGACTCTGGAAAAGGCATGCATGCATGAACATGTGTTAGTCACTTAGTCATGTCCGACTCTGTGACCCTTTGTAGTGTAGCCCACCAGGCTCTTCTGTCCATGGGATTTTTCAGGCAAAAATACTGGAATGGGTTGCCATTTCCTCCTCCAAGGGATTATTCTAACCCAGGGATCAAAACTGTATCTCCTGTAGCAGGCAGATTCTTTACCTGCTAAACCATCAGGGAAGCCCCTAACAGAGTTATATTATATATAGGCAGAGAGTTATGTTATTTTTTAGTCCAAAATTGAAACATTTTAAAATTTCAAAAGATCACTGAGGTCAGCCAACGAAGTATCTTAGGCCTAGTGTTTACAAGCAAATATGACATGTGGCTCTCCTCTCAGCAGACATTTGGCCTGGTCAGATATAGGGTGATAGAATTAAGAGATGAACATGTCTGAACTGGTTTTAAAAAGTAATACATTAAGTGATAAAAGTGCAAGAAAACAGGGTCTCTGAATTTAAAAAGCAAGGTAATATATCAGTTGACAAATCAAGAAGAATTTCCACTTAAGGACAAAGAAAAAGATAGGAAAACAGGAAAGGAACTGGGAAAAAAATAGCCCCAAGAAGATTTTGGTTGAAATTACATAAAATTTAGATTGGACTGAAATAATATGTAAAAGTGTAAAATAAACTGTAAAGAAAAGTGAATGCTCCTCTGTCCATGGGATTCTCCAGGCAAGAATACTGGAGTGGATCACCATTTCCCTCTCCAGGGGATCTTCCCGACACAGGACTCGAACCTGGGTCTCCTGTATTGCAGGCAGATTCTTTACCAACTGAGCTAGGAGGGAAGCAGGAATAAACTGTAAAGGGCTAAACAAAGAAAGAATGATATTCTCTCTCTTCTGGTAAAAAAACAGATGATATGTAGAAATCTGAGACTGGTTCTTCCTAGTTCTGCAATTCTCAAAACTTCTATCAATGAAGAGCTCTGAGTGACTATCATGAAATGAGTGGTAAGCCAAGTTTTGCATAATCCAGGACACTGAGTGACGGTTACTCTTTAATGAAGTCCAAACTCACAAACATAAATGTCTTCTAAACCATCAAGATTCAACCGTCTAGTTATGTATTATCCAGGCCAACTCCTTATTTCCTATTCTACTCTCTGTCTTTTGATTTTTTCTTACTTACTACCTTCTCCACTATAAGGTGGCAGGATGCAAGAAATTATTAACTTACTTTTTTAATCATGCTTTCCTGCTGAGATTCAAGAAATTCAAGTAGTTCTGCTCTTGTAGAATTGTTCCATATCAAATAGGGGCTCTCTGTGTTACTATTAAGCATCTTCAAAATCTAGAAGACAGAATATTACTGTTTTATAATATTTAGGAAAAATATTGAAGTTATCATTCATTTAAATTGTCTATGACACACCAAGCTCTGTAACAGGAACCTTAAGTACAATAGGCTTGATTAATTTTAACAAGTTTGAAAATATAATGTTTACCATTCTGCAGCTGAGAAAAATCAAGACTTCTCTGACAAAGATCAAATTATTTGTTCCAGGTCTCACAACATTTAAGTGGTGAAACTGGAATTCAAATTTGAGTCTGTTTTCACATCTCATTCTTAACATTTGCTCTGCTTTGGTGAAAATCACACACGATATTTTATTAAAGCATTTTATAAACAGTAAATATAAGCTTAAAAAGAATACCACACAATCTTTATATACATATATTTGAAAACAAAATCTAAGTCTTTATGAAGCATACTCCTAGAAAGGGAAGTAGAATTTATGGGCAGAGATTCAGTTCCAATTTTCTCAGCCAAACTCTGATTCAAGGCTGCATTAAGTAGTTCTGCAGACATAAGCTTATGCCTGCTTAGCCATCTACAGTACTTTCCCTTTGTGTCACTCTACTCAATTTTAAGTGTACACATACACAGTTAACTCTCCTTTAAATGTTTTTTTGTGGGGAGGGAGAGTGGGGGTGTGTGTCTCATGGCTTGCAGGATCTTATTTCCTCAACCAGGGCCTGAATCCAGGCCCTTGACTTGAATCCAAATCCTGACCACTGGACCATCAGGGAATTCCCTAAGTTTTTTCACTTTACATTTTCTGAGCTTTGTGCTAGGAGGAAAGAAGGGAGTTATTATCCCCAGACGTATAGAGCTGCTATCATCAGCACCAAGGCACAATAACCAAATTTCTTAGTTGAGAGAACAAGTGTGTGTGAGCATTTTCAATTTTTAGGTTTCTGAGAGCAATCGACATTGTTATATTCCTCTATTATGTAGAGGATCTTGCAATATTTATCAAAACCCAGGCTAACTCTGAAGCACATACCTCAGTAGCACTAATAACAGCAAGTTTTCTAGCAACGTAGGGGGTCAGCATGCCAGCTAAACTTTTCCTTATGGTTGGATTTTCTGGTGTTGCTTGTTCTTCAGGCATATAACCTCCAAGGCGACTTAGAGCTCGGACACTCAGTTTGGCAAGGCTGTTGGCTACTTCCTGTTACAAAAAAAATTAACACATTTATTAAAATAGATCTCTTATCAGGCCATAGTACATTTATGGAATCAAAACAGTATGGAACATATTAAGGAAAAGAAAGCAAAGAAAAAGAAACAAAAAAGGTACTGAAGTCCCCAACACTAATGTCAAGTTTATGAAAAGTAAAAGTCAAGAGAATTCAGTACCACCAAATCAGCTTGAAAACAAATGTTAAAGGGACTTATATAGTTAGGAAATACAAGAGAAGAAAAAGATATTAAAAAAAAAAAAAGAAAAACCCAAATAATTAAGAAAATGGCTAAAGGATCATCAGTTCAGTTCAGTTCAGTCGCTCAGTCGTGTCTGACTCTGCGACCCCATGAACTGCAGCACGCCAGGCCTCCCTGTCCATCACCAACTCCCAGACTTCACTCAGACTCACGTCCAACGAGTCAGTGATGCCATCCAGCCATCTCATCCTCTGTTGTCCCCTTTTTCTCCTGCCCACAATCCCTCCCAGCATCAGGGTTTTTTCCAATGAGTCAACTCTTTGCATGAGGTAGCCAAAGTACTGGAGTTTCAGCTTTAGCATCATTCCTTCCAAAGAACACCCACGACTGATCTCCTTTAGAATGGACTGGTTGGATCTCCTTGCAATCCATGGGACTCTCAAGAGTCTTCTCCAACACAAAAGTTCAAAAGCATCAATTCTTCGGCGCTCAGCTTTCTTTACAGTCCAACTCTCACATCCATACATGACCACTGGAAAAACCATAGCCTTGACTAGATGGACCTTTGTTGGCAAAGTAATGTCTCTGCTTCTGAATATGCTATCTAGGTTGGTCATAACTTTCATTCAAAGGAAAGTCTTTTAATTTCATGGCTGCCATCACCATCTGCAATGATTTGGGAGCCCCCAAAAATAAAGTCTGACACTGTTTCCCCATCTATTTCCCATGAAGTTATGGGACCAGATGCCATGAGCTTAGTTTTCTGAATGTTGAGCTTTAAGCCAACTTTTTCACTCTCCTCTTTCATCTTCATCAAGAGGCTTTTTAGTTCTTCTTCACTTTCTGCCATAAGGGTGGTGTCACCTGCATATCTGAAGTTAGTGATATTTCTCCCAGCAATCTTGATCCCAGCTGGTCCTTCTTCCAGCCCAGCGTTTCTCATGATGTACTCCACGAATAAGTTAAATAAGCAGGGTGACAATATACAGCCTTGACGTACTCCTTTTCCTATTTGGAACCAGTCTGTTGTTCCATGTCCAGTTCTAACTGTTGCTTCCTCACCTGCATATATAGGTTTCTCAAGAGGCAGGTCAGGTGGTCTGGTATATATCAATAATTGCCTTACAAATAAATGTATTAAATGCTGCAACCAAAAGACACAGACAGCTGAATGGATACAAAAATAAGACCCATATATATGCTGTCTAGAAGAAATCCACTTCAGACCTAAAGACACATATAATGACTGAAACTGAGAGGGTGGAAAAATATATTCCATGCCAATGTAAACCAAAAGAAAGCTGGACTAGCAATCCTTATATTAGACTAAGGAGACCTTAAAATAAAGAATATTACAAGAGATAAGGAAGGACACTACCTAATGATCAAGGAATCAGTACAAGAGGAAGACATAACAATTGCAAACATCTATCCAACCAACATAGGAGCACCTCAGCACATAAAACAAACAGTAACAGACATAAAAGGAGAAATTGACAGTAACACAATAATAGGAGGAAACTTTAACACCCCGCTTACACCAATGGACAGATCATGAAAACAGAAAATGAATAAGGAAACACAAGTCTTAAATGATACATTAGACAAGATGGATTTCATTGATATCTTCAGGACACTTCATCCAAATATAGAAGAATACACTTCCTTCTCAAGTGCACATGGAACATTCTATTCTCCAGGATACACCACATCTTGGGTCATAAATCTAACCTCAGTAAATTTAAGAAAATTGAAATTGTATCAAGCATCTTCTCTGACCACAATGCTATGAGACGTGACATCAATTACAAGAAAAAAAATGTAAAAAACACAAACATATGGAGATTAAACAATACATTTCTAAATAACAAACTGGTTACTGAAGAAATCAAGGCAAATCAAAAAATTCCTAGAAACAAATGACAAGGAAAACACAACTCAAAACCTATGGGATGCAGCAAAAGCAGCTCTAAGAGGGACGTTTATAGCAACACAATCCTGCCTCAAGACACAAGAAAAGATGAGACAACCTTACACCTAAAACAACTGGAAAAATTATATAAAAAAAAAAAACACAAAAATTAGCAGAAGGAAAGAATCATAAATATCAGAGCAGAAATCAGTGAAAAAGAAATCAAAGAAACAATAGTAAAGGTTAACAAAACTAAAAGATGGTTCTTTGAGAAGATAAAACAGAACTGACAAACCTTTAGCCAGACTCATCAAGAAAAAAAGAGAAGAATCAAATCAACAAAATTAGAAATGAAAAAGGAGAGGTTACGACAGTGCAGACATATAAAGGATTATGAGACTATTATGAACAACTATATGGCAATAAAATGCATAAACTGGAAGAAACGGACAGATTCTTACAAAAGTTCAATCTTCCAAAACTGAACCAGGAAGAAACAGAAACTATGAAAAACCCAATTACAAGCACTGAAATCAAAACTGTGATCAAAAATCTCCCCAAAAAACAAAAGCCCAGGACCAGATGGCTTCACAGGTGAATTCTAGCAAACATTTAGAGAAGAGCTAATGCCTATCCTTCTAAAACTCCTTCAAAAAATTGCAGAGGAAGAAATACTTCCAAACCCATTCTATGAGGCCACCAACACCCTGATACCAAAACCAGACAATAACAACACCCAAAAAAGAAAGCTACAGGCCAATATCACTGATAAACATAGATGTTAAAATCCTCAATAAAATTCTAGCAAACAGATTTCAACAACACATTAAAAAGCTAACACACTATAATAAAGTTGAGTTTATTCCAGGGATGGAAGGATTCTTCAATATAGACAAATCAATCAATGTGATACACCATATAAACCAATTGAAAGATAAACATATGATAATTTCAACAGATGCGGAAAAAGCCTTTGACAAAATTCAGCATGCTTTTATGATCAAAACTCTTCATAAAATGGGCACAAAAGGAACCTACCTCAACATAGTAAAGGCCATATATGATAAGCCCACAACAAACTGTATTTGCAATGGTGAAAAACTGCAACCATTCCCCCTAAGATCAGGAACAAGACAAGGGTGTCCACTCTCACACCTAGGATTCAACATAGCTTTGGAAGTCCTAGCTCCAGAAATCAGAGAAGAAAAAGAAATAAAAGGAATCCAGATTGGAAAAGAAAAGTAAAGCTCTCACTGCAGATGACATGATACTGTACACAGAAAACCTTAGGAAGATACTATCAGAAAATTACTAGAGCTAATCAGTGAATTTAGCAAAGTCACAGGACAGAAAATCAATACACAGAAATCACTTGCATTCCTATATACTAACAATGAAAAATCAGAAAGAGAAATTAAGGAATCAACCCCATTCATGATTGCAACAAAAAGAATAAAATATTTAGGAATACAACTACCTAAGGAGACAAAAAAACTGCATACATAAGACACTGATGAAAGAAATCAAAGATGAGATTAACAAATGGAGAGATATTCCATGTTACTGGGGTGGAAGAATCAACAGTGTGAAAATGACTATACTACCAAACACAATCTACAGATTCAATGCGATCCCTATCAAATTACCAATGGCATTTTTCATATAACTAGAACAACAACAAAAAAAATCCTCACAGTTCATATGGAAATGCAAAAGACCCCGAAGAGCCAAAGCAGTCTTGAGAAAGAGGAATGGAGCTGAAGGAATCAATCTTCCTGACTTCAGACTATACTACAAAGCTAGAGTCATCAAAACAGTATGACACTGGCACAAAAACAGAAATACAGACATGGAACAAGATAGAAAGCCCAGAAATAAACCCACATACCTATGGGTACCTTATTTTTGACAAAGGAGTCAAGAATATACACAGGGGAAAGACAGCCTATCCAATAATTGGTTCTGGGAAAACTGGACAGCTGCATGTAAAAAAATGAAATTAGAACACTTTCCTAATACCGTACACAAAGATAAACTCAAAATGGATTAAAGACCTAAATGTAAGACCAGAAACTATAAAACTCTTAGAGGAAAACATAGCCACAACACTTGATAACATAAATCAAAGCAATATCCTATATAAGCCCTGTCCTAGAGAAATAAAAGCAAAAATAAACAAGTGGGACCTGATTAAACTTACAAGCTTTTGCACAGCAAAGGAAACTATAAACAAGGTGAAAAGACAACCCTCAGAATGGGAGAAAATAATAGCAAATGAAACAATGGACAAAGGATTAATTTCCAAAATATACAAACAGCTCATATAACTCAAGGCCAGAAAAAAAAACAACTCAATCAAAAAGCGGGAGAAAAGACCTAAACAGAAATTTCTTCAAAGAAGACATACAGATGGCTAATAAACACATGAAAAGACGCTCAACACTGCTCATCATTAGATAAGTGCAAATCAAAACTACAATGAGAGATCACTTCACACTGGTCAGAAAGGCCATCATCAGCTAGAGAAGGTGTGGAGAAAAGGGAATGCTCTTGTGCTATTGGAAGGAATGTAAATTGATACAGCCACTATAGAAGATGGTATGGAGATTCCTTAAAAAACTAGAATAAAACCACCGTATGACTCAGCAATCCCACTCCTAGGCATTTCCCCCGAGGAAACCAAAACTGAGAAAGACACATGTACCCTCATGTTCATTGAGGCACTATTTACAATAGCTAGAGCATGGAAGCAACCTAGATGCCCATCGACAGATGAATGGATAAAGAAGTTATATACATATACACAATGGAATATTACTCAGCCATAAAAAGGAACACATTTGAGTCAGTACTAATGAGGTGGATGAACCTATAGCCTACTATACAGAGTGAAGTAAGTCAGAAAGAGAAAGATAAATACCATATACTAACACAAATATAAGGAATTTAAAAAGACTGTACCAAAGAATTTATTTGCAGGGCAGTAGTGAAGAAACAGACATAAAGAACAGACTTAGGGACACAGAAAAGAGGGCAGGAGAGGGTGAGATGTATGGAGAGTAACATGGAAACTTACATTACCATATGTAAAATAGATAGCTAATGGGAATTTGCTGTATGTCTCAGGCAACTCAAACAAGAGCTCTACACCAACCTAGGGGGTAGTGCGGGGAGGGAGATGGGAGAGAGGTTCAAGAGGGAGGAGACATATGTATACCTATGGCTGATTCATGCTGATGTTTGACAGAAAATAACAAAATTCTATAAAGCAATTATCCTTCAGTTAAAAAATTAAGAATTTAAAATAAAAAATGATTTTTGAAACAGTTCATGCATTATAGCTTATTCTTCTATTTATATGAAAGACAATCAGGATCTATGTAGTCATTTATATCCAATATAGAAACTTGCTGATAACTGGAAGAAGCACTCTGGAGGATAAGATGGGGAACAAGAGACGATTAAGTAGATCTGATCACTAGAGGCACATATTCACAATATGAATAATGAATAAGAAAGGAGTGACAGAAAAAGTATCTGTAAGTTAAAAAAAAAATCTGTAAAAAAACAATCAGGTAAGTTCTCAAGTGTTTAGGTAAACAAGCTTCAACAGGACTGTTATCACTTCCTTGTGATATACAACCATAATTCTGTACTCATAAAGGAGATTCTGAGTAATCAAGAGAAGATTAAGTTATGCCCAGTATATGCTATTGCAAATTCCATGGTCTTGAATCCTTCTGGGATAAGTGGTTAAAATAAAAAGATTTGGGGCTTAAAGAACAATAAGCTTAATAATCTTAAAAAACAGTTTATGCCTTGAGGGCTCCGGACAGCTAGGGCTCTGCTTTTGCATTAATCTACAGTTTGGGTTCAAATTCAGTGTTAAAGTAATGTCCACATTACCTGCTGGTTTGTTTCTTCACTTTTCTGAATACCACTCTCTTCCAGGGTGTAGTCATAATTAAACAGATAACCAAGCAGATGCCACAAAATTCCAGCTTGTAATAGGTGTGTCTGTAGCCAGAAATCCACAGCAAAAGAGCTGACACATTCTACCCCAAGGGCAGCCACTCTTGGAATACTCTGAGAATAAAAATAATGGAATTAAAAAAAAAAATAATGGGTTTTGAAAAAAAGCTCCCAAGAGAAACAGACTGTAAATGTATGAGAAGCTACTTAACTAACTTATTGTATCTGTGTTTAACTCCTCTTGTATTTTCTATTCTGGTTTATATCTGAACACTTTATATCTGGTTTATATCAAGAACACTCCAGTGTTCTTGCCGAGAATCCCAGGGATGGCCTGGTGGGCTACCGTCTATGGGGTTGCTCGGACACAACTGAAGCGACTTAGCAGCAGCAGCAGGGAACCTCCATGCTGTTTTCCATCGTGGCTGTACTACACCAACTTACATTCCTAACAACAGTATACAAGGGATCTCTTTCTCCATATCCTCTCCTAAAATTAAAGTAACCATGTGACAAAACACAGAATTACTATTTTAAATAATTAACTTGAAAACTGAAGCATGGTTGTTTACAATATTGTGTTAGTTCAGGTATACAACACAGAGATTCACTTCTTTTTTGGAGATTATATTCCATTATAGGTTAATACAAGATATTGGGTATAAGTCTTTGTGTTATACAATTGGATAACAAATCCTTCCTATCTATTTTATGAATGAAAGTGAAAGTCACTCAGTCATGTCTGACTCTTTGCGACCCCATGGACTACACAGTCCATGGAATTCTCCAGGCCAGAACACTGGAGTGGGTAGTGTTTCCCTTCTCCAGGGGATCTTACCAACCCAGGGATAGAACCCAGGTCTCTTACATTGTAGGCGGGTTCTTTACCAGCTGAGCCATGAGGGAAGCCCAAGAATACTGGAGTAGATAGCCTAACCCTTCTCTAGCAGATCTTCCCGACCTAGGAATCAAACCAGGGTCTCCTGCACTGTAGGCAGATTCTTTACCAACTGAGCTATCAGGGAAGCCCATTTTATATACAGCAGTTTGTATTTGTTAATACCATTTTCCTCATTTGTCCCTCCTCACCTCCCTCTTCCTTTTCTTTTTGGTAACCATAAGTTTGTTTTCTATGTTTGTGCTACTGTTTCTATTTTGTATATATGTTCATTTGTATTATTTTTTAGATTACACACATAAGTGATATCATACAGTGCTTGTCTTTGTCTGACTTGTTACACTAAGCATAATATTCTCTAGGTCATTCACACTGCTGCAAATGGCAATATTTCATTCTTTTTTTATGGCTCAATAACATTCCATTGTATGTGTGTATTTGTGTGTGTATATACAGTATGTGTGTGTGTATACACATCCACTTAAGCCAACCATTTGCTGATGAACACCTGGGTTGTTTTCATGCCTTGGCTATTATGAATAGTGCTGTGAACACTGGGTGCACATACATACATTTTCAAATAATGTGTTCAGTTTTCCGGATATGTACCTAGGAGTGGAACTGCTGGATCATATGGTAGCTCTGGGGCTTCCCTGGTGGTCAGGCAGTAAAGAATCTGCCTGCAATGCAGGAGACCCAGGTTCGGTCCCTGGGTCGAAAAGATCCCATGGAGAAGGGAATGGTTACCCACTTCAGTATTCTTTCTCTATTTTTAGTTTTTTTAGGGAACCTCCGGAGAAGGCAATGGCACCCCACTCCAGTACTCTTGCCTGGAAAATCCCATGGACAGAGGAGCCCAGTGGGCTGCAGTCCACGGGGTCGGGAAGAGTCGGACACGACTGAGCGACTTCACTTTCACTTTGTACTTTCCTGCATTGGAGAAGGAAATGGCACCCCACTCCAGTGTTCTTGCTGAGAATCCCAGGGATTGCCTGGTGGGCTGCCGTCTATGGCGTCACTCGGACACAACTGAAGTGACTTAGCAGCAGCAGCAGGGAACCTCCATGCTGTTTTCCATCGTGGCTGTACTACACCAACTTACATTCCCAACAACAGTATACAAGGGATCTCTTTCTCCACATCCTCTCCAGCATTTATTATTTGTAGACTTTTTGATGATAGACATTCTAACCAAAGTGAGGTGATACCTCAATGTGGATTTGATGTGTACCAGAATATCTTTAGCCAATTAGTGTTAAAGACTTGAGAATACTGTTTTGTTTCACTTCTTGTATTTTTAAAAACAGTGATAAGGCATTAGTAGCAATACGTGTGCCACTGATCTTAAGTGTGTCAATGAAGCCTTTAGTGTAGGTGTACAGATTTACTTCTTTATACCAGCATTTCTTTCTTATTAGACACATCTAAGTATGTCAAGTAAATATAGTTGGGGATGTGTTTTCATCAGATTTCTTATTTCTAGGTACCTTAGCCCAGGATCAGCAACCTAATCCTATTCTATTCCAATACAACTGTCACTCTGCTCAGTTACCAGAGAATCTCTTTCCTTTCCAGTCACTTATCACATCACCCATAGTCAGCTTCCCTCAGCAGTGTTGGACTGGGAAGAAACAGCAAGCTCTCAGATTCCTATGGCCTTTTCACCATGCAATGACTTGACTCTTGGCTCAGAGGTTAAAGCATCTGCCTACAACGTGGGAGACTCGGGTTCAATCCCTGGGTTGGGAAGATCCCCTGGAGAAGGAAATGGCAACCCACTCCAGTATTCTTGCCTGGAGAATCCCATGGAGAGAGGAGCCTTGTAGGCTACAGTCCACAGGGTCGCAAAGAGTTGGACACAACTGAGTGACTTCACTTTCATTTTCCTTCACTTTACTTTTATTAGACTGATAGTTTAGTCTTCTCTCTTGCTTCCCTGCCTCTGTTCAAATGTTCAGAGGAAACCAACTTCCATCTAGATATGTCACTCTTGTCTTATTCTTTGTGGGCCAGCCCAGGAACAAAGTCATCATTTACGGCAAGGATTCAGTGAAAAATGTCTTTAGAGTTCCATGTCATTTACTTGAAAATAATTTTAGGAAAACAACTTATTTATAAATTGAGGACTGGCTACTTGACGAGAAAACTAATTGCTGACTGAATCCAGAAAAACAGTAAACGGTAACGTCTACCTTGCCGAAATAGAGCACCCGACAGAGATCCCTGATGATGCCGGGCATTTCTGTAATCTTCTCTCGGCATTCTTCAAACTGAGCAGCCACACTATAGCATCTGCTTATGTGTCCACACACCTGCAGATAACACAAAGGAGTAAAAAAAGGTCACTTGTGCATTTCTGTTTAAGACAGTGGGAATCAAATCAGCAGAGATTCGTAATAATGTTTAATGATATATACAACGCTCCAAAATTAAACAGAACACTTCTACTGAATTATCAGTATTTCTGGTTAAGATACCCTATAGATACAAGGTTGGCAAACCATGGCCACTATAAGGCCACAGGCCAAGTCAACCATGATCTGTCTTCGTATGGCCAGGAAGCCTTAGCTTTTACATTTGCAGAGAGTTGTAAAAGTCACAAATAAGAAGCATGCAATAGGATTTCCCTGGTGGTAGTGGACAAGAATCTATCACAGGTTTGATCCCTGGTCCAGAAAGAGTCCACATGCCGTGGGGCAATAAAGTCCATGTGCCATAACTACTAAACCTGCGCTCTAGAGTCCTCCAGCAGCAACTACTAAAGCCCGTTCACCCTAGCACTGGTGCTCAGCGACAAGAGAAGTCACTGCAATTAGAAACCTGTGCACCATGATAAAGAGAAGCCCCCACTCTCCACAAGGAGAAAGCCCATGCTCTGCAACAAAGACCCAGTCCAACCAAAAATAAATAAATAATTTAAAAAATATGCAACAGACTACATGTAACCTGAATGTCTCAAATAATCACCCTCTAGCCCTTAATAAAAAAGTTTGCCAACTTCTGGATTAAAGTATTTTTGCCCTGAATTCTAATAATGTACTATACTTATTAATAAAAATAAAGATGAAACTCAAAAGCCTGTACCGAATTGTTTTCTATTCTAAATTTTGCTGGCATACACAAAAGGTCAAAAAGATGCATTTTACAGTGATCTTAATGTTCCTGATGGATCTTCTACTAAATAATTCAACAGAAAAGAAGAAAATGAAAACACTAGGTATGGGAGTGGGAAGTAAAGAAGGAATTAAGGAAGGTGATGGAAGATAAGTGAAACAAAAATGGAAAAATTACAGATGTTTGAAACTGGGTAAAGGGGATATGGGATTCATGATATCACTCTCTATTATAAGGAAAAAAAATTAAGCCAACAGATTACATATGATTTACCACAGTGCTTATTAAAGTGTGATACACAGAGTAACAGCATCAGTTATCATCTGGGAATTTTGTTAGAAAAGCATATTCTCAGGCCCCTACCCTAGCCTTTCTGAATCAGAATCTTTGGGCAGAGGACCTGGGAGGCAGACCTCAGCAACCCAGGTTTTAATGAGCCCTCAAAGTGATTCTAAAACAGACCTAACATCTGAACTACTAGTCTAGTGTAACTTTCTTGGAATAGTGTGTTTCAGCCTTACCTGTACTGACATGTCACTTGGTTTACTAGAACGATTCAAGACAGCCACACAGCGACTAAATGCCTCTTGTAACACCTGCAGAGAAAGAAGTCTGCAGTTAACTCTTAAAGTTTGAAAAGACTCCTCTGCTAGGAATAAAACATTAATTAACCTTCTAGTACTAGAAACCTGGCAAATAAGTGTTGGCTCAATTAACATTTGAAGTAAACAAAGAACCCTGCAGTTTTTTGAAACCATCCTGCTACACTATTTTGCAAGTAATATTAAGTTCACCAACTCTGAATCTAATATTCTCCAAAACATGCTATGCAATAAGGCTCCATTTATTTTAATTTTGGTATTAGAATATAAAGAACATGGTAATCTGTTGCAATAAATTAAAGAAACTGTATCAACTGTATTCATACTTGGTGAATTCTTTATTGCTAAGAGACAGTTTACCTAAACTAGCTTTAAGACAAGGACAAAGATCATTCCATATTACCTCAATTCCATTCTCCCGTCTAAGCTCTTCAGCATTGAGGGCTGAGCAGTTAACCGTATGGAAAGCCAGCTCTGCAGCAGCAGGCAACAATGGTGATTCTTTTGAGAAAAGGAGGTCATCTGAAGTTTCCATTGTTATAGTCCTAATTAGCATGGGGTATCCTGCATATTTATAAGGCTGTAAATCTGAAATAATCATGGTTTTAAGTTAATTTTTAATTACATTGTCAAAAAAAAAAAGATTAAAACAGTCAACATCTTAAATGTTTCCTAATTCTAGTTTATATAAAGAAATTAAACTGAGTACAAATCCCTTGGATCTTTTCTACTAGCAAACTTGTTTTGTTGACCTCTCTAAAATGTTTCTACTAGAAAAAGAGTATTGCCTGGTACAAACTTTGTCTATAGTGGTTTTGATCCTTTGCAGAGTATCTACTTTCGGTACGGTCCATGTGATCTTTATAACTTTTACCTTTTGAGAATGACCAATAATCTACTTTAACCCATTTTTAAGACAGCTTAAATAAAACAAAGCCCCTTGGAACTGGTCCTGGTAGTCCTAACACATACGTATATAAGGAAAAGAGTGAATGAATTAATGTTAAGTTCTATCAGATGAGGACCCCCTACCCCAGAACTAACTGAGTATAAACTCCCTTTGTGAAAAGTAGAAGACAGCATGAAAAAAAATTCTCACCTTGATAATACATAAAATGAGCTGCAGCTGCACTATGGCGGCTAAGATAGAGTTATCAGCCAAAAAACAAACCAATGGTTTGAAAAAGACTTCTTCAGATTCATTCTCATTAGTGGTAAATGTCTGTAACTAAATGTTTTACAAATGCTTTCTGTTGAGTTTATATGCAAAACTGAATCAATTAATCACTGCTCTAATGTCCAAGCTGCTCAATCCCCATGATATCCCCTCCAATAAACTAGAACCCTACTTATCTTAAATTACCCAACACTCCTATTTATCTCAGATCTCTCATTATTCTCTCTTTTCTCCCATCATCCTACAGAGCAAATAGGTTTCCCATTTTGTGTGTAAGCCAAGTTTAGTTCCAAGCCAATGGACACCTGTTATACTGAACCTAAATCCAACCTCCCCAACAAAGTCTAAAAAATTTTCAATGTGCTCCGAGCTTTCTGGCTGCTACTGTTAGGGTACCACAAATCACAACAACATCAGAAATTCCCAAAAGCCCGTACCCTAAAATCACACCTATTTCATTTATAAAATTTTCAAAGTGTTCCACAAGATCAGAGGATTTTGAGAGCGACCACAGAAAATGAAGTGTGAGGGGATATATATGATCATTTGAAAAGTTTCTCTTGCCTTTTTTTTTAAAGATTTATTTATTTAATTTTTTGGCTGTGGTGGGGCTTCATTGTTGCACACGGGCTTTCTCCAGTTGCATAAAGCAGTGTGCAGCTTCTCACTGTGGTGGCTTCTCCTGTTCGGAAGCATGGCTCTAGGTTCAAGGACTTCAGTAGTTGCACCTTGCAGGCTCTAGAGCATGGGCTCAGCAGTTGTGGCACATAGGCGCAGTTGCTCCAAGGCATGTGAAACATTCCCAGGCCAAGGACTGGACCAGTGTCCCTTGCATTGGAAGGCAGATTCTTAACCACTGGACCACGAAGAAAGCTCTGTTGCTTTTTAAAAAACAGAGCACCCTAGATGTTTTCAGCCTTTAGACGTTTATGGATAGGTGGAGTCTTACAAAAGACGTGATCCTTAAATCCAGGTCCATTTTAGATCTCATTTAATATGTTTATTATTAAATAGCTAAAGACAAAACTAACCAAGTACCTCCACAGAACAGAAATGTCATTTAAGAAGGAATAATGAAATCTTATTGAGAATGTACACTATTGAAAAACATAGGCAAGAATTGTAAGGTATAAAACAAACATTTTGGGTCTAACTACAGAAAACTACTCTTTTACTGTATTTAAAATGGAATTCCAAGAGTCTTCTGCATAAATAATTAGAAATACATAGGAGGAAGGTTCAAGAGGGAGGGGACATATGTATACTTACGGCTGATTCACAGTGTTGTACAGCAGAAACCAACACAACATTGTAAAGCAATTATTCTCCAAATAAATATAAATTTAAAAATGTAATAATAAAAAAATATTAACCCCCCCAAAAGAAATAAACAGCAGAAACAAAGAACATGGTAGAATTAGCTGGAGGAAAATTCATAACACAAGCCTTACCTTCTTTATGACGGTTGAAGAGAATGCTTTGAGTTTTCAGAATTAAAATTATATTCTCTGGATCTGGTCCATCCATAATTTTTGCTGATTTGGTACATAAAAATTCATAGGCTTTATTTACCTTTTCAAACATATCCTGTATGTAACCAAAGACAATCAACCTTTAATTCAGAACATCTAAAATCACAACTTAGAACAGAGCTAGTTTGTATTTTACTAATAACTTTAGTCACTATTTTGTTCTGTTTTTTATATTAAGGAATCATTCCAACTGTAATTTAGGTGGCATACTTTTCAGATGAAACAACTTTTTTTTCCCAAAAAAAGGTATTCAATGATCTCAATACCATTTATTGAAAATTTTTTCTTTACTGGCTTATACCACGTTATATTAAATTCATACACACCAGATATAGTTTCTGAATTATTATAAAAATAGTTATTATACGAGGCACTATTTTTTGAGCACTATGGCAGGCACTTTGCTAAATGCTTTACATACATTATTTCACATAATTCTCAAAACACTATATAAGGTGTGTACCCTTAATAACCTCATTTTTAAGAAGATGTTACATAACTTGCCTAAGGTCATAAGCCCACTGCTGACAGAGCTAAGACTCCTATATCCATGCTCTTAATTACTATTCTATAATGTTCCTTGATCTATATGTTGATCTTTGTGCCAGTAGAATACTGTATTACTATTGTAGTTTTACAGAGTACTTAGTATCTGGTAGTTTAAGTCTAGAAATTTAATACTGATTTCAAAATTTCTTCCTATATTGACTGTTTTCTTTCCTATATTAATCTGAACTGCTTTAAATTTCTCAAAAAATGTCCCAGGTTTTTTGATAAAAACTACCTTAAGTATATAAAAGTGATGTTTTTTCCACTGCTATCTTCCTACTCAGGAATATTGCCTATCTCTAATAAAAAACACTAGCCTTGAATCAGGGGAAACTACCCGATGTTTCTAGCAACAGACTATAAGCACTAGTTTTAGTGGTCCTTATGTGATTTTATGAGTGTCCACTGGCATTATAGTAGGAAGCTGCAAAAGACAAGATCAGGGAATGCTGGCAGCAGATGACTTTAACTCTGAACCAAATTTTCTGTTTTTTTCATTAACAGGCATAAGAAGTTGGATGTCATTAGAAAGAAATAAGTTACCCAAAGCAATCTGAGTGGCAATGGATCACCGACAAATGAATTAAGTTCACCCATCTCTTGACTGTCTTCAATTACTCATGTGACAGCTCATTAGAGTTAATTTTCAAACAAACATGGGTAAGAAAAGAGAATAAAAGCCTTAAGTTACTAGTTGTGCTTCCCCAGTGGCTCAGCTGATAAAGAACTGGCCTGCCAATGCAGGAGACGCCAAGAAATGTGGGTTTGATCCCTAAGCCAGGAAGACCCACTGGAGAAGGAAATGGCACCCTGCTAGAGTATTACTTATTCTGGCCTGGAAAATTCCATGGACAGAGGAGCCTGGTGGGCTACAGTCCATGGGATCACAAAGAGTCAGACATGACTGAGCACACTCACACTAGTCAAAGAGAAGTCCTTTTGATAAAATGAGAGATGACCATTTAAGCAAAAAACGAGCACGTCAATCAGAAGTTAATTTAACATATACAGACATATATTATGAGGCAGACACTGGTGCATATCTTTTCTCTACCTGAAACAGCAGTAGAACAAAAGCAAGTCAACCCCAAGTCAACCCCAATTCCAAAGGCAGTACATACCCTCCCTTCTGGATTTTTATCAGGATGATATTTCTGTGCAAGTCTGAAGTAAGCTTTTCTAATTTTGCTCTCATCATGCCTGCAAAATAGGAAAATTGTTTCATGAATTGAATAATGTGCAAGAAAAATATTTATACAATCATCTAAAATGATTATTTTAAGAATCTTATTTTTATTGTGTATGATCATATATTAGGCACCTAATTAAATCAGTCAGACTTAAGTAAGGTTATTCTTTTTTAAAAAATATCTTTTAAATTTATCTATTTTAATGGAAGGATAATTCCTTTACAATACTGTGATGGCTTCTGTCATAAATCAGTATGAATCAGCTATTGGCATACATGTGTCCCCTCCATCCTGAAACTCCCTCACAATTCCTCCTCACCCTATTCCCCCAGGTCTACACAGAGAACCAGCTTTGGGTGCCCTGCTTCATGCATTAAACTCTCACTGGTTATCTATTTTACATATGGTAATGTATATGTTTCAATGCTATTCTCTCAAATTATCCCACCCTCTTCTGCTGAGTCCAAAAGTCTGTTCTTTACATCTGTGTAGCCTTTGCTGCCCTATATGTAGGATCATCGATAAAAATTATTCTTTGTATTATCTTTACCCTTAAAAAAAAAATTGCCTATACAAGGTTACCATATTCACCTCAAATTAAAAAACCATATTTGGGGTTCAAATAACTAAGAATTATTTTTAAAACAACTTTAAAAAATGTCACTTCAAACTATAATTCTAAGTTATTTTAACTTTCAGTCCAGTTCAGTCACTCAGCCATGTCCGACTCTGCATTCCCATGGACTGCAGCACACCAGGCTTCCCTGTCCACCACCAACTCCCAGAGCTTGCTCAAACTCATGTCCATTGAGTCCATGATGCCATCCAACCATCTCATCCTCTGTTGTCCCCTTTTCCTCCTGCCTTAATCTTTCCCGACATCAGGGTCTTTTCTAATCAATCAGTTCTTCGTATCAGGTGGCCAGAGTATTGGAGCTTCAGCATCAGTCCTTGAAAAGAATATTCAAGACTGATTTCCTTCAGGATGGACTGGTTGGATCTCCTTGCTGTCCAAGGGACTCCCAAGAGTCTTCTCCAACACCACAGTTTGAAAGCATCTGTGCTTTCGACACTCAGCTTTCTTTATGGTCCAACTCTCACATCTATACATGACTACTGGAAAAACCACAGCTTCAACTACCAGGACCTTTGTCGGTAAAATTTTAACTTTCAGCCTATACTTAAAATGTTTTTTTTTCCCTATCATATGTATTCTACTATAAAACTTCACTGATTAATTAATAAATCTGCATTCTTTTCTATACATCATTTACTATCCTAGACACACTGCTATCAAATGTCTTCCTCAGGTATAAGACAAATTGCAAGAAGAGGGGAAAGATGATACTGAAAATGACTCACGGTCCCTGTCCTTGAGGGAGATTAAGCAGTTCATAAGCATCATCTATTGACATTGTAGGTGGCTTCTTTTCTACTTCCTTCTTCCAGGCATCAAGGGTATCTTTCAGAAGCTTGACCTTAAAGACAGAATCGAAATTTATGTTTAGCAGCAACAACAGCAAAGTAAAACTATTTCAGAATATAATTTGTAAGTTATGAAATTGTTTTATATTTACTTAAATTGACATTTTAGGCTAAACAACGAACAGCTTTCTAAATACAAATAACCAAAATTTCCTTCTAGTATTGATAAATGTTAGGTAGCAAAGTATTTGTTATGGGGCTATTATTTTTTTAAAGTAGTATCTTAATTCTCTGCCAATTTTTGCCTCTCCTTTTAATTGTTAAAGAAACAAAGTATGGAAAACGTAGGAATTAGTAATGAACGGGCAAAAATAAGAGTGTCCCAGGAATTAATGTTATGTTTTTTATGTGAACTCTCAGTTAATCTTACCAACCACCACAGGAATAGCTGCTATTAGTAGTATCAGCACTATTATCATACCTGAGGTTTAGAGAAGCTAAGCAATACACTCAATAATATGTTGTTGTTGTTGTTTAGTTGCTAAGTCATGTCTAACTTTCTACAACCCCATGGATTGTAGCCCATCAGGTTCCTCTGTCCACGGGATTTCCCAGGCACGAATACTGGAGTGGATTGCCATCTCCTTCTTTAAAGGATGTTCCCAACCCAGGGATCAAACCCATGTCTCCTGTACTGCAGGCAGATTCTTTACCTCTGAGTCACCTATTAAGTACGTAAGTGAAGTCGCTCAGTCGTGTCCGACTCTGCGACCCCATGGACTGTAGCCTACCAGGCTCCTCTGTCCATGGGATTTTCCACACGATAGTACTGGAGTGGATTGTCATTTCCTTCTCCAGCAGATCTTCCCGATCCAGAGATCGAACCAGGGTCTCCCACACTGTAGACAGATGCTTTACCGTCTAAGCCACCAGGGAAACCCATAAATAGGTGACCCACAAAGAGCTTGTCCAGGATTAGAAACCGGAACCTTACACACCCAAACAGATAATCATACCCTAGACTGATGAGCTATTAATCACCAAACAAACTCAACCCAGACTACCTAACTTCAGCATCTGTGAGCTTAATCAATCTCTTATAAAGACGAGCTCCCACCAAGCTATTATAATATGTAATTATATTATATAATTATATAATCTCTTAATAGATTAAGAAGATTAAGAGATTAAGGAGAGGTGGCAAGAATACACAGAACTATGCAAAAAAAGGTCTTAATGACCGAGATAAGTATGATGGTGTGGTCACTCACCTAGAGCCAGGCATCCTGGAGCATGAAGTCAGGTTGGCCTTAGGAAACACTACTATGAACAAAGCTAGTGGAAGTGATGGAATTCCAGCTGAGCTATTTTAAATCCTAAAAGATGGTGCTGTTAAAATGCTGCATTCAATATGTCAGCAAACTTGGAAAACTAAGCGTGGCCACAGGACGGGAAAAAGGTCAGTTTTCATTCCAATCCCAAAGAAGGGCAATGCCAAAGAATGTTCAAACTACCATACAACTGCACTCATTTCACCTGCTAAGAAAGTTATGCTCAAAATTCTTCAAGTTAGGCTTCAGGCAGTATGTGAACTGAGACTTTCCAAATATACAAGCTGGGTTTAGGAAAGGCAGAGGAATTTGCTGGATCATGGAGAAACCAAGGGAGTTCCAGAAAAACACCTACTTCTGCTTCATTGACTACACTAAAGCCTCTAACTATGTGGATCACAACAAACTGTGGAAAATTCTTAAGAGATGGGACTACCAGACCATCTTGTCCCCTGAGAAAACTGTATGCAGTAGAGAAGCAACAATTAGAACTGGACATGGAACAACAGACTGGTTTAAAACTGGCAAAGGAGAACGTCAAGGCTGTGTACTGTCATCCTGCTTACTTGACTTTTATGCCGTGTACATCATGCAAAATGCCAGGCTAGATGAAGCACAAGCTGCAATCAAGACTGCTGGGAGAGGTACCAACAACCTCAAATATGCAGATAATACCACTCTAAAGGCAGAAAGCAAAGAGGAACTAAAGAGCCTCCTGATGAGGGTGAAAGGGGAGAGTGAAAAGCTAGCTTGAAACTCAACATTTAAAAAATGAAGACTTCATGGCAAATAGAAGGGGAAAAAGTGAAAGCAGTGACAGATTTTATTTTCCTGGGCTCCAAAATTACTGTGGACAGTGATCACAGGCATGAGATTAAAAGATGCTTGCTCCTTGGAAGGAAAGCTATGACACATCTAGACAGCATATTAAAAAGCAGAGAAATCACTTAGCTGACAAACATCTGGACAGTCAAAAAATATGGTTTTCCCAACAGTTATGTACGATGTGAGAATTGGACCATAAAGAAGGCTGAGCGCCAAAGAACTGATCCTTCTGAATTGTGCTGGAGAAGACTCTTGAGAGCCCTTTGGAGAGCAAGATCAAGCCAGTCAATCCTAAAGGAAATCAACCTTAAATATTCATTGGAAGGACTGATGCTGAAGCTCCAATACAACCTGATGGCAAACAGCTGATGCAATAGAAAAGAACCCGATGCTGGGAAAAACTGAGGTCATGAGGAAGGGGGGGCAACAGAGGATGAGATGATTGGATAGCATTATCAACTCAATGTATATGAGTTTCAACAAACTCCAGGAGAGGGTGAAGGGCAGGGAAGCCTAGTGTGCTGCAACCCATGGAGTTGACAAGAGTCAGACATAAATTAGCGATGGAACTTCAACAAATTTTGTTACATGTATGAAATTAAGTTTGTTTTATCAGAAAAGATAACAAATGTAAAGTCCTTTTATGCTCCCTGAAAAAACTGTCTTTCAATTTAGGATTTACCCAAATACACTCGAATTACAGAGTGCTTAAGTAAAAAGAACTATTTAAGAAATCTATTATCCTTCTTAGAAAGAAGAAATTACCCAGAAGCAATTAGAGGTTATTTTTATGATTTAAGAAGGCACAAATTAATCTGCTGACTTACCGGGTCTTTAATTGGCCAATCTGGAAACCGGAGTGTATCACAAAGTTGTTTGAGATAATAAATACTACAAAATAGTTCATTTTCTAGTTGTGGGTAGTTGATAACTGGGATGGGACAATATTGATAAAGTGCTCTTGTGTTACTCTGAAGACGAGGTGTGAAATCAGCAAGATGGGCAGCAATCTTCTCTATCATGAGGCGCCTACAATTAGAAAAGTCTCCAAGCATTATGATGGAATTATTTATTTAAAAAAACATTTACCTATTTGGTTGTACCCCATCTTAATAGAGACCTGTGAGACCTAGTTCCCTGACCAGGGTTTAAATCTGGGCCCTCTGCATTCGGAGCACGGAGCCTTAACCACGGGAGCAACAGGGAAGTCCCTATTTTATTTTTTATGTTAAAGAAAAGTTTATGACAGGAAATCATGCAAGATAATTACATGGATCTTCTTCAGAGTAACTCAGTTATTGACCTAAATAAGAGCTTTAAGAATGTTACTCAGGGTATTCTAAATTTATTCTGTACAAACACTTTATGGATATACATTTGTTTGTAGTACTATCTATAGAGAAAACCAAAGAGAAAAAGACTGAGAATACCAACCCTTCTTACTGAAAATTCAGTCATTAGACGGTCAAAAGGTATGGAATCTGCATGCATGAGGGCACAGCCATGGAATCAAGTCAGCTCTCTCCCCAAAGAAGCTCACTCTGTGGGCTTTATTTTAGTTAAATTAGCACACCTAGGATCTGGCCCTCAGCTAAGCAGAAACCGGATCTGCTCAGGATAACACAAAGCTTCATCCTTCAGATGAGGGACTCATACCAACCAGTCTCAGAAGAAAAATATTACACAGAATAATTATAATAAACTTATTCATATTCCTATACATTTGTTCCCAAGGAAAAATATGACAGTCATACAGAATATAGTCAAATTGGTGGCTAGTACATGTCAAGCCTATAGGTCAAACTATTAGAGAAGCCAAATGATGACCAGCAGGTAGCAGTGTGAGTGTGGGCCAGCCAAAAAAGAGTGGGTGACTGACTCAGAAAATCAACTGCCATCCAGCTAGGAAGACTGAGGGGTTGTCCGGAGAGGCAAACTTGACGCTGGACTCATGAACTGCCAAGTCTTTACCAGACTCAGCCGGTATGGATACTGATATCTGCTCCTGGGCCTCTCCTTTTTCTTGGTGGAAAATGGACTTTCCTACGGCATTGCCCTGACAACCTCCAGATTACGGTCAACGTGTGCTGGTTAGGAAGTCCTAATTAAAATGACTTTGGTATCTCTAGTCCGATCTATTTTTTGTGGGCATAGTTTTTAAATGGGACACAGTTCTATTTCCAAATACTCAGAAGAAGTGTCTTAATTTAAGCCCCATATGTCCCATACATATACATTAATTCATTTTCTGAAAGCCCAGTGATAATTGGCTCCACACCCTTATGTAAAACTCTACTAAGGTAACAGTAATTTTGTCACGTCACATTAGAACAAGAAAAAAGCTGAGGGCTTTGTGAACAAGTCACTTGATTTGGCACCAATGACTACTGTAGCTTGAGATTAAGCAACTAGTAAATCTTTTCACAGAAGTCAAATCAGAAGGCAGAAGGTTGAGAGTCTGTGTATAATATACAATCGACTAGCTATTTACCTCATTTCACTGCTCCAGATTGCTTCTGGAGTATCAAATTCTCCTAGAAAGATCTCGGAAAACTTTTCAGGCTCGTAATTTTCTAAGTAACAAACCATTGCTTCTGGTAGAATGTGCCCAAGTATACTTCTCTGAAAAATATCCTGTCCTTTTGTCTTTAAAACAAAACACAACATAGTTAGAAACAGTTTTCTAATAAATGAATTGGGATTAGAGAACATTTTAAGAAGCTATTTGGAACATACTGCTTTTATGCTTTGGAAATTTGATGAAAAAAATGGCAAAAAGAGAAGTGCAAGGTTTCTGGTATGAACTGCCTTGGCATGAGCTCCAAGATGGAAATATCCCCTCTAGCCCTGCAGCAGCCTTAATTCTCCTCAGGGGTCAGGTACTGCCAACATTATTTAGGGCATCTGGCCTCTGACCATGTGTAATGGTAGTGACCCTGCAAAGATTTACATCAATTATTCTATTACACTGTTGGCAGTAGTTCCCAACCTACACTTGCTTCTGTTTTCAAAAATAAGTCTAGAAAAATCAAGATCTTAAAGAGTCTATCCTCATGAAGTGTGGCTAAAACTTAGATGGAGAATTTCTATTAAAAATAATTATAATTAATGGTATTAAGAACTTCATATTCTCTGGTTGGCCAAATGGAGTCAGGGTAATGTTCATACTTTTATCATGGTAAATTTTTAAACTCATTTCTTTACCTAACTGGGTGGGAGGGGGTACGAGGGGGAACCCTACGGACTATAAATACTTTTCTTATTTCCTTCTAGGCAAACTGAGGACGTTTTGTTCCTCTAGGATCTGACAAAGAAGTGAAAAAAGCCCACATATGGTTTTACTACTTAGTGCACAAATTAGATGATGAATATTCTCAGGCTTTTTACTAATAAAAGCCATAAATTCATTGTTAAACTTTTAGGCGAAGAACTGCTGTTCTGTCCTTTAGAATACTATTATTTGGTTCTACATCTAGAGTTCTGCTATAAACAAATACTGTTTTGCTGTAATTATTCAAAATAGTTAGGTGAAATGATTTTATAATATAAAATTTGAAAAAAATTACGTATACATAACTGCACAGAAAAAGCACAGAAAAAAGGGGAAAAAAAGAATGACAAAAGTGCTTTATGTTGCATTAATGTGGTAGCATTAGAGGCAACTTTTTAAGAAACTTGTTATTCTCATTTTCTATCTGTATAGAGCTATGCAAACCATACTTCCATGGGCATCACTTTAATATTATTAGATTATAGATAGATTACTTTCTAGGGTTTTACTGGCTTCTGTATAAAATATGCAGTTTTGGTCTTGTGTCTGTTGTCAAAGTAATGTAACACTCCTTGGGTAGTCTCTTAAACAGAGGTCCAGTTTCGATTTATACCAATCTCAATAAAATCTGAAAATCAATGTTTCATGAAAAGTCTAACAAAATTTCAAACAAGATTCAGTTATTTATTTACAGTAAACATTTCTGCAAAATGTAGGTACAAAGTTACATTTGTCAAAGCTACCTGGATAAAGTCTCATTTTTTATATTCCTATTATTCCTCCCCAAGTAAAATGGCATACTTGAGAGCACCTGAAAAAGTAAGTAGCCTCAAAATAAAAACTTAGCACTTCTCCCACACTGGGATCTGAACAAAAAGAATGTGAAAGTCTTACTGAATCTGAGCTGACTATATGAGACTCAGCCATATAATGAATTATTTTTTACCATTACTAATTACATTTTACACAAAGGGAAAAATTATACTCACAGATAGCAAATGTCAGGTTATAATCACATCTATAATTTAAATATTAAGTCTAATAGGCAACATTTATTTTAAAACATTAGCTTAGACTTTCTTTGTGCAAGGTACCACAAGGAAAGCAAAATATGAATAAAAGAGTATCTGCCTTCAAGAACTTATAATCCAATAAACATATACAACTTAGGAAACGTTAGTGCCAGGACAGGTTCCCCAGTATTAAGTCCCATATTCAGAGGATTAATCTGGCTTACCTCTTCTGACTTGAAGGCCTGTTTGGTATGTGTGTACTTCAAAAATCTAGGGGAAAAAAAACTACTTATCAGGTACAGGAACTGATTTAGATTTAATACCCTTAATTTTCTAAGACTGGTTTGTTTGTTTTTTTTTGAAGTATAGTTGATTTTCTATGTTGCGCCAGTCTCTACTGTATGGTGAAATAACTCAGTTATACACATATATTCTTTTTTTATATTATTTTCTATTGCAGTTTATCACAGGATATTGAATATAGTTCCCTGTGCTATATAGTAGGACCTCGCTGACTAAGACCAGACCTTTTTTATAAATAAAAACCATAAAAGGTTCTTAACCTTGTAAATCTATATTCTCAAACTGCTGAATTTTTATTTAAGGCAAGAATTTATAAGAATTAGAAAAAATTTTAAATGATGTCATATTAGAATTATATAATATAAAAATTACTCAATTTTAAGAAAAAAGCAAAATGTAAAACAATATAAATATATTAAATCTGTATGATTAAAATACTAGATGATGATACAATTTTTATGTTAGATGTAAAATGGTGTGATTCTGAATAACTTTTCGCCAATCTTCTAATTTTCAAATTTTCAGACATACAAACACCTCTTAAAATGAAAAATGTAATAAAGGCAATGGTATGCTCACAAAATATAAATTTAATAAATCTGTCCATGTACAATTAAAATAATTTCAAACAAATTTTACCGAGCAACAGGAAGCACATTGGAACCTGTATACATCATGATGAAGAAAAATACTCCACTTAGATAAAGTCGAGGTAACTGTGGGTTATCTTGCATAATATGGTATAACAAAATAGCAACCTTCTCAACAAGGATAGGGTCAAAGGTCAACAGTAGCTAAAAAAAGAAATAAAATGTTTTTGTTACTGGGCTATTAAAATTTGCAACATCATCATTCATTTCATGTTTATGCATTTCATGTGCTCAAGTTACAGTTTCTCCTAAGTAGAAAGTGGTGGTGGTGGTGGCTTAGTCGCTAAGTCGTGTCCGACTCTTGCGATCTATGGACTGTAGCCTGCGAGGCTCCTCCGTCCATGGGATTCTCCAGGCAAGAATACTGGAGTGGGTTGCCATTTCCTTCTCCAGGGGATCTTCCCAACACAGGACTCGAACCTGGGTCTACTGCATTGCAGGTAGATGATTTATCAACTGAGCTATGAGGGAAGCCAAGCAGTAAGTAGTAAAATAAAAATCAGACTGACTCAGTATGTTTGTCTACCAGCTTCTAAGCAGATTTGAAAAATATTTTATAGATTTAATGCAGAGATAGTAAAATATTAATAGAGAAGTAATCAAAACTTAGCCATTAAAAGCCCAACCATGCCTGAAGCTGTTTTGTTTGATTAGAGGGAAAACTGTTCTTTTGTGCAGGACTCTTCCTGAATGGACTTCTCTGTTAATGATAAAAGGAAAAAGAAGTGTAGCTACACTTTGGGTTAGTTTCAGGTCAGTTGATTTGAAATGAAGCATCCTGTGAAGACTATTTGGGAATTCAAAGAACTGAGCAGAGCACAGCTTTCAGTGGAATAGCACTAAAAAAAATAGTGCAAGTGCAGGTACAAGGCAAGAGGGTAACCAAATACCAGCAGGGCTACTACTACCAGACAGTACCAAGAGGTGCCATCTCTAGAAACCTGATCCAGCAATACTGAAGGAACTATTTGGCATCTCTGGAATGCCTCTGGACTAATTAAAAAAAAAAGTGTCAAGTACTGCTATGACTAAACCTGATAAATTTATTAAGTTTTATCTTAACAAAGTAACATTTCAATTTGCTATGAACACTTACTTCTGAGGAATCCCCAGTTTGGAGTCAAACGCTACCAGTAAAAAAATTACAATAATGAAAATAAGTATTAGCTCAGACTAGGGGCCAAAGTTCTAGATTCAGTATATGAGACTGCATAACCATATGTCTTCAAGTAATTTAAATTTTTCTGGTTTTGGTGTCTTATTTATTCACCAAGGTATTTAGATTATACATAGTAAAATAGTACTATGATGTATTTTACAAAAGAAAACCTGAGACACAGTAACATAGGATTTTTCCTAAAGTTAATGGTGTTAAGATTAGATATCACTCTAACGAAAATATGGAAATTAACAGGTAACAACCTACAATATCTGAAATAGTGACTATACCAAAAAACTCAGGATATTCATTTGCTAAATTCTAGACCATTCCAAAAATCCTGAAGCTATATTAGATGGTAAAACTGGTTATTGCTCTTATGGTCAAATAATGTACAGAAACCTGTACCGAGCAATGTAGATAGAAATGTTCCTGGAAAACACTACAGCTGCCTAACTATGCTTTGCAAGAATAAGGCCTCCCAGAATATAGAAAATTAAGTGAAAACAAAAACAGCTTCTAAGAAACCTTTTTTTTAAACAGTATAAAAAAATAAAGGAGGCACAAACTGCTTAAAAGCAGCTAGGTTTATCAATAAATTTCTTCTATCATCCTATTGATACTTACGCAGATATTACCAAGAACTTTTGGTTAATTAAAATATATCTTCCCCTTAAAACTTCATGGTACGCTGATCACATCTCTTAAAATTTGTTTTCCAGTCAATCCTTCCTGGCCCGAAATTCATCTACTTGTTTACATCTACTTCTTTCCTCTCAGTTTCTAAGTATTGGAAAATGTTTGGCAGAGGCAGATGTTTTAGGCATGGTCCTGTATCTACATGAGGAGAGAGGCCAGGATGGAAAACAAGCTCCTCCCCTTGTACCATGTCACATGTGCAGCTACAGAGACATCTAGGCTAGGGTGGTAGTAGCTGCAAGAAATAACTGCAGTGCTCTTCAGAAGAGTGCACGAACACTGAAAAGCTGGCATGCTTAAGTAACAGAAGTTGGGGGAAGATTTTTTAAAAGTTGATAGGGCCCTGTCACTGTCATATTCACAAGTTTTTTTTCATTACCAGTGACTTTCACAGGCACCTATTATTTATCTGTGAACATAAAATGATACTGAGTAACTCTCCTCTCCCTTCTCACACCAAAGTACAACTGAAAGATACAAACTGCACAAGTTACTGACATATTTTAAAGTCACAAAATGTGTGCTTAATATAAAAAATTAGATCTGACAATAGAATAATCAATAGATAGGGAAAACAATGACCTGAAATCTCAAGGGCTAGACTTAGTTAGGGCTCATCTAGAGTTTAGGCAGCTTATTTCCCACAGAGTAGAATAACAATAAGGAATAAATAAAAGACACTTTAGTACATCCTACATAATTTCAACTCAATACTCTGGATCAGCTGAGATCCATGGAAACATGTAACAAAGAAGACTCAAAACGCTGACAAGACCGCTGCATCCATGTCTTAAGATATAACCCAGTATGTCTACATCTGTGGCCTGCTGTATGCTTCCCTAAAACAGTACCCCTAAAAACACCATCATGCACCATGAACTTGAGCATGTCACCTTTCAGTTATTATGTTGCTGTGATTTTTAAGAACAGATAATAAATAAAACATTTTGAGAATAATTCTGGAGCCTGGAGACTTCCCAATTCTAGGCTCTTGGATATACAGCCTTCACAGGAATTCATGTTTTTTGAAAATGGAACAGACTACAATAAAACAAAGACTGGTACTCACAATACAGTTAAATAAGGGAAAACGATTCTTAAAATATTATTCCTAGTTTATTACATAAAAGTAACTTACCTGAATAATATGGGGAAGGCAAGCATTGTCTGACAATAATCTTTTCACTCTGGGTAAAGGCCGAATGATGGCATTATCTTGATCCCTAGAAAAATATTTTCTATGGTCAATATTTAATACATTTATTAAAATTTGTATGTTCAGAGCATGTGACATTCTACTAGGCATGAAGCATTATTACCTTATTTTTTTTGTTAATGAAGACTAAGCTCTCATACAGCTGGGAACATGATTAAGTATTTTGGTTTAAATCTATTTGACTGCTTATAGGATTTCATTTCCTTCCATAAGATTTCCTTGAAAAAGAGTACCCTAAAACAGCCAGAGGTTCTTATTTACTATTTAACTGATAAAACTTGACGTTATCCAAAACACTGTCAGTGGCTATTACCCCCAAAGGGCATATCAAACCTTTTCACATAAATTTAAACTTTACTCAGTATTTTCCAGGTGAGGCCTTAATTTTTATGCTACATCACTTCTGAATACTAACTGTATGTTTTTAAGCCTGATCTGAATTCATATTTTAGAGAACTGGAATTATGAAAGCCTCAAGTGCCATAAATCAACAACTAATCAGTAAATTCCATGACAAAATATCTTTATTACAGTAACAAAACAAGATGATATATATTCAAGTTGTATAAAGATTGAAAAGTTCTGTGTAAGGTTACAATTATGACTATCACTGGATACCTTCACTAGTCAAGTGGGGCAAGATATGGGCCTAGACTCAGGTTCTTAAAACAGGAGCGATTAACCTGACAGATCAGGGGCAGGCACTACCATGAACTACAGTGTTTATTCCAAAATGTTCCTACCCCAATCACATGAATACGACAACCTGTACTGCTGATAGAGAAGAGCTAGTAAACCTTAATTTTGTAAGATTATTTGAAGTTTCCCAGAGGAAGTTGCTTTTTTGCTACCCTGTCAATAAAATTTGCAAATTATTTCATTATATCTTGTTTCAAGAAGCTCCAAAATTCAAAACAGCATTCCCTCAAAAAGCCACAAATGGAAAACTTTTGCTCTCACTATAAAAATCCAATGCCTTAGAAAACATCCGTAAAAATGAGGAAAACAACATGTTTTAGAGTCCCTGTTAACCATGGAAATATTCAGTTACATTTTACCTGCTTGGAAAATATCCACACATTGTGATCAACATGTTCAATATAAGGGTGGCAAGGTCAGTTTCATTTAGTACAGCCTGTCCACTGGCTAACAGACACCACTTAAGCTGGGGTATTGCCTGAAGTGGTCGCCATCCATCCATGCCTTGAGCCCAGCATCTGGTTTTTGCATTTAACATTCCTTTGGTCCACAATTCTTGCATCTAAATGAATCAAAGGCATCATTATTACAAGCAGACCAAACAAAATGAAGTTTGCTAATGTTTCCTATTTCACAAAAAATACAAAGCTATGAAATATATATGCAAATTCACTATTAGAAAACAACAGATTTTGTTGGCAGGGCTTCAGGCACTCAAATTTGTTTAATATTAGAAAATAACCACTTACTTGGTTAAACTGCAGAGCATTAGAAACATACGAAATAATAAAAACCATAGGCAGAGTATAAACAGCCAAATTACATATAAGCAGAAGGCCTGGTCTTCTACAAAACTATCTTTGACTAAATGCCAACTTAGCCTGGAAGTCAAGAATGAGAGGGCAGGACTTCCCTGCATGGCAGGTGGCCCAGGGGTAAAGAATCCTCCTGCCAATGCAGGGAATGAACATGGGTTCGATCCCTAGTCGAGGAAAGTTACACAAGCCACAGGGTAACTAAGTCCACGTGCCAAAACTACTGAAGCCCAGAGGTACTAAAAGCCTGTGTGTGACAACTATTGAGCCCACGTACTGCAATCACTGAAGCCCACGCACTTGAGAGCCCATGCTCCACAAGAGAAGCCACTGCACTGAGAAGCCCATGCACCACAACTAGAGAGTGGCCTCCACTTGGCACAACGAGAGAAAGCCTGGCATAGAAACAAAGACCTGGTGCAGCAGCAAGAAACAAACAAAAAAAAACAGACAGGGAAGGACCAAACATCACCAGATGTTCAGATGGAAATTGCTCTTGGACTGGATATGCAATTTTCAATGACTTTAAGACTGCATATTAAAACTTACCTGTTCATACCATAAAGAAGCATTGCCGTTTAACATAATTATTAAAATAGCTATTGTTATATAAAAGTCATTAAAAATCTGAGCACTACCTCAAAACTTTATCATTTTTATTTTCTTAATAATTTTTTTATTGAGGTATACTTGATTTATAATGTTAATTTCTGCTTTACAGCAAAGTACATTCTGTTATACACATATACTTTTCCATTATGGTTCATCACAGGATCTTGAACATAGTTCCCTGTGCTATACAGTAGGACCTTGCTGTTTATTCATTCTATTATATGTATACCCTAGCTTGCATCTGCTAACTCCAAACTCCCAATCCAGCCCTCCCCCACTTTTCCCCCTCCTTGGCAACCACAAGTCTCTGAGTCTGTTTAGGTTTCATGTATAAGTTCACTCGTGTCGTGTTTTAGATTCCACGTGTAAGTGATATACAGTATCTCTTTCTGACGTATTTCACTTCGTATGATCATCTCTAGTTGCACCCATGTTCCTACAGATGGCATTATTTCATTCTTTTTTGTGGTTGAATAGTATTCCACTGTATCCATGTACCATGCGTTGCATGTGTTATTCTTTATCCACCTATCTGTCAACAGACATTTAGGTTATTTTCATGTCTTGGTTACTGTGAATAGTGATGCTATGAACATATAGGTGCACGCACCTTTTGAATCACAGTTTTGTTTGGATATATGCCCAGCAGTGAGACTGCTAGATCATGAGGCAACTCTCTTTTTAGTTTTTTTGAGGAACTTCCATACTGTTTTCCACAGTGGCTAGACCAGTTTATAGCCCCATCAACAGTTTAGGAGGGGTTCCCTTTCCCCACACCCTCTCCAGCATCTGTTATTTGTAGAGTTTTTAATGATGGTCATTCTGACTGATGTGAGGTGTATCTCACTGAGTTTTGTTTCAATTTCCCTAATAATTATTAGGGATGCCATGACAACAGCTTTTAAAGTGTTTAATTGCATTCTGAGGATGCATTCCTCTTGAAATATTTTTACTGACTGATTGATTGATCATGCCATAGCATGGGGGAACTTAAGTTCCCACACTAGGGATTAAACCTGGGCCCCCTACAGTGGAAGCACAGAACCCTAATCACTGAACCACTATGGAGGTCCCAACAGCTTTTAACACTAAGAACTGAAGACATGGTTGTGTGTGTATGTGTCTACATATGTGAGTCTTTCAAATGGAAATGAAGTCCTTAGAACTGATGACAGTAAATTAAATCATAGATTTAAAATATTACACATCTCTATATGTGCTAAACAGGAGGACATTAAAAAGGCTAAGACTTCCATGAAAAGTTTCTCTGAAACACATACCTCATGAAATCCATATGGCCCACTCCTTTCTTTGTCTGCATTGCCGCAGTACCATTCCTTTTCACTCTCTCTCTTCATATCTGGAGCAGCTTCAATCACATTGCTCTAAGTTTTAAAAGGATTTAGTTATTTTTCAAGGCAGAAGTCTAAGAGGACAGACAACATAAAAAGTTAAACGGTACCAATTTCTTGAGTTTATATATCTTTAGAAATCCATCTAGGGAGAAGGCAATGGCACCCCATTCCAGTACTCTTGCCTGGAAAATCCCATGGATGGAGGAGCCTGGTAGGCTGCAGTCCATGGGGTCACGAAGAGTTGGACTTGACTGAGCGACTTCACTTTCACTTTTCACTTTCAGGCACTGGAGAAGGAAACAGCAACCCACTCCAGTGTTCTTGCCTGGAGAATCCCATGGACGGGGGAGCCTGGTGGGGGGCCGTCTATGGAGTCGCACAGAATCAGACACGACTGAAGTGACTTAGCAGTAGCAGAAATCCATCTAAAATTTAAATTACCTGATTTTAAGAGTTGAGAATTAGATATTTAATAGTACTAAAATGCTACTTATTATGCATTTGAAGTAAACAGTTTCCTAAATTCACTTGGCAATCTAAGCTAAATTCAAAGACATCTATATGCCTGATTAGTAAGTGTTAGTCACTCCATAGTGTCGGACTCTTTGCAAATCCATGCACAGTAGCCCACTAGGCTCCATGGAATTATCCCGACAAGAATACTGGTTGGGTAACCATTACCTTCTCCAGGGGATCTTCCTGATCCAGAGATCAAACCTGGGTCTCCTGCTTTGCAGGCAGCTTCTCTACTATCTGAGCCACCAAGGAAACCCAGTAATAAATTATCAGGACACTAAAATTTTAGTAGCGAAGAATACTGTAAATAGTTACATAATCAAACACGGGCCATTAACCAAAAATACAATGCTTAAAATATTAAAGTTCTTTTGAGGGAAAAAATTTACAACAACTGAAAATTTCAATAAACACCTGAGGTCAAATAGTTAAACAGGAAGATTTTCAGTTTTTTTAAATAGTTACTTTCAATCTACTACCCTCATGACAGATAATTCTTTCAATTTCATATACCATTGTTTATGAGAATCTAGGACAAAATTTTTATGTACTTAGTATATTTTATTAAAACATGATTTAAATACCCTCATTACTATCAGTTTTCAGTTAGATTCACATAGAGGTATAGGAAAGTAGTTAAGAACATAGACTCTGGCTTCTAACTCTGGCTCTGTCCATTATTAGGTATCTTGGAAAACATACTTAACCTCTCTGTTGTTCCTTTACCTCATTTGTAAAATGAGAGGGCTGTTACGGGATTTAGAGAGTTATTACATTTTGTGTACCAGAATAGTACCTTAGTTCAGTTCAGTCGCTCAGTCATGTCTAACTCTTTGCGGCCCCATGAATTGCAACACGCCAGGCCTCCCTGTCAATCACCAACTCACGGAGTTTACCCAAACTCATGTCCATCGAGTCAGTGATGCCATCCAACCATCTCGTCCTCTGTCATCCCCTTCTCCTCCTGCCCCCAATCCCTCCAGCATCAGGGTCTTTTCCAATGAGTCAACTCTTCGCATGAGGTGGGAACTACTGGAGTTTCAGCTTCAACATCAGTATTGGAGTTTCAGCTTCAACATCAGTCCTTGCAAAGAACACCCAGGACTGATCTCCTTGCAGTCCAAGGGACTCTCAAGAGTCTTCTCCAACACCACAGTTCAAAAGCATCAATTCTTAGGCGCTCAGCTCTCTTCACGGTCCAACTCTCACATCCATACATGACCACTGGAAAAACCATAGCCTTGACTAGACGGATCTTTGCTGGCAAAGTAATGTCCGCTTCTTAATATGCTATCTAGGTTGGTCATAACTTTCCTTCCAAGGAGTAAACATCTTTTAATTTCATGGCTGCAGTCACCATCTGCAGTGATTTTGGAGCCCCCCAAAACAAAGTCTGACACTGTTTCCACTGTTTCCCCATCTATTTCCCATGAAGTGATGGGACCAGCTGCCATGATCTTCGTTTTCTCAATGTTGAGCTTTAAGCCAACTTTTTCACTCTGCTCTTTCACTTTCATCAAGAGGCTTTTTAGTTCCTCTTCACTTTCTGCCATAAGGGTGGTGTCATCTGCATATCTGAGGTTATTGATATTTCCCCACGGCAATTTTGATTCTAGCTTGTGCTTCTTCCAGCCCAGAGTTTCTCATGATGTACTCTGCACAGAAGTTAAATAAGCAGGGTGACAATATACAGCCTTGACGTACTGCTTTTCCTAGTTGGAACCAGTCTGTTGTTCCATGTCCAGTTCTAACTGTTGCTTCCTGACCTCCATATAGGTTTCTCAAGAGGCAAGTAAGGTGGTCTGGTATTCCCATACATTGTAATTCAAGTGTTATATTACTATTACTTGTACCCAATAATAGAAAATGCTATTTCTGCTTTATTGACTATGCCAAAGCCTTTGACTGTGTGGATCACAAGAAACTGTGGAAAATTCTGAAAGAGATAGGAATACCAGACCACCTGACCTGCCTCTTGAGAAATCTGTATGCAGGTCAGGAAGCAACAGTTAGAACTGGACATGGAACAACAGACTGTTTCCAAATAGGAAAAGGAGTACGTCAAGGCTGTATATTGTCACCCTGCTTATTTAACTTATTATATGCAGAGTACATCACGAGAAACCCTGGGCTGGAAGAAGCACAAGCTGGAATCAAGATTGCTGGGAAAAATATCAATAACCTCAGATATGCAGATGACAACACCCTTATGGCAGAAAGTGAAGAAGAACTAAAGGGCCTCTTGATGAAAGTGGAAGAGGAGAGTGAAAAGTTGGCTTAAAGCTCAACATTCAGAAAACGAAGATCATGGCAGCTGGTCCCATCACTTCATGGGAAATAGATGGGGAAACAGTGGAAAAAGTGTCAGACTTTGTTTTGGGGGGCTCCAAAATCACTGCAGATGGTGACTGCAGCCATGAAATTAAAAGACGCTCACTCATTGGAAGGAAAGTTGTGACCAATCTAGATAGCATATTAAAAAGCAGAAACATTACTTTGTCAAGAAAGCTCCATCTAGTCAAGGCTATGGTTTTTCCAGTCATCATGGATGGATGTGAGAGTTGGAATATAAAGAAAGCTGAGCATGGAAGAATTGACACTTTTGAACTGTGGTGTTGGAGAAGACTCTTCAGAGTCCTTTGGACCGCAGGGAATTCCAATCAGTCTGTCCTAAAGGAGATCAGTCCTGGATGTTCACTGGAAGGACTGATGCTGAAGCCAAAACTCCAATCCTTTGGCCACCTGATGCGAAGAGTTGACTCACTGGAAAAGACCCTGATGCTGAGATGGATTGGAGGAGGAGAAGGGGGTGACAGAGGGTGAGATGATTGAATGGCATCACCGACTCGATGGACATGGGTTTGGGTAGACTCTGGGAGTTGGTGATGGACAGAGAGGCCTGGCGTGCTGTGGTTCATGGGGTCGCAAAGAGTCGGACACGACTGAGCGACTGAACTGAACTGAATATTGAAATAGCACATTTGTATACAATTCTACCCACCTCCTCAAAGAAGAAGATTAAACAAAAATTTAACATTAACACTAAAAATATCACCAATGAGATAAGTATAGATCCTTTCTCTAAGTTAGGTATTCGAAGAAGTCTTTCAGTTAAAGTGTAGTTTTGATGATACAGAGTTCTATTATTTTTCTGCTGACTAATCATCAGACAATGGTATTGAGTAACAGTTATATAATCATGGGTAATTACAACTGCAAGCCATAATGAAAACATGATTAGCCTAACAATAAAAAATAATTACATACAATTTGGGGGGGTTCAAGCAGAGTGATATGGTAAGTGGCAGTGCATACATGCACATGTTTTCATCTGCTCAGGCAGTCTGTATCTTTTGCTTCGTGCATTTAATCCATTTACATTGAAAGTTAATTATCAATATGTATGATCCTATTATTTTCTTAGTTGTTTTGGGTTTACTTTTTGTAAGTAGGTCTTTTCCGTCTCTTGTTTCCTGCCTAGAGAAGTTCCTTTAGCATTTGTTGTAAAGCTGAATTCTCTTAACTTTTGGCTTGTCTAGAAAGCTTTTGATTCATCAAATCTGAAGGAGAGTCTTGCTGGGTAGAATATTCCACCCGCAAGGTTGCAGGTTCTTCCTTTTCATCACTTTAAATATATCATGGCATTCCCTTCTGGTCTGAAGAGTTTCTGCTGAGAAATCAGCTGATAGCCTGATGGGAGTTCTCTTGCATGTTCTCATTTTTCCCTTGTTGCTTTTAATATTTTACCTTTATCTTTAATTTTTGTCAGTTTGGTTACTATGTGTCTTGTATGTTCTTCTTGGGTTTATCCTGACTGGGACTCTCTGTGCCTCCTGGACTTGGTTAACTATTTCCCTTCCCACGTTAGGTTAAGCCTGAGTTGCTCAGTCGTATCCTACTCTTCGTGACCCCATGGACTATAGCCCAGCAGGCGACTCTGTCCATGGAATTCTCCTGCCAAGAATACTTAAGTTGCTTGCCATTCCCTTCTCCAGGGACCGAACCTAGGTCTCCCATACTGCAGGTGGATTCTTTACCCTCTGAGTCATCAGGGAAGCCCTCATGTTAGGGAAGTTTTCAGCTATTATCTTTTCAAGTATTTTCTCAGGTCCTTTTCCTCTCTCTCTTCTCCTTCTGGGACCCCTATAATGTGAATGCAGGTACTGGTTTAATGCTGTCCCCGATTCTTTTGATCTGAGGTCATGATTCTTTTGATCCTAAATTCATATTCAAAGAAGGTTAAACTTATGAAATCTAGATAAGCATGCATACCTGCAGTGGTACTGTAGCTCGGCTTACATGGAGGTGTGCAAGGGTAAGCAAATCCACAAGGATTCTAATTCCATTTGAATCCATCAGGTCCTTAACATTTTTCTGAAACACAGAAACATGTTAATACAATTTAAAATCTTTCTCAAAGAAGAGAACCTTTTATGTGGAATATATGGTATATATATGTGGAATCTCTTTGGAAAAACTAACATGTAATGGTATTACTCAGTATTTTCAGAATTTTGTATTGAAGGAGTATCAATTGAGATAAAAGTTAAAAAGGGAAAACAACATTACAGAGAGTTCACATAAAGAATTTTTACTTAAATATGTTCTGAGCAAAACAAAAATAAATTAAAGACTGGGTGGAATAAACTCTGGTTCTATAGTTATCCTCCATCTTTCCAATATCTTTTTGTTAATAAATAGATTATTCTATAATTAGAAGTAGAATCTAGTATATTAAAGAATTTAATCCCAGTTTGTTTTTGTAAGCAAGATAAAAACTGGTAATTTCTTAGAAGTTAGGAAGAGATTATAATTGAAATTAAATTTTCATAGAACTTATTTCATTGATAAACATCTGTATTGTTTACTAAAAATGAGAATGAAATTAAGCAAGTCAGTGTCAATTTCAAAAAAAGAAAACAAACAAAAAAAATGGACATTTGGCAAGAACTCTTCCCTTCAAGAGTTGAGTGCAGTTTCCTGATCTAAAAAGAGAAAATGAGACAAAAACCATGTCTTGCTAATTAATCCAAACTGTAATCATTTATCTTCTTTACATATGTGTTACTTAACTTGGAAACAGCAGCATATTTATGCAAAATACTGTACCTTATTAAGGATCAACTTGTTAAGGAAGAGGATCAACCTATCTCGTTCAAGTTTATCTGTACACTATTGAAATAAATAAGAATTTAGTCAGAAGTGAATAAATACAAACACAGATTAAGACATTATCATCACTGGACAAAGCCAACCAACAGCCAAAAAGAAATAATGTCATCCTGTAAACAAAGAATATCAGAGAAGACTGTCAATAATTGCAATTCCTCAATGTCTTACAGTTTTTATAACTTTATAAAACATGTCTAATTTCTCTAGAAAAGCAGATACTTTAAGTCATAAACAGATTAATACATAGCCTTTAAGAATGCATATTAAAAACTGAAGTAAATTAAAAAATTCGCCCAAATGATACTCAAGTAAAAATTCTAAAGAACTGATTAGTGATATTTCACATAAATCACATAATCATGAACACAATAAGGAAAAATTTATCTGCCTAAAACACAAATGTTATGTCACAAGTACTAAGGTTCACTGGAATAAGAGTGAATTAGAATTCAATTGTGAAATCTGGTTTAACAGTGAAATAAAGAATTGTCATCTGGTTATTTCCTGGGTCTGTTCTCTGAACTTACTCAGAACCAGTTTTCTACCCCACAAAGCATGGCTGAGAGTTAAGGTAATTACAGCAAGCACCAACGACCATTTTAAAAACTGGTGAAATGATTCTAAGGCTGAAACACTGAAATTTAAATTGTTAAAAGGAATGCAAACACAAATAAAAGAATAAGATGTATAAACTGTTTAAGAGGTAAATAATGCTCAAATTTGAGCTGTATAATGGATGGATAGGTCAGTTTGTTCTTGTCTCACCTTGCTCAAATGTTAAACAAACTTTATTAAATTAAAAGAAAAACAACACGCCAAAACTATGCTAACTTAAGGTTCCCTTTCTAAAAGTTTTACTGTTTTTACACTTTGAAGCTTAGTATGCTAGCACCATTTAAGATTCTTCCAAAATGTCCATTTCAAAAGAATATTCAACTCTAAAAGTCACTATTTATTTTATACACCTGTCCAGTTCATCCATACTTAAAGACTGGCAAATAGGTCACTAAAATTCACAAGCAGCAACTAAAAAAAATAAACTGACATGGACAAATGCTAACCCGTTAGTTATTTTCCTGTTTTCCTAACTTATATTTAAATAAATATAATATAAACAACAGAAAAACTCAGGTAGAAAGTTCTGGCAGCAACGTGATCAAATAGCACTTTAGTTCTGAAAATTTAACATATACTCCAATGACATTATCAAATAGCATTTTCTTTTAATGTCATCCTTACCCTTTCTAACATTCCAATGATATATCTTGTATCTGTAAAAGGTCCTATTTCTTCATGACATCTGCCATAAACAATAGCAAGGGCTTGTAAACATAAACACTTCATGTTGACTTTTGGGGTGAGCAGGAAACGATGATAAAGTTCATTGAAAAATTCATACCTAGATTTAAAAAAAAATTCACAATAGAATTAACCATGAGACTAACAGTGAAAACAAATATAATGATATGAAGGGTAGCTTACGATCGCTTAATTGATCCACTGTCTTCATTCTCATCTTCCTCCAATAGTAATCTCAGGTAATAATCTCCTATTTTGATCTCCTCTGCCAAGCACTCATATTTAACCTTTATTAATAAAAGCAAATTACATTATTATAGTTTACAATACATTTTTAGAAATTTTCACACTATCATTTCCTAATTCTTCCTGTTCAGAGCTTTCTTCTTTTCTTGATGAGTTAGTCTTTAACAGACAAACAAAAATCATTTCTTAAAATATCTCATAATTAATTATTATTAATATGACTTAGTAGTTCAGTTAAATGTTGAGAGTCAGAATTCCACACTAGTTTTATGGATGTAAGGCTTTCAAATAAAAACTGTCAAGAGGACTATATAGTGTCCATGAAGATTTAAGGGAAGAAAACACCAAAATACCATAAAGAGACAATCTGGCTACAACTAAGCAAAAAGTAAATGATCGCATACCACACACAGTTTGCCGAACTCATACATGGTACTTAGGGCCTTCTTCAATCTCCTAACACATCAACTATATTTTATGACATAGTATTCATTTTTATATAGTATTCATTCTCCATATGTCCAGGTTACACACTGGAATTAATATGTGAGGGAGTAACCTATGATCCAGAACTGGGGTTTGTCTCAGTGAAGATTTGCAAACAACTGTAAAAAGGAATTTCTTGACCAATTTATCAAAATCCTTTTACCAAAGCCTACGATGACTGTTTTCTAAAATTATAAACTATACAGTATAAAATATATATGTATATCCATTTCATTTTTTCCCATGATTTCTGAGTTTCAATTTGTTCAACTCCATTTATTAAGAATATAAGGTATGCATTATGCACTGTACTAGTTATTAGGGATGTAGTATTAAACTAACAAACAATTCTGTCCTTACCGAAGTAGCAGATAAAAAAGAAATGTATATATGATAGCTGGGTGATAGTATGTACTATGGAATGAAATAAAGCAAGGAGGGAGTGGGGAGACAGAATATGTGTGCATATGTGTGTGTGTTCACATGTGTATGAAGAAGCCTGTAATTTTAAACACAGTGGCCAGAGAAGGCCCACTCAGATGATGACATCTAGCAAATGACTTGAAGGAAGTGAAACTCTCTGTAGAAAATAAGATATTAAGCAATGGGAACTACAAGCAGAAAGACCTTGATTCAAGAATATGAATTTCATGTTTTCGGGGAAGCCAGAGTGGCCAGAGCCAACAGTGAGAGCATACTAGGAGATGAGACCAAAGAAACACTGCTTCGATTTAGGGGATCTGTATTTTGTTTTGTAAGTCATTTTAAAGACCCAGGCTTTTACAGATGTGAGTTGGGAACCTTTGGAAGTCCCACAGTGCTTTGAGCAGAGAAGTGGCAAGATCAACTTACACTGTAACAAGATCATACTGCTAACCAAGTGGATAACAGACTGTAGAGAGGCAACGGTGGAAGCGCAGAAATTGCTACAATCCCATAAAGAGAAGAGGGCTGGATTCTGGGTAAATTTTGAAGGTGCACTGAATAGAATTTGCTGACAAACTGAATTGGGGCATAAGAAAAAAGATGATTTCAAGGGTTTTGACTAGAAAATAAGTAGTCATTATCTAAGATTAGAAAGACTGTATGTGAACTAGATTTGAGGGAAGAAGCAGAGCACAGTTTTAGAGCTAAGTTCTAGAAGTTTATCAGATATCCAGTTCATAAGGCAAAAGTATGAAATCTAGGAAAGAAAGTCTAAGCAGAAGATAAAAGTCTTAAAGCCATCATTGTGTGTATGTGTTAGTTGCTCAGTCGTGTCCAACACTTTGCAACCCTATGGACTCTAGCCCACCATGCTCCTCTGTCCATGGGATTCTCCATCAGTTCAGTTCAGTTCAGTTCAGTCACTCAGTCGTGTCTGACTCTTTGCGACCTCACGGACTGCAGCACACCAGGCTCCCTGTCCATCACCAACTCCAAAAGTTTGCTCAAACTCAAGTCCATCCAGTTGGTGATGGCATCCAACCATCTCATCCTCTGTTATCCCCTTCTTCTCCTGCCTTCAATTTTTCCCAGCATCAGGGTCTTTTCCAGTGAGTCAGTTCTTCGCATCAGGTGCTCAAAGTATTGGAGCTTCAGCATCAGTCTTTCCAATGAATATTCAGGACTGATTTCCTTTAGGATTGACTGGTTTGATCTCCTTGCAGTCCAAGGGACTCTCAAGAGTCTCCAACACCACAGTTCAAAAGCATCAGTTCTTCAGTGCTCAGCTTTCTTTATACTCCAACTCTCACATCCATACATGTTTACTGGAAAAACCATAGCTTTGACTAGACCTCAGCAAAGTCTGCTTTTTTAATATGCTGTCTAGGTTTGTCATAGCTTTTCTTCCAAGGAGCAAGCATCTTTTAATTTCATGGCTCCTGTCACCATCTGCAGTGATTTTGGAGTCCAAGAAAATAAAGTCTCTGTTTCCATTGTTTCAGAATCTATTTTCCATGAAGTGATGGGACCAGATGCCATGATCTGAGATTTCTGAATGTTGAGTTTTAAGCCAACTTTTTCACTCTCCTCTTTCACTTTCACCAAGAGGCTCTTCACTTCTTTACTTTCTGTCTTAAGAGTGGTGTCACCTGCGTATCTGAGGTTATTGATATTTCTCCCAGCAATCTTGATTCCAGCTTGTGCTTCATCCAGTGATGTACTCTGCATGTACTTTAAATAAGCAGGGTGACAATATACAGCCTTGACATACTCGTTTCCCAATTTGGAACCAGTCTGTTGTTCCATGTCCAGTTCTAACTGTTGCTTCTTGACGTGCATACAGATTTCTCAGGAGGCAGGTAAAAAATGTTGTCACTCAGTCACGTCCGACTCTTTGCAGCCCGATGGACTATAGCCTGCCAAGCCCGCCAGGCTCCTCCGTCCATGGGATTTTCCAAGTAAGAATACTGGAGTGGGTTGCCATTTCCTTCTCCAGGGGATCTTCCCAACCCAGGGATCGAATCCACATCTCCCACACTGCAGGCTGTCTCTTTACCATCTGAGCTACCAAGGAAGCCACAGGCAGGCAAGGTGGTCTGCTATTCCCATCTCTCTTAAGAATTTTCGACAGTTTTTTGTGATCCACAAAGTCAAAGGCTTTGGTGCAGTCAATAAAGCAAAAGTAGATGTTTTTCTGGTACTCTCTTGCTTTTTCGATGATCCAACAGATGTTGGCAAGTTGATCTCTGGTTACTCTGCCTTTTCTTAGCCCAGCTTGAACATCTGGAATTTCACAGTTCACGTACTGTTGAAGCCTGGCTTGGAGAATTTTGAGTATTACTTTGCTAAAGTAATTACTTTCTCCATCAGTAAATAACAACAACAGCAACAAAAACCCATGAGAATGGATGAGAGTACTGAGTCAATAAACATAAATGAAAAAGAAGACCAAGAACTGATCCTTCAGGGCCAAGCAACATTTAGCCATTGAACAGTAAGGAGAAATGAGCAAAGGAGGCAGAATGGACAGTGAAGAAGAAAATCCCCAAGAATACAGATTCCCAAAACCAACGTAAAGAAACGTTTTTCAAAGGGGAGGCGATGAGCAATTAACAAATTATCAGTAAGTTTAAGAAAAGCAGTTGGGTTAAAGAGCAAAGTCAGCAGAGTCATGAACATGATCAAATTTACAGCTAAAATAAAAATTTAGACACACAAGAGACAATATACTACCACCATATTTCTTGTTCTTATTTTGTCATTATTCACATCACTATTTTAATAGAGCAGCAAAAAAAAAAGGCCACATTCAGAATTAAAATAACACAAAAAGTCTACTGAACAAGGCACAAGAAATAAGAGGAACAGATATGTTTCAGCAAAGAATCTAAAGGGAAAGAAAACAAGCAGAGCACAGATCTAGAATGCATAGGATCAAATTTATTAAAACTCCTACATGGTTTTCAGGTACAAAATTCAGGTACTTAACAAATTTAATCTTTCATTTGTCTCAGGCAAAGTGAAAGTTTTCCAATATTTTGTATATAAAATTGTAAGTGAAAAGGAGAGATATACATTAAGCAATTACAAATTTTTAAAAAGCATAACTTCAAACTAATACTTTTAAAAAATAAATACACTACAAAAATTAACATTTACCTCAAATTCATGATGGTTCCAGGAGATAACATTAGCACTACCAAGCTCTCTATCAATATTAAATGCTCTCATTTCAGATTCAAGACTATCTCTCAATTCTTCTCGTGTTTTGAAATTCCAAATTAAGTTTGACCTGGCATGGTCCTGACCAAACCTAGATATACATGTAATCAGAAAATAGTAGGAAGCAATAAATAATTTTAAAAATCTACAAATATCCCTAACAATAACTTATAATAAGCAACAGGAGAATTAATAAACTTTAGCAAACATAAATAAAGAAAATAAAATCTCTGTAAAGTTAGTATAGTAAAATATTAATAGTAAAATTTCAGTCACAGGTATATTAGTGCCCATTGTAAAATTCTTTTACCTTTTCTGTACATTTGAAAGTTATCGTTATAAAATGTGGTGGATTCATGTCAATCTATGCCAAAACCAATACAGAATTGTAAAGTAAAAATTAAAAATAAATAAATAAATTAAAAAAAATAATAATAATAAAAAATAAAATGGTACAGGGGAAAAATGAAGCCAAACCATAAAACAAATCTGTATGGATTTCAAAACAAGGAACTGATATTTTAATTTTAATATTTATTGCTAATATAAATCAAGAAAAGAATTATAAACAGATATGACATTACAGGTTGGGGATAAGAATTTCTGGATAATTGAGTGTGGAAGTGTGTGGGACGAGCAACATTCCAGGTTAGAACCTTACAAACTATCCAAGAAAAACTACTGCTAAACTGCCAACCTCTGATGGATATTTTCAAAATACCTTTCTTTTATTCCTGGAATTATTTAACTATCATAATAAATTTGAATTCAAGTCTGAACTATGGGTGGGTGGGCTTCCTACCATTCACTTTTAATCTGCAATCCTCTTAAAAAGTCTGATACCAGAATTTCAAGGGAATTTTAGGGAGGACAACACCACTGAGAAATTCCAGAAGAAGAAAACCAAGGAATATTTTTAAGTCCATATTATAAACATACTACACTCATAAAGTACTGTGGCAAGATTCTAAAGCACTTAATTTCCCCTATATAATCAATAGCAGCTTCCGGACTGAGTACTATGAATTATCTCAAAAAAGTTTTTGCAAACTCTGCCAAATGTTTCAAAGTCCTTCAATGTGTGTCTAACTGTGAGTATGTGGGGAGGGTGTTAAGATGGAGGGTGTTGGGATGAAACAGTGGATGGGGAGAGAGGCTACCATATTAAAAAGGCTAGAAAAGCATATGAGGTCAGCTCCCTGGATGTCCATTTCCCACAAGTCTCCTTATGTTTTCATCATCCAGCTCTTTTAAGACTGTATTTCCAACAAGGCTTAAAGAAGTTACAGTTATATCTAAGCCACAATAAAGTGTTTTAAAGTAACCCTCTCTAAGCCTTAATAATTCTAAAAGTTCTTTTGGGTCATCAGACTACCAACACTCTATAAAAAGTCTTAATTTTATGAAAGCATCACTAATCATACCAATCTTTCTTTTTTAATCATACCAGTCTTAACAGCTATAATTCTTGACCCTGATAGCATAAAAAATACCTATAGCATAAAGCACTGCATTCAGGCAAAAACAAAAAACTGTCATGATTTTTCTAAGACCAATGCTAAATTTAAAAACTGGAAAAGAGGCCTAAAGTTTACCTATAATAGAAGAGATCCCAGTTTGCTTCTATTTTTATTCTTTGTCTTCTCTTTCGAAGAACTACTGGCTTTTGATTTATATTCTGGAAAAGAAAAAAATGTCATAGTGCTCAATCACGAACTATTAAATAAGCTCAGTGAGAATATCATTATTTTGTAAGTGATGAGAAACATTTCCATTATCAAATTTTGGCAGAGACAAAATTAATGAGACAGAATCTATAAAATATAATATGGAATATGAGATTATATCACAATGTATTTATAATATTTTGTCAGCATATATTACTATAGTGTTGCTGAAATAGTTTCCATGTAGCCTGAAGTTATTGTTTCAAATCCAAATTTTGTTAATGACAGTCAAAAACAGGTGACTTATTTTAAACATTTACATGCAGTTAATATAAAAATCATATCACAGCAAAACAATAAACACAAAAGATTAGAGGTTACTAAATTTCTACCAAAGCCAAGAGGAACAAGTATAAACTGAAATAGCTGATGGAAAAAACTAAGTCACTATATTCATACACATGTGAAGAACAACTTGAATTAATTTACTAAACCAAGAATATCAAAGACAACTTCACATACCAGGCAGTTTAGTGCATTTCACACATGTAGCAGGGACTTAAATTCACCATATTGTTTCTGTCTTGAAATTAATTGTTAAAAGGGGGGAAATTTTTTTTAAATAAAAATGAGTGAGCCTATATCTCTACACTACCTCTATTACACAAATTCCTCAAGGATGACATCTGTATAAATTATCTTTAAGACTAAAGGCCCACCTACTTCTCTAAAGTCTATTAACCAAATTTTAGGCAGTCATAAATGTATCTGAGAATTATGGTCCCATTTCACAGAAAGGCACATACATAAGGTTTATAACTGGAGGGGAAGATTTCAAAGATTTTTTGGAAGTCTGAAGGTTAAGAATCTTTGTTCCAAGTAAAATATGTAGATATTTCAATCATGAAATACTAATCATCAATGTGACAGAAGCTAGAAGTAGAAAGTAGCATAGACTAAAACACAAAAGTCAATAACTTCATTAAGGAAGTGGCAAACCATATAAAATAAACCAATAAAACAGAGTAGATATCACAGAAAGAATAAAGGCAAAGTAGTAAATTTTAAAAAGTAAATGCTGTTTGAAATATAAAACATATTGACTGAAGAAATACTCCCTACAAATTTTAATTCTATGCATTATCATGAAAACTAATGGTAGGTGACTTGAATATAGTATATAAATAGCTCAAAATTTTAATTTTAAGGACAAACCTTTCCTTAAAACCTCTAATTAAGTAATACTATCTTCAATTTCCCCTGCCCTCAGGACAAAAAGCTGGGAGTCTAGAATTATAAAAATGTAAACACTATGCAGAAAAAGGACAAACAGCTCGTCATAAACTAAGCTGACTGATTTAGAGACTTGGGTTAAAAGCTCTAAGTGGCTAAACAAACTACTAAACTGTAAACAGATTTACATAACATAAATAAGAAAAAATCAATTCTATACATTAGCCAAAGGTTATTATTAACCCAACACAGAACATCAGCTACAAATTGAACTGAATTCCTAAACATTCTAATTACATAAGAAATGCAGGTCATTTTAAGACTAAATAGTTAATCTGGACAATATTTAATTTTCAGACTTTAGTTGAAGCTCATTAATTAGATATTTTGATATTAATATTTCCATGATAAAGTAGTCACAAAGATTATTCACTGTTTCATAAAGAAATTAATGTTGAAAACAGTACTCAGGGAGAAATAATTAGTTTACTACCACAATCATTTACTGACTAGTATATTAATATTTGGTGTCATTATTTGCTCAGCACCTTAGATAATATCTCATGTAAATGAAACCAACTGACTGATAAAACATTATTGAAAATAAAAATATTTCTTTTCCATCTGAATTCTTATCTTTAAATAATAGATGCCATTCACATTTCTAGCTAAAATAGCTTTGTGTTCAATTTTATACTGGATAAATGTTATATAAGAAATCGGATGCAAAAACTTATTTTCTGTATAATTACACCCAACAGCTTGAAACAACTATTACTTCAGCAATGGGTTTAACTACCTGAACCCAGAAGCTTGCTAAACTGTGAAAGTTGTTCATATGTAAAGCCTTTCAAATGTAAAGCCTTTCAAATTTTCAAATGCTATAGCAATATTATCATGACATGTATTGCCTTTTATTATACGTACTTTTAATACTAACTTCCTTGTACATCAAAGCAACCTCAAAGGACAGAGATAAGAGGTACTGCTATTCTGATTTTATGAAAGAGGAAAATAAAATTCTAAAAACCGTTAACTTACCATATGGGTTAGTAAGTGACAGAACCAGGCTCAGATGTAGGTTAATCAATTCAAAGTTCAGTCTTTTTACTATCCTAGACATTTGAAAGCCTATCTATTGATTCTTTATAGTAATATGTCACTCATTCAAATTAACATTAACTCATTGTGCTCACGTTCTAAAGAACTGAATGTTGGTCTCAATTTCAGATAGACACATGAGACAATAATATTTCTGTTCTGGTGCACCTGATGCCTTATGTTTAGACATTCTGGAAATTAGTTAAGAAACCTATTTGTTTTTATAAACATATTATTTTCCTTGAATAAGAAAACAGCTACCATAAATAAAGAGATGGTTCAAGAGAAAGAATATAAACGTGGTCAACAAAATCCGAGATCAAGTCAACTTTTACATGAAACCTTAAACCATTTTCAACCACTGTACATTCCATCTTAGATAGAAGGATGAACATTAACTGGATGAGGTTCTCTAGCACATACTACATGCTGAAGAATGAAACAAACTGTTTCAGATCTGACCTTGATTTGAGGAACAATAATGAAATTTAAGTACATACAGTAAATTTAACAATGTTAATCTTATTTTCAAAATACTTGTCTCAAAAAAGCTAAACAAGAAGGGCAATTTTATTTGAATAGATAACAAAACAAAGTTCAGAGAAGGAAGGAAAAAGATATATATGAAATTAGAAGTATGGAAACTGGTAAGTTATGGAACAAAAATTAAGAGTGAAAGTGGCAGTTGCTCAGTTGTGTTCGACTCTTTGTGACTCCATGGACTAGAGCCTGCAAGGCTCCACTGTCATGGACCGGAGCCCACCAGACTCCTCTGTCCATGAATTCTTCAAGCAAGAATACTGAAGTGGGTTGCCATGCTCTTCTCCAGGGGATCTTGCCAACCCAGGGATTGAACCCAGGTCCCCCACACTGCAGGCAGATTCTTTACCATCTGAGCCACCAGGGAAGCCCAAAAATGGAATTTTATATTAAATGATTAAAATCCTAACCACTGATTCATGAAACTATGCATTAAGAAGAATTTATATAAAATACAATCAGAACTAAGTGACATTTCTTCAGGTGTTCCGTCAGAAGTATCTGACTACCATCTCTATGAACAGTGACAACTGAAGTAACCTAGGATACATGGAAGTCTTAGAAGTTCAGAAGACTTTATTTTTACCTCTTTTTGTGCAATGCCCATTCTATCCCTCCAGTGCATTAAGACAAGATCCACTTTTTCTTTGGCAAATTTTTCAACTTCTTTAGCAGCTTTTCCAGCTAGTCTTTGCCACTCTGGAACTTTATTAAATTTTCCATATTGATCCTATTAAATAATGTTGAATTCGATTACAGTCCTATATTTGTGAATTTATTTTAAAAATATAATTAGAGTGAGTTACAATATTTTACACGATTAAACACTCAGAAAAAAAAAAAACAGTGGAAAAACAAAGTGAACATTTCCACAACATATTATATATTTTGTCCAAGAAATCTTAACTTTTCTATTTTTCAAAATGAATACTTTTAGAGGGATAGCAAGATATTAAGTGGGAGATTGGTGCAGACAGAAATGAGGTGAAGAAAGGAAACAAACACATTCTAATTGTTATATGACATCATTACAACAGCATATCTTGAAAGTTAAGTAATTTTCTCAAAGATAGCCAACAGTCATAATTAAGACTGCTTTGTAAAGGAAAAAAAGCCCTACCTAGATTAATTTTTTCAGTGTTAGCCTCTTTCACCATTTGTCAATTATATATTATGTGTTAATATTACTTTATACATTTGAAACAAATTTTTAAAAAATCCACTATTTAATGTGCCTATATGCTGAGTTAGAGGGAAAAATACAAGATAATTACTATTCATAAAATTAGATTATGGTGATAACTGCTTAATTCTAAAGATTATAGAAATGTACACTAAAAATAGGTAAAATTTGGGGGATGTAAATTTTACTTCAATAAAGCTGTTAATAGTAATAATTTAAAGGAACATTATTAATTAAGAGTGTTTCACAAAAAAGTACTCTTTCATGCTGAAAAAATACTTAGCACAAAGATATTTACCATTGCTATTTTCACATTATCTCTAACGTGCATCCTATCAGTATCCTTCTCAGGAACTGGATCGGAGCTGTCCAAGTATGCCAGCAAGCCTGGGGGCTAAAAACAACAAGAAAAAAACAAGATATACAATCCATTTTCAAAACAACTGCACACACAAAATCTAGCCTTCAAACACCAAATAAATTAATACGACGACTTAGCTGGAATGGGCAAATTTAATTCAGACGATCACTGTATCTACTACTGTGGGCAAGAATCCCTTAGAAGCAACGGAGTAGCCCTAATAGTCAACAAGAGTCCGAAATGCAGTACTTGGGTGCAATCTCAAAAACAAAAGAATGATCTCTGTTCGTTTCCAAGGCAAACCATTCAATATCACAGTTATCCAAGTATATGCCCCAAACAATAATGCTGAAAAACTTGAATGGTTATATGAAGACCTACAAGACCTTCTAGACATAACACCAAAAAAAAGATGTCCTTTTCATCATAGAGGACTGGTATGCAAAAGTAGGAAGTCAAGAGATCCGTGGAGTAACAGGTAAATTTGGTCTTGGAGTACACAAAGAAGCAGGGCAAAGGCTAACAGAGTTTTGCCAAGAGAATGCACGGGTCACGGCCAACACCCTCTTCCAAGAACACAGAGACGACTCTACACATGGACATAACCAGATGGTCAATACCAAAATCAGATTGATTACATTCTTTGTAGCCAAAGATGGAGAAACTCTATACAGTCAGCAAAAACAAGACCAGGAGCTGACTGTGACTCAGATGAATTCCCTATTGCAAAATTCAGACTTAAATTTAATAAAGTAGGGAAAACCACTTAGATTTGACCTAAATCATATTTCTTATGATTATACAGTGCAAGTGAAAAATAGATTCAAGGGATTAGATCTGATAGACAGAGTGCCTGAAGAACTATGGATGGAGGATCATGACACTGTACAGGAGGCAGTGATCAAAACCATCCCCAAGAAAAAGCAAAGCAAAAAGGCAAAATGGATGTCTGAGGAGGCCTCACAAATAGCTGAGAAAATAAGGGAAGGTAAAGGCAAAGGAGAAAAGGAAAGATACACCCATCTGAATGCAGAGTTCCAAAGAATAGCAAGAAGAGATAAGAAAGCCTTCCTCAGTGATCAATGAAAAGAAATAGAGGAAAACAACAGAATGGGTAGGACTAGAGATTTCTTCAAGAAAATTAGAGATAATAGGGAATATTTCATGCAAAGATGGGCACAATAAAGGAAGGAATGGTATATGGATCTAATAGAAAAAGAAGATACTAAAAAGAGGTGGCAAGAATATACAAAAGAACTATATAAAAAATGACTTCATGACCCAGAGAACGATGATGGTATGACACTCACCTACAGCTAGACATCCTGGAGTGTGAAGTCAAGTGGGCCTCAGGAAGCATTACTACAAACAAAGCTAGTGGAGGTGATGGAATTCCAGTTGAGCTATTTCATATCCTAAAAGACGATGCTGTGAAAGTGCTGCATTCATTATGCCAGCAAATTTGGAAAACTCAGCAGTGGCCACAGGACTAGAAAAGATCAGTTTTCATTCCAATACCAAACAAAGGCAATGCCAAAGAAAGTTCAAACTACCACACATTACACTCATCTCACATGCTAGCAAAGTAATGCTCAAAATTCTCCAAGCCAGGCTTCAACAGTACATAAACTGTGAACTTCCAGATGTTCAAGCTTGATTTAGAAAAGGCAGAGGAACCAGAGAAAAATTGCTAACATCCGCTGGATCATCAGAAAAGTAAAGGAGTTCCGGAAAAATATCTACTTCTGCTTTAATGAATATGCCAAAGTCTTTGACTGTGTGGATCACAACAAACTGTGGAAAATTCTTCAAGAGATGGGAATACCAGACCACCTGACTTGCCTCCCAAGAAATCTGTACGCAGGTCAAGAAGCAATAGCTAGAATTGGACATGGAACAACAGATTGGGAAAGGAGTATGTCAAGGCTATATACTGTCACCCTGCTTATTAAACTTATATGCAGAGTACATCATGCAAAATATGTCGGGCTGGATGAAACACAAGCTGGAATCAAGACTGCCAGGAGAAATATCAATAACCTCAGATATGCAGATGACACCACCCTTATGGCAGAAAGGGAAGAAGAACTGAAGCGTCTCTCAATGAAAGTGAAAAAGGAAAGTGAAAAAGTTGGCTTAAAACTCAGAAAACTAAGACCATGGCATCAGTCCCATCACTTCATGGCAAATAGATGGGGAAACAATGGAAACAGTGAGAGACTTTATTTTCTTGGGCTTCAAAATTACTGCAGATGATGACTGCAGCCATGAAATTAAAAGACACTTGCTCCTTGGGAGAAAAGTTATTACCAACCTAGACAGCATTATTAATAAAGCAGAGACATTACTTTGCCAACAAAGGTCCATCTAGTCAGAGCTATGGTTTTTCCAGTAGTCATGTATGGATGTGAGAGTTGGACTATGAAGAAAGATAAGCACCAAAGAATTGATGCTTTTGAACCGTGGTGTTGGAGAAGACTCTTGAGAGTCCTGTGGACTGCAAGGAGATCCAACCAGTGAATCCTAAAGGAAATCAGTCCTGAATATTCATTGGAAGGACTGATGCTGAAGCTGACACTCCAATACTTTGGCCACCTTATGGGAAGAACTGACTCACTGGAAAAGACTGGGAAAGTCTGGAGGCAGGAGAAAGGGACAACAGAGGATGAGATGGTTGGAAGGCATCACCTTCTGGATGGACATGAGTTTAAGCAAGCTTTGGGTTTGGTGATGGAGAGGGAAGCCTGGCATGTCTCAGTGCATGGGGTTGCAAAGAGTTGGACACAATTGATTGACTGAACTGAACTGATGATTTAGCTACTGAGGATAATATTTATTATATGATAACTCCTTTGATTAGTATATTATATTAAAAACAAACAGATAAACTAAAAAAAAAAACACACCCAATCCTTGATTGTATAACCAACTTATCAATGAAGTTTTATTGGGTAAGAATATATATTCAACTGACTTACCAAAATGCGTTTCAACAAGTTTGTTGCAGTTGCATTATCAGCTGTCCAGAGTCCGACTAAATGTCTACTTAGCTGTCTGAAAAAAGCAGACGTTGAGAAAGGTTTGCTGCTTTATCTCAGCTAGAACAAAAAGGAATTTTTAAGAACAACATATCATGTAAGAAATAAGACTACAGTTAAAAAAAAAAAATTCTACCTACTCAATACTCTGTAATAACCTATATGGGAAAATAAAAAAGAGGGGATATATATATATAACTGAGTCATTCTGCTGTACATGGGGATCTAACACAACACCCTAAATCAACTATACTCCAATAAAAATTAAGGAGAAAATCATTCTGATGTTAAATACTGAAAATTAATATTTTAACTTGAGATATATGAGTTAGGGAAACAATTAGACTTGATAATATAAACAGTTTGTATTACAAGTCCTGCTATAGTGATCACATCATTCTGGAATTCTTTGGAATTCTGAACATGAACAAAAGTCAACTATGTTCTAATACATACTTCCTGACAAGGTCAGAGATAGAAAATATTTTCAGTTTTGAAGTCTGAACAAAGATTTAAAAAGCATTTTTGAGCTAAAAGAATATTTTGATTCAAAGTGAAAATCTAAGATTCATGTTGAATCTAGGACTTAGTCATTTATTAATCTTAATCCCCATGATGATATCTGTTACCCAGACTAGAAGCTTCTCATAAACTGGGAATACATTTTATTCACCAGAGACCCTTCTATGCTTTGGTAGGGATTCAACTGCCATTTGCAATAAAAATGAGGATGAATCCTGTGAGGGCAATGACCAAATAACCACTTAAGGGCATATATGTTACACTATCACAAGAAAGCAGTTTAATAAGAAAACCCAAACTGTGCTTTGTTCTGCCACCAAAAAAAACCAAAAATCACTGCTAAAACTGTTTACTCTATGTCTCTCTGGAAGCCTATTATAACATACTGAAGTAATAATACATAATTTCCTTCACTGGCATTTGCTAAGTATCGTATCAATGATTCCTAAAAGATTTTAGAGATAAGAGATAACATTTTATAGCAGCAATTTATAAAAGATAAAGCAATGCAAATGATAAATAGTATTTCTATTATAATTTGACAGTTTTTCAATATTGTTACTGATCACAGTAGGGAATGCAACTGATTGATTAATAAAAAGTAAAACAAACAGGAAAGGGCTAACATAGGGGTTTAATGGAATAAGATATTAAACAGTCTCTACTATGTTTTATCTTAGCAAAAATATAAGGCAGTACATCAAGGAAATAACCTTCTTTTAATATCTTTTTGTTTTCACAGGCAACACTGAAGACTACTTTATGCCTAGTATTTTCAAGTAAGGGGTGCAGATAGCTTCACATAATAGTAAAAACAGAAACCTACTGGCAGAGCAGCATACAACAGTAGCCAATAACCAAACATAGGTGATAAATAAATGAAATTTATGTTTCTATAATAAAGTAAGCATAAATCAGCAATTTACACTATTATTTCAAAAAGCCAAAAAGAACATGATTAAAATATTACATCAGGAATTATAAAGAAAAATTAAAAGAGCTGGAATTCATACAGCAGGGAGTAAACAGATTTGTGTGTTTCCTCATATCTGGAGGAATTTTATAAAAAAGATGATTTGCCTAAAGGAAAATTGTTTAACTGCAAGAGATTTAGGATAGGCTTGATTGGGTAAGGCTGGCTAGATAATGAAGTTTTCTTATTCTTAGAGTAACTAACAGACCAAAGTTATTTAAAAATCACTAGGTGAGTCATCTACATACGAGATAGCCAGGAGGAAATGTAAGGAGAAATGCCCTGGGGACACGTGGTTCTAGTTTCGTAAGCTACAAAGCACTCTTTTCCATGTTCCAGTCCCATGACTATGTGGTGTAGAGCTTGATGAGCAGAGAGTGGGGGGAAAAAAGCAGCTTTATTTTTTTCCTCCCCAGTTATGCAGGGACAGGGACAATGATCTTTTGGGTACAATCTTTCCATAAGGAAAGGACAAGAACTAGGTGAATCAAAAGAAAATGACATCTGTGTAATCCAAACGCTGTTTTATGTAATATCTGAACCCCTTCTCTAAACAAGTTAACTGATAACAAATTAAATTTAACCTACCTATTTGTAAGCATCCTTTGATCTGAGCTTATTGTAAACATCGCAGTATGCAAGTGTCGAGGTAAGGCACCTTCACTTAGGGCAAGCTCCTGCATTTTTGTAGCAATTTCTTTGTCACCTTCCTTTGGAAAAAGGGTAAGATGATCCCTAAAGCAACAATCTAAAGCAAGCTATTTTAATTTTGTTAATTTTACATCTCTAGATAAAATAATTATTCAGTATACAATGTAATAAAAATTAAATATGCATCTCCAATTTTCCAAAAATAACATAGGTGAATAATAAGTCATTTAAAAATATTATTTGCCTTTGGAGTAAGGTTTTAATGTTCCAAGATGTAGTTATCTCAGGAATTATACATTAACTTTAAAATTAGGTTCATTCCTTGAGTATATATCAGCCAATGAAGGGGAGAGGTGACTTACAGAAATCAGTAACTCCTACCAAAGGCATCTGCAAACGTGCTTGCTCTTGTTGATAAAGATATATTCACTTTTATGGTGAATACAATTCTTTATTTTTTTAAAAAAGACTGATGTGATGTTGAGGTAGTTCTTTGTATTCTTATTTCACTCTGATTATTTAGACTTACTTTCACAAAAGGGTAGGATAGATAGGACTACTAATCAAAGATAAACAGAGCTATGAATTAAGCAAGCCTGTGATATTTAAGATGTGTGGAAAAAGTAAAAATACAATGTTAATGAAAAAAAGTACAAGTATATAGTATAACTGAAGATTCAGAAGTATACAAATGTACATGCAGTATGAATATGTACATATATCATTTGATACAAATGAATGTAGTATGTATATAAATATACATAGTAAGTGTATGTACATATATAATTTTGAACATGGTCTGAGAGGAAATTCACCAGAAAACTAACAGCTGTTGTCTCTGGATGGTAAAAATACAGGTGATTTATTTCTTCCTTGTGTTTTTTCTGAAAAATCCAACACTTCTTAAGAAGATCATACACTGCTTTCACAATCAGAAAATAGCAACTTAAGATACTTCCCAGGATTTCGGTGTAAATTTAAAAAGCCTCCCTTATACAGACACTGCTCTAGTAACTGGCTAGGAATCTGACACCTGTGGCTTGCATTGAAGTCAAAATGGCCTTTTGGTTATATCTGGCATTCATTAAATATTTCTGAATGAATGGCAATATATTAATGGATCAAATCCAGGAAGACTCTTTGGTATGGTCTCATGGTCCTAACTGTCCTTGGCGACTTCAAGCTCTGTAAGTGAGAGATGTGGCATTTACTTTGGAACCTAATATTAAGCATAGAACCCATTAGCTGGGGGACAATTCACTTTTATTTCATGTATACACTAAAAATGCAAATAAACTTTGATGTTCCAACCAATCTAAGTCTATATATAATTTTCAATAGCTGTTTAACAGTATACTAATACTGTGCTTATTATTTAGCTACTTGTTATATTTATGAACTATAATGGCAGAGTTTTTTGACAAAGGGCACTCTTACATTTTATCCAATTATGACAACAAAAGTATATAAAAATTCAAAAGCCATTAGACTGATATTGTAAACATCCAGTATGTAAATTCATATTAATAGCCACAATCTCGTCTTCTAAAAAATATCTATCTATCTATTTATACAAAGTTGCTCAGTTGTATCTCACTCTTTGCGACCCCAAGGACTGTAGCCTGCCAGGCTCCTCTGTCCATGGAATTCTCCAAGTAAGAATACTGGAGTGGGTAGCTGTTCCCTTCTCCAGGGGGTCTTCCCAATTGAGGGATCAAACCCATATCACACAGGGCAGGCGGCTTCTTCACCATCTGAGCCGCCAGGGAAGCCCAAGTAAACTGGAATGGGTAGCCTGTCCCTTCTCCAGGGGATCTTCCCAACCCAGGAATCGAACTGGGGTCTCCTACATTGCAAGCAGATTCTTTCTTTCCCACCTGAGCTACCAGGTGATAAGGCTAAAGCAACTATCCTGAGAAGCAAGAGTTCCTGTCCAACAATATCATGTCCTCATCTCTGGGGCTTAAACATATATGCAGGTTAGCATGAGGAAGTTTTTGTTACAATATTTATTTAATACTGCTTGGCTATAAACTAACTCCATTAATAGATTTCTATATAGACTTAGTACCTGAATGAAGTTTCAATACCATCACCACTACCATCCGCAAAAGAGAGGAAGAGAAAGAATGCTAACTTTTCTTTTAAAATAAAACAAATAATGGAGGACCAGAAAAATTCATTTGCTCTAAATCTACTTACTTAAGAACTTTTAAGTTCTTAGTTTATTCTTGAAGGATTGTTGTTACAACTAGTTTAAAAGGAATATAAACATTTAAAATTACTTTTCTTACCCAGAAATACTGCATATTTCCCATAAAAGACTGAAAGTAACTTTGTCAGCCCAAGTTAAAATAGCCAATTAACATTCAAGTAAGTTGAACTTTCAAAATTGTTTTCTCACCTCTATTATTGCCTTCATAACCAATCCAGCTCCCTTTATAATTGCCATGGAAGGATGCTTTAAAATAGGGAGAAAAAAGTATCACAGAATAAAAGAGTTTTATTCCAACATATTTAGGGGTTGCTCTTAAGAGGGATACACAGTTTTATGTAAAGTATTAAGCCATAAAATTGAAAGTGAAACCCTTTCACCCTTTCAAGCCATAAAATTAATAAAAAGCTACATCTCAAAGTCAGTTCACAGTCTGGTTTAAAAATTTTAGGTATTCTTTTAATATAGCTTTACAGATATTAAAAACAAAGAGTTTACAGAAGTAGAAACAGCTAGCACTAATGTGAATAATTATATATATTCTACTTATTGGAATGATAAATATCAAATAATTATGATATTAACATAACAGAAATAGACATTTATAAATATAAATATCATATACACACATGTACATAATAAACATGATGGCATTATATGAAATAAATGTTTTCAACTGCTCATGAAAGGCCCTGCTAAAGCTCACCTTAATATTTGGAAATTTATAAAGAAAAGAGGACTTTGAGATGACCACAGGAAAAAATTTAGTTTTTCACTACTTTTAAGATGGAAAAGATGGGCAACAGAGTCAAATACTGATCAAAAGCCATCAATAGAGCTCTATGTGAAACACCAAGAAATCAGTGACATATTCTAATATGATAACATACTAGGCTGTATTTATTTAGATTACCACAGAAGCACATATACATTATTTTAAAAATAAACTGACTGAAAAGTGGTTCTTGCAGATTAGTTGTTACCTGATAAAAGTGTAAGCTCTCACCTGAAAGAGTTTAAAGAGTGTTCTTCCATTGGATGCTACCATCTCCAAGAGCATATCGAACTGCTGCCCCTCTGTTGTCTCACTATATGGAGCACACAGGGCAAAAGTAAGGAAGTCCAAGAGTGAACTAATAACTAGGGCACCAGTCCCATGATCCTGAAACAAAGTAACATATTACCTTGGCTTAGTACAGAGAGCTTCACTTAAAACACAGCTAATAATGGTGTTTTTCCTGTTATCCTATTATGTTAGAAGTAAACATTTAATTTCCCAAAATGAGTTTTAAAGTGCTCTCAACATGAGTACTACTCAAAGCAGTACTTGCTTTACTAATGTAGTATATCTAGTGCTTATCTCAAAAAGAAAACAGTTAAAATTCAGTCAAATTTCAAGAAAATAACCAAGACTCCTCAAACAGGCATGACAAATGTTAATGTATACTTGTATAAAAGGCAATCTTGGATAACACCCGCAAAGCTCTAGCAATCTGTTCATATTCCTTCTAGATGTTATAGACTGCCCAGCTCCAAAACTGTTACCCAATGATTGAGGAATAAAGATTTTATTAGCCTTTTTTAAAGCAAATTATTTCATAATGACATCTTTAAAGTGAGTAGAAAAGTAAAAATCTGGGATATAACTAAAAAGTTAAAGGCTTTGCAATTTATCCTTTCCTAAATAATTAAATAGTCTTAAGACACTATTTTATAGTAATAAAATAAGTAAGTGAACAAGTTGAACTGTAAACCAATACTGAAATGAGGGCCACAATTTAAAACAAAACAGAACAAAAACTGTCCATGTTGTACTTCCAGAATATCTTCAATCTGTATGGTATCACTCATTAAGACAAATTTAACTTTAACTCACCACATGGGAATTAAATTTCTCCAGTAAGTTTTCCAGAAACTTCTTTGAAGAGAGAAGAGAAGCTTTGTTTAGCTGTTCTTGTCTTAAATCATAGTCATCATGCATGGGCTATTGATTAAAAACAGTGATAAATTCATAAGCAGTTGCATCACATAAAATTTATTTATGAAGAGTACTCACTGAACAACTGAAAGAACTAAAAACCACATCCTTTAAGTTTAAGGCAGAAAGGAAACTTGTGATAAGCAGGAGGAAATGATTTCTCCTGGGTCTGATGAGACTGTGGATAATTTGCCTAACAAGTAAGGGTAGATAGTACTGCATAGGGTACTTTTGAGAGAATAAGTCACAGATCTCCCTCTTAAAAAGCAAATAACACCCATTCTTTTTAGTAAAAAGCAAATAACATCTCCCCCAATTTTATAATATAAATTTGAAATGATAAACTTAGCATTTTAAACTAAGTACTAATATTAGCAGCAAATACTTCCTTGTCTCAAGATGATTCTCTTTTGACAGCTGGAATAAGCTAAGAGCATAAAAAGGATTCTAGCATGATAGTTAGGAGTAAAGATAATGCTCTAGGAAGCATAGACTTCAGCAGTTGTGGCTTGCGGGCTCCAGAGAGTGTGGGGTTCAATAACTGTAGAGCACAGACTTAGCTGCCCTGTGGCAGCTAAGTGGAATCTTCCCTTTCCAAGGATTGAATCGAGTCCACTACATTGGCAGGCGAATTCTTAACCACTAGATCACCAGGGAAGTCCTTCACTAATTCTTTAATGGAATACTTTTAATAAAGATAATAAAATCCACTTTGGGGAATAAATGCAAGGTTTTATACAAGTGATTTTATACAAGGTTTTATACAAGGGCTTCCCTGCTGGCTCAGACAGTAAAGAATCCACCTGCGATGCAGGAGGCCTGGGTTCATTCTCTGGGTTGGGAAGATCCCCTGAAGAAGGAAAGGGCTACCCACTCCAGTATTCTTGCCTGGAGAATCCCATGGACAGCAGAGCCTGACGGACTACAGTCCATGGGGTCTCAGAGAGTCAGAGGTGACAAAGCAACTAACACATTCAAGTGATTACTTATGCTTAATGTATACCACTAAGTCTGCCTAAAATACTTACTATAAGGAACGTATACTCCACACAAAATTGAAATAAACCAAAAATTTCAAAGTTTTACAGCTTTCTCCCCACAACAAGCTGTCAGCAACTTAGAGTTTTACCTCTAAAACCACTTTCAAATGTGCCTTTAGTCCATCCTACTTCAGCACTTCATTTCTTACATGATAATTTGCTCTCCGTGCCTCTAACTTGACCTCTAATCTATACTTCACATACCATCCATGAATTTTCTAAAATTCCACAACTGACATGATTCCACGTGATTGCACAAATCACTCCTCTGTTGAAAAAAATCAGTTGTTCTTTCCTATAAAGCATACAAAACTAGCTTCCTTGATACAAAAGGCTTTTTATGACAGTCTCTGCACACATCTCTAACTGTAACTCCTAAACCTGTGTGCCCCCATTCATACGTTATGATCCAGTCATATTCAATTATTTTTTGCTTCCCAAATAAACTTTTGCATAGGCTAATTATTCTTCCTGACTCTTGAGAAACCTGTATACAGGTCAGGAAGCAACAGTTAGAACTGGACATGGAACAACAGACTGGTTCCAAATAGGAAAAGGAGTATGTCAAGGCTGTATATTATCACCCTACTGATTTAACTTATTTGCAGAGTACATCATGAGAAACCCTGGGCTGGAGGAAGCACAAGCTGAAATCAAGATTGCCAGGAGAAATATCAATAACTTCAGATATGCAAATGACACCACTCTTATGGCAGAAAGTGAAGAAGAACTAAAGAGCCTCTTGATGAAAGTGAAAGAGGAGAGTGAAAAAGTTGGCTTAAAGCTCAACATTCAGAAAACTAAGATCATGGCATCCGGACCCATCACTTCATGGCAAACAGATGAGGAAACAGTGGAAACAGTGGCTGACTATTTTTCTGGGCTCCAAAATCACTGTAGATGGTGACTGCAGCCATGCAATTTAAAGACGCTTACTCCTTGGAAGTAAAGTTATGACCAACCTAGACAGCATATTAAAAAGCAGAGACATTACTTTGTCAACAAAGGTCCATCTAGTCAAGGCTATGGTTTTTCCAGTGGTCATGTATGGATGTGAGAGTTGGACTATAAAGAAAGCTGAGTGCAGAAGAATTGATGCTTTTGAACTGTGGTGTTGGAGAAGATTCTTGAGAGTCCCTTGGACTGCAAGGAGAGCCAACCAGTCCATCCTAAAGGAGATCAGTCCTGGGTGTTCATTGGAGGGACTGATGTTGAAGCTGAAACTCCAATACTTTGGCCACCTCATGCAAAGAGCTGACTCACTGGAAAAGACCCTGATGCTGGGAAAGATTGAGGGTAGGAGGAGAAGGGGCAAACAGGATGAGATGATTGGATGGCATCACCAACTCAATGTACATGGGTGTGGGTGGACTCCAGGAGTTGGTGATGGACAGGGAGGCCTGGTGTGCTGTGGTTCATGGGGTCGCCAAGAGTCGGACACGACTGAGCGACTGAACTGAATTATTCTTCCTTAGGAAAGTCTTCTCGCAACTAGAAAATATCTACCTGCCCCTTAAGATTCAGATCAAGTTTAACATATCCCATAAAGACTAACGTAGAACCTTTTATCTTCTCATCACAAAACCAGAATCAAGTGCTGCTTTTTAGGGATCCCATGGCCCCTACTATGTATACAGTTATATACACATGCCTACCTTACTAGACTGCCAGCAATTTCAGGGAGGAATTTTGTCTTAACATCTTGGTATTTCTTTTTGTAAACAGCACAGTGCCTAGTTTATAGGCTATGCTAAACAAATGTTTATCTGAATAAGTAAATGGCTGTAAGAGCAAGTTAGGAAATATTGAAACAATAAAATCTAGGTTTGTGGAAATTTAAACCATCAGTCACTTAGAATCAGCTTCCTTGAGAAAAACATTAGTACTTACACACATGAGGGCACAGAGCATATCAACAGCTGCATGGATTACTCCATTGTTGCTCCTCTTGAGTGCTTTTACTACCTTCACTCCAAGACGCTCCCGAAACCTCATGGGACAAAACAACAGTGTATAGTAGCAACAGCAGAGCATCATTCCATTATTTTATTATAAAAACATAATATAGTAAGTTATTTTAGGTTTCCACTACATTACTACAGCAATTAAATATTCTGAATTCCATATCTAGAACATAACAGTTTTCATAATTTTTTTTCTTTTCATGGGGGGCTTGAAGGTTGATTAAAGCTAAAAGGCTTGAATTTGAACTTCCCATTCAAATTCACTAAAACAAGAGTCAGTAATATCATGGGTGAATGTATAAATACGAGTCAGCAATATCATTCCCATTCATTCATCTTGCTTTTTTATAACTACTATTTCACCATATTAAAAAGTAACAAGTTTAATCAGATATAATGAGGTAAATTTGTTGATTATTTGCTATTTTGACTTTTTCAAATTCTTATTAAAAGAAAAAAAAATTAAGGCAACTTACTTTGGAAGCTGAGTAAAAGCTAGAAAACCAGCTTTGGAAGCCACAAGCCTCCTCACAGCCTGGAACTGACTCTCAAGTTCTGCATTTGAAGCAACAACATCCCCTTCTTGGGACAATAATGCCGTTATGGCATTATTGATCAGTTTTTCTTTGTTTTCTGAGAAGAGACCCTAGGTGAGGAAGAGTATTTCAAAAGAGTTTCTATACCAAAAATTAATGACAATGATCAAATCATGATACAATTTGTCTTACATCCTGCGTCACTGCATGCAGAACTCCACTATATGAAATGTTAGCGTTGAACCTGAACACAGCATCTGCAAAGTTGCCATCTGTAAGGAAATGAATGATTCAAAACGATTTAGAGGTCTGCACTATATTTATTTATTATTAAGTAGATGGATGGAAATGAAATTATATTTAAATCAATACTTACTTGGAGGTGTAGCCAAGAATCTGAGATGAAGGCTCTCTACCTCCTCATCGACAGGCATGCTGAGTAACCCCCATCGCTGACCTTTATGAGTCGATGTCATTTTTACACAAACGTCTCGGTTACCAGAGGCTCTTACTCCATCTAGCAAACTTGCTAATAAGGAATCTCTAAGCCAAGTTAAAAATAAAAAAGGTTTTAGGGTTGATAATCTAGGGAGATTTTCATTTAGAAAGCAGCATAGGCCCTTTAGAAGGTAACCTGCTCAGGGGGGCACCCTGGGTACCAGGGAAATATTAAAGAGAAGTGGCAGGAGAGAACCTGACATCCAATACTATATCTTCACTTTCCTGTTTAATATCATATCCAAATTACTAAAGGAATGGATTGTTAACATTTTCCTCTTGTTTTCTAATTTTAAGATTATCTTTAACAGTTTTACTGAGAGATAACTTAGAAATCACAAAAGACATTCTTAAAATGTAGAGTCTGGTAATTTTTCAAAAATTTATACAGCTGTACAATCATTACCATAATCCAGCTTTTATACATTTCCAGCACCCCAAAAAGTTTTCTTGTGCCCATTTGCAAAAAACTCCCTAGCCTCAGGCAACCATTTATCTGCTTCTTTCTCTACAGTTTTACATATTCAAGAAACTTCATCAAGAGAATAAAAAGACAAGCCACAAGTTGCGAATAAATATTTACAAAAGACATATCTGAAAAAGGACCATTACCCAAAATATACTAAGAACTCTTAAAATTCAACAATAAAAAGAATAACCCAATAAAAAAATGATCCTGCAGCCTGGGTGGGAAAAGGGTTTTGGGGAGAATGGATGGCTGAATCCCTTTGCTGTGCACTTGAAACAATCACAATTTTGTTAACTGGCTATACCCCAATACAAAATTAAAGTGGAAAAAACAAGGAAAAAGAATGATCCAAAGTCCTGTATGATGCTTTACATTATAAAACATCAGGAAAATGCTAATTAAAACAAGATACCACAACATTAGTGTTAGAATGGCCAAATCTGAAATACTGACACCACCAAATGCTGATAAGGATGTGGAGAACCAGGAACTCTCATTCACTGCTGGCTGGAACACACAATGGCAGAGCCACTTCAGGAATACAGTTTGGCAGTTTCTTATAAAACTCAACTAACTCTTACCATATGCTCCAGTGACTACATTCCTTTGTATTCACCTAAAGGAGTTTAAAACATAACCACACAAAACCTGCACACAGGTTGTTTTACCATGTGGTAGTTGCACTGAGCGTATTTTTATCAAAGTAACTTGTTACCATTATCCAAACAATTTAAGAATGAAAGTGAAAGGTATAATTTTTAAATATTTAAAAAGTGTAAGTTTCAGAAACATACTTTATTTTCCATCCTTTGATTTAATATCAAGTAACCATATTTATGGTTTTTCCAGAGGTCACGTATGGATGTGAGGACTATAAAGAAAACTAAGCATTGAAGAATTGATGCTTTTGAACTATGGTGTTGGAGAAGACTCTTGAGAGTCCCTTAGACTGCAGGGAGATCCAACCAGTCCATCCTAAAGGAGATCAGTCCTGTGTGTTTATTAGAAGGACTGATATTGAAGCTGAAATTCCAATCCTTTGGCCACCTGATGCAAAGAGCTGACTCATTGGAAAAGACCCTGATGCTGCAAAAGATTGAGGGCAGGAGGAGAAGGGGACGACAGAGAATAAGATGGTTGGATGGCATCACTGACTCAATGCACATGGGTTTAGGTGGACTCCCGGAGTTGGTGACAGACAGGGAGGCCTGGCATGCTGCGATTCATGGGGTCACAAACAGTTGGACACGACTGAGCAACTGAACTGAACTGAACCATTTTTATACTCTTTCAAAACTTGAAAACTAAATGAAGGATATTTCAAACACGCAGCAAAATAAAGTTGTCTTTTCCTTCATTACATTAAATTTATCTTTGTTTTTCCTCTTTGATGAAGCACTTTGCCTTGCACATACTAAGATCTCAAAAACTAGATGAATTTAAAAAAGATACCTCTCTGTTGAAGAGTATTTCCGTATTTGGCCTTTTATAAATTCAATGGTAAAAAGCTGTGGATTTTCTGAGTCACAAACCAATGCGAACACCTAAGGAACACAAGAAACAAGTTCCATGAAAGATGTTACTTTTATGGTATTCCATTAGAAAAACTACACATCATTTAGTTGACAAAAGTCAATATTTAAAAACATAACTTGGTTATAATATCAGAATTTAAGAGCTGCTTAAAAGTCTCATTCACGTTTTCATATAATACTTAATAAATTAAGTTTTCATTATATACTTGAAAAACAAATTTTGCAATATTCATTGTTCTAAGATCAATAAATACAATGAAAAATTAAATACAGATTGTTTCCTATTCTTTAGGCCTAAAAAATATAAAAACAGAAAGAAAATTATTCTAATATATCAACAGGAAGAAATCTCATTTAAACTATTACTGAAACTTACTTCTCCTAAGGGCTTCAATGTTGCAATATTATAGGTTGCTGGATCACGTTCTACTAAACATGTTTCTGTAAGCGCTAGAATTCTTTTTACAGGTTCCTTCAAACAAAATTGAAATATATTAAAAAATTATTGAAGAAAAATGTCAAAATCAGATGAACAAATTTTTACTTTTAACATATAAGCTTACCGAATGTCTAGGTGATATTTTCTGGACTATAAACTCTGCTAAAGATGTGATGGATTCATCAGTGCTGTATTTGCCAAATCGAAGGTTCAAATATTGCTCAAATTCTAAAGGCTCTTTTCTGATCCGCAATGAAATACCTATATAGTTGCCAGCATGATCTATTGCACTTTTGATGATTTCTTCTCTTTGCTCTGATGCAAATAAATGCTGCATAAATTTTGAAATTCAAAATGTTAGGGTTGAAATAATTAAAATGTGACCATAGTCAATCAACTCATAGGCAAGTGCCTGAAGGAGCAATTCTAGGAGGAAAAAAGGTAGACCTTATCAGAAGTAAATAAGCAGTATGTTGTGGCTGACCATTAAATTAAAATCAAAGTCTGAAATATAAAGCCTTGCAAATAATCACTGAAAGGAAATTATCTCATAAATTCTCAGAGTCTGGTTCTCATTCCTGTGTGGAAAACAGCACTCTGGGGCTCCAAAAAAGGCCCCAGGAATCCCAGCCAAGTCCAATGGAGGTGCTGGGTACTATGGTGGACAGAATTCCAGTTTCAACTAAGGTAGCTCTGACTTCATCTGTTTTTATACAATGCTTTCTTGCAAGATTACCTTGAAAAATGCTTAAATGCTAACCAAGTCACTGGCCTATGAATATTACAAACCAACCTCCAGAGTGTATTAAGGATAAGGTATTGCTACTTGCATGTGACACCTGGAGGCCAAAAATGCCGTGAAGGGCAGGATAGGAGAATCCCACAAGAAAGACCTGTCCTGCCCAGAATGCCATGAACTACCCTGTTGAGAAACACTGGATCAGATCATGTTTTAAAACCTGATTTCATTTCCAACAGCTTATCTCAGTCACTATGGATGCAGAAGATATCAGTTTCTTGAATGAACCTGTTATGGTCTCATATCTGTAGTGAATCGACTCATTTTAGCTCGTGTTTTTTAAAAAGCAGACAGTATGCTTAGCTTCCTGCCACTCAAATGGTGGTCCAAGTACCAGTAAAGTCAGCATCACCTGTGAGCCTGCTAGATGTATAGCATCTCAGTTCCAACCTCAATCCTACGGAATCAAAATCTGAGAGTGAACAAGATGCCCCAGCTGATATGTATGCACCTTCAAGTCTGAGGCACACTGCCACATACAATACTATGAATAAACGTGTTCCCAAACTTGCCTGAATGTTCAGCTCAATTCTGGAGTTTTAAAAATTGCCATTGCTAGGCCTCCCATTATATTAATTGAATCAGTATCTTCAGAAAATGAGCCAAGGGCACAATGGGTTTAAGAAAACTCTCTAGGTGATTACAATGTGAAGCCAAGTTAAACCCATGGACCTATATATTAAGGCTACCAAGTTTGACGTCAGCTGTCATTTAATAAGTAACGTGAAAAAATTAAACTGCTTGATGCCAAAAAAGCAATAAAACATGTTGGCAATTGAGGAGTGTCATAATTCTTATCCTTAATGTTTACCTTACACATTGGTAGGCTAGATGAATTAATGTCATTCTGTTAAGATCTGTGAAGCCATATTACTGTAATTAGATGTTTTCTACCAAGAGGTTAATCATTATAAACTTCTACCACACAGGAAGGAGACAAACCTTTGGGCAGCACTATGACAGGAGGTTTTAGGCTGCTTTAGGGTGGGAAAGGGAACGGGATTTTCTCTTGGATCATTCATTTTTTGGGTCTAGACTCAGTGGTAACAAAATGTCTATATGCACATTCCTAGATGAGTGACACTAGGATGGTACCCATCATCTGGGTAGAGTGAGGATGGGACAAGGCCTATGACTCTGAAGAAGCTAACGTGTTTTGTAAATCAGATCGTTCACCCCATCCATCATTCTCTTTTATTTTTGCTATACTTAGCCTCTTGTATGGAGAAGGCAATGGCACCCCACTCCAGTACTCTTGCCTGGAAAATCTCATGGACAGAGGAGCCTGGTGGGCTGCAGTTCATGGGGTCGCGAAGAATCGGACATGACTGAGCAACTTCACTTTCATTTTTCACTTTCATGCATTGGAGAAGGAAATGGCAACCCACTCCAGTGTTCTTGCCTGGAGAATCCCAGGGATGGCAGAGCCTGGTGAGCTGCCGTCTATGGGGTTGCACAGAGTCGGACACAACTGAAGCGACTTAGCAGAAGCAGCAGCCTCTTGTATATCCAAAAGACTTGCCCTGGTTCTGCTATCCAGGGATGGATAATTTATCTACAGAACACTAAATCTTGGGAGTAGTGTTCCCAGGATATTAAGGTAGCTACAGGATTTAAAATCTCAAGAGAAAGGATTCTGAGAGTAAGTTCAGCTGAGCCTCTCCATCTGGACATTCAAATGCTCATCTCTGAGGTATGGGGTTTAATCAAGAAAGGCAGGATGTTTCTTATAAAAAAAAAATGGTCATAATCTATAGCTCTGTTTCTACTGCCAATTAAAAAACAGGGTCTCAGCACCTTAACAGGTTTCTGTTGTGTCCCAAAATTTACATGTAACTCAGAATTTCAAGACAAAAACATGCAATGAACTCCAAATTTGAATTTTCAAAGTCTATTCAGATTTCAGATTACAAATAGCTGGGCAAAGGAAAGAAGACTATAAAAAAAGAACTTTCAAAGAAAGTTCAGAAACTTTCAAGTAACACATTAATACTAATGAAAATAAAACTGTGATCACTGTTTATTAAATATTAAGTGACATACTGTGCTAAGAATTTTACATAAAGTATCTCATTTGATCAAAAAACCTAAGACATACACATATTATTCTCCACATTTTAGAGAGCTACAAATTGGAATTCAAGTTGAGGTCTACCTGATACCAAAGCCTGCACTCAAAATACCATACTTCCTTCCAGAGGACTCAAAGGAAATTTCAAAATTAAGTGTAAAAACTCTGCTTTCCTTCAAATGGTCATGTCTCTTTTAAGATAACTTTTTAAAAACACTACTTACCAATCTACTAAATCCTCCATAAAGTATACAAAACCCTCCTTGATAATCAGAGAGATCTACAAAGCCTTCAATATTTCTATAGTCATAGGAACAGAGGACTCTGTTTGTTGCAGGGTTAATCTGGTCAAAGCCTCCTGGCGTTACTTCCAAAATGACAGGTTTTCTTGTATCACTCCAATGATGCTTATAGCAGTTATATCTCTGCAGAGAAAAATAATAATACTTTTAAACTCATATTTAAGGTTACCATAAAACGCCATTACATCTAATGTATCACTCATTGCAGGAAAAAAAACAACAAAAAACCCCAAAAAATCTATAATATTATAAAATTTTAGAGCTACTAATCAAATTCTTAAAGACATTTTTACTTTGGCCATCTGGAGGTTTATGTTTATTCAATTAAAAATGTTTAGGCTAACTAAAGACAGTATCATATCAGTTGAGTTGCTCAATTGTGTCTGACTCTACGACCCCATGAAGAGCAGCACGCCAGGCCTCCCTGTCCAACATCAACTGCAAGAGCCTACCCAAACCCATGTCCATTGAGTCAGTGATGCCGTCCAACCACCCCATCCTTTGTCGTCCCCTCCTCCTCCTGGCCTCAATCCTTCCCAGCATCAGAGTCTTTATCAGGTGGCCAAAGTACTGGAGTTTCAGCTTCAACATCAGTCCCTCCAATGAACACCCAGGACTGATCTCCTTTAGGATGGACTGGTTGGCTCTCCTTGCAGTCCAACAGACTTGGACTCGAGAGTCTTCTCCAACACCACAGTTCAAAAGCATCATTCTTTGGCGCTCAGCTTTCATTATAGTCCAACTCTCACATCCATACATGACCACTGGAAAAACCACAGCCTTAACTAAACGGACCTTTGTTGACAAAGTAATGTCTCTGCTTTTTAATATGCTGTCTAGGTTGGTCATAACTTTCCTTCCAAAATGTAAGCGTTTTTTAATTTCATGGTTTCAATAACCATCTGCAGTGATTTTGGAGCTGAAAAAAATAAAGTCTGACACTGTTTCCCCATCTATTTGCCATGAAGTGATGGGACTAGATGCCATGATCTTAAGTTTTCTGAATGTTGAGCTTTAAGCGAATTTTTTATTTCCTCTTTCATTTTCATCAAGAGGTTCTTTAGTTCTTCACTTTCTGCCATAAGGGTGGTGTCATCTGCATATCTGAGGTTATTGATATTTCTCTCAGCAATCTTGATTCCAGCTTGTGCTTCTTCCAGCCCAGAGTTTCTCATGATGTACTCTGCATAGAAGGTAAATAAGCAGGGTGACAATATACAGCCTTGACGTACTCCTTTTCCTATTGGGAACCAGTCTGTTGTTCCATGTCCAGTTCTAATTGTTGCTTCCTGACCTGCATATAGGTTTCTCAAGAGGCAGGTCAGGTGGTCTGGTATGCCCATCTCCTTCAGAATTTTGCAGTTTTTTGTGATCCACACAGTCAAAGGCTTTGGCATAGTCAATAAAGCAGAAGTAGATGTTTTTCTGGAACTTTCTTACATTTTCAATGATCCAGAGGAAGTTGGCAACTTGATCTCTGGTTCCTCTGCCTTTTCTCAAACCAGCTTGAACATCTGGAAGTTCACGGTTCACGTATTGCTGAAGCCTGGCTTGGAGAATTTTGAGCATTACTTGACTAGCATGTGAGATGTGTGCAATTGTGCGGTAGCTTGAGCATTCTTTGGCATTGCCTTTCTTTGGGATTGGAATAAAAACTGATCTTTTCCAGTCCTGTGGCCACCGAGTTTTCCAAATTTGCTGGCATATTGAGTGCAACACTTTCACAGAGTCATCTTTTAAGATCTGAAATAGCTCAATTGGAATTCCATCACCCCCACTAGCTTTGTTCATAGTGATGCTTCCTAAGGCCCACTTGACTTCACATTCCAGGATGTCTGGCTCTAGGTGAGTGTGAGTGATCACACCATTGTGATTATTTGGGTTGTGAAGATCTTTTTTGTACAGTTCTTCTGTGTATTCTTGCCACCTCTTCTTAATATCTTCTGTTTCTGTTAGGTCCCTACCATTTCTGTCCTTTATCGAGCCCATCTTTGCATGAAATGTTCCCTTGGTATCTCTAATTGTCTTGAAGAGATCTCTAGTCTATCCCATTCTATTTTTTTCCCTCTATTTCTTTGCACTGATCAGTGAGGAAAGCTTTCTTATGTCTCCTTGCTATTCTTTGGAACTCTGCATTCAAATGGGTGTATCTTTCCTTTTCTCCTTTGCTTTTCACTTCTCTTCTTTTCACAGCTATTTGTAAGGCCTCCCCAGACAGCCATTTTGTCTTTTTGTATTTCTTTTCCATGGGGATGGTCTTGATTCCTGTCTCCTGTACAATGTCACAAACCTCTGTCCACAGTTTATCAGGTACTCTGTTTGTCAGATCTAGTCCCTTAAATCTATTTCTCACTTCTGCTGTATAGTCATAAGGGATTTGATTTAGGTCATACCTGAATGGTCTAGTGCTTTTCCCCTCTTTCTTCAGGAGAAAGTGTATAAGGAGTTCATGATCAGATCCAGTCAGCTCCTGGTCTTTTTTTTTTTTTTGCTGACTGTATAGAGCTTCTCCATCTTTGGCTGCAAAGAACATAACCAATCTGATTTCACTGTTGGCCATCTGGTGACGTCCACGTGTAGAGTCTTCTCTTGGGTTGTTGGAAGAGGATGTTTGCTATGATCAGTGCATTCTCTTAGCAAAACTCTGTTAGCCTTTGCCCTGCTTCATTCTGTACTCCAAAGCCAAATTTGCCTGTTACTCCAGGTGTTTCTTGACTTCCTACTTTTGCATTCCAGTCCTCTATAATGAAAAGGACATTTTTTTGGGGTGTTAGTTCTAAAAGGTCTTGTAGGTCTTCATAGAACCGTTCAACTTCAGCTTCTTCACCATTACTGGTAGGGGCACAGACTTGGATTACTGTGATATTGAATGGTTTGCCTTGGAAACGAACAGAGATCATTCTGTCGTTTTTGAGACTGCATCCAAGTACTGCATTTTGGACTCTTTTGTTGACTATGAAGGCTACTCCATTTCTTCTAAGGGATTCCTGCCCACAGTAGAAGATATAATGGTCATCTGAGTTAAATCCATGCATTCCAGTCCATCTTAGTTCACTGATTCCTAGATGTAGATGTTCACTCATGCCATCTCCTGTTTGACCACTTCCAATTTGTGTTGATTCATGGACCTAACATTCCAGGTTCCTATGCAATATTGCTCTTTACAGCATCAGACCTTGCTTCTATCACCAACCACATCCACAACTGGGTGTTGTTTTTGCTTTAACTCTATCCCTTCATTCTTTCTGGAGTTATTTCTCCACTGATCTCCAGTAGCATATTGGGCACCTACCAACCTAGGGAGTTCATCTTTCAGTGTCCTATCTTTTCCTTTTCATAGTGTTCATTCTGGCAGAATGTGGTCCACTAGAGAAGGGAATGGCAAACCACTTTACTATTCTTGCCTTGAGAACCCCGTAAACAGTATGAACAGTATGAAAAGACAGTGTATCTTTTTAAAATTAACAAAGGTTTTAGTTGTGAAACAATTTAAGTCACCCTCATGCAAATCTTAAGGGAAATCTTAAACAGAAGTTATTCTGAAGGAGTTCCATTGGAGAAAAGATTTCAACTTTTGTCGATGGATTCTTTTAATCAAGTTAGATATGGAAAAAAGCTAAGTCACATTTCAGGGCTTTTAGGGTATTTAATTTAAACAACTCAAGCTAGTTCAATATATCAATGTAGATATTTTTCTTGTTGTTGTTCAGTTGCTCAGTCGTTTCTGACTCTGCGACCCCACAGACTGCAGCAAGTCAGGCTTCTCGGTCCTCCACTATCTCCTGAAGCTTGCTCAAATTCATGTCTACTGAGCTGGTGATGCTACCTAACCATCTCAGGCTCTGCTGCTCCCTTCTCCTCTTGCCTTCAATCTTTCCCAGCATCAAGGTCTTTTCCAGTGAATCCACTCTTCACATCAGGTGGCCAAAGTATTACAGATTCAGCATCAGTCTTTCCAATATTCAGGGTTGATTTCCTTTAGGATTGACTGATTTGATCTCCTTGCTGTCCAAGGCACTCTCAAGCATTTTCTCCAGCATCACAATACAAAAGCATCAGTTCTTCAGTGCTCAGCCTTCGCTATGGTCAAACTCTCACATCCCTACATAACTACTGGAAAAATCATAGCTTTGGCTATATGGACCTTTGTCGGCACAGTGATGTCTCTGGTTTATAATATGCAATCTACGTTTGTTATAGATTTCTTTACAAGGAAAAAGCATCTTTTAATTTCACTGCAGATGTCATCGCCTACAGTGATTTTGGAGCCCAAGAAAATAAAATCTGTCACCACTTCCATTTTTTCACTTTCTATTTGTCATGAAGTGATGTAGATTTTTTTTCTATACACATAAAAAAGCTGAGGCCTCAGTCTGACTGTAGGCTTTTCTAAATACACACCACTGGGATGTCATCTTTAGAAGTTTGATCACATTAGCAAGTAAAATTTGATTTAGGTAACTGGTGCTAGTTGTGTTTGACTCTTTGCAACCTCATCAACTGGAGCCTTCCAGGCTCCTTTGTCAGTGGGATTCTCAAGGCCAGAATACTCAAGTAGGTTGCCATTTCCTTCTCCAGTGGTCTTCCCAATCCAGGGATCTAACCCACATCTCCTATGTCTCCTACATTGGCGAGCAGTTTTTTACCACTAGTGCCATCTGGGAAGCTCTATTTAGATTACATTCCTTTATAAATTAAAGAACTTAGTATCAGAAATAATTACAAGGGTGAACATCTATTTACTCTCCAGTTTTATTCTTAGAAAAAACATTTAGTTGAGGCTGATAACCAAAATTCTATGTACAGAATAAAGGCAAAATGAGACAAACAGAAAGTAGGATAACAAAATGTGAGATGTGAAATGACCATTCCCTTGTTTAACCAAAAACTCCATAAAGTTTTCTACCCATCAATATGAAGTGGAATGCATGGTCAGTTACATGATTCTTAAGGTAAAAATAAACTGGTTGCTGCTCAAAAATACAACTACTTCTAATACTAAAATGGCAGAGAAATTTTCTCGCAGGTGTTCAGAAAAGACAGTAAGACATTAGATAATCAGTATCTCCACCTCCCAACATTAAAGCCAGCAATAAGGTTCACAGAATCATATCCATCAATCCCCTCAGCATTTCTGAGATACGGCATCATGAGCATGACAGTTTCATAAAAGGATTTCTGCAGAAAGACGAAAGGGCCTGCATTAACACAAGAATATATTTAAAGCCTTGATTCTGCACTAAAGGATGGAGCAGTACCACACCTTTCCAGCAGAAGTAGGTCACAAAATTTGGTGGGAAGAGAGGTCATAAAAGTTGGTGCTTTTCCCACTATGCTGGTTTACATGCCTCACCCCAGTCTGTAGGATATTCTCCATTCTTTCAGTAGGTAATCAACTGTAAAGCAGTGAGATTTGTCAAGGGAACAAATCATTGTCCTTCAGGATTGTGGTGGCCAAGACAGTCTTAAGAGAACCTGATTTAGAGTATATCTAGGAGCGATGGGAAGCCTAAGACCAAATTCAACTTACATAAAACTGCTGCCCTTCAGGCTATCTTCTATGGATACTGTTTCCACCAAAAAGTTTGAAAAATATTAACTTCCTGAAGTTAACATATATAAAGGGGAACTTATAACAAAATCTATAAATATGCTTTAGGAAGCAGCTGTTTTCCAAATAGATGAGCTATACAGAAAACTCACCTACTAACATAATTAAAATAAGTGTACTAAATTATGATTTATAGAAATGTGACTGTGGCTTATCATGTATAAGCAGCAAGGAGCTCACCAAATACCATTAGGCTATTTTAAATGGCTCCTGAGCAACCAACCATTTGCTTGAGTTGAGATCAGTGAGGCTTCTCAGATACTAAAACACAGAACAGAATACCCATAGAAAGGATGAGGGCTTTTAAAAAACAAGGGAATGGTACTGCCAGCATATTAGAATTCAGGTCCTGCCTTTTGCCAGAAGCTAGAGTTCTGGACAGTGCTATGAATTTACACATTACTCTGGAACCCCCACCCCTATTATATAAGCAATACCTTCTCATGGAAAGAAATTTCGTATTTGAAGGGAGTGAAAGAAAAGCATCAGCGCCCATTTCCCCTCCCCAGAAGACTCAGATTTACTTTAAATGCTGCTATAACATGTCTAGAGAAGGCCTGGAAAAGTTAAGATTCTAATAAGCAATAATTACTTCCTGAAAGCTGTCATTGCACCATGCAAACCTTCATTATCGGCAAGACCCAGGGAGTGCGAGCATGATCAGTCTCTCAGTCATGTAGGACTTTTTGTGATTCCATGGACTGTAGCCTGGTAGGCTTCTCTGTCCATGGGATTTTCCAGGCAACAGTACTGGAGTGGGTTACCATTTTCTCCTCCCAGGGATCTTCCTGACTCAGGCACTGAACCCACGTCTTCTGCACTGGTAGGTGACTGAGCCACCTGGGAAGCCCCCAGATTCAGGGCAAGAGCATACAATGAGACAGTTTCAATACATAAATTTCCTTACAAGTTTAATACTTCTGAAATAAGAATCTTGTATAACAAACAACGACTGCATGTTCTAAAAAGTATTATCAGCAGTGTAAAGCTTCTGTTGCTGTTAAGAACACAGAATAAAGACTTCCTGAATGAAGCCTTTTTTTAATATTTAGTTCTGCCTGAAGATTGTTATCTAACTATTGGCATTAACAGTCATAAATCTAATTTCTCATATTTGAGTTTCCTGTTAAACTACATTTATCTATCACATGATATCAGGAGACATTAAAATTATGTTTCATTTTCTTCAGCTTTGCCACAAAGGGAATACACAGTTTATGCAAGGATTTCTGAAGTGCAACACTGATAAGCCAAAAAAGATATTAATAAATGTTAGAAATACTTGCCCTTCCTGTGATTTTTCCTTCTGAAAAATCAGTTCTAAATCTCTGAAAGAGAAGACATAAAAAACATAGTTATAACAACAGGCTTATTAAGAGAGACTCTCAGTTCAGTAGTTTCTATCCAAGGTAAGTAAAATACCAACTTGGTAATCCTGATATTAGAAAATGTTATTAAAGTTATAGTTAACGGAGATTCAATAAAAAGTGTGTGAAATTTTATTGAAAAACAGATTAAACATACAACTGCTTTGTTCTATATAATGCATTTAAAAAGATCTAAAAGAACTATCAAACCTAAAGGATTATCCAGCCTCTTAGTAAGAAAAGAGTAAAAGCTTCACAGTGTCAATTAAGGGTCAATTAGTGGGAAAAGGGCTCAGAACACCAGTATCTGTACTTTAATGTAACTCAAAAAAGAGAAGACAGAAATTTAGTGTATTAACATGAAACAATTCTCACCAATGCTTCTGTAAGAAGTTCTGTTCTGTGCTCTGTAGAAAATTTTAACGTTTCTGACTTTTTTCCACTGCCTTTACGAAATGTGAGGTTGAACTCTGTTCCTTGTCCTTTTCCTACAGGGCTGACGCTGCAAATGTCTCCATAAGGCCACTAACAAAAAAAAGGAAATCATTCAACTGGTGCTACACTGTGATGAAATGCAACACTTATTTTTACCATTTTAATTTCAAATCACTGATTAAATGAAAAAAACTTTACAAAACAGTACTGAGATCTAGAAAATGTTTTGTTTTACAGTAATTCTACAAAACAAACTAAAAAGTTTTCAGTTATCAGAGACAATAATAAAAAAGTTATGTCTTCCAATTTCAATGCCTGACTGATTAATGATTGATCAATCCAAAGCAACTAAAATACACAGATATGAAAAGATCTGGGGAAAACATTTTATGATTATCTACAAACCTTTAAAAATAGCAACAAAAAGAGGAATCTGTAAAACATGCCTAATTTGGACTTAAATTAGAATATTTTAAGTGTTTATTTACCCATATTCAGTTTAGTCTTGTCTTTATAAATAGCAACCTTATTTTTATGACATACATTTTCTAACCACTGCACTTAAGACTTATGTATGTCTGTATTACAGTAACAATATTGCCCTTAAAATTATAAACAATTTACAAATTTTATATTAAAATGATGTTTATAATCAAAGTAACAGTAAAAAGTTATACTCCTTAAAGCCTAGAAATATGCACACATATGCTCCCTTTATTATGTTTGGTCCTGAGTATTGAGCATTATATAAGTATATTAATCTTTTTCAAATTTGACATTTCTATCCTTCCTAGCCTTCAGGCCAGGGAGCACTGGCTTTTAAAATTCAAATGGAGTTCACCCAATAGCTTCTAAAATTATTACCTGATTTGTTACTTCTAAGGTATTGGGATTATATGTAGTAATCGCATGGGTTCCAACTGAAAAGACACGCTTATACCTACAAAGGAAATCAAGTACTTAAATTTAGTCTTAAAGGAAACATTTTATAAGAAAATACAAATAACACAAAAGAAACTTCTCAATAAATAAATAGAAATGTATTAGTTGATTTAATGTGACTAAATATAGCTTTGTTTTATATTCTCACATTTTTAACGTTCTGATAAAAAAAGACACTATACACTAGTAATTCTTTCAAAATATACTTTCAACAAGATTGTGATACAAATGAAGGAAAAGCTACAACCTACAACTGGTCTATCACAGTCCTTTTTCTGAAATCTTAATGATTTCTACTTAAGCAACTATCTATACTACAATTAAGTGTTGCAATTTTATAGAAGTAGGAAGCCTACATCAAAGACAAGCAATTTTCACTTCTTAAGTCACTTCCTTCACTTAAAGCAACATATTTGAAGGAGAATAACCATTTGGGTATTAGTAATTTTTTAGAAGAGAGAGAAATTCATAATGATAAAAAGTGGAAACTGAATTACAAAAACTTATTTAAAACTGACAAATTAGCTCTTTGAAAATAAAATGATAAACTAGGGCTGTGCTGTGAGCTCAGTCGTTCAGTCATGTCTAACTCTTTGCAACCCCATGGACTGTAGCCCACCAGGCTCCTCTGTTCATGGGATTCCCGAGGCAAGAATACTGGAGTGGGTTGCCATCTCCTTCTCCAGAAAATAAGTCTAAGAAAATACAAAAACAAAATTAAGCATAAGATAATTTATAACCATAGACACAGATGAAAAAAATGATATAAGTCTATGCTGATAAATATGAAAATTAAGAATAAATCAACATCCATTACAAGAATTTAAGAAAGCTGCAAACAATTACATCCTACAAAAGTACCAGGATCAAAGAAGAAGATGAAACCCTAAAGGAACAGGTAATTCTATGCTTCTTCAATTGTTCCAGGAAATAAACTAAAGCTTTTCAGTTCTTCCAGGGATAATAAAATTTGGCAAAACAAACAAATCTATTTTTAAATAAATACTATCAATAAGAATCAAATGACAGATTAAAATAGTAATACACCATGACCAAAGGCAGTTCATTTTAGGAAAACAGTTGAATATTAGAAAAATGTATAATTAGCGTATTTATTGAAATATCTTTCAGTATTTTAGTAGATTTTTAAATGATCAAAATGGATGTTAAATATAATCAGATGCCTTTTTTATATGTACGGAAAAGATTGCGCTTTTCTGCTTTAAACTACTAATACAGTAAAAAGATATACATTACCATAAACCAACAGTCACTATCTGACTCAAAGGACACATACTAGGAGTGGTCTCGTTAAAATCAAGAGAGCTCTTTCAAATTTTAATTTCCTATTATTTTTTCTAATCAGTACATTATATAATAAAAATGACAAAATTTCCATTTTGAGGAAAAATGATAGATTTTATTAATCTCTACCATTTTGCTGTATTACAAAACTTTCCCCTAATTTCTTATGTTAAAGGTGGCATGGGAAACTAAACAATGAGCACACTTCCTTCTAATATAAAAACATTCATTTGCTGCTTTGTAAGTGGCATCACCAACGTGATGGACATGAGTTTGAGTGGGCTCCAGGAGTTGGTGATGGGACAGGGAAGCCTGGCATGCTGCAGTCCATGGGGTCGCAGAGAGTCCGTTGCAACTGAACTGAACTGAACTGAAAGTGGGGAGAGGGTTGAGGGACAGATGAAGTAGATGAGGATTTATCTAAATAGCTCAAAAGTCTCGAAGTTTCAGAGGCTTAATTAATGGGAACAAAGAAAACCAAAGAAATAAAATCTTATTAAACCAGTATTTGCCTCAGAAGACAGTATAATGAAATCAAATGTATGGCAGAAATATGAATTCACAAATTCTAACTTTCAGAATCATCTTGACAGAATGCCAATATTTTTATCTTTAAATATTTTTATTGCAGTATAGTTGACTTACAGTGTTGTGCTAGTTTCAGCTGTACAGCAAAGTCAATCAATTATACATATAAATATATCCACTTTTTTAAGATTTTTTTCCCATATAGGTCATTACAAAATACTGAGTAGAATTCCCTGTGCTATACAGTACGTTTTACTAGTTCAGTTCAGTTCAATTCAGTCGCTCAGTCATGTCTGACTCTTTGCGACCCCATCGCAGCATGCCAGGCCTCCCTGTCCATCACCAACTCCCGGAGTTCACCCAAACTCACGTCCATTGAGTCGGTGATGCCATCCAGCCATCTCATCTTCTGTCGTCCCCTTTTCCTCCTGCCCCTAATCCCTCCCAGCATCACAGTCTTTTCCAATGAGTCAACTCTTTGCATGAGATGGCCAAAGTACTGGAGTTTCAGCTTTAGCATCATTCCTTCCAAAGAACACCCAGGACTGATATCCTTTAGAATGGACTAGTTAGATATCTATTATATATAGTGGTATCTAGGTCAATCTCAATCTCCCAATTTATCCCTCGCTCCCTTCCCCATCCGCCCCAACCGTAAGTTTGTTTTTCACATCTTTTACTCTCTGTTCTATAAATGAATTCATTTCAAACATACCAATTTGTATAATCCTGAAATAAAACTATAGAATTTTCTTTACTCTGGAAGCAAAAGTGTAAGAATTAAATCCCTGAAATGTTCCAAATATCAACTGATATAGTGATATTCATAATCTTAAGAGAATCTAAGTCAAGAAAATATCCTTTTCAATTTTATACTAATCTCTACCCAACATAGCTCTTCCTAACATTTTTCTTGTGTAACTTTTTCATCTTGATTAGTGCTGTGCAAAATAACTTTCCAAAATGATGAAAACATTCTGTAGGTACACTGTCCAATTAGGTAGCTCTTTTGAGCACCTGAAATGTGGCTAATGAGCAACTGCAAACAGCCACGCTTGGTTAGTGGCTGCTACCATATTGAAGAGAGTGCACTCTAGATTCTGCAGCACAAGGATGCTGGAGTGAGGTGTCCATTAGGCCATAACTGGGAAACTCAGAGCTCCAAAGCTTCCTAAGAAGAAAGCTGTAAGAAAACTCTTAGGAGAATGTCCTGCCATCCCTCTCTCTTTCTCTTCTCTTTTTTCTAAGAGTTCCACAGACCTCTCTCGTCTAGGGTGGCTGCTGCACTTCCCTTTAAGGTCAGGGTAAATATTGTACTCCTAGGTCATTTAAAACTTTTATAGAGGTGCTTTCATGGTCCAGTGGTTAAGAATCTGCCTTCCAGCCAGTGCAGAGGACACAGGTTCGATTCTTGGTTCCGGAAGATTCACACAACTACTGAGGCCACATGCTGCAACTATCCAGGACCAGAGGCCATGCTGCGCAACAAAGAGAAGCCACCACAGTGAGTAGCCCCTGCTCACCGCAACTAGAAAAAGCCCACTCACAGCAATGAAGACCCAATGCAGCCCAAAATTAATTAATTAATTTAAAAAAAAACTTTTTAAAGCACCCTTAAACCTTCCAAGTACCTAAAAAGCCCCCTTGGATACCAGATTTAGATTAAAATCAGAATGAGCTCACATGTATGGTGCTAGTGAAACTTGCAATTTAAGATTTTAAGTGAAACAAAGATGAATATTTTTAATGATAAAAGGTACAATTCACAAAGAAGATAGACATCATAAGCTATTAGACATCTAACAACAAAAAATCAAAGATACATAAAACAAAAATAAAAAAAAATAAGGGAAAAGAAAAAATATATAATCATAGTGAGACATAGTAACATTTCTCTGAGAATATTTTATCAAGTGCAGAACAAAGAATAGGAGCATCTTGAATGATGTTATTAATAATTTAAATATGCTAAATTTACATTAATGTTAATCTTATATCCTACACAAATATTTTTAAAATTTTGTTATCTTATACGTTGTTATGTCCATAGGACATTTAGAAGAACTGGCAAAAAGGTAAACATTACTAAATTTCAAAAAGCAGAATTCTTTTTCTTGTGATCCATATATATATATATATATATATATTTACATACACACACGTATTATTTTTGAAATTATGTTCCATTATAGTATGTAACAAGATATTGACTATAGCTTCCTTTGCTGTGGAGTAAACCTTTGGTACTCACTGCAAATGTATTTTTTAAAATTAAAAACCTAGCTTTCTACTTTCACTAAGTCAAACAAGTAGAATCAAAATGGACAAATTTTTTAGACAAAAATTCATGTTTTCTAAAATATATATCATACATGTTATTTATGTATATGTATACAAAAGTTTTTCTACTACACTTGATAAAGGCTTGAGAAAGAACATTAAAAAAAAAAAGAAATGGAGAAATTGGAAAACATTAAATAAATGAAATAGGAGCACTGAATATGAAATAGAAAAAGTGAAACAAACTCAAGAAAAGTAAAAGATCTTCATACAGTCCAGTTGTTTTTAAACATGGCTGCTCATTAGAAATGTATCTGGAGCTCTGGCGAAAAAAAAGAAATACCTGGGCATCTATGGTGGTAGTGATTTAGTCGCTAAGTCATGTCCAACTCTTTGACCCCATGGACTATAGCCTGCCAGGCTCCTCTGCCCATGGGATTCTCCTGGCAAGTATACTGGAGTGGGTTGCCACTTCCTCCTCCAGAGGATATTCCCAACTCAGAAATCGAACTCTGGTCTCCTGCATTGCAGGCAGATTTCAAGATAATTCTGATATGCATCTGGATTTGATCACAGCTTCTTCTATTTAATGGTACTCTTTGTAATATAGAATTCCGTTATTTTTCTATTAACCAATTGTGATACAATGGTAATGAGTAATAATAGTTTTTCTTGTTGTTCAGTCACTACGTTGTGTCTGACTCTTTGCGACCCCATGGACTGCAGCATGCCAGGCTTTCCTATTCTGCACCATTTCCTGGAGTTTGCTCAAACTCATGTCCATTGAGTCGGTAATGCCATCCAACCATCTGATCCTCTGTCTCTCGCTTCTCCTTCTGCCCTCAATCTTTTCTTGCTTTCCTCTTCTTTTTTAAAAAATTTTATTTTTGGCTGCACAGGGTCTTCGTTGCTTTGCAGAGGTGCATGGGCTTCAATAGTTGCAGCACGTGGGCTCAGTACCTGCAGACTGCGGGCTCTAGAGCCATGGGCTCAGTGGTTGTCGTGCATGGGCTTAGATGCGCTACAGCATGTGGAATTTTCCTGGGCCAGGGATTGAACCTAAGTCCCCTGCAATGGCAGGCAGATTCTTATCCACTGCACCACAGGGAAATCCTGCTTTCATCTTTGAAATAAGTTTTTATAACATGATTTTTTTCCATACAAAAACTTTTTTTAGGAAAGGAAAAACTAATAATGTTAGGTCAGATATTCCATATTATCATGGATTGCCTCAATATTAAATGAGGACCTAATGGTGTGCTGGATTCAATGATATGAATAAGAGTGAATAAGAGTTCCTTAAAGACCTAGTTTCCTCTGGGAAGATATTTTATTTATTATTTAGTTAACCAGTTTAGATATCTTAAATAAAACTTCAAAGTACTAAAAGCTAAGACAATTGTCAATCGTTGTAAGAAAGTTTATTTCAGACCTGAAAACTCTTAGCTAGCTTCTATCAATTAGACATGTACAATATTATCAAGACATAAACATATTATAAAAATAATGAGCAACATCACAAGGTCATATACTTCTGTACCGAAATTTGTACTATTCATTTATCTCAAGAGAAAACTCAACATTAGTTTTTTTGTTAAGTACAGAAAAAACTTGTGTTCGTTGTAAAATAATGGTTCTCAGGTGGTGCAGTAGTAAAGAATCAGCCTGCCGATGCAAGAGATGCAGGTTTGACCTCTGGGTCGGGAAGATGCTCTGGAGTAGGAAATGGCAAACCACTCCAGTATTCCTGCCTGGAAATTTCTACGGACAGAGGAACCTGGTGGGCTACAGTCCACGAGGTCGCAAAGAGTCAAATATTAATGAGCTGCTGAACACACACAATGGTTCTCTATTTTCCTGTGAAAATAAAAACCTTTGTGTATTTATTTTCAAGTTAACATCTTTAATCCTTTCAGTGGATAGTCTATGCAACAGGTTTCAAATAAGCCAAAAAGATCTAAACAGAGCTGAAAGAGACAGCTTTTGTTACCTTATATAGTCCTCATAATATACAGCTTGAACTCCTATAGCACCCTGGGTAAAGTGGGCTACTTTTAATTGTTCACTAGCATGGTGCTGCAGTGACTGTGAGATCCTCCATGACCAAGGGCAGAGAAGCCCCAGCAAGATGGTAGGCACTGGAGCAGTGACTACGCAGCCCTGGAGCCACTTTGAGGAGATACCCCACGTCCAAAGGCAAAGGAGAAGCCCCAGCAGGACGGTAGGAGGGATGAAATCACATTTAGAAACAGACCCCATACCCTCCAGAGAGGCTCAGAGGACTCAAACAAACCTTTTGCACACCAGGACCCAAAGACCCCACAAAGACTGAAACAGAGCTATCTCTGAGTGTTTCCTGTGGAGGGAAGGGTCAAAAGTGGACTGCCACAGGGGCAGGGGTTCTGGGTACAGCAGACTTGGGTATGGCATAAGCCTCTTGGAGGAGGTAGCCATTAACCTCACCATACAGCCGCCAGAACTTACACAGGACTGGGAAAGAGACTTTTGGAAGGCAGAAACAGAAACCTGTGCACACCAGGACCCAGGAGAAAGGAGCAATGATCCCACAAGAGACTGATCTAGACGTGCCAATGACTGTCTAGGAGGGTCCGGTGGAGGCCTCGGTCAGCGGTGGCCTTCTGTAGGGTTAAGGGTACTGAGTGTAGCAGTGCCTGCACGGGACCTTTTGAAGGAGGTCACCATTATCTTTATTACCTCCACCATGGTTTCAGTTCAGTTCACTCTGTTGTGTCCAACACCAGGCCACCCTGTCCATCACCAACTCCCGGAGTACACTCAAACTCATGTCCAATGAGTTGGTGATGCCATCCAGCCATCTCAACATCTGTGGTCCTCTTCTTCTGCCTTCAATCTTTACCATCATCAGGGTCTTTTCCAATGAGTCAGCTCTTCACATCAGGTGGCCAAAGGCTTGGAGTCTCAGCTTCAGCCTCAGTCCTTCCAATGAATATTCAGGACTGATTTCCTTAAAGATGGACTGGTTGGATCTCCCTGCAGTCCAAGGGCCTCTCAAGAGTCTTCAGCACCAGAGTTCAAAAGCATCAATTCTTTGGCACTCAGGTTTCTTCATAGTCCAACTCTCACATCCTAGTATCACTACTGGAAAAACCATAGCCTTGACTAGACAGACCTTTGTTGGCAAAGTAATGTCTCTGCTTTTTAACAGGCTGTCTAGGTTGGTCATAACTTTCCTTCCGATGAGTAAGTGTCTTTTAATTTCATGGCTGCAATCACATTCTGCAGTGATTTTTGGAGCCCCCAAAAATAAAGTCTGACACTGTTTCCCCATCTATTTGCCATGAAGTGATGGGACCAGATGCCATGATCTTAGTTTTCTGAATGTTGAGCTTTAAGCCAACTTTTTCACTCTCCTCTTTCACTTTCATCAAGAGGCTCTTTAGTTCTTCTTCACTTTCTGCCACAAGCGCAGTGTTATCTGCATATCTGAGGTTACCGGTATTTCTCCCAGCAATCTTGATTCCAGCCTGGCATTTCTCATGATGTACTCTGCATGTAAGTTAAATAAGCAGAGTGACAATATAAAGCTGTGATGTGCCCCTTGCTCTATTTGGAAACAGTCTGTTGTTCCATGTCCAGTTCTAATTGTTGCTTCCTGACCTGCATACAGATTTCTCAAGACGCAGGTCAGATGGTTTGATATTCCCATCTCTTTCAGAATTTTCCACAATTGTGGTTATCCACATAGTCAAAGGCTTTGGCATAGTCAATAAAGCAGAAATAGATGATTTCCTGGAACTCTTGTCAGTTTTTCGATAATCCAACAGATGCTGACAATTTGATCTCTGGTTCCTCTGCCTTTTCTAAAACCAGCCTAAACAGCTGGAATTTCACGATTCATGTACTGTTGAAGCCTGGCTTAGAGAATTTTGAGCATTACTTACTAGCATGTGAGATGAATATGATTGTGCCATAGTTTGAGCATTCGTTGGAATTCCCTTTCTTTGGGATTGGAATGAAAACTGACATTTTCCAGTCCTGTAACCACTGCTGAGTTTTCCAAATCTGCAGGCGTATTGAGTGCAGCACTTTCACAGCATCACCTTTTACGACTGAAATAGCTCAACTGGAATTCCATCACCTCCACTAGCTTTGTTCGTACTGATGCTTCCTAAGGCCCACTTAACTTCGCATTCCAGGATGTCTGGCTCTAGGTCAATGATCATACTATCGTGATTATCTGGGTGTTGAAGATGTTTTTTGTACAGTTCTTCTGGGTATTCTTGCCACCTCTTCTTAATATCTTCTGCTTCTGTTAGGTCCATACCATTTCTGTCCTTTATTGGGCCCATCTTTGCTTTTGAACTGTGGTGTTGGAGAAGACTCTTGAGAGTCCCTTAGACTGCAAGGAGATCCAACCAGTCATTCTAAAGGAGATCAGTCCTGGGTGTTCACTGGAAGGACTGATGCTAAAGCTGAAAGTCCAATACTTTGCCCACCTCATGCAAAGAGTTGACTCATTGGAAAAGACCCTGATACTGGGAGGAATTTGGGGCAGGAGGAGAAGGGGATGACAGAGGATGAGATGGCTGGATGGCATCTCCGACTCGATGGACATGAGTTTGCGTAAATGCCGGGAGTTGGTGATGGACAGGGCGGCCTGGCGTTCTGCAGTTCATGGGGTCGCAAAGAGTCGAACATGACTGAGCGACTGAACTGAACTGAACTGGCGTGAATTGTCCTCTTGGTATCTCTAATTTTTTCGAAGAGATCTCTAGTCTTTCCCATTCTATTGTTTTCCTCTATTTCTTTGCAGTGATTACTGAGGAAGGCTTTCTTATCTCTCCTTGCTGTTCTTTGGAACTCTGCATTCAAATGGGTATATCTTTCCTTTTCTCCTCTGCTTTTTACTTCTTCTTTTCACAACTATTTGTAAGGCCTCCTCAGACAACCATTTTGCCTGTTTGCCTTCCTTTTTCTTTGGGATGGTCTTGATCCCTGCCTCCTGCACAGGGTCACAAACCTCCATCCATAGTTCTTCAGGCACTCTGTCTATCTGATCTAATCCCTTGAATCTATTTCTCACTTCCATGGTATAATTGTAAGTGATTTGATTTAGCTCATACCTGAATAGTCTGGCCTGGAGAATTCCATGGACTGTATAGTCCATGGGGTTGCAAACAACTGGACACAACTGAGCGACTCTCACTTTCACTAACTTCGTCTATGACACTGTAGAGTGACACTAGCAAATCTGCACTCGTCACATAACTAATCATTTTAACTAAACATTTGCAAGGAGTAAAACTGCTCAGAATCTGCAAAGAGGCACTAGAACAGCATTTTAGCTGGCTTCTAAGACTGCATTCCAGGGTCTAACTGGGACACAGAAACCCTAAGAAAATTCACTGTTCTGGGCAGAAAGAAGGAAGAAGATATACTAGGTCCCTGGGACACATTAACTAATCAATTAAATTTAAAACGGATCTGATAATCTGGCGCTGCCTGAGGGAGCAGCCCAAGTCCAAGGTCAGGGCTGCCAACAGGAGCCACCCCATTTCCAAGCTAAGGAGCAGAGGCTGCGCTTTGCTGGAGCAGCCGTGAAGAGATAACCCACATCCAAGGTAAGAGAAACCCAAGTTAAGACGGAAGGTGCTGACAGAGGGCATCAGAGGGCAGACAGACTAAAACCACAATCACAGAAAACTAGCCAACCTGATCACACGGACCACAGCTTGTCTGACTTAATGAACCTAAGCCATGCCGTGTAAGGATACCCAAGACAGAGAGGTCATGGTGGAGAGGTCTGACAGAATGTGGTCCACTGGAGAAAGGAATGGCCAACCACTTCAGTATTCTTGCCTCGAGAACCTCATGAACAGTATGAAAAGGCAACAAATTACGACACTGAAAGATGAACTCCCCAGGTCGGTAGATGCACAATATGCTACTGGAGATCAGTGGAGAAGTAACTCCAGAAAGAATGAAGGGAAGGAGCCGAAGAAAAAACAAAACCCAGTTGTGGATGTGATGGGTGACAGAAATAAGGTCCAGTGCTGTAAAGAGCAATATGGCACAGAAACATGGAATGTCAGGTCCATGAATCAAAGCAAATTGGAAGTGGTCAAATAGGAGATGGCAAGAGTGAACGTCAACATTCTAGGAATCAGCGAACTAAGATGGACCAGAATCGGTGAATTTAACTCAAGATGACCATTATATCTACTACTATGGGCAGGAATCCCTTAGAGAAATGGAGTAGCCAGCATGGTCAACAAAAGAGTCTGAAATGCAGTACTTGGATGCTATCTCAAAAACGACAGGATGATCTCTGTTCATCTCCAAGGCAAACCATTCAATATCACAGTAATCCAAGTCTATATCCCAACCAGTAACGCTGAAGAAGCTGAAGTTGAATGGTTCTATGAAGATCTAGAAGACCTTTTAGAACGAACACCCAAAAAAGATGTGCTTTTCATTATAGGAGACTGGAATGCAAAAGTAGGAAGTCAAGAAACACCTGGAGTAACAGGCAAATTTGGCCTTGGAATGCGGAATGAAGCAGGGCAAAGGCTAATAGAGGTTTGCCAAGAGAATGCACTGGTCATAGCCAATACTCTCTTCCAACAACACAAGAGAAGACCCTACACATGGACATCACCAGATGGTTAACACCAAAATCAGGTAGATTATATTATTTGGAGCCAAAGATGGAGAAGTTCTTTACAGTCGGCTAAAACAAGACGGGGAGCTGACTGTGGCTCAGATCATGAACTCCTTATTGCCAAATTCAGAGTTAAATTGAACAAAGTGGGGAAAACCACTAGACCATTAGGTATGACCTAAATCACATCCCTTTTGATTATACAGTGGAAGTGAGAAATAGATTTACCGGACTCGACCTGACAGAGTGCCTGAAGAACTATGGACAGAAATTCGTAACATTGTATAGGAAGCGGTGATCAAAACCATCCCCAAGAAAAAGAAATGCAAAAAGGCAAAATGGTTGTCTGAGGAGGCCTTACAAATAGCTGTGAAAAAAAGAGAAGCAAAAAGCAAAGGAGAAAAGGAAAGATATACCCATTTGAATACAGAGTTCCAAAGAACAGCAAGGAGAGATAAGAAAGCCTTCCTCCGTGATCAGTGCAAAGAAATAGAGAAAAACAATAGAATGGGAAAGACTAGAGATCTCTTCAAGAAAATTACAGATACCAAGGGAACATTTCATGCAAAGATGGGCTCAATAAAGGACAGAAATGGTATGGACCTAACAGAAGCAGAAGATACTAAGAAGTGGTGGCAATATTACACAGAAGAACTATACAAAAAAGATCTTCATGACCTAGATAATCACAATGGTGTGATCACTCACCTAGAGCCAGACATTCTGGAATGTGAAGTCAAGTGGGCCTTAGGAAGCATCACTACGAACAAAGCTACTGGAGGTGATACAATTCCATTTGAGCTAATTCAAATCCTAAAAAATGATGCTGTGAAAGTGCTGCACTCAATATGCCAGCAAATTTGGAAAACTCAGCAGTGGCCACAGGACTGGAAAACATTAGTTTTCATTCCAAATCCAAAGAAAGGCAATACCAAAGAATGCTCAAACTACCGCACAATCACATTCATCTCACACGCTCGTAAAGTAATACTTAAAATTCTCCAAGCCAGGCTTCAGCAATATGTGAACTGTGAACTTCCAGATGTTCAAGCTGGTTTTAGAAAAGGCAGAGGAACCAGAGATCAAATTACCAACATCTGCTGGATCATGGAAAAAGCAAGAGAGTTCCAGAAAAACATCTATTTCTGCTTTATTGATGATGCCAAAGCCTCTGACTGTGTGGATCACAATAAACTGCGGAAAATTCTGAAAGAGATGGGAATACCAGATCACCTGACCTGCCTCTTGAGGAACCTCTATGCAGATCAGGAAGCAACATTTAGAACTGGACATGGAACAACAGACTGGTTCCAAATAGGAAAAGGAGTACGTCAAGGCTGTATACTGTCACCCTGCTTATTTAACTGATATGCAGAATACATCATGAGAAACGCTGGGCTGGAAGAAGCACAAGCTGGAATCAAGATTGCCAGGAGAAACAGCAATAACCTCAGATATGCAGATGACACCACCCTTATGGCAGAAAGTGAAGAGGAACTAAAAAGCCTCTTGATGAAAGTGAAAGTGGAGAGTGAAAAAGTTGGCTTAAAGCTCAACATTCAGAAAATGAAGATCATGGCCTCCGGTCTCATCACTTCATGGCAAATAGATGGGGAAACAGTGGAAACATTGACAGACTTTTTTATTTTGGGGCACTCCAAAATCACTGCATATGGTGATGGCAGCCATGAAATTAAAGATGCTTGCTCCATGGAAGAAAAGCTATGACCAATCTAGACAGCATATTAAAAAGCAGAGACATTACTTTGCCAACAAAGTTACATCTAGTCAATGCTATGGTTTTCCCAATAGTCATGTATGGATGTGAGAGTTGGACCATAAAGAAAACTGATGCTTTTGAACTGTGGTTTTGGAGAAGATTCTTGATGGTCCCTTGGACTGCAAGGAGATCCAACCAGTCAATCCTCAAGGAAATCAGTCCTGAATATCACTGGAAGAACTGATGCTGAAGCTGAAACTTTAATACTTTGGCCACCTGATGCGAAGAACTGACTCACTGGAAAAGACCCTGTTTCTGGTAAAGATTCAAGGCAGGAGAAGGGGATGACCTAGGTTGAGATGGCTGGATGGCATCATTGACTTGATGGACAGGACTTTGGGTAAGCTTCGGGAGTTGATGATGGACAGGGAAGCCTGGTGTGCTGCAGTGCACAGGGTTACAAAGAGTGGGACGCAACTGCGACTAAAGTGATGTGAACTGGGTTCACAGTAATATTAAACATGAGGTACAAAGACTTGCCCCATGCTCCCAGTCCTCACCTTCCACATCTCCCCCTTTACCAAGAACCCCTACCATAGAGATTTGTTTCATCTGTATCTGATCAACGTACATTGATACATCAGTATCCAACAAAGTCCCAGCTGACATTAGAGTTCACTCTTGGGTGTCTCACATTCTATGCTTTGGACAAAGTATCCAAGTGTATCTACCATTACAGTATCATGGAGTAGTTTCACCTTCCTAAAAATCTTCTGAACTCTATCCTTTCTTCCCTGCTACAAACCTTGGATGCCACTGATCTTTTTACTTTTTATAAAGTATCCCTTTTCTACAATGCTATGTAGTTGGAATTGTACAGCACACAGCCTTCACAGATTAGCTTCTTTCACTTAGTATTTAAGTTTTAAGTTTCTTCCATGTCTTTTCATGACTTGATGGTTCATTACTTTTTAGAACTGAATAATATTCATTGTCTGCATATATTAATTTACTTACTCATTCACCTACTGAAAGACATTTTGGTTGCTTTCAAGTTTGGTAATTATGAATAAAGATGCTGTAAACATCTGTGTGCAGGTTTCTGTGCAATGTAAGAATGTAAGTTCTCAGCTTCCCTGGGTAAATTTAGTGTAACTGCTGGATCATATGGTAAGAGACCTGGAGGAGGGCATGGCAACCCACTCCAGTATTCTTGTTTGGAGAATCCCCCTGACAAAGCCTGGTAAACTATGGTACACAGGATTGCAAAATAGCTGGATAGGACTGAAGCAATTTAGCATGCACATGCATGGTAAGAGAACGTTGAGTGTTGTAAGAAACCACCGAACTATCTTCCCAAAAAGCTGTACCATTTCACATTTCCACCAGCAATAAAGGAGAGTTCCTGTTGCTTCACATCCTCACCAGCATTTGGAGTTGCCAAGCATTCTGGATTTTGGCCATTTATCTCTACGTTCGCATTTCCCCGAATTAGTTGTCAACCACATATTTTCTTGTTTTCTCTTTCATGGCCATGCCGCGTGGCATGTGGGATTGTAGTTTCCAGACCAGTGGACACACAGAGCTCTAACCACCAGACTACCAAGAAATTCCCGGCATACTTTCTTTGGTGAGGTCTCTGTTAAGATTTTTGGCTCACTTTTCAATCAAGTTGTTTGTTCTTTCACTTGTTAAGTTTTAAGGGTTCTTTGTACAGAACAGTTCTTATCTTTTGCAGTTACTTTCTCCCGAATTATCTTCACATTCTCTTGATACTGTCTTTCAGAAAGCACATGTTTTCAACTTTAATGTAGTCCATTCATCAATTCATTTTTTCATGACTATTACCTTTGGTGTTGTACCTAAAACATCATCACCAAACCTAAGATAATCTGGATGTTCTCCCATGTTATCCAGGAGTTTTATAATTTTGCATTTCACATTTTGGTCTGTTATCTGAAATCTGAGTTAATCTGAGTTAATTTTGTGAAGGATGTAGAATCTATGCCTAGACTCATTTTTTTGCAAGTGGATATCCAGGTGTCAAGTATCACTTGCTGAAAAGATTCTGTGCTTTTCAGCTGGCGTGGTGGGGAGGAGAGGGTGGAAGGTACCACAGAGAGTAACAAGGGAATATTAAAAAAAAAAAAGACTGTGCTTTTAATAGAACATTGCGCATAAAATATAAAATTTCTATAAGGAGATGTGGTCCTATTTGCACTTCTGAAAGATATTCAAATATCAAGATTGCCTGATAAGCACTAAGAGATGTACAAAGAAAATACAAAGACCATTCAGGACTCATACCTGGTTTAGAGGCTGGCAGGGGCAAGGGCTAAAATCAACAAAGCAGGGGAAAAAAATCTCAGGATTCCTAGACTTATCAGAGTTGGTGAGGTGTGTAAGTAACAGGCAGCTAAAGAGAAGAGTCTCTCTTCATTGTCCAACTCTTCCTACTTACAAGAAAGGAATCAGAAATTCACCAGCTTCCCTTTCCCTTAACTCAAATTTCCTGTATCAAGTCATTCCAGGGTCGCTAAGAGTCTGACATGACTGAGTGACTTCACTTTCACTTTTCACTTTCATGCATTGGAGAAGGCAACGGCAACCCACTCCAGTGTTCTTGCGTGGAGAATCCCAGGGACGGGGGAGCCTAGTGGGCTGCCGTCTATGGGGTCGCACAAAGTTGGACACGACTGAAGTCACTTAGAAAAAATGAATATAGTGGGTACCTGCCAGTGACTTATCACAGACATATCCCAATGTAGTGAAGCTAAAATCCTGTTCATATACTAAAATCCTACTTTTAAATTCAGAGCATTTGCTGCAATTAATGTATGCAAATATTAAAGTGATCCACAGGCAGATTTTCCATGTAATTTCCATTCAGGAAAAAACTTAAGTACCTAATTTTCAACATTACTCTGAATCGTTCCATAGGGAATCTAAACTTCTGTTTAACTGAAATGTATGAATCTTCCTTTTAACAGAAATGACTTGCCAGGTCAAAAAGGAAACTTTGCTCTTTAATGAAAGAAAGTGTTTTTTACTAATGAAGTCTTCTCCTACTTCTTGCTGTTTCCAGAACGAAGATAAAATTTAATTGTGTACAAGTGGGAAAATGACAAGCATAGCAGAAAAGTTACTTTGCCAGCCAACAGGTCTATAATGATGGTTAACAGACCTAAATCATTAAAAAATGAGTAGTAGCTGCAAAGTGAAACATATGAAAACTATTATAAAGGTAACATGAAATAAGTGACATGAATATCCCCAAGGGAAATACCTGGAGAGGTTATCTTTAATTTACGTATACTAAGGAAACCAAGTAAGATGGTAGGTGGTGCAAGAGGGCATCAGAGGGCAGACACACTTAAACCATACTCACAGAAAACTAGTCAATCTAATCACACTAGGACACAGCCTTGTCTAACTCATGAAACCAAGCCATGCCCGTGGGGCAACCCAAGACGGGTTGGTCACGGTGGAGAGGTCTGACAGAATGTGGTCCACTGGAGAAGGGAATAGCAAGCCACTTCAATATTCTTGCCTTGAGAACCCCATGAACAGTATGAAAAGGCAAAATGATAGGATACCAAAAGAGGAATTCCCCAGGTCAGTAGGTGCCCAACACGCTACTGGAGATCAGTGGAGAAATAACTTGAGAAAGAATGAAGGGATGGAGCCAAAGCAAAATCAACACCCAGCTGTGGAGGTGACTGGTGATAGAAGCAAGATCCGATGCTGTAAAGAGCAATATTGCATAGGAACATGGAATGTCAGGTCCATGAATCAAGGCAAATTGGAAGTGGTCAAACAAGAGATGGCAAGAGTGAATGTCGACATTCTAGGAATCAGTGAAATAAAACGGACTGGAATGGGTGAATTTAACTCAGATGACCATTATATCTACTACTGCAGGCAGGAATCCCTCAGAAGAAATGGAGTAGCCATCATGGTCAACAGAACAGTCTGAAATGCAGTACTTGGATGCAATTTCAAAAAACGACAGAATGATCTCTGTTCGTCTCCGAGGCAAACCATTCAATATTACAGTTATCCAAGGCTATGCCCCAACCAGTAACGCTAAAGAAGCTAAAGTTGAATGGTTTTATGAAGACCTACAAGACCTTTTAGAACTAAAACTCAAAAGATATGTTCTTTTCATTATAGGGGACTGGAATGCAAAAGTAGAAAGTCAAGAAACACCTGGAGTAACAGGCAAATTTGGCCTTGGAATGCAGAATGAAGCAGGGCAAAGGCTAATAGAGTTTTGCCAAGAAAATGCACTGGTCATAGAAAAAATTCTCTTCCAACAACACAAGAGAAGACTCTACACATGGACATCACCAGATGGTCAACACCGAAATCAGACTGATTATATTCTATGCAGCCAAAGATGGAGAAGCTCTATACAGTTAGCAAAAACAAGACCAGGAGCTGACTGTGGCTCAGATCATGAACTCCTTATTACCAAATTCAGACTTAAATTGAAGAAAGTATGGAAAACCACTAGACCATTAAGATATGACCTAAATCAAATCCCTTTTGATTCTACAGTGGAAGTGAGAAATAGATTTAAGGGCCTAGATCTGATAGAGTATCTGATGAACTATGGACTGAGGTTCGTGACATTGTACAGGAGACAGGGATCAAGACCATCCCCATGGAAAAGAAATGCAAAAAAGCAAAATGGCTGTCTGAGGAGGCCTTACAAATAGCTGTGAAAAGAAGAGAGGCAAAAAGCAAAGGAGAAAGGAAAGATATAAGCATCTGAATGCAGAGTTCCAGAGAATAGCAAGAGATAAGAAAGCCTTCTTCAGCGATCAATGCAAAGAAACAGAGGGAAAGAACAGAATGGGAAAGACTAGAGATCTCTTCAAGAAAATTACAGATACCAAGGGAAATTTTCATGCAAAGATGGGCTCGATAAAGGACAGAAATAGTCTGGACCTAACAGAAGCAGAAGATATTAAGAAGAGGTGGCAAGAATACACAGAAGAACTGTACAGAAAAGATCTTCACGACCCAGATAATCATGATGGTGTGATCACTAATCTAGAGCCAGACATCCTGGAATGTGAAGTCAAGTGGGCCTTGGAAAGCATCACTACGAACAAAGCTAGTGGACGTGATGGCATTCCAGTTGAGCTGTTTCAAATCCTGAAAGATGAGGCTGTGAAAGTGCTGCACTCAATATGCCAGCAAATTTGGAAAACTCAGCAGTGGCCACAGGACTGGAAAAGGTCAATTTTCATTCCAATTCCAAGGAAAGGCAATGACAAAGAATGCTCAAACTACCGCACAATTGCACTCATCTCACATGCTAGTAAAGTGATGATCAAAAGTCTCCAAGATAGGCTTCAGCAATATGTGAACCGTGAACTTCCAGATGCTCAAGCTGGTTTTAGAAAAGGCAGAGGAACCAGAGATCAAATTGCCAACATCTGCTGGATCATCGAAAATGCAAGAAAGTTCCAGAAAAACATCTACTTCTGCTTTATTGAATATGCCAAAGCCTTTGACTGTGGATCACAATAAATTGTAGAAAATTCTGAAAGAGATGGGAATACCAGACCACTTGACCTGCCTCTTGAGAAACCTACATGCAGGTCAGGAAGCAACAGTTAGAACTGGACATGGAACAACAGACTGGTTCCCAATAGGAAAAGGAGTACGTCAAGGCTGTATATTGTCACCCTGCTTATTTAACTTATATGCAGAGTACATCATGAGAAACACTGGACTGGAAGAAACATAAGCTGGAATCAAGATTGCCAGGAGAAACATCAATAACCTCAGATATGCAGATGACACCACCCTTATGGCAGAAAGTGAAGAGGAGCTAAAAAGCCTCTTGATGAAAGTGAAAGACGAGAGTGAAAAAGTTGGCTTAAAGCTCAACATTCAGAAAACAAAGATCATGGCATCCAGTCCCATCACTTCATGGGAAATAGATGGGGAACCAGTGGAAACAGTGTCAGGCTTTATTTTGGGGGGCTCCAAAATCACTGCAGATGGTGATTGCAGCCATGAAATTAAAAGACGCTTACTCCTTGGAAAGAAAATTATGACCAACCTAGATAGTATATTCAAAAGCAGAGATATTACTTTGCCAACAAGGTCTGTCTAGTCAAGGCTATGGTTTTTCCAGTGGTCATGTATGGATGTGAGAGTTGGACTGTGAAGAAGGCTGAGTGCCAAAGAATTGATGCTTTTGAACTGTGGTGTTGGAGAAGACTCTTGAGAGTCCCTTGGACTGCAAGGAGATCCAACCAGTTCATTCTGAAGGAGATCAGCCCTGGGATTTCTTTGGAGGGAATGATGCTAAAGCTGAAACTCCAGTACTTTGGCCATCTAATGCAATGAGTTGACTCATTGGAAAAGACTCTGATGCTGGGAGGGATTGGGGGCAGGAGGAGAAGGGGACGACAGAGGATGAGATGGCTGGATGGCATCACTGACTTGATGGACTGAGTCTGAGTGAACTCCGGGAGTTGGTGATGGACAGGGAGGCCTGGCGTGCTACGAATCATGGGATTGCAAAGAGTCGGATTCGCCTGAGTGACTGAACTGAAGAGAAAGAAAAATATTTGACCATCTTTACTGTCACTACCAATAATATTTTTCTGAAATGTTGGGGTTAAGATGGAATCTCTTAAAACCGAGGCCCTAAAGCCCCCATATCACACACAAAATTTGTTGTATGCAGATATATGATCTAAACAGAAGGTTCGTATAGCAACTCTAAAACAACAGAGAATTTTCAATGTAAGGACAGTTATTTTTTCATAAGACCAATGAGAAATACTTTAAACTTAGATTAGAATTGGCTACATAAAACTGTTGTTGTTAGTCACTTGGTCGTGTCCAGTTCTTTGCAACCCTATGAACTGTAGCCCACCAGGATCCTCTGTCCATGGAATTTTCCAGGCAAGAATATTGGAGTGGGTTGCCATTCTGTTTTCCAGGGGATCTTCCTGACCCAGGGACTTAACCTGGGTCATCTGCATTGCAGGCAGATTCTTTATCAGCTGAGCAACCAGGGAAGGGCTACATAAAATAGGTAATATAATAAAAGATTCAGTGCCACGTAATAATATATGTAACATAATGAAATAACTATCACTACCTGGGAAATGTAGGACTTTTGAAAGGGAAAGTTAAAGTGTACTTGCTCAGTCATGTCCAACTCTTTGCAACCCCGTGGACCGTAGCCCAGTAGGCTCCACTGTCCGTGGAATTTTCCCAGCCAGAATACTGGAGTAAATTGCCGTTTCCTCTCCAAGGGCTCTTGCTAAACCAGGGATCAAGCTCTTATCTCCTGCATCTCCTGAACTGGCAGGACGACTGGACTGCTTACCACTGAGCCACCTGGGAAGCCCTAGGTATCCACATACAAAAGGATAAAGATGGACCCCTACTACCCACTGTGCACAAAAGCTACCCAAAATCAAAACTATAAAACTCTTAGAAGGAAACAAAGGAATAAATCTTTGAGACCTTGAATTAGGCAATGGCTTACAAAACAAAAAGCTCAAGTGGCAACAGAAAAAAATAGATAAACTCAATTTCATGAAAATTTAAAACTTCATACTTCAAAGCACACCATCAAGAAAATGAAAAGACAAGCCACCAAACAGGAGAAAATATTGGCAAATCGTATCTCTATAAGAGACTTGTATTCACAATACACACGGAACTCATGCAACTCAACAAATAACCCAGTTAAAAATGGGTAAATGATTTGAATAGACATTTCATGATATATATACACAAATGGCAAGTTCAGTTCAGTTCAGTTCAGTCGCTCAGTCATGTCCGACTCCTTGCGACCCCATGAATTGCAGCACGCCAGGCCTCCCTGTCCATCACCAATTCCCAGAGTTCACTCAGACTCATGTCGTCCATCGAGTCAGTGATGCCATCCAGCCATCTCATCCTCTGTTGTCCCCTTCTCCTCCTGCCCCCAATCCCTCCCAGCATCAGAGTCTTTTCTAATGAGTCAGTTCTTCGCATGAGTTGACCAAAGTACTGGAGTTTCAGCTTTAGCATCCTTCCTTCCAAAGAAATCTCAGGTTTGATCTCCTTCAGAATGGACTGGTTGGATCTCCTTGCAGTCTAAGGGACTCTCAAGAGTCTTCTCCAACACCACAGTTCAAAAGCATCAATTCTTCGGCACTCAGCCTTCTTCACAGTCCAACTCTCACATCCATACATGACCACTGGAAAAACCATAGCCTTGACTAGACAGACCTTAGACAGCAAAGTAACGTCTCTGCTTTTGAATATGCTATCTAGGTTGGTCATAACTTTTCTTCCAAGTAGTAAGCGTCTTTTAATTTCATGGCTGCAATCATCATCTGCAGTGATTCTGGAGCCCAAAATAATAAAGTCTGACACTGTTTCCCCACCTATTTCCCATGAAATGATGGGACCAGATGGGCTTCAGCAATACATGAACCGTGAACTTCCTGATGTTCAAGCTGGTTTTAGAAAAGGCAGAGGAACCAGAGATCAAATTGCCAACATCCACTCGATCATGGAAAAAGCAAGAGAGTTCCAGAAATACATCTACTTCTGCTTTATTGACTATGGCAAAGCCTTTGACTATGTGGATTACAATAAACTGTGGAAAATTCTGAAAGAGATGGGAATACCAGACCACCTGACCTGACTCTTGAGAAATCTGTATGCAGGTCAGGAAGCAACAGTTAGAACTGGACATGGAACAACAGACTGGTTCCCAACAGGAAAAGGAGTACGTCAAGGCTGTATATTGTCACCCTGCTTATTTAACTTCTATGCAGAGTACATCATGAGAAACCCTGGGCTGGAAGAAGTACAAGCTGGAATCAAGATTGCTGGGAGAAATATCAATAATCTCAGATATGGAGATGACACCATGCTTGTGGCAGAAAGTGAAGAGGAACTAAAAAGCCTCTCGATGAAAGTGAAAGTGGAGAGTGAAAAAGTTGGCTTAAAGCTCAACATTCAGAAAACGAAGATCATGACACAAATGGCAAATAAGCATGAAAAGATACTCAACATCTTAGTCATCAGGGAAACGCAAATCAAAACCACAATGAGATACCATTTCATACCCACTAGGATGCCTAAAATAAAAAGACAGACAATAACAACTGTTGGCTAAGATGTAGAGAAAGTGGAATCCTCATACACTGATGGTAGGATTATAAAATGCTGCAGCTACTTGGAAAACAGTTTGCCTGTTCCTCAAAAAGTTAAACACAGAGTTACCATATACTTCCATATTAACTCCATACACCATCAATTCCACTCCTAGGTACATACTCAAGAGAACTGGAAATAGATTCACCAGTAAATTTGTATGTGAACATTTATGGTAGTGCTATTCTATTCATAACAGTAAAAAAGTAGAAACAATATAAATGTCCATCAACACAAAATGTGGCATACCCATACAATACATTTAACAATAAAAAGAAATGAAGTAATGACACATACTACAACATGGATAAACCTTGATAACATGTTAAGTGAAAGAAGACAGTCATGAAAGATTACATATTGGATGAATCCATTTATATGAGATGTCCTAAATATGCAAATACAGAAACAGAAAATAGATTAGAGGCTGCCAGATGCAGGGAATAAGAGAAGGGAGGGTAGGAACTGCTAATATTTTTAAAGGAGTACTCTTGAGAGGTGAGGAAATTGTTCTAAAAAGAGTTGTGATGGTTCACAACTCTACAAATATACTAAAAACCACTGAATTGTACACTTTAAAAAGTTTTATGTTACATAAATTTTATCATTAAAGCTGTTATAAAAACAAAACAAATTTAAAGGTGTGAATTAGAGGGAAGGAATTGTGCTTACAGCACAGAAATAGTTCTGCTCCTAATAATTACAAAGAAGGAAAGGGAAAAAGGAAAAAAAAGACTGTCTTAAGTCATAGTTACCACTAAGAACGTTAAAAAATTTTTTTCCAGATGATCACAATTACAACAAGCTCACAAAGCAAAAAGTATTTATAGTTGTTTTGTTCTTTAGAATTCAACAGAATGCTATAATTGCATTTAAAAGACAAAAGTTATATTACGATGATTAGAACAATCTAAAATTTGAGAAAAAAATAAAGATCATTTAAATATACAACATTTTTTAAGGCTTACTGAAATAACTAAAGAGAGTCATACTACTCTGGATATGCCAATATTCTAACTTTGCTTAATGAAATTAACTGAAGAAAAAATTTCAAGACAAGTATTTCTACAAGGATAACAATTAAGTAACTCATACAACTGAGCTTCTAAAAGGAAACAAAATTAAACACTCAAATTTTTCAAAATTAGTTAGCTCATTAATGCAAACCAGAAACACTACGGAATTCAGATGTTGCACCATTCTAAGAAGTAACAACACTATTACCTAAAAATTGGAAAGTTAAGAGTAAGAACTACACCACTCTCTCTCCTCATCTTCCAAGGCGTGGGGGATGGGAATTAAGAAGTAAAGTTACTGGCTTTGTGCACATGTCAAGTTTTTATCTTAGTCTGAGGCCTGATTTGGAATAATGTGGTCACCTATTTGTTAAAGTGTGGCATACTCATTTTACTTATTACTACTACTCAAAATGACAACAGACTAAACTTTTTTGTAATGATCAAAAAGTGCCATTCATTGAATACTGAATGTATTTAAGGTATATTTTAAAACCTTCACACACTCCATTATCAATTCATTTAATCCTTATATCAATCAGAGGGCTAGGAAATACCATCTATTTTACAGCAGGAAACAGGAAACATTTACACCTCAGTCTGGCCAGGCAAGCTATTGAAAAATGTCATCAACCCCTCCCAAGGAAAAGATCAAAACCAATTTTTAAATTTCATTACAGGTTAAAAGAAAAAATACGAAATGCACTATTGGCATATTTTCTTTGACTGTCAAATGGATGTGAAAATGTATTGATAACACGTAGGCTCATCTCTAGGTGATAAAGTTGTGAAGTGAAAACTCCACTACTACAAAAACTCATCCTTAAGTGACTGCAGTCAAGACTATGGATAATCTGTTTATTTTCCTTTTAATTCTTATCCAAATTCCTTCCAAAAACAGAGAAAACCAGACATATCAAAAGAAAAAGTAATTTTTAAAATACTTTACAGAAGAACAGAAAAGTAAAACCAACAAATACTTACTTCCCTCTCCATGAATGTTTTGTTGTGTAGAAACATGCTAAATCCTTATTTTCCTTAATAATGTTCATTTTGTGCTGAATCCTGAAAGATAAAAATATGGGTAAATTTTGTAATAGTGCTAACCTTAAGAGTTTTTCCTGAATCCCACCCCCATCATATTTTCATAGACTGCCATATGGTACTGATTTTAAGACACCCACTTTTTATACAAGACCATAAGGATGGTCTGTTCACCTCTCTATCAGAGAGCCTTTAGCACGCTATATTGTCACAGCTCTTTTCCACTACGCTGAGTCTGAGGACAAGAATTGCCCTCGTATCAACATCCCAAGAATAGAGAATCTAGTAAAAAGTGTTAAAGTAAATGAATCTTTAAATCTCACACTGCCAAACAATATTTTAACACATGACTGTCAAGTGTCAAACCAACTCTGAAAGGTTTCGTCTAGCTGCTAAGTGCTGGCCATCCTGTTGTCACTGTCACTTTAAAGGGAACTTAATATAAATAAGGTTTAACTAGAACAATATTCTCATTATAAAAGTAATTTAGTAAAAGTTAAAATGTTGGTCACTCAGTCATGTCCAGCACTTTCAGACCCCATGGACTGTAGCCCACCAGGCTCCTCTGCCCACGGAATTCTCCAGGCAAGAATACTGGAGTGGGTTGCCATTCCCTTCTCCAGGGGATCTTCCCAACCCAGGGACTGAACCTAGATCTCCTGCATTGCAGGCAGATTCTTGACTGTCTGAGCCACCAAGGAAGCCCAAAAGTAATTTAAGTACGTAGTAAAAACATTTTTAATGTTCATAAAGTAACTCATCTTTCATCCTAGCATCGAAAAATACTAACTTTCCTTCTTCCAGCTAGGAAAAAAAATGTTTTTAAACAAAATTGAGACTGTCATTTATACCACTTAGCTTGTTTTCACAGAATATTAACTTTTTTCCAAGGAATTAAATATTCTTTGAGAAAAAGATTTTTAAGTCACAAGAACAATGTTACTCAAAGTGTAGCTATAAACATCAAGTGCAGAAATTAAGTGTTCAGAAATGTTTGTTACAGTTTGGTTAGTGAACTCTCTGATTAAACAGGATATAGAACAGTTGAGGATTGCTGACTTGTATGATAAATCACACATGGTATGAGCTTCCTAACAGCCACAGGAAGAGGGACAATGCTACGTGCAATATTTCACAATTAGTTTGTTGACCGTAACCCTGAAGTGTATAAAATCCAGCATCCATTTAGCTCACGAAAAAATTTCAGTTTATCTAACTTTACACAACTAATTGTATAAACTGGCTACTAATGAAAGATTAATGATAAATTCTGAAAATATTACATCATTTGCTTCATACTGAATATGATAATTTTACTTCTTTTGTCACTCGGGTACTACTTCCTATCCTTAAAATTAGAAATACACTCTAAAAAATATTGTAAAATACATAGTGTCAATAATGCAAACTGAATGGTTAGAATTATGGCTTGCTTAGCTTTCTTCACATCTTTATACGTCTAAACTTTTTTAATCAACAAGTATTCTTTCCATAAATAGAATAAAACTATTTTCATTCAAAAACATTTTTATAACAGCTTTTTGAGACAATTCACATACCTTAAAATTCACCTCTTTAGAAAGTGTGCAATTCAGAGGTTTTGGTATGTTCACAGAGTTCTACAACGAATACACTATTTTTATCATTCCAACAAGAAACCCTGCTGGCAGCCACTCCCCAGTCCCCCTCACACCCACTCCTGGCAACCATCTACTTTCTGTCACTATGGACCTATTATGGAATCTCATATAAATAGAATCATAAAATGCATTGTCTTTGTGACTGGCTTCTTTCACTGAGCGTAACAAGCAAAAACATTTTCAAAGTTTATCCATGTTGTGGCATGCATCCGTTTCCTATTGTATAGAAACACCACATTTTGTATAACTATTCATCAATTGCTGGACATATGTGTTGTTTCCATGCATGCATGCTAAGTTGCTGCTAAGAGGTACTCCCAAATAAGGTTTTGTCAAACCTTCTGGAAAAACATCAATTCATGCTCTGAGGAATAATAAGAGAACCACAAGTAATAGCAAATTTAGAGAAACCTTTATTGTCACCGGAGAGAAATTTCTCTTAACAGTCAATGACATCTTCCTACTAGTATGCATAGACAGCTAAATATAGACCTGTCAGCTGGTGCGCTGTTCTGTTTTTTTCTAGACCGTGTATGTGAAATGACACAGGCAGCCAACCAAGAATTATTAAACCAGCAAACATTATCCCTGCCTTCTGAGTCATATGTAGTAAATGATATTGCTGGAAAGAAACTTAAGAGAAGATCTCTGAAAATGTGCCAAAAAAGGTGAAAAATTATAGGCCTACAGATGGTATTTTCCCCTCATATACAGTAACTGAAGATTGGGAAAAAGAAAAAAAAGGAGGACAGAAAAGGTAAATGGCTGATACTGAAGACTGGAGTTTGGATTCTGAGTTCACAATATAAGATGGGAATGACTGACTGAACTCTGGCCTATCTAGGAGAAACTGACAAGAAAGAAAATGTGTTTGAGTGAAGACTGGCTGATACCATCAAGGGACTGTGAAAGGAAAATGAGAGAAAAATATAAAAATTTAAAATGACAGTCACAAAGAACTTAGGACACGATCTAATCAATCTGTAGGAAGTCTGGGGGAAAATAATCTAGTAACAACAAAGCATACTGAAGAATTAAAAAAATAAACCTAAAGAATGATGTTATCACTGATTTGGGGGGACAAGTAACTCAAACGAATCTTTTAGGAGGGGAATTAAGAAGGCTTATCTACAACTTTTTGGAGACTTATGAATTCAGGGGTGATAAAAGCACTAGATGCCCGAAAGTTCCTAGGTTAGGATAGATAAAAGGGATAAAGGAAGAGAAGATATAACACATTAATATAAAATATAAAACTGAAGACACACAAATGGTCCACAGGTATATGAAAAGATGTTCTATGTCATTATCAGGGAGATGCAACTCAAACTGAAAACTACAAGATACTGCCTCACACCTGTTAGGATGGCTATTATCAAAAAAATAAAAGACAAGTTCTGGCAAGCATGTAAAGAAACTTGAACCTTGGTACATTGTTGATGAGAATGTAAAATGGTGTGTTATGGAAAACAGTATGGAAGTTGCTCAAAAAATTAAAAAATAGAATTATTAGGGAATTCCATGGTTGCCTAGTGGTTAGGACTTGGTGCTTTTGTTAGGGATAAAATACCGACTGACCCCACCCACCCTGGCCAGGCTCTCTAGTAACCATCTGCATGAGTTATTTTACCACAGGAGGTCCTGGTAAGGAACACGGAACAAATAAGCCACCGTCAACCAGAAGAGTTCGGGAAAGGTCAAAAGACGACACCACGTGCCCATTTACCTCCCAGAATCCCTCTCGCTAGCATCCATCTTGTCTGAGCAATGTGGTGCACCACCAGGAAGGACTCTGAGTCAAAATGATTGGCCAAAGACAACCCAGAAACTAGTCCCATCAGTTAGTTTTTATGTTAAAACCCGAGACTGCAAGCCATGTGGCAGAGCAGTTCTCCTGGGTTCCCTTACTCTGCTGCTCTCCAGCCGGTGCCTTCTTCCAATAGTCTCTTGATTTGTCAGCACGTCTCCTCGGACAATTCTTTTCCTAGTGTTAGACAAGAGCCCAATCTTGGGGCCCTGGAAGGGGCTACACTTTCACTATCGTGGGCCCAGGTTCAATGCCTCATCAGAGAACTAGGATTCTGCCAGGTGCATGTGGCCAAAAAAAATAGAATTATCACATGATCTAGAAATCAAACTTTTGAGTATTTATCCAAAAGAACTGAAACTTGGACCTCTAATGAAGGAGGAAACAGAACAGGCTCTATCTCGAAAGCAGGACTCCATCTTGGGCCAAACTGTGGACTTTGAGCTATATGCCCAGTATCTATGGAAACATACCAACTGGAAAACCAGGCCCCCAGAAGGAAGAGCCCTGGGGCTCTCTGTTGCCTAAAAGAATACCCTAATTATCTGTGTAACCAAATAGAATCATACATTCTATTATGTTTATTGGGGTATGACCACAGGCCTATTGATAATTGTCCATTGTTAACTACCTAGGCTTAAGGCATATGAATCACGGGTTAACTTTGATTGTATCTTTCTTTTTCCTTTGTTCAGACTAGTTTCAGGGAATTTGGGAAGGCGGGTTTGGACACATACACTTAGGGTATATAAGGTTTTCACAAAAACTGGTCCGGGTCCTTGGCTATGAGGAGACTCTGCCTTGGGCCTGCCAGTGTAATAAACTGCATTCCACTATCTGCATTGTCCCTCTGAGTGAGTTTGTTTAGCGGAAGGCGAGGCTACAACACTCAGAGATGACAAAACCATATTCACTGCAGTATTATTTATAAAACTGAAGATGTCTAAACACCCTGAACAGATGGATGGATTAAGAAAATGTGGTATACACAATATTATTCAGTCTTAAAAAAGAAGGATATCCTACAATCTTCAATAATATCAGTGAAATTTAAAAATATTATGCTAAGTGAAATAAGCCAGGCACAGAATGCCACTTCCATGAATTATCTACAATAGTTCAACTCAGAGAAGGTAGAATGGTAGTTGCCAGTGACTGGGCTGGAGGGGAAATGGGGAGTTGCTAATTAATGGGTATAAAGTTTCAGTTATGCAAGATGAGTAAGTTCTAGAGTTTGTTTTATAGCACTGTGCCTAAATAGTGAACAATAATGTATACTTAAAATCTGTTAAGAGGGGAGATCTTATGTTAAGTGTTTTCCAGTTCAGTTCAGTTGAGTCGCTCAGTCGTGTCCGACTCTTTGCGACCCCATGAATCGCAGCACACCAGGCATCCCTGTCCATCACCATCTCCCGGAATTCACTCAGACTCACGTCCATCGAGTCCATGATGCCATCCAGCCATCTCATCCTGGGTCGTCCCCTTCTCCTCCTGCCCCCAATCTCTCCCAGTATCAGAGTCTTTTCCAACGAGTCAACTCTTCTCATGAGGTGGCCAAAGTACCAGAGCTTCAGCTTCAGCATCATTCCTTCCAAAGAAATCCCAGGGTTGATCTCCTTCAGAATGGACTGGTTGGATCTCCTTGCAGTCCAAGGGACCCTCAAGAGTCTTCTCCAACACCATAGTTCAAACCCATCAATTCTTCAGCGCTCAGCCTTCTTCACAGTCCAATTCTCACATCCATACATGACTACTGGAAAAACCATAGCCTTGACTAGACAGACCTTCGTTGGCAAAGTAATGTCTCTGCTTCTGAATATGCTATCTAGGTTGGTCATAACTTTTCTTCCAAGGAGTAAGCGTCTTTCAATTTCATGGCTGCAGTCACCATCTGCAGTGATTTTGGAGCCCCCAAAAATAAAAGTTTGACACTTTTTGTACTGTTTCCCCATCTATTTCCCATGAAGTGATAGGACCAGATGGAATGATCTTTGCTTTCTGAATGTTGAGCTTTAAGCCAACTTTTTCACTCTCCTCTTTAACTTTCATCAAGAGGCTTTTTAGCTCCTCTTCATTTTCTGCCATAAGGGTGGTGTCATCTGCATATCTGAGGTTATTGATATTTCTCTCGGCATCTTGATTCCAGCTTATGTTTCTTCCAGTCCAGCGTTTCTCATGATGCACTCTGCATAGAAGTTAAATAAGCAGGCTGACAATATACAGCCTTGACGTACTCCTTTTCCTATTTGGAACCAGTCTGTTGTTCCATGTCCAGTTCTAACTGTTGCTTCCTTACCTGCATACCAGTTTCTCAAGAGGCAGGTTAGGTGGTCTGGTATTCCCATCTCTTTCAGAATTTTCCACAGTTTATTGTGATCCACACAGTCAAATGCTTTGGCATAGTCAATAAAGCAGAAATAGATGTTTTTTCTGGAACTCTCTTGCTTTTTCCATGAACCAGCAGATGTTGGCAATTTGATCTCTGGTTCCTCTGCCTTTTCTAAAACCAGCTTGAACATCAGGGAGTTCACGGTTCATGTATTGCTGAAGTCTGGCTTGCAGAATTTTGAGCATCACTTTACTAGCATTTGAGATGAGTGCAACTGTGCAGTAGTTTGAGCATTCTTTGGCATTGCCTTTCTTTGGAATTGGAATGAAAACTGACCTTTCCCAGTCCTGTGGCCACTGCTGAGTTTTCCAAATTTGCTGGCATATTGAGTGCAGCATTTTCACAGCATCATCTTTCAGGATTTGAAACAGCTCAACTGGAATGCCATCACCTCCACCAGCTTTGTTCGTAGTGATGCTTTCTAAGGCCCACTTGACTTCACATTCCAAGATGTCTGGCTCTAGATGAGTGATCACATCATCATGATTATCTGGGTCGTGAAGATCTTTTCTGTACAGTTCTTCTGTGTATTCTTGCCACCTTTTCTTAATATCTTCTGCTTCTGTTAGGTCCAGACCATTTCTGTCCTTTATCGAGCCCATCCTTGCATGAAATGTTCCCTTGGTATCTCTAATTTTCTTGAAGAGATCTCTAGTCTTTCCCATTCTGTTGTTTTCCTCTATTTCTTTGCATTGATTGCTGAAGAAGACTTTCTTATTTCTTCTTGCTATTCCTTGGAACTCTGTATTCAGATGTTTCGCCTCTCTTCTTTTCACAGCTATTTGTAAGGCTTCCCCAGACAGCCATTTTGCTTTTTTGCATTTCTTTTCCATGGGGATGGTCATGATCCCTGTCTCCTGTACAATATCACGAACCTCAGTCCATAGTTCATCAGATACTCTATCTATCCGATCTAGGCCCTTAAATCTATTTCTCACTTCCACTGTATAATCATAAGGGATTTGATTTAGGTCATACCTGAATGGTCTAGCACTTTTCCCTACTTTCTTCAATTTGAGTCTGAATTTTGTAATAAGGAGTTCATGATCTGAGCCACAGTCAGCTCCTGGTCTTGTTTTTGTTGACTGTATAGAGCTTCTCCAACTTTGGCTCCAAAGAATATAATCGATCTGATTTCGGCGTTGACCATCTGGTGATGTCCATGTGTAGAGTCTTCTCTTGTGTTGTTGGAAGAGGGTGTTTGCTATGACCAGTGCATTTTCTTGGCAAAACTCTATTAGTCTTTGCCCTGCTTCATTCCACATTCCAAGGCCAAGTTTGCCTGTTACTCCAGGTGTTTCTTGACTTCCTACCTCCCCAAAATTAATTTTAAAAATTCAGAAAGTAAAACACTACCTTGGTCTGTCAGAAAAAAATACTGTATCCCTGATGCAGATTACAATGCTAACAAAAATTATAATGTAGTGTTAAAGGCTTCTCTGGACTTCAGGAGAAGTGCCCGTGGCCAAAATCAGCACACCTGACAATTTATGTCTCATGTTTTAGGAAACAACAAGTGATACTGCTATTCTGCATCCAATCCTGAACAACAGTCCAAAAAAGGTGAAGGCTAGTAAAATGGAAGCACGCTTTACAGAAGAAAACCACTCCTCAATCTGAAAAGCTCACCTTCAGTCATGTTATGTTTAGATAAGGATACACTGGAGAGATAAGGAAGGGAAGAAATACTTACCTAAGTAGCCAAGTCAACCCCAGAAATGACAGGTTAATTCAAAGCTCTTATCAGTGCCTATACACCTGAATTAAGATAATGCTTTTCTATTTTAAATCCTGAAATTGGTGAGGGAAGGTGCCCCTGATCAAAAAATTTATTACATGCCTTGAAATTATGCAACAAGTAGGTTTTATTAGGGCTTCCCAGATGGCCTAGTGGTAAAGAACCCACCTGCCAATGCAGGAGACTTTACAGACATGGGTTCAATCCCTGGGTAGGGAAGATCCCCTGGAGGGCACGGCAACACACTCCAGTAGTCCTGCCTGGAGAATCCCATGGACAGAGGAGCCTGGCAGACCACAGTCCACGGGGTCTCAAAAAGTCAGACAAGACTGAAACGACTAAGCATCCAGCACAGGGTTTACTAAGTACTCATCATGTGTTAATGACGACACACAGCATTTACAACCTTACGTATCTCACTGTCTCCATAACAACTAAGATACAGGTATGATGATCCTCATTTTATTGACAAGAAAACTGAGAATTAGAAAAATGAAATCACTTCTCTAATTTAACAACTATTAAATGGCTGGACCAAGCTTTTGAACTCAAACTGCTTAACCCCACACTCAAACTAAACTATAATAGTAATACCTTCCCTCAGGTTTAGAAAATCAATGGGGAACTCCCTGGTGGTCCAGGGTTAGGACTTCCTGCTTGCACTGCAGGGGGCATGGGTTCACTCCCTGGTCCACTCCCTGGTGGGGGAACTAACATCCCACATGCAATGCAGCCAAAAACAAACAAAATTCTCTTTTAAATTTAGAAAATAAAAATAAATTTATTCTGACCATGTAATTACAGGCTTATTGACAGCACATTCCTAGATTTCGAACTGTTTCAATTATTATCTTCATTTGGAAATGTGATTAAGCACCTGCTGCAAACAACTTTGAAACTCACAGTTTTAAGCAGTGAGACAAATTACCATAATCAACACAAGGCAAAAGACATACAACAAAGAGGATGTCTCCAGGGTTGAAATACTCTACCATGTAAAAATAAATATTTTAAATGTTTCCATCCATAGATAAGCTTGGGCTTCCCAGGTGGCACAGTGGTGAAGAGTGCCTGCCAAGGCAGGAAATGTGGGATAGATCTCTGGGTCAGGAAGATCCCCTGAGCAGGAAATGGCAACCCACTAGAGTATATTCTTGCCTGAAAAATTCCACGGACAGAGGAGTCTGGTAGGCTACAGTCCATGGGGTCACAAAAAGTCAAACACCACTGAGCAGGCATCCACTACAGATAAGCTTAATTAAAAAAAAAAAGTGTTCAAAACAAATACATGACTACAGAAATTTGCTACCAAATGGAGAAAAGACAGTCTCTTCAATAAGTAGTGATGGGAAAACTGGACAGCTACGTGTAAAAGAATGAAATTCAAATACTTCCCAAACAACACACACAAAGATAAAGTCAAAATGGATTAGAGACCTGTATGTGAGACCAGAAACTATAAAATCCTTAAAGCAAAACATAGGCATTATTACACTCTTTGACATAAATCACAGCAAGATCCTCTATGCTCCAGTCTCTAGAGTAATGGAAATAAAACCAGAAATAAACAAGCAGGACCTAATTAAACTTAAAAGCTTTTGCACAGCAAAGGAAACTATAAACAAAGTCAAAAGACAACTCTCAGAATGGGAAAAAATAAAAGCAATTGAAACAACTGATAAAAGATTAATCTGCAAAATATACAAGCAGCTCATGCAGCTCAATACCGAAAAACAAACAATCCAATCAAAAAGTGGGCAAAGAAGGAAAAACAAAAAAAGGGCAGAAGACTTAAACAGTCACTTCTCCAAAGAAGGCATGAGTGAGTATACAGATGGCTAATAAACTCATGAAAAGATGCTCAACATCACTCAGTATTAAGAAAAATGCAAATCAAAACTACAATGAGCTATCACCTCACACCAGTCAGAACGGCCATCACAAAAAGTCTACAAACAATAAATGCTGGAAAGGGTATGGAGAAAAGGGAACTCTCTTGCACTGTTGATAGGAATGTAAATAGTTACAGCCACTATGGTAAACAGTATGGAAATTCCTTAAGAAACAAAGAATAAAACTATCATATGACCCAGCAATCCCACTACTGGTCATGCAAGCATGCTCAGTCACTAACTCATGTCTGACTCTTTGCAACCTCACGGAGTGTAACCTGCCAGGCTCCTCTGTCCGTGGGATTCTCTAGGCAAGAATACTGGACTGGGTTGCCACTTCCTTCTCCAACTATTGGGCATATAACTGAGAAAACCATAACTGAAAAAGGCACATGTACCCCAATATTCATTGCAGCACTATTTACAATAGCTAGGACATGGAAGCAATCTAGAGGTCCATTGACAGATGAATGGATAAAAGAGCTGTGGTACATATATATAACAGTATTAGGCATAAAAAGGAACACATTTGAGTCAGGTCTAATGAGGTAGATGAACCCACAGCCTATTACACAGAGTGAAGTAAGTCAGGAAGAGAAAGACAAATATCCTGTATTAATGCATACAAATGGAATCTAGAAAGACAGTACTGATGAACCTATTTGTAGGGCAGAAATAGAGACACAGACATAAAGAACAGACCTGTGGACATAGTGGGGGAAGAAGAGGGTGGGACAAACTGAAAGAGTATCATGGAAACATATACATTACCGTATGTAAAACAGATAACCAGTGGGAATTTGTTGTATGATGCAGGGAGCTCAAATCGATACTCCATGACAATCTAGAGGGGTGGAATGGTAAGGAGGTGGGAGGGAGGCTCAGGAGGGAGGGGACATGTGCATACCTATAGCTGATTCATGCAAATGTATGGCAGAAATCAACACAATATTGTAAAGCATTATTCTCTTTTAATAATACATATTTTTTTTTAAAAAAAGGAAATATGCTACCAATCAGTGATTTCAGGATCTTTATAAGTTCAACAGAAAAATACTAGTCTAACTAACAATGAATTTTTAAAACAACCAGATTAATGAGATCTGAGCTGGGACCTAATTCCCAAGTGTACTATTAGCCTCTATAATTTCAAATAAATCTATTTTATATACTCAAAACCGCAATCATTTGTGATAAAGTCATTTCGTCTAATGAAGACAACCAGTGTGGAAACCGCATTAACAGCTTCAGACCCTGAGGGTATTTCTAGACGAGCAGGTATTAATATCTAACAAACTGTGCTCCACTAGAGAAGGGAAGGGTAAAACACTTCAGTACTCTTGCTTTGAGAACCCCAAGAATAGTACAAAAAGGCAAAGAGATATGATGCTGAAAGATGAACTCCCCAGGTCGGTAGGTGCCCAATATGCTACTGAATATGAGCAGAGAAAATAACTTCAGAAGGAAGGAAGAGGCTGAGCCAAAGTGAAAAGAACACCCAGCTATGGATGTGTCTGGTGGTGAAAGTAAAGTCCCATGCTGTAAAGAACAATACAGCACAGGAACTTGGAATGTTAGGTCCATGAATAAAGGCAAATTGTGAAAGTGAAGGTCACTCTGCTGCTGCTAAGTCGCTTGTGTCCAGCTCTGTGCTACCCCATAGACAGAAGGCCATCAGGCTCCCCCGTCCCCGGGATTATCCAGGCAAGAACACTGGAGTGGGTGGCCATTTCCTTCTCCAATGCATGAAAGTGAAAAGTGAAAGGGATGTCACTTAGTCGTGTCCGACTCTCAGTGACCCCATGGACTACAGCCTACCAGGCTCCTCCATCCATGGGATTTTCCAGGCAAGAGTACTGGAGTGGGGTGCCATTGCCTTCTCCGAAAGTCGCCCAGTCATGTTCAACTCTTTGCGACCCCCTGGAATTCTCCAGGCCAAAATACTGGAGTGGGTAGCCTTTCCCTTCTCCAGGGGATGTTCCTAACCCAGGGACTGAACCCAGGTCTCTCACACTGCAAGTGGATTCTTTATCAGCTGAACCACAAGGGAAGCTGGATGGTCAAACAGGAGATGGCAAGAGTGAACCTTGACATTTTAGGAATCAGTGAACTAAAATGGACCAGAATGGGTGAATTTAATTCGGATGACCATTATATCTACTACTGTGGGCAAGAATTCCTCAGAAGAAATGGGAGTAGCCCTCATAGTCAACAAGAGAGTCCAAAAGGCAGTACTTGGGTGCAATCTCAAAAACAACAAAATGACCTCTGTTCTTTTTCAAGGATAACCATTCAATATCACCATAATCCAAATCTATGCCCCAACCACTACTTCTGAAGGAGCTGATGCTGAACGGTTCTATGAAGACCACCAAGACCTTCTAGAATCAAAAAAAGATGTCCTTTCATCATAGGGGACTGGAATGCAAAAGCAGGAAGTCAAGAGATACCTGCAGTAACAGGCAAGTTTGGCCTTGGAGTACAAAATGAATCAGACAAAGGGTAACAGAGTTTTTCCAGGAGAACTCACTGGTCACAGAAAACACCCTTTTCCAAGAACACAATGCAAAGAATAATATCTACCTAAAGAAATAAACATCATGAGAAACGCTGGACTGGAAGAAACACAAGCTGGAATCAAGATTGTCGTGGGAAATATCAATAACCTCAGATGTGCACATGACACCACCCTTATGGCAGAAAGTGAAGAGGCGCTAAAAAGCCTCTTGATGAAAGTGAAAGAGGAGAGCGAAAAAGTTGGCCTAAAGCTCAACATTCAGAAAGCGAAGATCATTCCATCTGGTCCCATCACTTCATGGCAAATAGATGGGGCAACAGTGGAAACAGTGTCAGACTTTATTTTGGGGGGCTCCAAAATCACTGCAGATGGTGAGTGCCGCCATGAAATTAAAAGACGCTTACTCCTTGGAAGAAAAGTTATGACCAACCTAGATAGCATATTCAAAAGCAGAGACATTACTTTGCCGACTAAGGTCCGTCTAGTCAAGGCTATGGTTTTTCCTGTGGTCATGTATAGATGTGAGAGTTGGACTGTGAAGAAGGCTGAGCGCTGAAGAATTGATGCTTTTGAACTATGGTGTTGGAGAAGACACTTAAGAGTCCCTTGGACTGCAAGGAGATCCAACCAGTCCATTCTGAAGATCAACCCTGGGATTTCTTTGGAAGGAATGATGCTAAAGCTGAAACTCCAGTACTTTGGCCACCTCATGAGAAGAGTTGACTCTCTGGAAAAGACTCTGATGCTGGGAGGGATTGGGGGCAGGAGGAGAAGGGGACGACCAAGGATGAGATGGTTGGATGGCATCACGGACTCGATGGACATGAGTCTGAGTGAACTCCGGGAGATGGTGATGAACAGGGAGGCCTGGCGTGCTGCGATTCATGGGGTCGCAAAGAGTCGGACACAACTGAGTGACTGCACTGAACTGAACTGAAAGAAATAAAAGATGTATCTATAGAAAACTATAAAACACTGATGAAAGAAATCAAAGATGACACAAACAGATGGAAAAATATACCATATTCATGGATCAGAAGAATCAATATAGTGAAAATGAGTATACTACTCAAAGCAATCTATAGATTCAATATAATCCCTATCAAGCTACTAACTCCTAGAGGAAAACAAAGGCAAAGCACTCTCTGACATAAATCACAGCAGGATCCTCTATGACCCACCTCCCAAAGTAACAGAAACAAAAGCAAAAATAAATGAATAGGACCTAATTAAACTTAAAAGCTTTTGCACAATGAAGGAAACTATAAGCAAGGTGAAAAAACAGCTGTCAGAATGGGAGAAAATAATAGCAAAGGAAGCAACTGACAAAGAACTAATCTCAAAAATATACAAGCAACTCCTGCAGCTCAATTCCAGAAAAATAAATGACCCAATCAAAAAATGGGTTATATATTCTTACCTCCTTTTTCAAAAATAAAGTACCCATAGGTGTATGGGTTTATTTCTGGGCTTTCTATCTTGTTCCATTGGTCTATATTTCTGTTTTTGTGCCAGTACTATACTGTCTTAATGACTGCAGCTTTGTAGTATAATCTGAAATCAGCAAGGTTGATTCCTACAGCTCCATTTTCTTTCTCAAGAATCCTTTGGCTATTGAGGGTCTTTTGTGCTTCCATATGAAATGTGAAATTTTTTGTTCTAGTTTTATGAAAAATGCCATTGGTAATTTGATAGGGAACGCATCGAAGCTGTAGACTGCATTTGGTAGTATAGTCATTTTCACAATACTGATTCTTCCTACCTAGGAATATGGAATATCTCTCCAACTATTTATGTTATCTTTGATTTATTAGTCTTACAATTTTGTGTGTACAGTTCTTTTGTCTCCTTCAGTTCAGTTTAATTCAGTCACTCAGTTGTGTCCAACTCTTTGCAACGCCATGAACCGCAGCACTCCAGGCCTCCCTGTCCATCACCAACTCCCGGAGTTTACCCAAACTCATGTCCATTGAGTTGGTGATGCCATCCAACCATCTCATCCTCTGTCGTCCCCTTCTTCTCCTACCTTCAATCTTTCCCAGCATCAGGGTCTTTTCTAATGAGTCAGTTTGTCTCCTTAGGTATGTTTATTCCTACATATTTAATTCTTTTTGTTGCAATGGTGAATGGGATTGATTGTTAATTTCTCTTTCTGATTTTTCATTGTTAGTATATAGAAATACAAATGATTTCTGTGTATTGATTTTGTACCCTGTGACTTTGCTAAATTTACTGATTAGCTCTAGTAATTTTCTGATACTATCTCTAGGGTTTTCTATGTATAGTATCATGTCATCTGCAAGCAGTGAAAACTTTATTTCTTCTTTTCCAATCTAGATTCCTTTTATTTCTTTTTCTTCTCTGATTGCTATAGCTAAGACTTTCAGAACTATGGTTAATAATAGTGGTGAAAGTGGACACCCTTGTCTTGTTCCTGATCTTAGGGGGAATGCTTTCAGTTTTTCACCATTGAGAATACTGTTTGCTGTAGGCTTATCCTATATGGCCTTTACTATGTTGAGTTAGGTTCCTTCTATGACCATTTTCTGAAAAGTTTTAACCATAAATAGGTGCTGAATTTTGTCAAAGACTTTTTCTACATCTACTGATATTATCATATGGTTTTTATCTTTCAATTTTTAATATGGTGTATCACAATGATTGATTTGCACATATTGAAGAATCCTTGCATCCCTGGAATAAAGCCAACTTGATCATGGTGTATGAGCTTTTTGATGTGTTGCTGAATTCTGTGAAACCAACCTAATAGTTTTAAACCTATGTTTGATGTCTTTAAGTTACAGCTTATGAAACTTTTGGAAAAAAGAATTTTACTCCATAAAATTACCCCATTCAATTATCTCCTCTGTATATTTCTTAAATAAGCTCTAAAAGTGGTCCTAACTGTCGCTTATCAGCAAAAACTCATAAGCAACCATAATTCCCACTAATAGTGATGAAAACTCTGCAGAATTTCTAGTCTCAGGTGTAGAAGCGTAACTGTTATTTACAGGCACATTCTATAAATAACAGCAAATTGTCCAGCTAAGAAAATATAAAAATTGTTAGATGAGATCTTGGTAGCAGCTGTGTCATCAGCATTTGCTATCCTGCCAGTTGTTGAGGTGTTATTCAAATCAGCAAGAGCTTATGTGTTCAAACTAATTACTGCTTAAATTTCATCTCCATTCCTGCAGGACAGTCCCACTTCAAATTCTCAAAGATCTTTTTGATAAAAACTCAAGTATAGAAGCCCTTTGAAACTAAATCACCTGGAAAAGATTTCTAATTTTTCCAAGTTGGCTTCACTTGTTCTCATTCTATATCTTAATAATACACCACTAACAGAGCTTTTCTGCAACTTTTCAGTTTGTCTTTTAAAAGACCTGCATGAAGGGTTAAAAAGTCAAATTCAAGGCAATAGGCATTCTGGCTAGATTGGCCTTTTTCAATGAGTCCCTTGCTTCATCCTTTCAAATAACACTTAAGATTTCCACAGTCTTATTACTGGCAGTAAAACTGACAATCCATTTAACATCATTTACAGATAAAATAAGAACAATCTTTTGGACAATATGGTTTTGACACAAAAGTGCAGGATTTGAGAGTCACTGAGAGACACCCACATCAAAATGACACTAAGAACAGAAAGCAGTATGAAGGGATTCAGCATCACAAAGACTTGAACAGACTGTTGCTATTTAGTCCCAAATCCTGTCTGACTCTTTTGGGACCCCATGGACTATATAGCCTGCCAGGTTCCTGTCCATGGGATTTCCAAAGCAAGTATACTGGAATGGGTTGCCATCTCCTCCTCTAGGGGATCTTTCTGAGCCAGGGACTGAACCTGTGTCTCCTGCACTGCAGATGAATTCTTTACCATCGAGCCCTTCGAGCAGATTACAGTCAGGCGGTCGGGGTATAAGCAAAAGACTTTGTACACACAGCAAAATTAAGTCTATGTGCATGGCTTGTGTTAAGTAAAAACTCACACAGAGCCCGTACTTAGCTAGGATGAATGAGTATACTCAAAAAAATAATACACTAATGAATGAATGAAGGAAATAGTTTTAATCAAGGCTATTTGCCTTCAAAGCACACACTCTGCATGACCAACTAGAAAGGATTTTTACACAATTATGAAAACTTCCAAAGAGCAGACAAGATACTAACTTTCCACCTTGAATTTGTAAAATGAAAAAATAAACTTTTTCATTATTTTGCTCTCACTCTCAAGTAATGAATTAAAAATGAGTTTGTCTTGAAATGCCTCAAAAAAATATGGGTGTCTAATGTAAATTTCTTTCAACTTGGCTGTTGGTAAAAACTTTTATATTGGGGGAAAACTACATTTGCTTTTATTTTCTGACCAAACTCTCCTGCAACAGAACACTGTTTTTCTGCTACACTATGAAATTACACCTGAAAATATGGTAGATATTCACGATAGAAACTAATTTGTGAACTTAGTATTTCCTCATACATCTACGTCCTAGAGAAAATGCAGAAGGAAGGAAAACCATTGCTAAGGCAAATGCTGACCCAAGTAATGACCAAAGAGAGAATCCCTTATTACTGGCTTCTTAAAGAGCCTAGTTTTATTTGTAGCTGGAATCAAAACCTAAGTGAATTATAGCTCTAGGTTAGGTCAGTTTCAAATAAAAGGTAAAAAAATATATAAATGGTTAACAGAATATTAATTTTTACCCATATTAAAAAGCTACAACTAGACTATCTTAAAATGTGCTGTGTCTGAGAGAAAAGTGATATGAACTTTAACCCTGTTTTTAAATTTTAAATTTTTATGTTTTAATATATAACTCAAGTGTAGACAGAAATACTTTTCATTTAAATAACAAATCAGTAATGGGAATGACATCTACCATACAGGGATCTTTAAACAGCTATAAAACAGATCACTAAGTAAGGTTTTAGTACACTCTATCTTAGTTTTCTTTACTTGCTGAAGAACTTCAGATATAAACATTATAAGAAAGACAGTTCAAAGCCAAAATGAACTTTCAAATACTTTTACCATCACAGGGTAGGGCAAACTAATCTAAGACCCCCTCATTCTCTTTATAAAATCCATTCCTAATTAGAAACTGAATATATATTCATGAAATAAAAGGGCAAGAGAAATTCAAAAGCAACCCATAAATCTGAAGAAACACTTAACATGATCTCAATGGGGGGAGAAGTAAGCATATATACCATAGCAGTTAATTTTGCTGGCCTTTCCTATTCAATGTAAATTAAATACTGAAAAAAGATACCTCTCTCTTCATATTTTAGATTACATCTGAAGGGATAATTCTTATTTTTTACAAATAGATCTCTATTTGTTATAAAATAATAATAATGTTTTTGCCAGGAAAGATACATGGCTATGATTCTTCCCTTTCCAAAATTTAAAAATGCCTTGAAATATTCACCTCAGGAAAAATAAAACAAACTAAGAAATGTGTTCACTTAAGCAATTCTGTGAAATCAGCAGTAGTGATCATTTACATATTTCTAGTTTGCACACATTCTTAAAGCTTTCTAGAAGACACAAATTTCTATTTCATTTTATCTTTGAATCTAACTTGGCTTATGAAAGAACAAAACATACTAATTCAATAAACTGTTCTTCAGCTCACAAACAGGCACTTAATAATCTTACTCTCACAGACCCTAATGGTAAAAGAGATTTTCCATTGCCACATTTTAACTTGTTTTTCTTAACACTAAACACATAGTAGGGGAATAAACTTCCTAGGCATATAGCAAATATAACTTGAAGACAGTAAGCATCTTAATACCCAAATCCTGTTCTCTTAATACTAGTATAAGACTAGAGTTTAAGTGGCTACAATTTCCTTTCCTTTGATCCAATACAAAACAGCAACAACATGTAAACTTCTGGTTTGTCTCTTTCCAAAAAACCCCTATTATTCCTAATTCTGCCATAGAGTTTCACAGTTTACAGAACACTTCCAAATCTATCAAGTAAAAAAAAAAAAAGAAAATTCTACTTTTAAAATTAAACCCAGTAGGTATAAGTTTCGGGAGGAAAATGGCTTATCTACTCTAAGATTTGATGGACATCCAAAATATAGTCTGTGTAAGTTTGAGGGAGCAAAACACCACAGTACTAGTCTAAGAATTGAAGCTTAAATATAATTAGTATAGAATTTACTGGAGCTTCCCAGGTGGTGCAGTGGTAAAAGAATCCACCTGCCAATGCAGGAATCACAAGAGACACAGGTTCCATCCCTGGGTCAGGAAGATCCCCTGGAGCAGGAGATGGCAACCCACTCCAATATTCTTGCCTGGAAAGTACCATGGACAGAGGAGCCTGGTCCATGAGATCGCAAACAACACAACTGAGCATACACACACAGAGAGAATTTATTACACACTAGAGAAAGTCCCTACATTCATACCTTATCAATCCTTCCATGATGTTTTCACAATTATTACTTGAAAAAATCAGAACATCAAAATAATTTAGATTGCTTTAGGGGTTTTGCTGTCAATCTGGTCATTAAAAGCTCCAGCTTCTTATTAACTGCAAAAAAGATATTACCAAACGGCATGGGCTAAATCTGTGAACACTGCTTAACCAGTGTGGCCTACTTCTAAGGGCAACTTAAATTCTGCAACTTTAAAAACCCCACTAATTTTAGACTTATGTTAGAGATCACTTTTCCTTTTAAGTAGTCCATAAAAGTACAAGTAAAACTCAACTATGTAGGCTGCTAAATAAAGTTAAGAGCATATGAAAAGTACTAGGAAATTATATGTTTAGCTTTATTAAATGAATCATACTTAATTACAACTTTGCACAGGTAACTGTCTCGAGTTTGCAAAAATGTCACAACTATGTTGGCTTAAGTTACTTGCTACCAAGATATCCCCCAACTCACTGATTCTTAAAGGAGTTCCCAGAACAAAAAATCATACCGTAAGATAAGAGATGTTACTGACTGGCATGTGCTAAGCATCTGTGAACACAGCTGAAGCAGGAAAAGGTGTTGAAAAGAATGTTTAATTCAATGTACTGAATTAAAGTAACGGTTGCAAGAGTGGAAGTTGGGGTGGGGCTGCTGCCCCTTGAGACACTATGATCAGAAACACTTCTAGGATTTAGGGGATGGAGCTATATACCCCTCAACAAGCAAGACAGTCCCACAGACTGATGAACTGTCCTCAAGTTACTTTCAAATATCCAAGTGGTCATTCACATAGATAAAAGCCTATTTACAGCTAATCCCAGAATTTACTTTTACATTAAAATACAAATCATGAAATATGTTTTGCCATTTAATATACACGTAATTTTCCTGGAATGCATACATCATAAAATCTTCGTGAGAAGTCTGAATTCTCATGGCTTTTCAGAGTATCTGTATTATGTCTGCATTTTTGATGGATATTTTTTACTGTTTTTTTCTTTCAGTACTTTAAAGCTGTCACTTAGCTGTCTTCTGGCTTGCAGGGCTTCTCTGCTGTAACTCTTATCTTTGTTTCTTTGTATAGAATGTTTCTCTTTGGTTACCTCAGTTTCTCTTAGGAGGAGGAAGTTTGAATTTGATGTCTTATGCAGGTTTTTTAAGTGGCGGGTGTTTAACCTGCTTGGTGTTCTTTAAGTCTCTTGCACCTCCAGTTTGATGTCTGGCATTAATTTCAGAATAATTCTCGATTATTTCCTCAAATATTTCAACATTTCTTTGCTCTGTCCTCTTCTGGGATTGCAACTATGCATATATTTAAATGTGTTAGATAGAATCCCCAAGCTCTTGTTCTTTTTTAAATTCTTTGTGTTTCACCTGGATAATTTCTGGTATCTACAAATTCACTGATTCTTTGGTTGTGTCAGATCAACTGATGAGCCCAAAGGCATCTTGCAATTCGTTACTATGTAGTGAAACTTCTGACATTTCCTTTTGAGTCTTTTTTATAGTGTCTATCTTTCAGCTGAAACTACCCACCTGATTTTGTATGCTGTCCACTTTTTGTTCATACCTTTAACATCAATTATAGTCATTTTAAATTCCCTTATCAGATAGAAGCACCTATGTTAGCCAAAGAGTAATCCTGGTGATTGCTCTTTCTCTTGGGAATGTTTTTTGCCTTTTGTACGTCTTGTAATTTTTTGCTGAAAGTCGGACATGGAATAGGACAGCAGAGACAGAGCTAAGTAATTTTTGTGAAGAGAAATGGGAACATCTTTTCTTTGCTGAGTCTTTAGTGCAGGATGTTAGGAGTTGGGCTAAGTTTATGATTCACTGTTGCTATGGTTATCCCCGGAGAAGGGAATGGCAACCCACTCCAGTATTCTTGCCTTGGAGAATTCCATGGACAGAGGAGCCTGGTCCATACTCTTTGGTCCATGAGGCTGCAAAGAGTCAGACAGGACTGAGCAACTAATACTTTCACTTTTGTGGTTTTATCCCCACTGTATTACAGGCTTCAAATATCTACAGAAACTGTCTAGGTCGGGAATGGTTTATTAAAGCAATATCTATTTGATTCTTTGCTCTGTGCCTCTTTGCATAATCTTATTCCTCACCCTGTACTATTTTGCAGTTGCTTGTTATTCACAGTTTTTTAACTTAGTGGCAGGGAGGTGGGGTTATAGTCTCTGTTGTCCTGATTAAGGTTTAGTCCTAGACATACCTTGTGTCTCTGGATCTCAGAGGTGTAATTTTCCTATTTCCCCAGGCTGGAGTTTTGGGCTTGGTGCCCCTCCCCAAAAAATATGCTCTCCCCAGTTTCTGTCTTTCCTCAGCTCACCAACAGGGCCTGCTGGCAGAGATGCCATTCTCTCTAAAGATTAAGGTTTTTATTCTATAGGAGGGAGAGCGAGAGAGAGAGAGAGAGAAAGAATCAAGAGTTTTTTGACCCTCCTGAAAACTCTGCTGCTCTTCTCTGGGTCAACATCACAACAGACACTCCCCAGATCTCATTCCAATCTTTCCTAGGAGTACCCAGCGAAGAATGTAGATAAAGAAGTGAGGTCAGCCTTCATCAACTTGTCAGCTATCCAAGCTGAATGCTCTTTATCAGTGTCCAGCTGTGTCTACTGAAGGTGAACGTGAGTTCATACGTACTCTTTCTCTCCTTAAATTTCCGGCCACTGGTTTGCTCTGTGGCCTCAGCAACTTAATAGGTTCCAAAAGAAAAAAAATAAAATAATACATGAATTTGAAGTTAGTCCAGTTTTTTTTTTTTTTTTTTTTGATCCTACAGTGGAACCAAAGGCTCTTTTTGTCCCAGGGCCAAAGCCAGAGGTGGTTATACTAATTTATAAACTATTTCAGGGTAGTAAAAGAGCTGTTACAAATTATTTGAAATAAAAAGAAGGTCTTTACTGGGTTTGATAAAGTTGAGAAACACTGACTTAAAGGATCTTTTTGAAAACAACTCCCCTCTAACCACTAATAAGCATTACAGTAAACATTTAGGCCTAAAACTATTAGAAGCAACAAAATTTTTGATAGTTTATTTGCTTAGAAGTGCCTCTATTTTTACTAATTTTAAGTATTCAGTCAGAGAATAACGGGAAAGGTATGTGCAATGGAAACCTCAAATTCAAATAGAAGTCGTTTAGGAATATAGCCAAATTAGTTAAAACAGATTTTTAAATTTCAACCATAAATTTAGTATCTACCTCCCTTCTACAAACTCAGTAACAATGCCAGTATTGTTTCATTCCACCTAAGCGACCAGCTTCTATTTATTTGTGGATAAAGTTAATTCTTAAAAATAACTCATCCTTTCCATAACTGCATAACTTTTTCCCTTATAATGCTCATATATTTTACTATTTACTACTGCCAGTTTAGAAAAAAGAGGAATATCCATTACCTGCCAGTGGAATACAAATTGTTTTTCCACGAACTAGACTACAGAATGTAAAATTCCTATCTCTTAATAACCCTCTGACTCCACTTTTCCTCCATTAATATGTGCCACTTCCTGTTTTCAAACCAAGAGTATAATGTAATATTTCTAAACGAGGATGGGCTTATATTCCATTGTGATATTAACCCCACAAGCCAAGTTTAAGATATAGCTGCTTAAACTGTTTCACATTACATTTAAAATGTTAACATGATCTTACATTATATGCTAGTCAAACAATAAAGAACGTCTAAAGAACAGTGACATCAAGTCTTTTGGGGACACTCAATTATTGACGAGTTTTTTAAACCTTTTTTTTTTTTTAAAGGGAAGTCCTGTTTCATTTTCCCATAAACTCACAGAGTACTAGTACTGTAATATACCTAGCAACTGTAATTTCCTTAGGCTCTGTAGACAGTACTTTCAAACCTAGAAATCTGTCAGATCCATCAAGCAAGAAGAAAACACAGTAAGACACTCTTTGGGACAGGTCCTAAAAAAATATTCTGAAATTTAACTTTTCACCCAAGACTCTACACTCCAAGACGCTCCAAATAACTCTACAATATAACCTCCTTCACAGTGGGCAACAGCATCAGGTAAGAAGCCCAAGGGGAATCAGGGTCGGATGAAAGGGAAAAGCAGAGCGAGGAACCGAGAAATCACTTACTTCGGGAAACCACTGCCACATTTGGGGAAGACTTCTAATTTTCTCCCCTAAGCAACCTGTAAAGTAAAGTCTCACAAGAGAGGTTACCTTAACACCCTACACAACTTAGGGGAGGACACTTTTTAAGTGTAGAGTCAAATCCACGTTTAACAGCCACTTCACAGAACGTCTAAGTCCCACTTCACCATCTAAAGGCCGCATTCCGAGACAAAATAACAGCAGCGGAGGAAAGGCCCCTGTGAATAAGCTCTCTTGCAAAAAGAAAACGCTGAGGAGAGAAAACTTCATTTTGGAAAAGGGAGGGGCTAAAGAAGAAACGACGCGGGTGCTCCCCATTTCCTAACAAAACGAAACAAAGCTACGCAAATAAAGTTAAAAGTCTATGCAATACTTGGCAGGAAGGAGGGTCACTGACCCACGGAAACAAGAGTTCCAGGCATCCAGCAGGAAGAGTGCTCAGACTGGCAGGATGAAAGGGAATCCGGAGGGCGGAGCCCAGAGGGCTGCAAACCCAGAGGAATAAGGGCTGAGCGGGATAAGGATGTGCAGAGTGCAGTGGGGGGACCGTGGTGGGAAGAAACCCAGAAAACGAGGCGAAAAGAGGGGTGGGGCTGAGCATGGCAGAGCTCTGGGCGACTGTCACTCAGAACCGCAGGGGGCCAGGCGGGGTGGGGGTGGCGGGGTCCGACTACAGGAACCTGACCAGCAGCCTGGGGGGAGGGTAATCCGCTTTCCTGAACTGCTGGAGGTTGCGGCCCTCCACCACCCTTCCTTCTCCCTGCCCTTGGCGTCCCAAGTCCTCGCAGCGAGGCGAGGGGATAAATAAAGCAAAGCTCCAGAGTCCGGTGCCCGTGGTGATTTACCTTCGCGGGAGGCTGGAGAGGCTCCAGCCCGAGCTCCTCCTGCCGCCGGCTCAGCGTCCAGAGTGGGATGAGGCGCCCTCCGGTCTCCTCCCCTACACCACTTCCCCTTTCCCGGCCGAGGCCCCGTAGCTCCACTGCCGCGGGTTCCTGGTGCCGCGGCGGCGCTGCCTCCCCGCCCCCTCCACCTCCTCCCTCTGCCTCTCAGAGGCTCACTCTGGAGGCCGCCATCTTCGCTCAGGCTGTGAGGATCGCGCTCCAGTACGCCTGCGTCGCCCCTGCCCAGGGTGTCACGAGACCCAGTCAGCTGATTTCAGCTCTTCCGCCTCCTGCTCCACCCTCTCACATGCATTTCTCCGCCCTCCCCGTCGTATTCGCCTGCTTGCCAAGAGATTCCGCGTTCAGCCCGCTGGCTGGTAGACACGCCCTCCTCCCCAAACGCAGTTGAGACATGCGCAGAACGTCCAGAAGGATGGTGGGAGGAAGATTCCACGCCCCGCGCGAAGGGAACCTGCGTCCCAGCCTGTGGCTTTGAGTCCTGCTCGTGATCGTTGTGCGGGACAGGCGTGCACTCTTAATCTCGTGAAGTGTTGTTTTAAAGCATTTACCCGGTCTTGACTGGAAACGCCGTGGAGTATCCCCGAGAAGATCTATACCCCGTTTGCTGGATTGAGAGCCAGCAGTTTCACTAGCTACTGAGACTCGCAGAAGACAGCTGAAAAGGGTTTAAATATGGGTTGGTTTCGAAAGTCACAGAGACCAAAGCTTCGGAAATACAGGCGGCCTTTTGCTGCTGGGAGTGCCAGAAAAATAATACTGATAGCTCCCATTTATTGCTAATCCCGTGTCAAGGGGTTTGCTTAGTTAATCCTCAACACTGTGAGGAAATAGCCTGTTTTGCAAATGAACTGAGGCCCCTCTGCAAAGTAGGGGACTCAAGGAATCTGACTCCAAAGTTTGTGCCTTCTCTATTATCTCCCTAATGTATGTGGAAGCTGGAAGAGAGGAATAGGGTTAAAGAAAAGACATAGTAGTGTCTGTTACCTGTGGATAACGGTTTGATTAAATTCACTCTCCACTCCCAGTCTGAGATCTAGAGACCGCAGTTCAAAAACAACTTGAAGTTAGTCTAGTTATTTTTTATCCAACACTGCAAATTTTAAAACTCTTATGGAAACTTCAAAAGATAGCTGATGTACGTGGCTAGCATGGATGCATTATTTTACGAGGGTTAAAGGTCTCTGATAAGAGGTTTGATATTCACAGAGCAGTCCTGAGATGGTATTGGCCTTTGAGTGGCTGACTCATTTTTAGAGATGGCAATTACAGGATGGAAAACGCAGGCAATGATTTTACAGATTTTTGTTTCCTGATTGTTTTGACCTTTTGCCCTACCTTGAGGTTGAAAGAAATTGCTTTTATCTTTACAGTAGACTTTCCTGTATTGTGACAGTAAGATAAGGTACATCTCAGACTGTTCACTCGCTCAGTCGTGGCTGACTCTTTGCAACACCATGAATTGCAGCACGCCAGGCCTCCCTGTCCATCACCAACTCACAGAGTTCACTCAAACTCATGTCCATTGAGTTGGTGATGCCATCCAGCCATCTCATACTCTGTCGTCCCCTTCTCTTCCTGTCCCCAATCCCTCCCAGCAGCAGAGTCTTTTCCAATGAGTCCACTCTTTGCATTAGATGGCCAAAGTACTGGAGTTTCAGCTTTAGCATCATTCCTCCCAAAAACACCCAGGATTGATCTTTAGAATGGACTGGTTGGATCTCCTTGCAGTCCAAGGGGCTCTCAAGATCTTTTCCAACACCACAGTTGAAAACCATCCATTCTTCGGTGCTCAGCTTTCTTCACATTCCAACTCTCACATCCATACATGACTACTGGAAAAACCATAGCCTTGACTAGATGCACCTTTGTTGGCAAAGTAATGTCTCTGCTTTTTAATATGCTGTCTAGGTTGGTCATAACTTTCCTTCCAAGGAGTAAGCGTCTTTTAATTTCATGGCTGCAATCACCATCTGCAGTGATTTTGGAGCCCAGAAAAATAAAGTCTGACACTGTTTCCACTGTTTCCCCATCTATTTCCCATGAAGAGATGGGACCAGATGCCATGATCTTAGTTTTCTGAATGTTGAGCTTTAAGCCAACTTTTTCACTGGCCTCTTTCATTTTCATTTAGAGGCTTTTTAGTTCCTCTTCATTTTCTGCCATGAGGGTGGTGTCATCTGCATATCTGAGGTTATTGATATTTCTCCCGGCAATCTTAATTCCAGCTTAGGCTTCTTCCAGCCGAGTGTTTCTCATGATGGACTCTGCATAGAAGTTAAATAAGCAGGGTGACAATATACAGCCTTGACGTACTCCTTTTCCTAGTTGGAACCAGTCTGTTGTTCCATGTCCAGTTTTAACTGTTCCTTCCTGACCTGCATATAGGTTTCTCAAGAGGCAGGTCAGGTGGTCTGGTATTCCCATCTCTTTCAGAATTTTCCACAGTATATTGTGATCCACACAGTCAAGGGCTTTGGCATAGTCAATAAAGCAGAAATAGATGTTTTTCTGGAACTTCCTTGCTTTTTCCATGATCCAGCGAATGTTGGCAATTTGAGCTCTGGTTCCTCTGCCTTTTCTGAAACCAGCTCAAACATCTGGAAGTTCACGGTTCACATATTGCTGAAGCCTGGCTTGGATAATTTTGAGCATTACTTTACTAGCATGTGAGATGAGTGCAACTGTGTGGTAGTTTGAGCATTCTTTGTCATTGCCTTTCTTTGGGATTGAAATGAAAACTGACCTTTTCCAGTCCTGTGGCCACTGCTGAATTTTCCAAATTTGCTGGTATATTGAGTGCAGCACTTTCACAGCATCATGTTTCAGGATTTGAAATAGCTCAACTGGAATTCCATCACCCACTAGCTTTGTTTGTAGTGATGCTTTCTAAGGCCCACTTGACTTTCACATTCCAGGATGTCTGGCTCTAGGTGAGTGATCACACCATTGTGATTATCTGGGTCGTGAAGATCTTTTCTGTACAGTTCTTTTGTGTATTCTTGCTACCTCTTCTTAATATCTTCTGCTTCTGTTTGGTCCATACCATTTCTGTCCTTTACTGTGCCTGTCTTTGCATGAAATATTCCCTTGGTATCTCTAATTTTCTTGAAGAGATCTTTAGTTGTTCCCATTCTGTTGTTTTCCTCTATTTCTTTCCATTGATCGCCTAGGAAGGCTTTCTTATCTCTCCTTCTATTCTTTGGAACTCTGCATTCAGATGCTTATATCTTTCCTTTTCTCCTTTGCTCTTCGCTTCTCTTATTTTTCACAGCTATCTGCAAGGCCTCCCCAGACAGCCATTTTGCTTTTTTGCATTACTTTTCCATGGGGATGGTCTTGATCCCTGTCTCCTGTACAATGTCACGAACCTCATTCCATAGTTCATCAGGCACTCTATCTATCAGATCTAGGCCCTTAAATCTATTTCTCACTTCCACTGTATAATCATAAGGGATTTGATTTAAGTCATACCTGAATGATCTAGTGGTTTTCCCTACTTTCTTCAATTTAAGTCTGAATTTGGCAATAAAGAGTTCATGATCTGAGCTACAGTCAGCTCCCGGTCTTGTTTTTGTTGACTATATAGAGCTTCTCTATCTTTGGCTGCAAAGAATATAATCAATCTGATTTTGGTGTTGACCATCTGGTGATGTCCATGTGTAGAGTCTTCTCCTGTGTTGTTGGAAGAGGGTCTTTGCTATGACCAGCGCATTCTCTTGGGAAGACTCTATTAGCCTTTGCCCTGCTTCATTCTGTATTCCAAGGCCAAATTTGCCTGTTACTCCAGGTGTTTCTTGGCTCCCTATGTTTGTATTCCAGTCCCCTATAATGAAAAGGACATCTTTTTTTGGGTATTAGTTTTAAAATGTCTTGTAGGTCTTCATAGAACCGTTCAATTTCAGCTTCTTCAGTGTAACTGGTTGGGGCATAGACTTGGATTACTGTTCTATTGAATGGTTTGCCTTGGAAACGAACAGAGATCATTCTGTCGTTTTTGAGATTGCATCCAAGTAGTGCATTTCAGACTCTTTTGTTGACCATGATGGCTACTCCATTTCTTCTGAGGGATTTCTGCCCGCAGTAGTAGATATAATGGTCATCTGAGTTAAATTCACCCATTCCAGTCCATTTTAGTTCGCTGATTCCTAGAATGTCGGGAGCTATCCCACGTTGAATGTCAGGAACCGTGGTGGTAAGGAGATACATCTTGTCCAAGGTAAGGAGCAACGGCTGTGCTTTGCTGGAGCAGCCGTGAATAGATACCCCACACCCAAGGTAAGAGAAACCCAAGTAAGATGGTAGGTGTTGCAAGAGGGCATCAGAGTCCAGACACACTGAAACCAAACTCACAGAAAACTAGTCAATCTAATCACACTAGGACCACAGCCTTGTCGAACTCAATAAAACCAAGCCATGCCTGCGGGGCAACCCAAGACGGGCAAGTCATGGTGGAGAGGCCTGACAGAATGTGGTCCACTGGAGAAGGGAATGGCAAGCCACTTCAATATCCTTGCCTTGAGAACCCCATGAACAGTATGAAAAGGCAAAATGATAGGATACCAAAAGAGGAACTCCCCAGGTCATTAGGTGCCCAATATGCTACTAGAGATCAGTGGAGAAATAACTCCAGAAAGAATGAAGGGATATAATGGTCATCTGAGTTAAATTCACCCATTCCAGTCCATTTTAGTTTGCTGATTCCTAGAATGTCGATGTTTTCTCTTGCCATCTCCTGTTTGACCACTTCCAATTTGCCTTGATTCATGGACCTAACATTCCATGTTCCTCTGCAATATTGCTCTTTACTCATCGGATCTTGCTTCTATCACCAGTCACATCCGCAGCTGGGTATTGTTTTTGCTTTGGCTCCATCCCTTCATTCTTTCTGGAGTTATTTCTCCACTGATCTCCAGTAGCATATTGGGCACCTACCGACCTGAGGAGTTCCTCTTTCAGTATCCTATCATTTTGTTTTTTCATACTGTTCATGGGGTTCTCAAGGCAAGAATACTGAAGTGATTTGCCATTACATCTAAGAGGTGGTAATAGGAATAGGTGGTTGGTTGTAGGAAGACTGTTACAGGATGGAACTAGGAATGCTGGCTGCGGTGTGCAGTAAAGGGAATCTACTGACATCAGGGTTGGGGGAAAGAAAATGCAGTGTTTATTGTAGGTGTCAACTAAGGAGTGCAGGTCTCTAATCCTCAGAAGACCTGAATTGTCCTATGGCTTTCAAGGAAAGATTTTTAAAGAAAGCATGAGGGAGAGAATTGCTGGGTGTGTGATTGGCTCAGGGACATTTTTTTGATTGTTTGGTGGTGAGGTAATCAGGAGTCAACATCATCAACCTTCTGATTCCAATCAGTCTGGGGTCCACATGCTTGTAGGCAGTGTACAGTTAACTTCTTCTACCCGGTGGAAGTTTCAGTACCTGCAAAACAGCTCAAAAGGGTGTGGCTCACAATACTAACTATAGCCCTTGGGGGGTTAGTCGCTAAATCGTGTCTGACTCTTGCAACCCCATGGACTGTAGCCTGCCAGGCTCCTCTGTCCATGGGATTCTCCAGGCAAGATTACTGGAGTGGGTTGCCATTTCCTTCTCCAGGGGATCTTCCCAACCCAGGAACTGAACCCTGGTCTCCTGCACTGCAGGCAAAGTCTTTACCAACTGAGCTACAAGGGAACAAAAGCTCTTTGACTTTGTTTAATGGCTAGACTATGTCTGATTGACCATTTTCCTTTTCTTCTGCATTTACTGACCTGATTAAGTTTATTCCTTGAAACTCTGGCAAAGCCTAGGAAGCTGAAGGGGTTTTTGTTTGTTTGTTGTACAAGCAAGACCCAGGTGAGAAAGAAATTCCCTGGCAGCTCAGTAGGTAGGACTCTATGCTTCCACACTGCAGGGAGCACGTGTTTGATCCCTGGTTGGGGAACTAAGATCCCACATGCCATGTGACCAAAAAAGAACAAAGGAGATAATTAGAGGACATGAGGGACAGGGAATCTGTCCCAGGAAGGCTCCATAAGCTCTGTTTGGTTACAACTGGACCTAAAATAGAGTAGGAAGGGAGAAAGTGGATGGGAGAAGGTAAAAGCAATAGGACTGCTGAGTTAAGGGGCCTTCTTGGCTTATCCCAGGAAAACAGAAATTTGTGTTTTTGTAGCATCTTACAGATTACAAAGACTTCCTATAATCCCAGAAGTAGATTTTGGGTGTATTATTTTTATTTTATAGAGGAAAAAAGCCAGGAGAATCTAAGAAACTTGCCCAAAGTGAACTAACTCCTGAAGATTGAGCCAAGATTTATTTACAGGACTAGTTACATCAAAGCCAGTAAACTATTATTCCTCCACACTCTCTCTGTTCAATATTTGGGACAAATAAAGTCCATACTTGGAGTTAGGAGGAGCCTTAGACAGTGACTTTCCCCTTCCCTTGCCCTGTCCAGCCCCTCAGCTGTAGAGCAAAATTCCCTGCCTCCCCCCAAATTTTTTCCTTTGTAGTTTTAAAAACCACTCTCTTTGTATTCAGCCAACTTGCCCTCCGTTTCATGAGTAGTTTTTCATTTTTTTGCCTGTTCTTCTTCTGTGACATCCCTTTTAAGTATTTGCCAGTATAACATGTCAACTTAAGAAATAGTCACAACCCAAAAGTTGAGACTCATGTCACACACTAGCACAATAATACTCAGAATTCTCCAAGGGAGGCTTCATCAGTACATGAAACAAGAATTTCCAGATGTTGAAGCTTGATTTAGAAAAGGCAGAGGAACCAGAGATCAAATTGCCAACATTCGCTGAATCATAAAAAAAAAATGGAAGAGAATTCCAGAAGAACATTTACTTCTGCTTCACCGACTATGCTAAAGCCTTTGGGATCACAACAGACTGTGGAAAATCCTTAAAGAGATGGGAAATACCTGACCACCTTACTTGTCTCCTGAGAAATCGGTATGCCGGTCAATAAGCAAAAGTTAGAACAGGGCATGGAACAACAGTCCAAATTGGGAAAGAAGTATGTCAGGCTGTACATTGTCACCCTGCTTATTTAACTTATATGTAGAGTGCATCATGTGAAATGCTGGACTGAATGAAGCACAAGCTGGAGTCAAGAGTGCCAGGAGAAATATCAATAACCTCAGATACACAGACGACACCACCCTGTAGCCATGAAATTAAAAGACGCTTACTCCTTGGAAGAAAAGCTATGAGAAACTTAGACTGCATCTTAGAAAGCAGAGACATTATTTTGCCAACAAATGTCCATCTAGTCAGAGCTCTAGTTTTTCCAGTAGTCATGTATGGATGTGAGAGTTGGACCATAAAGAAAACTGATGCTTTTGAACTATGGTGTTGGAGAAGACTCTTGAGGGCCCCTTGGACTGCAAGGAGATCCAACCAGTCAATCCTAAAGGAAATCAGTCCTGAATATTAATTGGAAGGACTGATGCTGAAGTTGAAATTCCAATGGTTTGGTCTCCTGATGCAAAGAATTGGTTCCTTAGGAAAAAACCCTGATGCTAGGAAAGACTGAAGGCAGGAGGAGAAGGGAACAACAGAGGATGAGATGGTTGGATGGCATCACTGAATCAATGGACATGAGTTTGAGCAAGCTCCGGGAGTTGGTGATGGACAGGGAAATCTGACATGCTGCATCGGGTTGCAAAGAGTTGGACGTGACTGAGCGACAGAACTGAACTGAACTGAAAGGTTGCGAGTTTTGTTTAATTTGGTGGGAATTTGGAGGACTTCAAACCCAGGAGATAGCATTTCAACTGACACTGAGAAAACTGCTCCAAGGAGGAAAGAAAAGGACGCAGGTTATATAGAAGTTTTGCAACAAAGAGCAGATAGTCTGAACATCAAAAGATTATTGTAAAGAAAACCAGATATCATAAGTTAAGGGATTTGGTGCTTTTCTATGTATGAGAAGATGCAAGAGTCTGGACTCACTGAAATCATTCCTTTCATATGCATCTCAGCTATCCTCAGCCAGTATCCAGTGATTTTCACATCCTGAGCTCTCTTGGGGCTCACCGTAGGATGTGGCTGCAGCCTGATGGCTGTTGGATCACAGGTGTTCACCCCATGAGTGCCTTTAGGGCTTAACAGCTCACCTTGGGCAGGAATTTCTGATGACTGTGACATCCTTGTTTACTGATATGGCAGGAAATATTTCATGACTCAAGAAAATCGTATCTGCCCCCCTTTCCTCTGCTTACTGGGCCTCCCTGGTGGCTCAGATGGTAAAAAAAATCCACCTGCAATGCAGGACACCTGGGTTCAATCCCTGGGTTGGGAAGATCCCCTGGAGGAGGGCATGGCAACCCACTCCAGTATTCTTGCCTGGAGAATACCCGTGGACAGAGGAGCCAGCAGGCTACAGTCCATAGGGTCACAAAGAGTTGGACACAACTGAGCGACTAAGCACACATATACCAGGCAATGGCACCCCACTCCAGTACTCTTGCCTGGAAAATCCCATGGACGGAGGAACCTGATAAGCTGCAGTCCATGGGTCGCTAGAAGTCGGACATGGCTGAGCGACTTCACTTTCACTTTTCACTTTCATGCCTTGGAGAAGGAAATAGAAACCCACTCCAGTATTCTTGCCTGGAGGATCCCAGGGATGGGGGAGCCTGGTGGGCTGCCATCTATGGGATCGCACAGAGTCGGACACGACTGAAGCGACTTAGTAGCAGCAGCAGCATACCTCTGCTTATTATCTCTATGATTAACCGTCCTGGCCTCAAACTCTGATTTTTAGAAGCTGTATTCGCTGCTGCTTACAGGATGTGATTTCAAGCCTTTTCACAGTTCCCCTGGTTGTTCTTAACTGATTTGCACAAGTTAGTTGGTATCCTTCTCAAAACACTAGAACCAAGCAGCAGAGGCAGGAAAGGTAGGAGGACTTACCTCTTCTTTCCCTATTCTTCTGTTAAATGAGGTCCCACTGCCAGCCATTTTTTAAAGGAGTGACCCATACAAGCATGACCTTCAAACTTCTCTTTCTGGATTACTCTTTTTTAAAAATTATTTATTTATTTGGCTGCACCAGGTCTTACTTGCAGTATGTGGGGTCTTAGTTCCCTGACCAGGGATGAAACCTAGGTCCCATACATTGGGAGCTTGGAGTCTTGGACACTGGATTACCAGAAAATCCCTGGATTTATCTTTTTATTCAGAATATAAGTTTACACAAGATTTTCTGATACTTTCATAGTGTACACATATCAAGTTTACAAATTATATGAAATATACTTACAGCATTTCACAGCTTTTTTGATATCAGTAGCTTTTATCAGTGGTATACGTTACTGTACAAGGCAGGGGAGGTTTAAGATTTTAGATATGAGACAAACACCTGCTTATCAAGCTCCCTATTGCTGTTAAATGGACCTGCCTAATTATATCAAAGCCCAGATCCTAAATGAATCCCTAAGAACTTTATATAAGTATATTCAACTGTTTCCAACATAGTAACCTATCCCCAAGCTGCTGAATACTTGAAATAAAGTTAAAATACCAGATCTAATATGAAAGAATCTGAAATATTACATTTAAAATTTTATGTTGATTACATGTTGAAATAATATTTTAGATAAGTATTCAGTTAAAAGAAGACATTATTAAAATTAACTTCACTTTTCTTTAAATGTAGCTGCTAGAAAATGTAAAATTATATATACAGTTCCTGTTAAACATCTCTTAGAAGATGCTGCTTAGAAGGTCTTGTGCAGACACAGTTAGAAAATACTTTCCAGTTGAGCTGGCAAGCTTGAAAGTCCTACAGAATCATTTTCTATTGGACTTCATTTTTTTGTTGTTCTTTCTTAAAAGTTTATTTTATTGAAGTATAGTTGATTTACAGTGCTGTATTAATTTCTGCTGTATGTAAAGTAATTCATATATATATTCTTTTTCATTTGGTTAATTATAAGATATTGACGAAATACAGTTGGACCTTGTTGTTTATCCATTCTACACATACTAGTTTGCATCTGCTAATACCAAACTCCCCATCCTTCCACCCACCCTTGAGAATCACAAGTCTCTTCTCTATACCTGTGAGTCTGTTTCTGCTTTGTAAATAAGTTCATTTGTGTCATATTTTAGATTCCACATATATGTGATATCATATGGTATTTGTCTTCTCTTTCTGACTTACTTCACTTAGTATGATAATCTCTAGTGGACTTGACTTTAATTTCTTATGTGGTTGTTGTTTGTCTCCTGTAGTTTTCCTCAAGCTTTATCTCTCCACATATATTTAGTTTTTTTCTGTTTCTGTATACATGAAACACATGTTTCTTGCTTTCATTAGACTTGAAATTATTGACAACATTGGCAAATTATGACATGAGAATTCATATGTGTACAGTTTCCAGAGCAGAATTTGCCACCCTGAAATGTGTCTCTTTGGCGTATTGTGTTAAGCTGGCTATTTTCTGAGAAACAGCACACATCAGAAGTGCTCTGAAAACCAATAATACTTTCACTTTTGTGAGAAACATTACATTTGTAAGGGAAGTCTCCGTTTGAAACAGCATCTTCCTCCCTGACCCTGGAAGAAGAGATTTACCAAATCTCTTGAAACTCATCAATAGAGTAAGCAATGACTTAAGTCTGTAACAAAATCACCCTCATTTATTGTGCTTTTTCCTGCAACCTTTCTTAACTGACTTTCCCTACCTGACTTTTTTTGTTTTTAGCTGAAGATGTTATTTAAAATATAAGAGCTTTGGCCATTTTGAGAGATTACTCAGTTTTCCTAGGTCTCTCTCATATATATCATGTTATTAAACTTTGATTTTCTCCTGTTAATTTGCCTTATGTTATTTAATTTTAACCATCCAGAAGAATCTAGAAAAATGAAGGAAAATGTCTTCCTCCCCAGCATCTCCAATCAATTACAGGAAATAATCTAGTTCTGACCATATTATCAGAGTTGGGTAAAGAGGGAAAATAAAATACCTGTTCTATTGTTTAACAATTTGAAACCATTAATGAAATATTAACTGATTAAGGAAAAGTCCTTTCTATGTTCTTTTCTCTTGTTAAAATTAACCCAGTGCTTCCCTGGTGGCTCAGTGGTAAAGAGTCTGCCTACCAATGCGGGAGACATGGGTTTGACCCCTGATCGGCGAGGATCCCACCTGCTGTGGAGCAACAGAGACGGTGCAACTACAACGATTGAGCCTGTGCTCTAGAGCCTGGGAACTGCAACCACTGAACCCACGTGCCACAACTGATGAGGCCTGGATGCCCTAGAGCTCGTGCCTCACAGCAAGAGAAGTCCACATGCTGCGACTCAGCCTCCGCTCTCCACAACTAGAGAAGAGCCCGTGAGCAGCAAAGACCCAGCACAGCCAAAACAAATAAATAAAATTATTTAAAAAATTAACCCCAGCTCTCTTTTTGCACTATATGGTTACCAAACTTAACCTGGGTCCACTCACCTGCTGTGCAGCAAAGCCAATCTACTGACTTTAGGTTGTGGTAAAGGATAGTATGGCCTTTATTACAGCATGTCAAAAAAGAAGAATAAGCAAGTAATAATGCTCAAAAGACCCAAATTTCTAATCTCTTTCAGGGTGTTTTTAAAGGCAACATTTGGTGCAGGGTGAATGACTTTCTTCCTGTTGGTTGGTGGTAAGGTAACAAGTGATGTTTCAGAAATCTTAGTCATTGACCTGCTGGTTCCAACTGTTAGGGAAAGGACACTGACTGAAACCGCCCACCCTGGCCAGGCACTATAGTAACCATTTGCATGAGTTGTTTTATGACAGGAGGTCCTGGTAAGGAACACGGAACTAATGAGCAACCACCAACCGGAAGAGTTCAGGAAAGGTCAAAAGGAGACACCACATGTCTGACCACTTCCCAGAATCCTTCTCGCTGGCATCCATCTTGGCTGAACAAGGTGTGCACCACCAGGGACTCTGAGTCAGAATGATTGGCCAGAGACAACCTGGAAACTAATCCCATCACCATAAAACCCAAGACTGCGAGGCATGTGGCAGAGCAGTGCTCCTGGGTTCTGTTTCCATACTGTTCTCAGCCCAGGCACCCTTTCCCAATAAAATCTCTTGCTTTGTCAGAACACGTGTCTCCTCAGACAATTCATTTCTTGCTGTTAGACAAGAGCCCAGTTTCAGGCCCTGGAAGGGGTCCCCCTTCCTGCCACACAACGTCTGGGGTCTGTGTATTTGTGATCAGCATGTAGTCACCATCCTTCAGCTGTGTGTTAGTCTTAGTTTCTACAGAAAAACTCAAAGATATGCATCAAATTGTTATGTATATTCCTTGAGGAGGAACTAGGACTCTGTTTTATTGCTGAACTATTGTTTAAGCTGTCATTACTTTTCTTGTTTGACTGCTTTTCTTTTATTTCTGTATTCCTTCATTTCTCTAATTAGTAAATGCTTTAGTCTGCTGTTTGGAATTCAGGGAAAGGCTAGGAGACAAAAGCCTTTTTCTACAAATAAGAAAGGGAAAACCCCTTAGGGGCCCACTCAGTTCCAAAATGAGGACTTTCCAATTCAATGTTCTTGCTAGTTAATCCAAACTCTTCCCGTATTACCAGATATGAGAAAAATCTAAATCCTTACATATTTTTTTTTTTCTGTAGAGGATTTTGAAGTGAGCAAGTTTCCAAACCCATTGTGAAATTACTAAATCTACATATTCTTAGCCATCTGCACTTGAAGGAAATATAAGGTGGTAAAAAAAACTGAGGCAAGTCCCTTATCCTCTGTAAAAGATTAATAATGCAAGCTTCAGTTAAATAGAGTTAGGAGACCAAAACGGGGAGCTCTCCCTCACTGTGATGATAGCAGACCTCAAGAGGAAGAAAGACTCCTTTTATTTTCCTGGCAAGGACTCGACCGACGAAAAGCCATGGGCATATTGTTTACTATAGCCTGTCCAACTTTCTTTTTTCCTGTATAAAGCATTCTCCTTCCCTTGCCGTGTCGGAAATTGCACATGGCTCACCATGGTTGCAGACCCAGAATTGCAATTCTCAACAGATCCCAAATAAACCCATCTTTTCTGGACAAATACCTGGCAGCTCATTTCTTTCAGGTTAACATCTCTTTGAGTCTCAGTTCTGTTATCTGTAAACTAGGGATATTGATACTTACCTTGGGAAACTGTAGTGAGAGTTAAGTAACATTGGAGCCTCTGCTTACTCACCACCCAATAACTTAGTTTCCTCACCAAATGTAAGGTAACCTCAGAGTCTCCAGCTGGTATGTATTATACTTGATCTTGAGTTTCCTTGGACTCACCATAACAATATAAATGGACGTTTTAAAAATATTTATTTATTGGGTGTACTGGTTGAGGCATGTGGAATTCTTTTTGTTGCAGCATGGGGAATCTTTAATTGCAGCATGTGGTGTCTAGTTCTCTGGTCAGACCAAGGTCTGGGATCAAACCCAAGTCCCCTGCTTTGGGAGGGTGGAATCTTAGCCACTGGACCACCAGGGAAGTTCCTATAGACATTTAGAGTATTGTTCAAAAAGGGGGGGAGGCTTGTGTTCATTCTTGACAGCCATATTTGTATAGTTACAGCATGAAAAATTGTAAAATAATTCATGGCAAAAAGATGTCATTATCCCTTTATTTCTTACAAAATAACATAGAGTCAACTTGCTAAGTCATATACAGGAATGTTAACAATGCAAAACGACTTAGATGTATGAGTATTTGTCTTTACAGTATAATATTTGAGAAACAAAATAGGAAAAGGAATACGTCAAGGCTGTATATAGTCATCCTGCTTATTTAACTTATATGCAGAGTTCATCATGAGAAACGCTGGGCTGGAAGAAGCACAAGCTGGAATCAAGATTGCCGGGAGAAATATCAATAACCTCAGATATGCAGATGACACCACCCTTATGGCAGAAAGTGAAGAGGAACTAAAAAGCCTCTTGATGAAAGTGAAAGAACAGAGTGAAAAAGTTGGCTTAAAGCTCAACATTCAGAAAACTAAGCTCATGGCATCTGGTCCCATCACTTCATGGGAAATAGATGGGAAAAGAGTGGACAGACTTTATTTTTCTGGGCTCCAAAATCACTGCAGACGGTGATTGCAGCCATGAAATTAAAGGACGCTTACTCTTTGGAAGGAAAGTTATGACCAACCTAGACAGCATATTAAAAAGCAGAGACATTACTTTGCCAACAAAAGGTCTGTCTAGTCAAGGCTATGGTTTTTCCTGTGGTCATGTATGGATGTGAGAGTTGGACTGTGAAGAAGGCTGAGTGCCGAAGAATTGATGCTTTTGAACTGTGGTGCTGGAGAAGACTCTTGAGAGTCCCTTGGACTGCAAGGAGATCCAACCAGTCCATTCTGAAGGAGATCAGCCCTGGGATTCCTTTGGAAGGAATGATGTTAAAGCTGAAACTCCAGTACTTTGGCCACCTCATGCGAAGAGTTGACTCATTGGAAAAGCCTCTGATGCTGGGAGGGATTGGAGGCAGGAGGAGAAGGGGACGACAGAGTATGAGATGGCTGGATGGCATCACTGACTCAATGGATGTGAATCTGAGTGAACTCCGGGAGTTGGTGATGGATAGGGAGGCCTGGTGTGCTGCAATTCATGGGGTCTCAAAGAGTTGGACATGACTGAGCAACTGAACTGAACTGAACTGAACTGAATGGGACCAGATGCCATGAACTTAGTTTTCTGAATGTTGAGTTTTAAGCCAGCTTTTTCACGCTCCTCTTTCACTTTCATCAAGAGGCTCTTTAGTTCTTCTTCACTTTCTGCCATAAGGGTGGTGTCGTCTGCATATCTGAGGTTATTGATATTTCTCCTGGCAATCTTGATACCAGCTTGTGCTTCCTCCAGCCCAGCATTTCTCATACTCTGCATATAAGTTAAATAAGCAGGGTGACAATGTACAGCCTTGACGTACTCCTTTTCCTATTTGGAACCAGTCTGTTGTTCCATGTCCAGTTCTAACTGTTGTTTCCTGACCTGCATACAGATTTCTCAAAAGACAGGTCAAGTGGTCTGGTATTCCCGTCTCTTTCAGAATTTTCCACAGTTTATTGTGATCCACACCGTCAAAGGCTTTGGCATAGTCAATAAAGCAGAAATAGATGTATTTCTGGAACTCTCTTGCTTTTTCCATGATCCAGCAGATGCTGGCAATTTAATCTCTGGTTCCTCTGCCTTTTCTAAAACCAGCTGCACATCTGGAAGTTCGCGGTTCATGTATAATCAATGTAAAGCAAAATAAAAGGCAACTATTAATACAATCTGAAAAATATCTTACTAATACAGAAGTAACTTACTTTTGCTAGTTGTTCTAGTCACTGCAGCCACCAAAGTTCAAAAAAATGTTACAATTACTTTGGGTCTGTTGCAGACCTGCCTATCCAACAACCTTTGAGAATTGAAAGCAGCCCACTGTACTAGGAAGAAACAGTAGTTTCCTTAAGGCAAGTAAGGTACCAATTTTTCCCTATGCATTCTGACAATGTATTCACTCACTTAGGAACATATATTTTTTCTTTTATCATTGCTCTATCTTGTAAATGTTCAATTCCCAATTCTACCACTTAGTAGCTACTTAACCTTTGAATCTTAATTCCTTATTATTGAGATAAAAGTAATATACATATCAACTACAGTTGTTTTGAGAATTAAGAGTCAAAATATTCTAATGATGAATCAATATTATTTAGTGTTATAAATGTATATAATAGAAGAGTCAAGCTCATAAACTCAAAGATGGGATAAAGGAGAGGGAGGTGGTTTAAATGAGCCAAATCTTCAACTTTCAAAACAGGAGTAAATTAATACTATTTAAAAACCCTTAAAGAAGGGCAAAAGGAAACCTTTAGTAAGCACCATTCATGTTCCAAAAGTGTTAACTTCCTCTCTTCCTTATATAGTTTTTACTCTCTTAATTCTAATTTGAATTCAAAAGCAAATTCAAAAATTCTAATTTACTCTCCTTAATTCTAAAAATAAATCATGTAACATTTGGGGGCAGTGTTGGATTACACAAGTTTAAACAAATATTAGATAACCAGCAAAGGAAAGGTTCCCCCCACCCCCACCAAAGGAAAAAAAAAAACTTGGAAAAGACTTTCTAGCCAATATTTCATTTTTAAAAATTAGAATAATAAGCATGGGGAAAATCAGAATTGTGTTGAATTTTCTTGATTTCTTTCATGAGTGTAAAATTGAAAACCTCTAATCTTTAATGGGGTTCCTCCAGTGGCTCAGAGGTAAAAAAAAATCTGCCTGCAATGTAGGACATGTGGGTTTGATCCCTGGGTCAGGAAGATCCCCTGGGCATGGCAACCCTCTTTAGTATTCTTGCCTGAAGAATACCATGGACAGAGGAGCCTGGAGGGCTGTAATCCATGGGGTCGCAAGGAGTCAGACATACTTGTTTAGGGCTTCCCTGGTGACTCAGTTGTAAAGAATCCTTGAGCCCTGGGTCGGGAAGATCCCCCAGAGAAGGAAATGGCAGCCCATTCCAGTATTCTTGCCTGGGAAATTCCATGAACAGAGGGGCCTGGCAGGTTACAGTCCATAGGGTTGCAATAGACTTAGACACAATTTAATGACTAAACAACAACAGCAACATAGTTTTTAAATATAACTATTTGGAAAATAGGAGTTGAGATAGGCATGAGAGATCAAAAGAGAGTTACAGGGAGGGCATTCCTGTGCGTCAGGGATTTACCATAAGCTCTACTCTGTGCTACAACCTACTGTTACGTGTTTTGTACAGATGGGGAAATTCTTCAAGTTTCAGAGAGCTTATGGGACCTGCCCACAGTCTCCCAATTAAGTAAGTGCTAGTTAGAATTTTAACTGGAACATACATTCACCTGGAAACAAAGTCCAAGATTTTCTAAAAATAATCAAAGACTGTTTTTATTTGTAGGTGAAATGGTGTACTTTGAGCCAAAGGAATAGACAAATTAGATTTTCTTCTGCTGCTTCTTCTGTATTCCTTAGGAAATTTAAGATTTTCTGCTATGATCAGAATACAAACTATGTAGTAACGATCGTTGCTATCAGCAGGTGGAGGAAAACAAGCCTACGGGGGTCACAGGTGATTTTAGGAGAATTACAATATATTAAATACTGATTTCCACCAGAGAGAAAATGTATACAGTAATAGCTATTTAGAAGTTTGAGAGTTAAGTTTTTCCTGAGGATTATTAACATTTCTACACTGAGAAATTTCCAACAGGAATTTCTCTCTGTAAGCTTAGTTTATGATCTAATAGAATTTTTCAAAAATCATATAGATAGCTTGAATTAAAGAAGTCTTTGAAAATTTACCACATCATTAAATCATCCTTACCTTTAAATATATTTTCTCTAATATGTATTTCATTAACCTATGTGACTACATGTCCGTATCAATTATTGGAAAACTATGTAACTATTAGAAAACTTTTTTTCTATATTTCTATATGTTAAACAGTTTGAGAATTTTTTTTTTACAAATAATAAAACAAAATCATTTTCATTCCTAAATTTATATCTCTGTCAGCAACCAAACTGGTTCTAAAACAAACAAGTTTTGCAAAAAATGCCCCTGATGAATAATAATAGTGAGAAATAAAAAAAAATGATGGTTCCTTAGAACAAGTAAAATGTGCAAATCATTATTTTTAGCACTTTATCTTCCAAATTATTAATTTGTTATTAAGATTTTCTATACTCTCTCAAATGACCAAGAAAAAGATACTCTAGTTAACTCAGAATTCTGGTTAATTTGGGGCCAGTTTTCAAAGAAATTTTATATGTCATATATCATCCTATCATGCTGCTGCTGCTGCTGCTAAGTCGCTTCAGTTGTGTCCGACTCTGTGCGACCCCATAGACGGCAGCCCACCAGGCTCCCTCGTCCCTGGGATTCTTCAGGCAAGAACACTGGAGTGGGTTGCCATTTCCTTCTCCAATGCATGCAAGTGAAAAGTGAAAGTGAAGTCACTTAGTCGTTAGCAACCCCATGGACTGCAGCCTACCAGGCTCCTCCATCCATGGGATTTTCCAGGCAAGAGTACTGGAGTCGGGTGCCACTGCCTTCTCCTCATCCTATCATATCTATCGTTTATTGAGTAGTTACTTTGCATACTGTGCTAAGGACTTTAATGCATCATCTCATCTAATTTTCAACACAACCATGTAAAATAAGATGCTATTTTTATCCTTATTTTATAGGCAAGGACCCCAAGACTTTAGAGAAGTTATTTAGCTTTCCCAGTGTCTTTTCCCCAGAAAGTCAGTCACAGAGCCTTTAAAGGTCTCTTGGATCTTAAAGCACGTGCTCTAAACTACTTACACTTCATTTAACATACAAGTTCTACTAGCCATGGTCACCTCTTTCTTTGCTCATGCAGAAGTTACTTCTGGATATAGTTCTACTGAAAATTTATATTAGGGATTTTTAAATGAACGAAAGACAAATAATGTAACTCTTTCACACTTTTTTATACATTTTTTTCAACATAGAAGGCCTTGACTAGTGTTTTGCTCTTAGCAATGTCAATTTTATAAAACTATATTTTTAAATTAAAATTCGATAAAATATCTCCTCAAAAGGATCAAGGGTCTGTAGTTTTAAACAACAGCAATTGTGATTTACCCCCATCTTCAGTTTCCCTCAGTTCCAGCCCATTTGTAGCCTAAATTAGGAGTAACAGAAGTGGAAAGTAAGTAGTCTATTTCTAATGAAATCAAATAAATGACAAAAGGGAAGTGAAACTGTAAAGTAACCCCAAATCAATGGAAATTAAGCTGTATAGGGTTGAAGTGGAGTAAAGAGAGCATTTTCATATTTTTCTTTCTTTTTTTTTTTTTTTTAAGTAGAATGACTATACTTTAGTGTTTGAGTAAATTTATCACATTGTCACTGACTTGTACCCAGAGTCCAGGCCTACTTGATATCAGGTAGATTAACATATATCCTGAAAGCTGTTGGCTTTTTCATTGTTTCCCTCCATTTCATTCCTTAACTCATTCACCTGTTTTTCCATTTGGTAAAAGATTTCTTGGGGAAAGGGGAAAACCTAATTCAACTTTGGGAACAATCTCCTAGTATTTTAAGAAGTGAGCAGATGAATACACATGAGCAGCTAATGGTGGTAACAACCCATTAAAAGGATAGGTAGTTTTATCTCTAAACATGTTTAAATGATCTCTCTCTCTCTTTTTCTCTCTTCAGCTTTAATTTTTTTCTTTTTGCTTAACTTTTAATCACTCCCCCAACTTGACTCAAGGGGACTTTTAAGTAAAAAATGACCAAAAGGCATTCAGTTATCAACGTACTGAAAGAAGACTCCTGTATAGCTCACTATCTAGTCAACATTTATCACAAAAACACCCTCATTAAAGTTTGCTTTTGAACGGTGGTGCTGGGGAAGAATCTTGAGAGACAGCAAGGAGATCAAACAGATCAATCCTAAAGGAAATCAACCCTGAATATTCATCGGAAGGACTGATGCTGAAGCTGAAGCTCCAATACTTTGGCCACCTGATGTGAAGAGCCAGCTCATTGGAAAAGACCCTGATGCTGGGAAAGATTGAAGGCAGGAGGTGAAGGGGATGACAGCGGGTGAGATGGCTGGATGACGTCACTGATTCAATGGACATAAGTTTGAGCAAACTCTGGGAGATAGTGAAGGGCAGGGAAGCCTGTCATGCTGCAGCCCATGGAGTCTCAAAGAGTCAGACACGACTGAGTGACTGAACAACAACAAAAAAAACGTTGCTTGTAAGAGTCCTCATTGACTTGAGGCATTTCAGTTATGCAGTTTCAGATTACTAGAGTAGTTTTTGTAGAAAAGGGCACCCAACCATTCCTTGCTGTTGTCTTTTCGTGACTGTTGTCTTGAACATCTACTGCAAGTTTCCTGGAAGATGGGGAATTTAGTAACATAAACCAGATGGCAGGGAGTGGTGACTTAAGTGTCTCCAAAGAAAGTCTGATTCCCTCTAGCTCAGAATGCAAATCATTTTCAAAAATCATCAGTGTTAACGTGCCACCTTGGGGATCACTCAAGCCTCTAGCAACTTGGACTATGAGGGCTGAATTTCAGCTCTGCCACTGAGGGGCCAGAGTGAACCATGCAGCAGCCCTGGATCCTAACAAGCCTCTGGAGGCTACTTAACTGCCTGAAATTCAGGAGACCAGGGTTTGATCCCTGGGTTGGGAGGATCCCCTAGAGAAAAGAATGGTTACCCACTCTATTGATTTTTCCTGGAGAATTCCATGGACTGAGGAGCCTGGTGGGTCACAAAGAGTCAGACGCAACTGAGCAGCTAACACTTACTTGATTTTACATCAAAACCTTGCTATGTTTGATAGGTAGAGTCACTTAAAATTTTAAGTATCAATAAATCAAAATGTCCAAAGAAGTTATGAAGATCATAAAATGATTTATTGAGAATAGTTGAATGCACTCTGTTAAATAAGGATAGAGATTTTACAAACTATTAATTTTTACAACACATGAAATAACTACAAAAGATATGAAGTAGGAAGCTTAATAATTTCAGTCCTACCTCCTGGAGGAACTGATTTGATATTAACCCAAATAACCTTCAAAGTGCAAATTTCATTTCTCTCCTAATGCTGCTTTCTATTCTCCCTCTTTCCTTTTTGTGACCCAGTACTGACATGAACAGTAACTGTCTAGGATCATTAAACCAAGCTATTGCAAAAGCTGGTCTGTTGATTCAGTATTTGGCTGAAGAACAGAAGGCTGGCTATTCAGTAAAAGTTTTGATTCCATTTCTGTCAAGCCAGCAAATAACAGCAACACTCTAGCTTTGCTGATAAAAGGAACAAAGAAAATAAACCAATACCTTTTGATGACATTTCTATTGCAAAAAGGGGAGGTATTTTCTCCCTTTTCCATCCTTTTCTGGCATTAGGAAGTATTAAGACCTAGAACATGGTTCATGTCTGAGTAAATGCTTATAAACAAAATCCTTAAAAATAAATAATTTTTCTTCTCCCAGCTCTTCAGTTCCAACTCTGTTCTGCTCCAGACTCTCTTCTCTTCCCACTGTGTTCCACGTTGTTATCTGCTCGATACAATTACTTTCTTTATAAGCTAGCCTATTCAGAGAAGAAAGATGTTTACTGCTTTGTAACCTTCCTGCTGCATAAGCAGGGTTCTGATTTAGTTCAGAGCTGCCAGGGCTGAGAAAATTCTTTCCATAAGTCGCAGTGCCCTCTCATAATATATTCTGCCATTTTCTTGCTTATGTTTTGCAGAAGTATCAATGCTGCATACTTTCACAAGCCTAGTTTTCTACAGGAAAAGGAGTTTGTGTCCTCTGATGGTTTTCTGGCTGGGGGGACTTATGCCTGTGTTCTGGTCGGTGGAGCTGGATCTCATCTCTCTGAAAGGCAGTGCAGTGTCAAGTAGTATGTTTTGGGTTGTCTATGGATATTTTTCCCTTTCACAAGCTGAGAATGTAGCCAGATCTTGCAGTTCTTTGTCTTTGAGCCCTTTGCATTGCTGCAGGAAGCAGTGGATATGAGGCAAGAAATGACAACTCCTTCTAAAACTTTTGTTTGTGATAGTCTTGGCTTAGTGAGAATTATGTAGAAAGTGGGACTGAGAGGGGTAAGTGCTTGAATTTTAGTAGGTGAAATTTGTGGGATTCAAGGAGAAAGAAATACTCCTGAGACAATGAGTTGGGATGGGTTATGAGTGGGGTTTCTATCCCACTAGGTACATTCTGGGACCTTAAGTAGTACCTGAGGAAGTGAAGAACCCTACCAATGAATGAGACTGAATTTCCCATGATAGGAGGCTCAGCACAAAATAAAGTTGTTTAGAATAAATTTCAGGCTTAGTACAATAGTACCATTTATAAAAGTGCTTGCTTGGGCAATGATCAATGCATAGCATAAAATGAGAAAAAAAATTATATATAGAACATGAGAACTAGAAGTGACTTCTACGTTCATTTAGTTTAGACTCTTCAGTTTTAGATTATGAAACCAATGTTTAAGATATTTAAAAGAACTTGTTCCAAGTTGATGGCCTAAAGCCAGTGCAGAGCTGAGAAAGTGGGTTATCATCCTACTGTGCATTTTCCTTTCAATCTCATCATTTGAGAAATTCAGATATATTTGTAGCAATTAAAATTAAAATACATTATTATTTCATCATAACCATGAGTAGTCCTTATCAAAATAAAATCTCTTACTTTTGAAATGAAATAAGGACATCAGAACTACAAATAATATCTAGCTATAATAGTGGAGGTAAAAACAAAAAAAAGAACCATGGCTATTGGAATGTTCTAGTTTTTTCCCATTATACAAATTGTGAGGAAAATGATGAGCTACATTATCAACAGCTAAAGTAGTTGCTATTATAGTTTCTGAGAATGAAACACCTAAAACATCTTCACTGTAGATATGAGTGTATAAGTGTATGAATAGGCAGACACACACAGAGAAATCTGTCAGTTATCAAACACTGTGGGGTTTTCTTTCCAGGAGTGTGCAAACCTACTTAAGAGTTAAAGAAGAAATTTTTATACCTTCTGATTGAGTCTTATTTTTTAAGAATCCTCCTGAAAAAGTGAAAGTGAAAGTCACTCATTTGTGTCCAGCTCTTTGCAATCCCATGGACTATACAGTCCATAGAATTCTCCAGGCCAGAATACTGGAGTGGGTAGCCTTTCCCTTCTCCAGGGGATCTTCCCAACCCAGGAATCAAACCCAGGTCTCCTGCATTGCAGGCAGATTCTTTACCAGCTGAGCCACAAGGGAAGCCCAAGAATACTGGAGTGGGTAGCCTGTCCCTTCTCCAGTGGATCTTCACGGCCCAGGAATCAAACCTCAGTCTCCTGCATTACCGGTGGATTCTTGACCAACTGAGCTATCAGGGAAGCCCTATATGATACTATTTCTAGTCTAATTTTTCCCATTATCAAATCTTTAATATGTGTCTTTGTCATCCCTTGTAATTTTTTGCTCTTTGGAGGCAGAATGCTGATTTTCACTTCTTATTTTCCTCTGGACATTGGTGCCAGAGAACACAATTATCTGTTGCAGAATTTCCTTCTAGCTGAATGAGAAGCCTGTACCAGGATGAGTACAACAATGCGAAGACCTAAGTAATCTGGGTGTTCATTCATCAATGCATTGGGTAGCTGTCCCTGGGTTGCTGTGAATTCAGACCCTTCTCTAGGCAAATTCAAAGGGCAGCACAATGCCCACAAGGCGGAAGACTGTCCTTTGAATTCTGCATCACAGGGTTTGGCCTGGCATGCCTGCCCTTATTCAGCCATCTGTTCATAGGTTTCCATAAGAGTCTCTCTGCCAGCAGGGCCCATGGCGGATGAGGATAAACAGCAGCACCATCAGGATACCAGACACCAGGCAAAAGATGATGGCAAGGATGATCCTTAGAACTGTGAGAAAATAGGAAGAACATTAGTGTAAAATAAAGGATTGGGAAAACATTAAGATCATAAAATTAATGTATCAGGAAAACAGGAAGATTACACATCAGTGTTGGTTTCTGCCTTCATTTAAAATGTCAGTGACATTTCTAAAGCAGCCATGAAATAGTATATTTCATATAGCATAGTAAGATGAAAAAAGCACCAGACTAAGAGTCAGGAAATGACCTATGTTCCAGTTCCAGTATGACCTTTGACATTTGGGCCTCAGTTCTGGTGGGCTACAGTCCATGGAGTCACAAACAGTTGGACACAGCTGAGTGACTGAGCACACACATATTCCTCCACGATAAAGTGAGGGTAATTGACTCTGAATTATTTCCAAAGTTCTCCTTCAGCAATAACTTCATGCATTTTTTGCACATTTTTCTACAGTTAAAATTAGTTGTTCATGGTGTCAGGGTCAAAGGCATTCTGAATACTCAACTGTGATCATTAATTGGGCCTAAAAGAAATAGAATATCAACTTTTGCTCTCTGAATTTGATTTTCAGTAAATATCTTTTAAAGAGGAAACCTTGAGCACATACTCAGTATGGTAAGCATTTTTAGGATAACTAAATCACTGCAGATGGTGACTGCAGCCATGAAGTTAAAAGACGCTTACTCCTTGGAAGGAAAGTTAGGACCAATCTAGACAGCATATTCAAACCAGAGACATTACTTTGTCAACAAAGGTCCGTCTAGTCAAGGCTATGGTTTTTCCAGTGGTCATGTATGGATGTGAGAGTTGGACCATTAAGAAAGCTGAGCACGGAAGAATTGATGCTTTTGAATGGTGGTGTTGGAGAAGTCTCTTGAGAGTCCCTTGGACTGCAAGGAGATCCAACCAGTCCATCCTAAAGGAGATCTGTCCTGAGTGTTCATTGGAAGGACTGTTGCTGAAGCTGAAACTCCAATCCTTTGGCCACCTGATGCAAAGAGCTGACTCATTTGAAAAGACTGGTACTGGGGGGGGGGGGAAGATTGAGGGCAGGAGGAGAAGGGAGTGATAGAGGGTGAGATGGTTGGATGGCATCACCGACTCAATGGACATGAGTTTGGTTAGGCTCTGGGAGTTGGTGATGGACAGGGAGGCCTGGCGTGCTGCAGTTTATAAGGTTGCAAAGAGTTGGACATGACTGAGCGACTGAACTGAACTGATGCTATTGTTATTTTGTACACTTATTTACACATGTCCCTTTGATAGCTGACCAGTCATGAAGCAGATATACGTAGTTTTTTTTTTTTTTCATGAGATGCTGTTCATTATTTCATCTGGAAAGCTATCTTCTCAGCCAACAATACTCTAGTCCATGATAGTATATATATATTATAAAAATCACCTTGTGCCATCTCCAAATGTATATCTGATTTTCATTGTAAAAGTATGAGATTGCTTGTTGGCTTAGGTAATAGGAGAGCAAACATCTCTCATATCCTAGTAGTCCTGTCCACAGAACATTAGTGCTCCATGGAACACAGCTGAAAATCTCTTCTTTAATCTAACCCTATCATTGCAGAGATGAAGGAAATGAGAAGCAGAGAGATTAAGGTAAGCAGGTAATTGCATTTGGATTGAAATGCATGGCGTCTTATCAGTCTTATGGGTTTAAAACCATCTATTCATTAATTCTCTAAAAAGCAGAGACATAACTTTGCCGACAACGGTTCATCTAGTCAAAGCTTTGATTTTTCCTGTAGTCATGTATGGATGTGAGAGTTGGACCACCAGAGAATTGATGCTTTTGAAGTGTGGTGTTGGAGAAGACTCTTGAGAGTCCCTTGGACTGCAAGGAGATCCCACCAGTCAATCCTAAAGGAAATCAGTCCTGAATATTTGTTGGAAGGACTGATGCTGAAGCTGAAACTCCAATACTTTGGCCACCTGATGCGAAGAGCTGACTCATTTGAAAAGACCCTGATGCTGGGAAAGACTGAAGGCGGGAGGAGAAGGGGATGACAGAGAATGAGATGGTTGGATGGCATCACCAGCTCAACAGACAGGAATTTGAGCTAGTTCTGGGAGTTGGTGATGGACAGGGAGGCCTGGCATGCTACAGTCATGGGATCGTGAAGAGTCAGACACGACTAAGAGAGTGAACTGACTGACTGATTCACTATTGACTTCCAAATTTTAATCTTCCCCAAATTCAAGGTTTATATATCCAACTGTGTATTCAACACATTAACTGGGCCATCTAATAGTCCTTTCAGTCTCAACAAGTCCAAAACTGGACTGCTAGTCTCCACACTCCCCATGATCTCCCTCACTAAGTATGTTGTTCCCACAGCCCTCCCCACCTCAGTCAATGAAAATTTCCTACTTCTAAAGTCTCAGTCCCCAAATCTTGGAGTCTCCCTTGACTCCTCCCTTTCTCTCACATCCTATACTGAATATGTCAGGAAATCCTGTTGTCCTACCAACAAGTCTATCCGCAAACCAGTGATCTCTCCCTTTCTCAGCCACCATTCTGTTTTGAACCACCAAAATTTTTGTGGGATAAGTACCTCTAACTTCTTTCTAGCTTCTATCCTTTTTCACCCGCAAATCTGTTTCTAACACAGAAGCCAAATGGCTTCAAGTCAAATCATGCCACTCCACTACTTACAGTCTGCAAAGAATGCTTATCTCACTCAGAATGAAAGTCAAAATCCTGATGATAATAGTTTACAAGGCTCTATATTAGCCTCTTGGATTTTCACTCCTACACTCTTCCTTTACTTACTCTCTTTTGGTCACACATGCCTTTTTGTTGCTTAAATATTCCTGGCATTCTCCCCTTTACCTCCTTTGCTATAGTTTTAGCATTTCCTAGACACTCTTCTTGGAGATGGAAATGACACCCCACTCCAGTATTCTTGGCTGGAAAATCCCATGGATGGAGGAGCCTGGTGGGCTGCAGTCCATAGGGTCGCTAAGAGTTGGACATGACTGAGCAACTTGACTTTTACTTTCATGCATTGGAGAAGGAAATGGCAACCCACTCCAGTGTTCTTGCCTGGAGAATCCCAGGGACGGGGGAGCCTGGTGGGCTGCCATCCTTGGGGTTGCACAGAGTTGGACTCAACTGAAGCGACTTAGCAGCAGCAGACACTCTTCTCTGGAAAAGGTCAGTTTCCATTCCAATCCCAAAGAAAGGCAATGCCAAAGAATGCTCAAACTACCACACAATTGCACTCATCTCACATGCTAGTAAAATGATGCTCAAAATTCTCCAAGCCAGGCTTCAGCAATACATGAACCATAAATTTCCAGATGTTCAAGCTGGTTTTAGAAAAGGCAGAGGAACCAGAAATCAAATTGCCAACATTCGCTGGATCATAGAAAAAGCAAGAGAGTCCCAGAAAAACATCTATTTCTGCTTTACTGACTATGCCAAAGTCTTTGCCTGTGTGGATCACAATAAACAATGGAAAATTCTGAAAGAGATGGGAATACCAGACCACCTGACCTGCCTCTTGAGAAACCTGTATGCAGGTCAGGAAGCAACATTTAGAACTGGACATAGAACAACAGACTGGTTTTAAATAGGAAAAGGAGTACCTCAAGGCTGTATATTGTCACCCTGCTTATTTAACTTATATGCAGAGTACATCATGAGAAACACTGGGCTGAAGGAAGCACAAGCTGGAATCAAGATTGCCAGGAGAAATATCAATAACCTCAGATATGCAGATGACACCACCTTTATGGCTGAAAGTGAAGAAGAACTAAAGAGCTTCTCGATGAAAGTAAAAGAGGAAAGAGAAAAAGTTGCTTTAAATCTCAACATTCAGAAAACTAAGATCATGGCATCTGGTCCCATCACTTCATGGGAAATAGATGGGGAAACAGTGAAAATAGTGGCTGACTTTATTTTTCTGGGCTCCAAAATCATTGCAGATGGTGATTGCAGCCATGAAATTAAAAATGCTTACTACTTGGAAGGAAAGTTATGACCAATCTAGACAGCATATTCAAAAGCAGAGACATTACTTTGCCAACAAAGGTCCATCTAGTCAAGTCTATGGTTTTTCCTGTGGTCATGCATGGATGTGAGAGTTAGACTGTAAAGAAAGCTGAGTGCCGAAGAATTGATGCTTTTGAACTGTGGTGTTGGAGAAGACTCTTGAGAGTCCCTTGGACTGCAAGGAGATCCAACCAGTCCATCCTAAAGGAGATCAGTCCTGGGTGTTCATTGGAAGGACTGATGTTGAAGCTGAAACTCCAATACTTTGGCCACCTGATGTGAAGAGCTGACCCATTTGAGAAGACCCTGATGTTGGGAAAGATTGAAGGCAGGAGGATAAGGGAACGACAGAGGATGAGATGGTTGGATGACATCACCAACTCGTTGACACGAGTTTGGATAAACTTCGGGAGCTGATGATGGACAAGGAGGCCTGGCATGCTGCTGTTCATGGGGTCTCAAGGAGTTGGACACGACTAAGTGAGTGAACCGAACTGAAGACACTCTTCTCACAAATCCCTGTACCAGGTAATTCCATCACTTTCCTTGCTCAGATCTTATCTTCTCAATGAAGACTTTCTGTTTAAAAATGCAACCTATATGCCTTCTCCCCACACCCATCCCCACTTGTCACTTGTTATCCTCACCTTCCGAAGTACTTATTTACTATGTTTATTATTCATTATCCATCTCTCTTTCCTTCTAACAGAATGTATGCATCATAAGGTCAAGAACCTTTGTCTTTTTTGTTCATGAATGTATCCCAAACACTTAGAACAGTATCTGTCACATAGCAGGAGCTCAATAAACATTTTTTTAATTAATTTTTTTTATACCTATGGCTGACTCATGTTGAGGTTGGACAGAAAACAACAAAATTCTATAAAGCAATTATCCTTCAATAAAAATAAATTACTCAATTAATATTTATTAAAGGAATTAATGATCTAGAACTCATATATCTTCTCAACTCTTATTTCAGTATTTTTTCTCACAGTGTCAGAATGCCTCTTAGTATCATAAGAAAGTGAATATTAATCAAATTAAATCTTGGTGGACCAGTGCCATTAGCACTGCAGATGGAGTTAAAGTTGGAGGAAACTAAACCAAATTGAAGAAGAAAGGAAAGGACTAAATGAAAACGAGGGAAGAAGGCAGAGGCTAACAGTTCTTTAAAATTAATGTCCATGACTCACTTTCTGTATTTAGAAATTTATTTTCAATTTTTTTGGCCATGTTGTCATACATTTTCCCAGTCTTTCCCCTTCCTTTGTTCCTTCCTAGATACGCAGCGAGTACACACCAAATGCCAGTCCAGCTGTGTGTTGGGTTCTGGGGTTCCAACATCCTTGCTCTTGAGGAGATCAATATCTAATGAGAGAACTAGATAATCATGAGATTGCGTAGTAGTAAAATAGAGGTGTAAAGATAATGCCATTTGAACAGAGAGAAAGTTGAGATTATCACGAAGTGTTCTACTTGGAAGAGATAGAATTTGGAAAGTCTTCTGAAAAAATGATAAGATTTGACTTGGACTTTGAGATAAATAGAATTTTGTCATGAGACATAAAGAACTGCATGAGAGTGTCTTTGGGAAATAGTGGTTGCATGTGACTGGAATCTAGGCTGTGGTGAGTTGAGGCCTGATATGTAGGCTGAGGCTCAGGTTTTACTAGTTCTAGTTTGTCATGGGGCAAATGGAAATTATCAGCAATTATTACACATTGAAGTGACATTGCCTAATTTGTCTTTAAAAAAAAAAAAAAAGAAAAACTGGAAAAAGGAAGATGGTGGAGATATTCTCAGCCTGATAGCTATTAAAATGCCTTTGATAAGATACTGAGCATTGGATACAGCACTGGAAGTGTAGCCCTGACAATGCAGATGAGGGAATTCAAGAGATACTTCTAAAGAAGAATTGACAGACTCTATGATGGACTAAATATCCTGGTAAAGTGGACATTGTGGTCTAGGCCATCCCATGAGTTCTAGGTTTGATAAATAAGATAATTAGGCTGCAAAGTGAGACTGAAAGCACACTGGAAAGGATCCATTTGGAGTAGAGGAGATAATAAAATTTGTTTCAAATGTATGATTGAGGTGGGTTATTATCCTGGTAGAGATGATCAGTAGGCAACTGGAAAAAAAAAACAGGTCTAAAAATCTATATATAGATATGAAAATAAGGACGGTAGAAGAAGATAGAGTCTTCAGTAACTCTGGTTCATGGTGACTGTGGAAAGAGGAAAACAGGGACAGATCCCTGAACACCATCATTTCGGGTGTTGGTGGAAGCTACCAATCCAGTAGAAACTCAACAAAAAGTCTGAGAACAAAGAGAAGACTAAGGAGAGGTTTTTTCTCTCTCTTGCTTCCCTTCTCCCTCATGTTTATTTTTCAAAGTATACATTCCTTTGTACTGTAAAGGATTTTGTGAGTTTGATAGAGTAATGTTCTAGAATCTGAGAAAAGACAGTGGTTACTTATATCTTCCTGCAAAGAGGTCTAGTGCCGGTAATGACTGACAATATGTCCTACTAAATGGGGACACATGAAAGCTGCTGAAGGCAGTGTGAATTGGTACTTAGTTCAGTTCAGTTCAGTCACTCAGTCCTGCCCGACTCTTTGCCACCCCATGAATCACAGCATGCCAGGCCTCCCTGTCCATCATCAACTCCCAAAGTTTACCCAAATTCATGTCCATCTAGTTGGTGATGCCATCCAGCCACCTCATCCTCTGTTATCCCCTTCTCCTCCTGCCCCCAATCCCTCCCAGCATCAAGGTCTTTTCCAATGAGTCAACTCTTCGCATGAGGTGGCCAGCCAAAGTATTGGAGTTTCAGCTTCAGCGTCAGTCCTCCCAATGAACACCCAGGACTGATCTCCTTTTGAGAACTATTCTGGCAGTGTGTTATCAAAAACTTCTTTCTGGTGCCATAAATCCCCAAGTCCTGTCTACTCTACTTCTTTTCTGCCTTTGAATATTTTTGCTTTTCTCATTCACATGTACTAGTTTTTTGTTTTTTGTGGGGGTGGGGGGAGTATTATTTCAACAGCCTCCCAACTGTTCTTCTCCTCTCAGAACCACTTTTCTTAAATCTACTTTCCCCACTGGAACCAAAGAGATCTGTCTAAAGCAAGAGGCTGGTCACATCATCTGTCTTCTGGATAAAACACTTTAATGATCAGAGTTAGTTAACTTGACCTACAAGACACTTAATGCCTGCTTCTCCAGCATGTGAAGATTGAAAAGATTGTACTCTCACCAGACACACTTTTTCAATTCCTAAAATGCTCCTAATCCTAACCTTCTTGGCCTTTATACATTTTCCCTGTTCATCTATAACATTCTCTTTCCTCCTCTTCTCCATTCATTTGGTTAATTCCTTGTTTCCTTCAGATTTTTGTTTAAACATCTCTCCCTTGGAAAAGATTTCTCTGATAACTTAGACTTCAGATAATTGCCTCTGCTATATGTTTTTATAGTTACTTGTGTGTTCTTCATTACAGTACTCACCATGCTTAATTGTTCGAGATTGTTGAATTCTCCTCTCTTTGTCCTCCTTGCCTGCCTCCCCACATCCATGTCAAAGTTTACAAGACACATAGGGAAAAATTCTCTGGTCTTGCTGTTGTTTCCTTAGCAAACTTACTGACTGCTACCTAGGCACATATCAAGTACCTAATAGGTACTGAATAAATATCTATTATTTGCTTAATGTTCATAAACTTTGACCCATCAATGCTATTTTGGGGTATTTGTCCAAAGAGAATAGTTCACTAGAGAGTGTGCAAGGAAAGGGAAGAGATATAGTAGAAATATGATGTTGGAGAGTACTTTAGGCTTGAACCCTACTACTCATGGCATATTCCTTTCTGAGGTTTGAATTTTTAGCCTGTAAAATGGAGATATGTGATTCTGATAGGAAAAGTTTCAAAAAGAGACCACTGAATTAGGCATGAGTTCATTCAGTTCAGTCACTCAGCTGTGTCCAACTCTTTGCAACCCCATGGACTGCAGCCCGCCAGGCTTCCTTGTCCATCACCAACTCCTGAAGCTTGCTCAAACTAATGTCCATCAAGCCAGTGATGCCATCCAATCATCTCATTCTCTGTCGTCCCCTTCTCCTGCTGCCTTCAATCTTTCCCAACATCAGGGTCTTTTCCAAGGAGTCAGTTCTTCACATCAGGTGGCCAAAGTATTGGAGTTTCAGCTTCAGCATCAGTCCTTCCAAGGAAAACCCAGAACTGATCTCCTTTAGGATGGACTGGCTGGATCTCCTTGCAGTCCAAGGGACTCTCAAGAATCTTCTCCAACAGCATAGTTTAAAAGCATCAATTCTTTGGCACTCAGCTTTCTTAATGGTCCAACTCTCACATCTATACATGACTACTGGAAAAACCATAGCCTTGACTAGATAGACCTTTGTTGGCAAAGTAATGTCTCTGCTCTTTGATATGCTGTCAGGTTGGTCATAACTTTTCTTCCAAGGAGCAAGCATCTTTTAATTTCATGGCTGCACTCACCATCTGCAGTGATTTTGGAGCCCTAGAAAATAAAGTCTCTCACTGTTTCCATTGTTTCCCCGTCTATTTGCCATGAAGTGATGGGACCAGATGCCATGATCTTAGTTGTTTGAATGCTGAATTTTAAGCCTTCTTTTTCACTTCCCTCTTTCACTTTCATCAAGAAGATCTTTAGTTCTTTGCTTTCTGCCATAAGGGTGGTGTCATCTGTGTATCTGAGGTTATTGATATTTCTCCTGGCAATCTTGATTCCAGCTTCATCCAACCTAGCATTTTGCATGATGTACTCTGCTTGTAAGTTAAATAAGCAGGGTGACAATATACAGCCTTGATGTACTCCTTTTCCTATTTGGAACCAGTCTGTTGTTCCATGTCCAGTTCTAACTGTTGCTTTTTGACCTGCATACAGATTTCTCAGGAGGCAGGTCAGGTGGTCTGGTATTCCCATCTCTTGAAGAATTTTCCACATCTCGTTGTGATCCACAGTCAAAGGCTTTGGCATAGTCAATAAAGTGAAAGTAGATGTTTTTCTGGAATTCTCTTGCTTTTTCTATGATCCAACAGATGTTAGCAACTTGATCTCTGGTTCCTATGCCTTTTCTTTTCTGCTTGAACATCTGGAAGTTCTTGATTCACGTATTGTTGAAGCCAGGCTTGGAGAATTTTGAGCATTACTTTGCTAGCATGTGAGATGAGTGCAGTTGTGTGGTAGTTTGAACATTCTTTGATATTGCCTTTGTTTGGGATTGGAATGAAAACTGACCTTTTCTAGTCCTATGGCCACTGCTGAGTTTTCCAAATTGGCTGGCATATTGAGTGCAACACTTTCACAGCATCATCTTTTAGGACTTGAAATAACTCAGCCAGAATTCCATCACCTCCACTAGCTTTGTTTGTAGTGATCCTTCCTAAGGCCCACTTGACTTCACATTCCAGAATGTCTGGCTCTATATGAGTGATAAAACCTTCATGTTATCTAGGTCATTAAGATCTTTTTTGTATAGTTCTTCTGTGTATTCTTGCCACCTCTTCTTAATATCTTCTGCTTCTGTTAGGTCCATACCATTTCTGTCCTTTATTGTGCCCACCTTTGTATTTAGTGTTCCCTTGGCATCTCTAATTTTCTTGAAGAGATCTCTAGTCTTTCTCATTCTTTTGTTTTCCTTTAATTCTTTTCATTGACCACTAAGGAAGGCTTTCTTATCTCTCCTTGCTAGTCTTTGGAATTCTGCATTCAGATGGGTATATCTTTCCTTTTCTCCTTTGCCTTTCGCTTCTCTTCTTTCCTCAGCTATTTGTAAGGCTTCCTCAGACAACCATTTTGCCTGTTTGCATTAATTTTTCTTGGGGATGGCCTTGATCACTGTCTCCTGTACAATGTCACAAACCTATGTTCATATTTCTTCAGGCACTCTATCAGATATAATTCCTTGAATCTCTTTGTCATTTCCTTTGTATAGTTATAAGGAATTTGATTTAGGTCATATCTGAATGTCTAGTGTTTTCCCTGCTTTCTTCAATTTAAGTCTGAATTTTGCAATAAGATGTTTATGATCTGAACCACAGTCATGAATTAGGCATGAATGACTTTCAACAAAGAAATGAAGGAAGACTAATAGAATTTTACAAAATAGTTCAGGAGTGAGAGGGAGTGAAGGAAATAGAGTTATAGGTGGAAATTACTAGTTTGAGAAAATTGGGATTGGAGAGAGTGATATGGAGCAGGTCCTTGATGGTGCTCTTGATACAAAAAGGAGCAGAGCTGGAGCAGAGGAAGAAAATGAAGCTAAGAGTTTCATGGAGGTCCAGGGGGACTGTAGGAGTGAGATGATATATTTGAGGAGATGAGTTAGGTTGCTCAAGGAGGAACATGTTTTCCTGAAGGACAGTATGAAAGGCAGGTTAAAGCTACTGAGATATTTTGAGGCAGTGACAGGAGCACATAAGAGAGTTTTTAGTGGATTATTTTGTTATTTTTATGACATCACATGAGAATTAGAGAAGCAGAGATGGAATTAGAAGTTTGATAAAATCAATAAGACCTTCCTGTAGAAAATAGGAAAAGAGTCCAGTAAGGATGAATACATTTATCATGTAGCATTGAAAGATACAGCTGAGGTTGGACTAGAAATATCAACGTTCATAGTTTGAAATGGTGACAGGTGGTTTCGTTCAGCTCCATTCAGCAAATCAGAATGCAGAAACTATGTGGTTGTTTTGACCTAGGCGTGTGTATTGGTGAGGTGGGCAGGGTATGGGTAAGGCCATTTTTATGACTGTCAGAATTGCCTAGATTGAGGACAGGAGTGGAGTGATGAGTGAGCTGGGGTTTACCAATGCACGTTCCCAATGTCATTAATGAATGATAAGACATGTCTTAAGAAACTGATGATGATGACAAGGATAAGAAAACGGTATGGTGATCACACAGTCTCATCTCTGGGGGAGGAGGGGTGCTGGAAGGCATATCATTGAACAAGGGCTCTAAATAGCATTGGGGAAACAGGAGAATGCCAAGGTGACTATGCTGGAAACAGAGGCTAAAGACACAGACACAGTGGTATAAATATATGAATATATAGTCAATGAGTGTGTCTTTACAGTGCAGTTACATTCAAGGCTCATTCATAGCTTCTCTCCCCTTTTTACTGAACAACCGATATCCAGACTATTGACATCTAGGCCCAGACATACGGAAATCAGGCTAGGTATGGAAGGTGGAACATTTATTCAATTAGCAAATGTTGATTAAAGGCACCAGGTTCTAAACATTGCTTACTGACTGATGGTTCAAGGAGGATTAAGGTATGGACCCTGCCTGCAAGAAACTCGTGACTGAATCTTGGAGATGTGTCTATGTGCTACAGATTCTCAGCTTGACAAAGCTTATGAGGGGAAACTAAAACTTTCTACCAGTAAATCTTTCTTATCAGATAGGAGTTGGAGGTTGAGGTGGAGTTGGGAGAGTGCTAGTAAGGAGAGTCCAAGTATATTAGTAAGATTTTGGAATTAAGCATTTTCAAAAAATTTTTTATTATTTTCAAGTAACATAATATGGAACTTAGACTTACTATGAGTTTCCCAGAAAAGGCTCTGATTAATCTAGTTGATATGACAATGAAGTTAATTGGGTCTACTAGCACTAGTGAAAACACTACTCATAGGAATAAATAGAATTTCATAGATGGAAATACTCTAAGGAGTAGCCTTGTCAGGCATTCTGTACACACAATATATGTCCTATTGATGGTTTTGTACTGCTTCCTCTACTGGCTTTAATCAGGGCACTGTTAATGTCTTTGATTTAGCTTTCTTTAAAAAATGATAAGAATTTAGTAGTTAGGGTTATTTATCAAATTTATCTAGGTATCCTGTACTTTTATTTGCTAAATTTGAAGGTCCTTGTAAAGAGTCATTCAACCCCTACAACCTTCCAAGTGGGCACCCACCCTAATGGACACTTTCAGTCCCAGAGATTTCCCAACATTGAACACTATCTTCCTGAAATGTTTACCTGCTGCCCCTCACATCACTCTTTGAGACCATATAGAACAAACTGAATCCTTTTTCCTTAAAGCAATTCAAATATTGAATTCACTTTGTTGGAGACCACCTCATGTTACAAACTTTTTATGAGTTAAAACCAGTGGTGTTCTGCTAAACTGGATTAAAAAAAAAAAAACCCAAAACAAAAAAATAAAACTCCAAATTGTGGTAAACATTGACTTCTGTGGTGGAAATACTCCCACATGACACCATGACCAATTTCAAACAGCCAGAGTGAAGTCACTGAACTCAAAGTGGGAAAGTGAGACATATAACTTTCCACTCTTGAGATCTGTGTGAGCTAACTCCAGCACACCAATCCCTACATTTTCTCTCCGGGAGATGGTGATGGACAGGGAGGCCTGGCATGCTGTGATTCATGGGATCGCAAAGAGTCGGACACGACTGAGTGACTGAACTGAACTGAACTGAACTGAATTGAATCCATGTCAAGCACAGTCACTTCTGGTTGCTGAGGACCAATACATGAGAAAATACCACAAATAAAAATCCTTGCTCTTGTGGGGATGACATTTTATCTCATTACAATTGGCCCTTTGAAGGAAACCTATGGCAATCTGTTTGGACCCTCAATCAAGTAACTCCACTATCCTTTCCAACTTAAAGCAACTAGTACATTTGATAAGGGCTTTTTTAGCCCTTATATGACCTGCCTCTTGAGAAATCTGTATGCAGGTCAGGAAGCAACAGTTAGAACTGGACATGGAACAACAGACTGGTTCCAAATAGGAAAAGGAGTACATCAAGGCTGTATATTGTCACCCTGCTTATTTAACTTATATGCAGAGTACATCATGAGAAACACTGGACTGGAAGAAACACAAGCTGGAATCAAGATTGCTGGGAGAAATATCAATAACCTCAGATATGCAGGTGACACCACCCTTATGGCAGAAAGTGAGGAGGAGCTAAAAAGCTTCTTGATGAAAGTGAAAGAGGAAAGTGAAAAAGTTGGCTTAAAGCTCAATATTCAGAAAACGAAGATCATGGCATCCGGTCCCATCACTTCATGGGAAATAGATGGGGAAACAGTGGAAACAATGTCAGACTTTATTTTTCTGGGCTCCAAAATCACTGCAGATGGTGATAGCAGCCATGAAATTAAAAGACGCTTACTCCTTGGAAGAAAAGTTATGAGCAACCTAGATAGCATATTCAAAAGCAGAGACATTACTTTGTCAACTAAGGTCTGTCTAGTCAAGGCTATGGTTTTTTCAGTAGTCATGTATGGATGTGAGAATTGGACTGTGAAGAAGGCTGAGCGCCAAAGAATTGATGCTTTTGAACTGTGGTGTTGGAGAAGACTCTTGAGTCCCTTGGACTGCAAGGAGATCCAACCAGTCCATTCTGAGGGAGATCAACCCTGGGATTTATTTGGAAGGAATGATGCTAAAGCTGAAACTCCAGTACTTTGGCCACCTCATGCGAAGTGTTGACTCATTGGAAAAGACTCTGATGCTGGGAGGGATTGGGGGCAGGAGGAGAAGGGGACAACAGAGGATGAAATGGCTTGATGACATCCCTGACTCGATGGACGTGAGTCTGAGTGAACTCTGGGAGTTGGTGATGGACAGGGAGGCCTGGCGTGTTGTGATTCATGGGGTCACAAAGAGTCGGACACGACTGAGTGACTGAATTGAACTGAACTGAACCACAACAGTAGAAGAAACCTCCATCCAAACGAATTCCATATGCTCTCAGCCTTTGTAGGGAGCCCTCCCTGGCACTCCTTTCAGCTTCTTTCCCTCCAAATCCAGGGTTGTTCCCATAGCAACTCTTGGAGTCTTTAGGCATAACCTTTGCTGTTCTGTATAATAAGCACTTCTCTACTTCTCTACTACATTGTAAATTTTCCCAGGTTGTTTCCTTAGACAGTTCCATCTTAAATAGATGAAGCAGAGCCACCCATCAGTTTAGGCTTTATCTGAAGTAGCAAAGTCCAAACTAAATACACTTTCAATTTAGAACATTAATTTAAACCAGCCAAGTCATTTTACTTTATTTTAATATTTTACTCCTCGTTACATTACAGTTAAACCATAAAACAAAAATAGAGCCTCTAAAATCTGTTCCTCAGGAAGTTTATTCTAAGTAAAAACACACACACTTTTTAAAGACACCATTTTAAAAGTAATGCTTTTGAATTTCCTAAAATGACTTTACTCATTATTTTACATTTGGCTTACATGCGTGAAGGAGAAAGGATATTTGAATGATGGCCCCAAGGCCAAATATTTACTTGGAAAAGAAATAATACAAATAAACACATCATTTGACGTCTTGTGTCAGTCAATCATCCCATGACCAACTAGGAGAGGGAATGGCTGTAACTCTAGACTCTGGCATCCAGTTGAAACCATCTCTAGAGCCTGTTTCATCTTTATTTGTGCTGGTAAAGTAGTATGGTGTTTTCTAGATGTGTTGCATCTGCACATTGCAAATCTACAGGACTCTAAAGAGTGTTCTTTGAATATGATATCTCCTTTTATAGTAAGTGGTTTCTGCAGGACCTGAGAGTTTGCTCAGGTTTTCTGAAGATAACCAGAATTAAAGCCTTACATATTCCTCTTATCCTCAGAACAAATATTGCGCCTATACTTTCAACATTCCAGTAAGTTTCGGCCCCACCCCTAGCCCCGGGAGGTATGCAGAACATTCTTACGTTTCTGACTTTGTTCCAGTTTTGAGGTAGGTGATAGATGGGCCCCTGTGTCTGGAGCCACGTTAGGCATTACTGACAAAATGGAGGCATGGCCCCAACTCCCTCTCTTTGTCCTGCAGGCACGGACACAGGATGAAGGAGTTAGGCCTTGTGATTCTGACTTGTTTTTTCCTCTCCTTGGCTGAGTTTACTGAAAAGAATATTAAGGTGCTTATTGTTCTTGAGAGGAGCATAAGAAGGCACAAAGCCTTCTGTTGCTGTGCTCAGAGAATAATTCATAAAGTTAATCATTGACATTTGCTCAAGGACTTTTGCAAAAGAGTGTTCCAGGGTGAGCACGTAGGCCGCAGCTTGAGGCCATGGGTGGGATTGCTATCTGAAGCCTATTTATGAGGAAAGTGTTTATGGAAAAGGAGTTTGTTGAATTTAGGTCTTCAGTTCAGTTCAGTCGCTCAGTTGTGTCCGGCTCTTTGCGACCCCATAAACTGCAGCACACCAGGGTTCCCTGTCCATCACCAACTCCAGGAGTTCTCTCAGATTCACGTCCATTGAGTCAGTGATGCCATCCAGCCATCTCATCCCCTGTCATTCCCTTCTCCTCCTGCCCTCAATCCCTCTAGGCATCAGAGTCTTTTCCAATGAGTCAACTCTTCGCATGAGGTGGCCAAAGTACTGGAGTTTCAGCTTTAGCATCATTCCTTCCAAAGAAATCCCAGTCCAGTCCTTCAGAATGGACTGGTTGGATCTCCTTGCAGTCCAAGGGACTCTCAAGAGTCTTCTCCCACACCACAGTTCAAAAGCATCAATTCTTCAGCGCTCAGCCTTCTTCACAGTCCAACTCTCACATCCATACATGACCACAGGAAAAACCATAGCCTAGACTAGATGGAACTTTGTTGGCTTTTGGATATGCTATCTAGGCTGCTCATAACTTTTCTTCCAAGGAGTAAGCATCTTTTAATTTCATGGCTGCTATCACCATCTGCAGTGATTTTGGAGCTCCCCAAAATAAAGTCTGACACTGTTTCCACTGTTTCCCCATGTATTTCCCATGAATTGATGGGACCAGATGCCATGATCTTCGCTTTTTGAATGTTGAGCTTTAAGCCAACTTTTTCACTCTCCACTTTCACTTTCATCAAGAGGTTTTTTAGTTCCTCTTCACTTTCTGCCATAAGGGTGGTGTCATCTGCATATCTGAGGTTATTGATATTTCTCCCAGCAATCTTGATTCCAGCTTGTGCTTCCTCCAGCCCAGGGTTTCTCATGATGTACTCTGCATAGAAGTTAAATAAGCAGGGTGACAATATACAGCCTTGATGTACTCCTTTTCCTATTTGGAACCAGTCTGTTGTTCCATGTCCAGTTCTAACTGTTGCTTCCTGACCTGCATACAGGTTTCTCAAGAGGCAGGTCAGGTGGTGTGGTATTCCCATCTCTTTCAGAATTTTCCACAGTTTATTGTTATCCACACAGTCAAAGGCTTTGGCATAGTCAATAAAGCAGAAATAGATGTATTTCTGGAACTCTCTTGCTTTCTCCATGATTCAGTGGATGTTGGCAATTTGATCTCTGGTTCCTCTGCCTTTTCTAAAACCAGCTTGAACATCAGAAAGTTCACGGTTCACATATTGCTGAAGCCTGGCTTGGAGAATTTTGAGCATCACTTTGCTAGCATGTGAGATGAGTGCAATTGTGCGGTAGTTTGACCATTCTTTGGCGTTGCCTTTCTTAGGGATTGGAATGAAAACTGACCTTTTCCAGTCCTGTGGCCACTGTTGAGTTTTCCAAATTTGCTGCATATTGAGTGCAGCACTTTCACAGCATCATCTTTCAGGATTTGAAACAGCTCAACTGGAATTCCATTACCTCCACTAGCTTTGTTCGTAGCGATGCTTTCTAAGGCCCACTTGACTTCACATTCCAAGATGTCTGACTCTAGATGAGTGATCACACCATCGTGATTATCTGGGTCGTGAAGATCTTTTTTCTACAGTTCTTCTGTGTAGTCTTGCCACCTCTTCTTAATATCTTCTGCTTTTGTTAAGTCCATACCATTTCTGTCCTTTATCAAGCCCATCTTTGTATGAAATGTTCCCTTGGTATCTCTAGTTTTCTTGAAGAGATCTCTAGTCTTTCCCATCCTGTTGTTTTCATGTATTTTTCTTTGCATTGATCGCTGAAGAAGGCTTTCTTATCTCTTCTTGCTATTCTATGGAACTCTGCATTCAGATGCTTATATCTTTCCTTTTCTCCTTGGCTTTTTGCTTCTCTCTCTTTATAGCTATTTGTAAGGCCTCCCCAGACAGCCATTTTGCTTTTTTGCATTTCTTTTCCATGGGGGTGGTCTTGATCCTTGTCTCCTGTACAATGTCATGAACCTCAGTCCATAGTTCATCAGGCACTCTATCTATCAGATCTAGGCCCTTAAATCTATTTCTCACTTCCACTGTATAATCATAAGGGAATTGATTTGGGTCAAACCTGAATGGTCTAGCGGTTTTCCCTCCTTTCTTCAATTTAAGTCTGAATTTGGCAATAAGGAGTTCATGATCTGAGCCACAGTCAGCTCCTGGTCTTGTTTTTGCTAACTGTATAGAGCTTCTCCATCTTTGGCTGTAAAGAATATAATCAGTCTGATTTCGGTGTTGACCATTTGGTGATGTCCATGTGTAGAGTATTCTCTTGCGTTGTTGGAACAGGGTGTTTGCTATGACCAGTGCATTTTCTTGGCAAAACTCTATTAGTCTTTGTCCTGCTTCATTCCGCCCAAGGCCAAATTCGCCTGTTACTCCAGGTGTTTCTTGACTTCCTACTTTTGCATTCCAGTCCCCTATACTGAAAAGGACATCTTTTTTGGGTGTTAGTTCTAAAAGGTCTTCTAGGTCTTCATAGAATTGTTTAGCTTCAGCTTCTTCAGTGTTACTTGTTGGGGCATAGACTTGGATTACTGTGATATTGAATGGTTTGCCTTGGAGACGAACAGAGATCATTCTGTCGTTTTTGAGATTGCATCCAAGTAGTGCATTTCAGACTCTTCTGTTGACCATGATGGCTACTCCATTTCTTCTGAGGGATTCCTGCCTGCAGTAGTAGATATAATGGTCATCTGAGTTAAATTCACCCATTCCAGTTCATTTTAGTTTGCTGATTCCTAGAATGTTGACGTTCACTCTTGCCAGCTCTTGTTTTACCACTTCCAATTTGCTTTAATTCACGGACCTGACATTTCAGGTTCCTATGCAATATTGCGTTTTACAGCATCAGACCTTGCTTCTATCACTGGTCACATCCATAGCTAGGTATTGTTTTTGCTTTGGCTCCATCTCTTCATTCTCTCTGGAGTTATTTCTCCACTGATCTCCAGTAGTGTGTTGGGCACCTACTGACCTGGGGAGTTCCTCTTTCAGTATCCTATCATTTTGCCTTTTCATGCTGTTCATGGCATTCTCAAGGCAAGAATACTGAAGTGGTTTGCCATTCCCTTCTCCAGTGGACCACATTCTGTCAGACCTCTCCACCGTGACATGCCACCACGGCAAAGGAGTTTGCTGAATTTAGGCCTTAGGAATAATTAAAATAGTTATACGCTAAAGATTTAAGGAATGTTGTAATATTAGCATATTCTACTATAGCTTATAGAGATTAGGAACTTTAGAGATATTAATAGCTAGAAGCCATTTTTAAGAAATAGTAAGCTTAGGATACTAGAGGCAAACAGGACTTAGAAAGATAAGAATTGAGCTGAGGTTTGTGGTATGCAGCCCAGACTTAATCACGAGTTACAATGTAATCACGAATTAAAGTAAATACTATTCTGAGAGAACCACTGAACCAGAAACTCTGCTTGAAGGACAACAATGATTTATGGAGACAATAAATCTGGGTGAGGGGAAATTGAAAATGTCAAACCTCTGACCTAATGCTTTTGTTAAAGTATAAAAAGAATCTTAAGCTTGAAATAAAGTTACACAGTCCAAGAAAATTGAGAGGCTGCGTCATTTCTTGCCGACAGCACCCATCTCTTCAGGTTGATTCCCTGGCTTTGGAGCTGGACTCCAGCACCCCTGGACTGGACAAGTGGTGTATGTCAAGTGGAATAAAATTGAAGTTTTAGTCTCACCTAAACACTCCAAGGACAAAGCTAGTGGCAGAAGCTGAGCTCTGCTAACATAAAGATATAAGATGGCTACTCCTGAGGTCAAGGAAAATTTCCATGTCAGCACATGCTCATGAAGGCTCCTTGGGGGTCAAAAAAGGAAGGGTACCACACTATAAAAAGTTTGGACATATCCTCACAGGTTTCTGCAGTGGGATCCATCTTAGCAGAGAGTTACACATGCATCTTGGGAAGAGTCCTAGGCCTGGTCAGGTGTGAAAAAGAAACCCAACATAATTGGCCAAAGGTAAACAAAGACCCAGAAGACCTGTCTTATGTAAGGGACTTAAATCACCTCTTTACTGTGCTCCTCTTCATTAGAGAGGACTCCCACACCCTTTCTCTGTGGGTGTGTATTTCTGCCTAGCTTCTCACTTATATAAACTACTTCTCTGTGTGCTCTCCCATTGGTTGTGCTAATATAAACTTTGTACCTATTTTTAAAATTTTTGCCCCCTTGAAACATTCTTGCTTTCAAAGGAGGGGAAGAGCCTGAGAATTTCACCCCTTGCTGGTTAGGATTCCTGATTTTCATCCAGGCTACCGAGGTTCAATTCCTGGGCAAAGAACTAAGATTTCTCATCAGGACTGTTCACTACTGTTTCTCCAAGATCAGTCTGATGCTTGTTCCCTGAATTCCAATTCTTTAATGCCATGTAAATGCTTTCTGTTTGATTACTGCTTCCTCGGTTTATATAGATTGACAAGGTTTATGGCAGGTAGAGGCAGGGCCCAGTGGAGAAATAGGAGTCTCCTGAAGTTGAGGTCTCTGAAACATACAATTATCACCCAAACCCTATTTCCCTCAAAGATGGGGGTGAAGCCTGTTTATAATCTCAAACCACCATCCATCTGGAAAAAAGATGTTCTGCCTTCTCTGCAGAGCTCTGCATTCACCCTAATTGATAATGTCCTCAGTACCTTTATGGTTGCTTATGGCACACTCCATGGACCAGTCTTGGGAGATAACGGGGGCAACCAGCTCAACAAACTTCGTCAAAGGGCAGCTGGGGGTGCAGCCAGGTAGCGTGAGGGGATGTGGTTCATATCGCGTCTCATTCCGATAGTACATCTCTACGAAGTATTCTCTGGTGGAGAAAGGTGGAAGGAATATTGGGAAGAACAATGTTAGATCTGTGCTGTTGACCTGCCATTGAAATTCTTTCTATCTGGTCTGTACCATGTCAGTTGAAGGACTAGTGGGAGAATTTATGGGAATGAGTAGATATCAGCCAGTTTAGCTGTGGGAAGAGGGGGATTGGGGTAGGTGGGCCTGATTGGGAGGGTGGAAATGGGAGAGCTGGTTTGTTAGATGACCAGGGGCATGTGAGGTGGGACCTGGGCTGCTGAGTTAGAGGAGGAGCTGAAACACAATGGTTGGGGGACTTGGGGGTGATTTGGTGAACCTTCAGGTAAGAAGTAGGGCAGAGGTGGGATGCTGAGGTTTCTTTCTCCTATTCTGCCCCTTTCATGCTTCTGATTTGCTCTGTCCTTTTCTCCTTTTTTATCTCTCAGTATTTCTTTCAGTCTTACCCCTGAATGAATGTATCTTCCCTGTCCTTAACCAGGCCAGAAACATTAAAATGAATAATATATATATGAGAAAAACTAAGAGCATGGCATCCGGTCCCATCACTTCATGGCAAATAGAAGGGGAAAAAGTGGGAGCAGTGACAGATTTTCTCTTCTTGAGCTCTAAAATCACTGTGGATGGTGACTGCTGCCACGAAATTAGAAGACGATTACTTCTTGGAAGGAAAGCTATGACAAACCTAGACAGTATATTAAAAAGCAAAGACATCACTTTGCCATCAAAAGACCATATAGTAAAAGCTATAGTCTTTCGAGTAGTCATATAAGGCAGAACGCCAAAGAATTGATGCTTTTGAACTGTGGTGCTGGAGAAGACTCTTGAGAGTCCCTTGGACTGAATGGAGATCAAACAGGTCAATCCTAAAGGAAATCAACCCTGAATATTCATTGGAAGGACTGGTGCTGAAGCTGAAGCTCCAATACTTTGGCCACCTGATGTGAAGAACTGACTAATTGGAAAAGACCCTTATGCTGGGAAAGACTGAAGGCAGAAGGAAAAGAGGGTGACAGAGGATGAGATGGTTGGATGGCATCACCAATTCAATGGATATGAACTTGGGCAATCTCTGGGAGATAGTGAGGGACAGGGAGGCCTGGTGCACTTTATAGTCCACGGGGTCACAAAGAGTTAGACATGACTTAGCAAATGAACAACAACAACAAATGTGCTTGAATATACAGCAAGACATAAAAATGATACCTCTGAAAGAGAGGGTGAGTGTATACTTAAGTCCTTACATCTGCTGATGTTGAGGCGGGCTCTCCCACTACTTTATTCATAAAACAATATATTGCTTAAAGAAGGACCACTGTCCCAAACCAACCTTGTAAAGCTAGTACAGGATCCCGTGTAGAAGTCACCTTCCAAAGAGACAGGAGAGAAGATCCTTCTTAGGATAGCAATCACACAACTGCAACTTTTGGATGTTGTTATGAGCAAGTCTTTTGAAAAGCATCACTTTAAGAAACCATATGTGTGCTAAGTCACTTCAGTCATGTCAACACTTTGAGACCCTATGGATTGTAGCCCTCCAGGCTTCTCTGTCCATAAGGATTCTCCAGGCAAGAATACTGGAGTGGGTTGCTGTGCCTTCCTCCAGGGTATCTTCCCGAATGAGGGATCAAACCTGTGTCTCTTACGTCTCCTGCTTTAGCAGGTGGGCTCTTTACCACTAGTACCACCTGTGAAGCCCAAGAAGCCATATAAAAAGTAGTAATTACAAATATTCACTTATATGTTCCTAAAAAACTCCTCTAATAGTATACGAATGAGTACATATATCTTGTGTAAATTTTTCAGTGACAGTACCCTTTATCTCATGGTAATATGGCAAAGAGGACTAATAGTTCATCAAAATTCATGATTCTCTTTCCATCAGATAAGGTTACAGCTGAGAAGTGAATACACTTCCCAGACTCCCCTGCACTTAAGAGGGACCAAGTGACTAATTTTAGCATGTAGAACTGACATATTTTCCTTCTAGGCTGAGATGCTTGATAAGCAGTTTGCCTTCTTCATCCTCTCATTTTTCCTACATGCTTTCTGCAGATGAGGAGGGCACTTTTGAAAACTATAGGTCCAAAGGCTGGAACCCCCCAGTTCACAAATCACCACGAGTGAATCACACCAAAGATGAGTCACTTCCTGTTGGCCAGGAACATCTACATTGGACTGTTAGATGAATGAGAAAGAAATCTCCATTGAGTTAAGCCTCTGAGATTTGAGGTTCATTTGTGCAGCAGCCAAAATTACCCTTATAATTAATATATTTGGAAAATATTTTTAGAGGACTTAAAATTGGCTTGAGTGGTAAGATACAAGTTAAGGTACATACAGAGAGTTTGAATAAAAGTATTTCATAAAATATGAAAGTGAGAAGAAGCACTATTTTTTAACTTAGTGAATTATTTTATATACGATTTTAAGTTTGTGTACTTAACCAAAAAATAGAATATTTTAAAAATATATTTAGTTACTTTACAGCCTTAAAAGTTTGTTTAATGTAAATAAAAATCTAAAAATTTTCTTTTCTCTTTATTTTCTAATATGGATAAAGTGGGATCACCTTACACTCAGGATCACCTAATTTGCAGGCATATACTTTATACCTATATTTGCTGACTTGGATTCTCCTTGCTCTTAATTTAAAAGTAAGCACGTTTAACTTTTGATACTCCTCTAGAGTGTTAAAAAAATCCCAATATAACAACAAATTTGACTTCTACCTGTGAGTGACCCTTGGTTACTTTTTTCTCTATAGGTCAGTGTCTCTCAGATGAAAAATGCCCCAAACTTGATTCTTAACATGAATTTATTCAAGCTATTCAGTGAGACAAAATGCTGCAGCACCCTAAATAAACACAAGGTCAGGACTACTGGGTGCAAAAACCAGGGAGGAGAGGCCGAGAAAAGTGGGTAGTTTCTTTTGTCATATCCCAATGTGACAGTGCCTATTCCTAGAGTTGATCCTGGAATGTTCACTGGATTTATAAACTCTGTGCCTGGCGTCTTCAAAGCGGAAGTCTTTTGCAGGGCTTTTTATTGACAGAGCACTTGATGTCCATGTCTTTGAATTACTATTTTTGGCCCTGTTTGGATTTTCTCCATGTTATGAGCATTATCTCTCCACTCTGACTCTAGATATTTGAGAGCAAAGCTTGCTAAGACCACATTTTAGTTCTATCTCTTTATGCTTGGCACCCAGTTAGAAGTTCAAAGAATGAACATACTTTTTCCCTAGCTTCAGAACTCACTTTCTTTGTAAGCAGTGAAGATTTTGGTTGAGAACGGGCCTCTGTGTTGCTACTTTCCTATTCTACAAATTCAGGTAGCCAGAAACCTACAGCGAGGACTACAAAACTTGCCAAAAGAAATGCAGGATACCTTGTTTAAAAATTATTAAGAATTTCAAAAGGGCAACACTGAATTGTTAAACCAAGCATAGGCTCTTCCGAGCACAGGGCCTTATATAACTGCAGTCAGATGGTCCTGACTGCAGCTATTGTGAATGCCTTCAGAGGAGAGCAAAATGCACCTCCCCAGCTAACCCTGAAATAAAACTCTAGAGTCCCTGCTCTAATTCAGTTCTTGCACTGTGATTATTCCATCAATAATACCCATGAGGTCTCTTCTTCCCAACAAGAATGCCGGTGTCACAGCAGACACAAATGTTTGCTATGACCTTGGCTATGGTGGCCAACTCTTTCTGGTTTGCCCAGGGCTTTACTGATTTTAACAATGAAACTTATATGTTCTGGGAACCCCTCCAGTTCTGGGTAAACTAGGACATTTTGTCTCTCTAACTGTGGCCTTTCTGGTGGGCTTCAACCAAGCCTTGGTCAGCTAGGGAGAGCCACACCAGATTGCAAAGTAGTGGACACTATGCCGAGGAATACTTTAAGAATCCTACCTGGTGGATATGAATAACCATAAGTTTCATGGATATGTTTGAAGTCTTTCACTGAAAGAACATTATTTGTAACCAGCAACAAATGATTTTTTCTTGATATCTTCTACCACCCTGTGTTTTACAAGGGAACAGTGTAATGTCCACATACTTCTTAGAATACCTTAATCTTTTTTATAAAAACATAATTTCTGTCGCTGATGGGGGGTGGTTCTATCAAATTTCTCATCTACTGTGTCTGTACGTGATTTCCCAATTAAAGTCTTTATGAAAATAAAGAAAAAAGGAGTCATGACTAAGCAAAGACACAGTTACCATTCTTCCCCCTGAATATAAAACCAAACAAACCAAACAGACAAGACAGCCCTTAAGTCAATAATAATACAAATGATCATAATGCCTGGTTTCCAGTGGTATTAATTTTGAGAAACACCGCTTAGACACTTACCCCTCCTGGAAGTACAATTCCATCATGTGGCAGGACGCATAGGGAGGAAGGATTCCGTTGTAAACATCTAGCGCCATCTGCAGGCCACTCACAGTAGTGTCATGCTACAGAGATTTTGAAACAAACATTTTTGATTTTTATCTGTTTCAAATTTACAGTCAATAGGTGTGTAACAAGCACTTGTAGAGTACCATGGTGATTTCTGATCCAACTAAATTTCCCATAACCTCAGTGACTTAAGAAGTAGAGAGGGAAAGGATGAATTTTGATTGTGCATCTCTTTGGTGCTAGGCAATGAGATTTGCATACATACAAGTATTTCCTTTAAAAAGATGAAGAAACTGAGACCCAAAGAAATGAAGTAACTTGGGCAGAATTCCCTGGTGGTTAGGACTCTGCACTTTTGATGCCAAGGGGTTGAGTTCAGTCCCTAGTTGGAGAACTAAGATTCTACAAGCCATGTGGTGCAGCCAAAAAGAAAAAAAAAGGGGGGGGGAGGGCGGGGGCGGAATTAAGTAGCTTACTTTATGTCGTACATCTTCAAAATGGCAGAAAGTAAATCTGAGTCAAGTCTTCTGATTTTGTCCTATGCCTACCCCATAGAACATATCTCTGTTTTAGTGTGTTTCATTGATTTTCATTAAATTTTAAAATAACTTGGAATACATTAATGCTAGATTATACTTGTTTTCTATAGATCAATATCATCTGTGATTTTAAAGTTGGGGAAGAATATATGGGGTTACAAACATTTATACAGAATAAAATGAAAGGAAGGAAGTAGAGAGTGTAGCTTAAAAATAATTGCTAAAGGTTTATTTTAGAATAGCCAGAAGGCAAGGGGGACTGGTTTTCAATTCCAGTTTTGCCATTGATTAGCTATCTAATCTTAAGAAATCCTTAATTTTCACATCTATAAAATGGGCCTAACATTTGGTTACCTAAACTATATGGCAGTGTTTACATACTCCAAAGGGGTTAGAACCAATTCACTAGAGGAAAAAGAGGAGTTACAGATTTATGACTTGCCAGAAGTCATACAACAAGTTACAATTAGAAATCATATTAGAAACCAGAAAACCTGAAACTATCAACTAATTTCAGGCCTATCTTTCTCTAAGAGGTACTACACTTTGTTTCCTCCATGAAACTTTTCTCTAGTCTATACCATTTAGAACCCCAGATAATAAACTCTGCTTTATCTTTAATTGCTTCTTTCATTTTCTTGCAGAATGACACCAGCCAGACCACATCTGAGAAATCCTCTGTCCTGCAGAAGTGGGTGGGAGCCTGACCCAGCCCCCTCCATGTCCTGTTTCCCTGCTCATCCCAGACTCCATGGACACTCATTTCAGTACACGGTACATCCCTGGAATTCTCCTCTTTCCCTGGCTGCTGCTCCAACATGGTTGTCTTTTCTGAGATCTCACTCTCTTTCCTTTCTGCACCCAAATATAACTCTGACTTCAAGTTGGAGCTTTCCTTCCCCTCTTTTTTTTTCTATCACCTCTGTCATCTGAAGATTCCTACTTGGATGTTGCTGGCATGTCTAATCAGTATATTCACCTGGACCATGACCACATCTGTTAATAGTTCTACCCTCCTTCCAGTCATCAACGTTTGAAACACCACCTTCATCTATGGCTTAACTTCCATACCACTGTGCTCCACCCACATTCCAGTCCATCACCAAGTCCTGTACACTCAGCTTTTCTTATAACCTTTCTACTTCTTTCCCTTTGCTATTTTGCCTCTAATTTTAGTTTGGAACAAAAATGATGGTTCCTTTCTCTGAGGCACTAATTCATTGGCTCGTGTGACATTGCTATTCTGCTATGCTGGGTGTTTATATGCTTACTTTTTTTGTCAGTGAAAAAAGTCAAAGTTGCCCAGTTGTGTCCGATTCTTTGCGACCCCATGGACTATACAGTCCATGGAATTCTCTAGGCTAGAATGCTAGAGTGGGTAGCCTTTCCCTTCTCCAGGGGATCTTCCCAATCCAGGGATCAAACCTATCTCTCCTGCATTGCAGGCGGATTCTTTACTAGCTGAGCCACAAGAGAAGCCCAAGAATACTGGAGTGGGTAGCCTATCCCTTCTCCAGCAGATCTTTCCAACCCAGGAATCAAACTGGGGTCTCCTGCATTGCACGCGGATTCTTTACCAAGTGAGCTATCAGGGAGTAGACTGTAAATTCCTTGAGATCCATAATTATATATTTCACTAAAAAAATTTGAACATTTGAATTGGAAATGATGATGAAGAAGTTGAGGCCCCTCCTGAGAGAGCTCATACACTTGAACAGATGTTGAATGGAGACAGAATACTTACTGCAGAATACATAATGAGTTTTCTGTGGTTTGATGGCTGAGTTGCACTCTTCATGTGATTGAGGATTTCATTGATCAGGACACCTTTATGAAAATAGATCAACAAAGGAGCTGAACCAAATGTGGGCTTATATTTTAGTTCATAAGCTTTTTGCTCATTCATATAGAGAGTCTCTCTGCCAGGATTCTCAAGACTTAAGAAAGGAGGGCAAGAACTCATTTGCTGGAGCATCTGCTATGTGCTGCTGCTGCTGCTAAGTCGCTTCAGTCGTGTCCGACTCTGTGCGACCCCATAGACAGCAGCCCACCAGGCTCCCCCGTCCCTGGGACTCTCCAGGCAAGAACACTGGAGTGGGTTGCCATTGCCTTCTCCAGTGCATGAAAATGAAAAATGAAAGCAAAGTCACTCAGTTGTGTCCGACTCCTAGCGACCCCATGGACTGCAGTGTACCAGGCTCCTCTGTCTATGGGATTTGCCAGGCAAGAGGACTGGAGTGGGTTGCCATTGCCTTCTCTGCTGCTATATGCTGCTGCTGCTGTTGCTGCTAAGTCGCTTCAGTCGTGTCTGACTCTGTGCGACCCCATAGACGGTAGCCCACCAGGCTCCCCCGTCCATGGGATTCTCCAGGCAAGAACACTGGAGTGGGTTGCCATTTCTTTCTCCAATGCATGAAAGTGAGAAGTGAAAGTGAAGTTGCTCAGTCGTGTCCGACTCTTAGTGACCCCAGGGACTGCAGCCTACCAGGCTCCTCCGCCCATGGGATTTTCCAGGCAAGAGGACTGGAGTGGGGGGCCATTGCCTTCTCTGTGCCATGTGCTAGTAGCATGATTTACATACATTATTTGCTGAATCCTGACTTCTATCCCTCATTCAGGGGTTAGGAAGCTGAGGCTCAGAGCTATTAAGTGACTCACTCACTGGGGAAGGAGAGCTGGATTGGCACATTCAGATTTGACTCTACCAGATTTTGTTAAAACTCAAGTTAGGAGGTTGATGAACTTGGAAGGAATTTCAGATGGCTTTTTCCAGATAGTTGTTAGCCAGTGCTCTGGTCTGGGCAAGTCTGAAATGACAGTGCGGCATACACCTCTCTGTCCTCATCCCTCTAGTAGCCACACTTGGGTGAAGCCAGGGGAGAAGGCAGCTCTCTGGATCTCTGCACAGGGCATGGACTGTGTTCTGTGGACCACTGGTCCAGGTTACACTAGGTTTCACTATTGGGAGGCAGCCAGAACCTTCAGGTTTCATCTAGGGCTCCAACTGTTGTCAGTAGAGGAAAAAGTTTGCCCTTTGCCCCTGTTGCTGCTAGGTGGTAAAAGGCAAACAGACACAGAGCAGAGTCGCCATCCTCTCAGCAGACACTGATGCTGAAGGTACCTGTGGTGCAGGTGGTGTTCTGAGCAGGTGCTGCCTCAGGGGCTTCCACACCACCCCCTGAGGACTCCTTGTGTCTTGTTGGTCGTCTCTCTACACTGCCTGTGGTCTCCTCACTTGAGGATGACCAGTTTTCTTTTGTAATGAGCAGGGCATTGATGTTAACAGATTGATTATAATCCTAGACTGTATGGTCCACTTTGCAAAACACACACTGAACAGCTACCACAAGTCAATTAGACTTGCGTCTCCTGTCCTCAAAAATCTCATAAAACAGTGAGAAGAGACTGTCCCCTTGGTCTGTGTACCACCATAAGCACAAAGAGGAATGAACTAAGGAGGGAGATGATCAGCATCTGTGGCTGCTGGGGCATCTTTAACTAGGAATGCATGGAGCTGGAGGCTACATCTCCCATAGGTCTGCATTCCTCTGCCTCAGGGCAGGTTGGCCTCTGGGAGCCCTCTGGAACTGTATCTTGAACTTCAGGCCACAACAGAAGTAAACTCTGTGGCTGAGTTTCTGGGAGTGATGACAGGCAGTCACCTTCAATCAGCAATTTGTTCCTTGTCAGTGCTTTTCTGGTGGCTCAGATGGTAAAGAATCCTCCTGCAGTGTTGGAGACCTGGGCTCAATCTTTGGGTTGGGAAGATACCCTGGAGGAGGGCATGGCAACCCACTGCAGTATTCTTGCCTGGAGAATCCCCATGAACAGAGGAGCCTGGCGGGCTACAGTCCACAGGGTCGCAAAGAGTCAAACACGACTGAGTGACTAAGCATAGCACAGCACAGCATATCTGAAAGGAGATATTCTACACTGACCAACATGCATTGTCTATAACACTTAGCTAATTAACATCAGTTAATTAGTTAATGGCTAGACATGAATTTAGTTCAATTAGCAACTTGTTCCTTGTCAGTAGGTGTCTTTGCAGGAGCCTTCAGTGTTGATGATGGAATAGATCAGCTCTTGGTTCTGTGGTGGTTTCCCAGCTTGTCCCAGGAGAAAATAGGGGTAATTGTCATTAACACCTACAGGTTCTGGCAGGCCAATAGTCAAGTTATATATGAAGGGAAATTGAAGCTCAGAGAGGTTCAGCAACTTGCCCAAGATCACACAACTTGTACGCAGAGGCGCTGAGTTTCTCTGAACTCAGCAGGTCTAGCTTCAAAACCTTTCCTCTTAATTATTAGGCCATACTGTGACATAAGCTAGCACCCAAGCTCCCTGGTGCATAATTTATTAAACCTGCACACACTGGACAAAATATCATTATTTAAGAATACAAACTTCACTTCTCTCTCTTGGGCTACAGCAGGAGTTGGCAAATTTGTTCTGTGAAAGTTATATGATTTATGCTAGTCTATCAAATCATCCTACCTTCACCTTTATTGAAACATGTATATTACCATATGTGAAATAGATCACCAGTCCAGGTTCAATGCATGAGACGGGATGCATCAGTGCACTGGGATGACCCTGAGGGATGGGATGAGGAGGGAGGTGGGGGGGGGGTCAGGATGGGGGACACATGTACACCCATGGCTGATTCATGTCAATGTATGGCAAAAACCACTACAATATTGTAAAGTAATTAGCCTCCAATTAAAATAAATTAATTTTAAAAAAAGAAAGAGAAAAAAGTTATATGATTTAGGCTCTGTGGGCCATGTGTTCCATCACAACCATTCATTCTCAAGTGGAAGCACGAAAGCAGTTAAATATACTGCACAAATGCATGAGTGTGACTGAGCTTCAGTAGCATTTTACTAATAAAAAATAGGCGGCAGCGGCTGTAGCTTGCCAACCTCTGGTCTTCAGCAAGAAGCAGTTTCCATTAAAACAAACAGGTACGTGTGCATGCTCAGTCGCTCAGTCGTGTTCAACTCTGCCTCCCCGTGGATTGTAGCCTGTCAAGCTGCTCTATCCATGGGGTTTCCCAGGCAAAAATACTGGAGTTGTTTGCCATTTCCTCCTCCAGGGGATCCTCTGAACCCCAGGATTGACTGAATCCATATCTCCAGCTTCTCTTGCATCGGCAGGCAGATTTTTTTTACCACTGAGCCACCTGGGAAACCCTAATACAAACAGGACCAGGCATATATTCCTAAATTAGTCTTAGGAATTAGTCTAGAGATTTCTTTGTGTGTGTGTGTGTGTGTGTGTGTGTGTGTGTGTGTGTGTGTGCTGGGGGTGGGGTGGGGTGTTGTAGTGGTGAAGGCAGTGGGAGGAGGATATTACTGAACAGTGTCACCCTTGAAATCAGCTGATGGAACAGAAGTTCTGGCAAAGGTAAGAAGATGCCGGTCAAAGTCCTGATGTTCCCCTGGGACTCTGTCACCAAACTGTTCATGCTTTCTCTGCAGCTTTAGGTTCAGGTGCTTTATAACTCAACAAGTATGTAGTTGACAAACATCTCTTGCTTTGCCAGATCTGAACAATAGGCTGAAATTGTGACTTGACAGGAATTATGAAGGTAACAACTTCCTGGCTCATTAATAGTACTGAGCTTCCCCTGGAAAATAGGACAGGTGTGTGCATATGAGTGCTAGCTTTTGGAGTCTAAGACCCAGAGAATACCTTAGGGAAGGACTCTGATAGAATCTAGTTTAATGCACTCGCCAGATGGGGAAACTGAGACCCAGAGAGAGAAGGTGACTTCCCCAAAATGCAATTTCTAGTAGTTAAAGGGAAAAAGGAAAGGAAATATAAGCAAGCTGTTGGGAAAAAAAAATCCCACATCTTATATTCAGATAAGATGTGGTCTTATATTCAGATCCCTGCATCTATTAACAGATTCTTGTAGATTCCTTCCTGGCTTTCCCTGGCCTTTTCTTCACTGTCTCCTACATCTAGAGAAGTGCTTCTGAAACTTTAATGGGATTTCATTAAAATGTAGATTTAGATTCAGCTGCTCTGTGGTGGAACTTGGAATTCCACATTTCTTGTCAGAGGCTTGGTGATGCTGACTTTGCTGGTCCATGGATTTCATCTTGAGTAGTGAGTGGATGATTGCCTGAGCCCATCATGACTAGGTTGGGGGAAACAGAGTCCTGTCTTCACCATCTGAAGCATCTGGCCACCATACTGTTGCCCCTCCTGGTTCAGGAATGAGACCTGGTACTTGTGTGGTCAAGGATGCCCAGCTTCCACCTTCTGTGTCCTTGGTTGTTTGGTATGTAGGACAGTTGCATCCTGGGCTCTGTTTCTACACACAGTCCATGTCTTGCCTGCTAATTATTCCTAAGACACCGAGTTCCAACTATGACTCACCTCTGGGTGTTCTCCCAACCCCAAGGAAGGGCTGTCCTTCTGCTCATGTCCTAGGCTTGGAGTGAAGACTTGTACATTCCAAGTCTCCCTCTGTGTCTTGCAACCAGGTCTCTGGAACAGCAGGCCTGCAGCTTGATTATTTGTTTATGATGCTGCCCTAAATTACTTGCCCCAAGTACTATGTTCACCTCATATGAAATTACTCCCAACTATCTTGACTTCATACCTCATTAGCTGTTCTTATTACAAGTCCCTTCACTCTTTATATGAGCTTTTGTAGCTCCTCTCCTGGTTAGTGACTTAAACTCTTTCTCTTGCTCTGCAGTCCTGAGTGAACATCCTTTCAGTCTGGTCCAACCCCTAGGATACTTTGTCTCTGTTTTCTCCTGGAGGTCTTTTGAACTTTTCCAACCTCATGGTGAATAGGGTTCAGCAATGGTTGGAGTCCTGATTATACTGTTTTCTTCAAACTGTGTGGAGTATATGACTCAGAACATCTCCTGTGGCTTAAAATTTCTTCATTGTTATGACAGCCTGGCACAGTGGACTTCCTCTTGCTCTCCATCTTTAGGTTTAATATTTATATGAATTGCATTTGAACCTGTCATATCTTCTTGGGTCTTGGGCTGCCACTCAGCTTCCCTCAGAACCTTAGCACCTGACCCTGTTCTGCCTGGTCATGGCTTCTTTCTTCTACCCACCTGTCCTGATTACAAGGGTTAGGCTATTGTATTATGATCGGATGTCCTGTTCTACAACAGGTCAAATTCAGCTGAGAATGGGCATCACTGAAAAGTCAACACCTTTTAACACCAATGAAAAAATTTGAGCAGTGTCATTAACTTGTCAATTGCAATACATATTAATCAGCAGGGCAAATTAGCCTTCAAATTACATTGTATTAACTTTAACAGTGGTTACAACCAAGGGTTTCAAGAAAACACTTTGCAAGGCCACTTTTGCCTTTCCTCCCACTCAAAAAATTCATCCAGTAAGCCACCAGGCATAATTGACTTTCATGGAACTCAGATAAAATATCCATGATTTTTTGATCTGGAAAGAATGAAAAGTATCATTTAGCATTATCCAAAAGTTTCTGTTTTCCAGCTGGGAAAATTAAGCCCCAGAATGAATAATTTTGATAATCATATAACACATAATGTTTGACAGTGTATTAGGTACTATTTGTGCTAAGCCTTTGGAATACATACATTCATTTTCACCTTTAATACTTAACAAGTGAGTAGTATTATTATCCCCAATTTGCAGAATAGAAGCTGGTGGAATGATTATGTGTCTAATTCAAGGTCACATAGCTGATTAACAGTTGGACCTGGACTCAGACCCAGATCACTCAACAACAATTCTAATGCACTTCTCTCATTTTTAAAAATACTTACCCCCCTGCAATCTAGATTTTTCTTTCTGCTTATGAATTCCATAGAGGGACAGAAGGGACAATTCTGATATTTCTTTCAACTTAGTCATGGTATCCTCTGTTGCCCAGGAGGGTAAAGTGAAATTATGAACACCCTGTATCAAAGAAAAAGGAAGAAAATGTGTATTTTATTTCCAACTATCCTCTTTGTTGACTTTTTATCTTCCTTCTCCCATGAGAAGTACTGTGTCTAGCCTTTCTTGGGAGAGAGGGAGAGTTCATGAAAGAGGAAATGAAAGTGAAGTAGCCGACAGAAGAATTAAGTGAGAGAGATGTAAAATACCTTAGCCACATTCCGGAATAGCTCAGACTGAACTGTAGTAAGGAAGAAAAACCCGAGACTTGAACAAGAAAATGGGCTCTTGTTTTCACTGAAGACTTTTATAAGACTAAAAAGTCTTCCTTGAAATAGATGCTGATGATACACTGAAAATATTGGGAACGTTGAATGTGCTTGGGTCAATGACCTCTAATGTGGAAGAGGGCAACAGGTACCATTTATTATCGAGTTGGAATTCTGAAAGTAGCTGTTGCTCCTTAGACACTCACAATGCCCTCAAAATAAGAAGTGCATAGGAGTCATGTGGCTGGTCAGAATTTTGCCCCAAGATTTAGTGAACTGGTTGGGAAAACAGAATTATGGTGGGGCATGATGATTGAGAAAAACACCATGAAACCCTTAAAAAAATAGTAATTTATCTAGCTACAAAGATTATTTCACATGCATTGTACAGCAAGAGAGAGATTCTTTCCTGATAGATCAGTTTTAATAGCCTGGTTCAAAGTTTGCTTGTTTATTTCTATATCCAGAAATCAGGTAACTTTTTCCTTTTTATAAAATATTATAAAATTTTTATACAAAATACTATAAAATCTTTAAATAAAGTATAACAATATTGCTTTTTTCATTAAAGTCCATGACAGGAACCCAGCATTTCTAAGCTGGGTGGCACAGAAAAGCAATTTTGTTTACAATTTTCTAAAGGGTGAATACATAACTAACAGAGAGAAGCCAGAATTTTTAAGTTAATATAAATAAGTCTTGACTTATATTTCAATGTCAAACACTATGTAATATATCTTATAAAAGCAAAGGAAAATGTATTCATCTGTTTCAAAATAGGCATAAGTCATCAAATCAGATTGCATGTTAATCTTTGATGTTTTTACGTTTACCTCACAAAATAAAGGGTCGTAGACTTTACTCCAAATTCCAAGAAGATCCTGGTCATGGTATCCTGTAAGTTTTGGCAAGACTTCTATAAAATCCTGAGACACACACAGAGGTAAAAAAATTTTTTATATCGGGGTTTCTCAACTTGAGTATTATTGATGTTTGGGCTAGACAGTTCTTTTTTGTGGGGCTGCCCTGTGCACTGTAGGATGTTCAGCATCCTACCCTCTAGAGGCCGTATCACCCCTAGTCTCTCAGTGGTGACAACCCAAAATGTCTCCAGACATTGACAAAGGGTCCCTGTGAGGCAACCTTGCCCTCAGTGGGAACTGCTGTTCTTCACATACAAGTATACCAGTAATACTGGCTATAATAATGCCAACCCAAAGATTTTTACAAACACTAATTATTTCTCATTTTTACATTGAACATTGTGGGTATGTGCTGGCAGTAGCCACGTGTTCCTGGTGTGTCCTTGGATCAGACTGAGGTGTACTGCCTCAAATTCATTTTGGAAATAGGTGAAGTATAACTCATATGTAAATGAGTGGAAGGTGAGAACGGAAACCATGTCTCAGGTCAAAGAACCCCAGAAAAACACAACAGAAATGGGACCTGTTTCTGGCTACAAGTGTGAGATTTGGGTGGGATGCAAACATTTCTCCAAGTTCTGTATTGTTCTTAGATTGTCATGGTAATGAGACCCATTGGTCAGCTATCTATTCAATGAATTGACAGAAATTTCTGGGAAGCCTTTGGAAGATACTGTTTGTCTAATGCATATATTTTCTAGGAAAATAAAATTTGTCAATATTAACCCAAATGAATTTCCATAAAATAAACAGAAATAATTATTAAAGAGCCCCCAACTTCCCCCAACAAAAAAAAAGCAAAACAAATCTTCAGGACCAGATTATTTTATGGGGAGATTCTATCAAGCTTTTCAAGCGTAAGTTATTTTAGTGTTATTTTAACTAGTCTGAAGCATATAAAGAAAAAAGAAACTTCCAAAAAATTTTTGTAAGCATTGATATTGACAAAGACTGGCTAGAGACAAAAACTATAGTCTGAAGTTACTTTGAATATTAATGCAAAAGGTTTAAGTAAACTATTAACAAATAATTCAATATCATACTAAAAAGAAAGAGGCTTGAATCTAGACATGTAAAGATGGTTCAATAGTAGTAATCTATGAATATAATTAATCTTAGTAATTGATACACGAGAAAAGTAACTTAATTGTACTAAAAATGTTGAAAACACCTTTCAAAAAATTAAACACCAGTACTGAAAAACACTCAAGAAAATAGGAAAGATAACTAATTCCTTAACTTGATAAAAAAATATCTCTATCTGGTCAAAAGGCCAGCATGTTTAATAGGGAAATACTGCTAAAATCAGGACTAAAGACAAGAATGCCCACTACCAATTCTATTATGTAGTACTGGACTGTAAGTACCAGCCAATATAAATAGGCAAAATAAGTCAGAAATATAAATATTGGAAAAGTAGAGGTAAGCCACTATTATTTGTAAATATTATAAACTGAGACAAACTTAACAGAAAAATCTGTATGAAGAAAACCTTCAAACGATCTTGAAGATAAGAACAGATAGGAAAATATTTTGTGTTCTTGGAAAGGAAGACTATACAAATTTGCAACAAAGTTTCAAATTCTCCCTAATTTATGCATCTAATATGATCTCAATAAAAACTTCCCTGGGCTTTCCCTGGGCTTCCCCTGGGCTTCCATGGTAGCTCAACTGGTAAAGAACCTGCCTGCAATGCAGGAGACCCAGATTTGATTCCTGGGTCGGGAAGATTCCCGTGGTGAAGGGAATAGGCTACCCACTCCAGTATTCTGGCCTGGAGAATTGCATGGACTGTATAGGCCATGGGGGTCACAAAGAGTTGCATAGGACTGACTGACTTTCACTTTCACTAAAAACACTGAAAAAGTAAGTGAAAACGTAGCCATGAAAACTCAGAAAAAATAGAGAATGTGGAATGTCCAGCCCTTTAGATATTAAAGCATATATAACTTTTAATAATTATAACAGTGTTATTTTGGTTAATAAAATGAAAGAATAAGAATAAAAATTCTAGAAATAGACATATGGGAATTTTAATATAAATAGTGGGGGAAAAGATGCCCTAGTCAATAAACAGTGACGAAGCCATTAGGTAATCTTCTGGGGAAAAAACTTCAGCAGGATAGATACCTCACATCTAATACCAGTACAAACTGTAAATGGATTCAGTATGTAAATATAGCAATGAAGCTATCGTAGAATTAGAAGCATTGCAGACTTCCTTGTAACTTAGGAGTGGTGAAGGCCTTTCTCAGTGTGACTATAAATATACAAATACAGCCGTGTGACAAAACTGTAAACAAGCAGTGTTTTAGTCACTAGGTCACATCTGACTCTTTTGTGACCCCATGGCCTGTAGCCCGCCAGGCTCCTCTGTCCTTGGGATTTCCCAGGCAAGAATACTGGAGTGGGTTGATATTTCCTCCTCCAGGGGATCTTCCCAGCCCAATGACTGAACCTGCTTCTTCTGCATTGGCAGGCGAATTTTTTAACGCTGAACCACACGGGAAGCCCAAAATTGGCCACCAAAAAGAGGGCCAGAAAAAAATGTTAAAATAGAGAGAGAAAGCTCCTAAAACTGTATGAAAAGAAGAAAACCAATACCCCAAAGAAAAATGGTCAAGTGATGTGAGCAGAGTAAAATGAAGAAAACCAATACCCAAAAGAAAAATGGTCAGGTGATGTGAGCCGAGTCAAAAATACAAAGGACATTTAACTAGGTGAAGATATCCAAAGATCACTCATCATAAGAGAAGAATACTGCAGCACAGTGTTCTATAATAGTGATGATACTGGGTTTTCCTGTCTTAGTCCTGATTTTGGAAGGGATTCTTCTAGTGATGTCATCTTTCACTTATAGACTGGCAAATATCCTCAAAGTTGTCTATGCACTGTTGGGAATACTGTGGAGAAACAGGTACTCTTGTACTTTTCTAAACTGTTAAGTTTTGGAAGGATATTTTGATAATATTCAAATTGTCCCAGAATTTCTATTTCTGTATGCCAGTAAATGACATATATATATTTTTTAACCTTATAAGGATGTAGCCTCTTCTGGAATTCTTCTGATATCAAAGTCTCACTCTGAAGTTCTTGAAAACGAGGGCAGTTCCTGAAAGGTAGGTATAGCAACTGAGGAAAAAGAGAAATCATAAGTCTTTTATTAGTTGAAAGAACTAAAGAAGCTGCAGCCATTAGATATAAAGTGACTTGAATAAAATATTCAAATATGTTTTGAGCTGAATGGAATTCTAAAATTGAGGAAAAAGATAAATGCTCTGCAGGTCTTAAATAATAGTTACCCACAACTCAAAAGCTTTTTTGTCCCTTTCATAAACTTGCCTAAATAAGACTGTGTTATTGGTAAATAGTCTTGCTTCTGGTTTCTCTGTGAGACAGTAACTGTTGCCTTGCTTCCTTCAGAATCTCTTTCAGTTCTAGCATCAAAGACACATCTGTGTCCATACACTCTCTCTCTCTTTCGCACACGCATACACACACACACACACACACACACACACATGAGTACACAGAAATGAATTAGAGGTGCCAGAAAGAATCTTAAGAGATTCATTAATCATTCACTGAAGTAAGTTCTTACAAATTTGCAGACTGTTAAAATAAGGGCACCTACTAAAAACATAGAAAATATATTTGAAAATTTGTTATGAGGACAAAGAGATCATCCCTTTAAAGTGAGTTTAAATCTGGCAATCCTTTCTATTTTTAACTATAATCTATAGGCTGGTAACTTCCAAGTTCATTTCCTTGCTCTTCACTTTCCATCTGAGCTAGTCCTGTATTTCCAGCCCTTGGTGGATATCATTAGTTGAATGTTTATCTTCATCCTCAAATTTGACATTTACAACCTTGAACTCAACCTCTTCGTTTTGTATTCTCTCTTCCTTTGTCAATAGCAAAATTTATCATCCTGCTTCATAGACTAATCACTTTTGCCTGTTTACTTCCAAAACACAGCTGATTCTTGAACAACGCAGAGATTATGGCTGCCAACCCTTACACAGTTTAAAATTGGTGTAGCTTTAGGGTCCATATCTACTGTTTCACATCTGAGACAGCCTACCTGTTGTGGGTTTTGTAGTGCTGTAGTATACATTTATTGAAAAAAAATGTGTATGTAAGTGGACCTGTGTAGTTCAAACCCACATTGTTCAGGAGTCTATCCAAAGTAGAGCCCTCTTTATCTTCATTGTCCCCTCCCAGTCCAGACTACCCTAATCCGTGTTTCAACTATTGTAAGGGCTTTCTGTGGGATCACTTTGTATCACAATTCATCCTTCATGCAGCAACTAACACTAATGCTTTTTGTTTTATCTTTTTAAAGGCTAATATGTTGAAGCCATCAATCAAATCATGCCATTCTGTAGCTTATTACTTTCACTGTCTTTCCATTTTACTTGGAATAAAATCCAAACTCAGCCCATAGTGATCTTTCTGTCCTGCTTTCCTACTGTTGCCCCCTTACTCCCTTGTTTCCAACAATGCTGGGAGCATCCTTGCTGTACCCTGAACACACAGGCTGGCAGCCTCTGCAGACTGTTCCCTGTCTGAGACATTCCCCCTCTACAGCTCTTCTAGACATTTTGCTCAGCCACTATCACATTACCTTATTTTATTTCCTTCAAGGAACTCACTGCCATTTGAAATGACTGTATTTATTTACTTCTTTATCATCTGTTTCCTATAAAACTTACACTGGAAGACAGCCAGGGTCTTGCCTATCTTGCTCATTGCTGTCATTTGTTCACTGTTGTCAAAACCTAGAACATGACCTGACATATTAAATGCTACTCAAAAATCATTTTTTGATAAGTTGCTTCCTGTCTGTCATTTCTGACTCTGTTTCACCTGTTCATACCTTGCTTTCCTTTCTCTAATGTCCTTACCATCTACTTTCAGGCCTTCATTTCCTCACTCATGCATGGTTTCAAGTTATTTTCAGAGGCCCCAGTATCTTCTCCCTCCGTCAATGTCAGACAAGTGCCTCAAAGCAGTGCTCATCAGATGTGTGCACAGTACTGAGATAAGTACAATAATTTCTTCTACATCCACTGCTTTACATCTAAATTTCCCTACCTGCACAGGACTGTTCTTTTAAAGGTCTAGGTTTTAATGAATCACTTAACTTTTCTAGACTTTAGTTTTCTCATCCCACATATTCAGAGTCTGGATGAAAACAGAATAATCACCTAAACATCTGTTCAGCATTTTGTAGTTTATAAGGTCATTTCCTCTTCTCAACCAATTTGGTTTTCACAAATCCCTGTGAAGAAGTTAGGTGGATACTAGTATTTTCATTCTATAGAAAAGGAAACTGAAGAACAGGTAAGTAAGGTCAAGTATCTGAAGTGGGGGGTGGCTCTCAGACTCGGGTTTTCCCAACTTTAAATTCAACCCTCCTTCTATATCACGCTGCCTTTATCTCAAGATTCCTTCTGGTTATTAAATTTGGATTCTCTAACATGTGCCCAACACAGTCATTCAGTCTTGCTTTCATTCTTTCTAGACAAGAACTCTGGACACAGAAGGGCAAGTACTTTACATTGACTCAAAGCTAAGCTTTGGGGCTGCCTTCTTGACCTTTCCTACCCTCCTCCAAGGTCTGGTTCAAGTTCTCACTCTGTCCATGAAGACTTGAATGACGGCCCTTTATAGTTCTAAGTATGACTTAGTCTCTGAGTTCCTCCAGCACCTGCAGCTTGTTCTTGAAATCATTGCCCACCACCTTGTATTGTCTTCTACATACTTCACATATGTGAATCTTTTTTCATCAAATGGACTGTAAATTAAGGAAGAAAACTGGTCTCATATTTCCCTTCTACTTCTGGATAGCACTTAGCAGAGTTCTGGGAATAACTTTAGTTGACTGATTTTGTTAAATGTCTTAGTTGATGTTAGAATTGTTTCATCTTGGTGAGTAGGTTTCAGGGGGCCACAGGTAAGAGGGCCATTTTGCTCGTTTCTCTCTCCCTCTCTTCTCTCCTTCACTCTCAATGTTTTTTTCTTCCTCTTCTAATAACAAGTGCTTCTCTTTAGTATGTACGTTAACCATTGTCTTTCAGGACTAAGGGTTAAATAACTACCCTGGTTTATACTGGCTAAAGCTGGGGCTTCTGTCCAGTCTTTATGTTGAAAAGGCTGTGGGAAAAGTGAATATTTTTCTTTTTCAAAGAAAATATTCACAAGCACCCCCCCACCCCCAAACACTGATAATCACGATTCACTTCCGATTCTGTGAAGGAAAGAGGCATACATAAATCATCTTGTCTTTTCAGGAAACACTAGAAAATTTGATTGGAGTAGATTTACCTAGAGAGGTTGACAGGGTTAAGCTATTTCTGCAAAGCACTTGGAAAAATTCTTAAGTCACCAGGTTCAGCAATTAAGTCAAATTTCTTGGAGTACTGACAATGCAAATAGGATAGTAACCTAACCCAGAGGTCACCAGGCAACATTCTAGGTCCAGTAGTCATGCTAAGCTTCAGTCATAAAGAGAGGAGATGATAGCCATGTTATAATGTGACTCCAGGGGAATTAGGAAGAGTTCCTTGTCCCAGACTATTTCCTTTATACAGTCTTAAATCCCAGACGTGGAAGATTAGTTAGATTTATTATTACTATTTTAAGAATAGAAATTCCTCTGAAAAGATAAAAGAGTTCTTGGTCAGTCCCATCAGTGTAAATAAATTTGGGAGTTTCTCTTGAACAACTTCATTTAGGTAACTTGGTTTATGGTACTGGTTCTCAGCTTGGCTGTCCACTAGAATCATTCAGGGAAAATTTTACAAACATATTGGTGCCTGGGTCGCACCCTCAGAGATGCTGACGTACTATGGGGTGTGCCCTCAGCATCAATATTTTTAAAAATTTCCAGGTGATTCTAATATGCAACTAATTCTGAGAATGACTAGTTTGCACAAAAGGTAACTACTCCGGAATGAGATGTGTCTGGTTCTAGTCCCAATAGTGATGTTCATCAGCTGTGTGACTTTGGATCTATTTTTTTCATTGGACTTCTCTGAGCACTTTTTTCTCTGGCTATAAAAGGAGCACAATAATATTGTTCATTCATGGCTGTTATGAAAGGTAATTATTATGACACATATAAAGTTTTGGCCACCAATTATGCACCCAAATCTTTCTTTTTTCCCTTAGCAGGAAAGGGGATTTTCATCAGGGGAGGGATATTTTCTAGGCAGAGAGGTCTTAGGATATTTTGGAGGGAGGAGAACGCTTTGTCGGGCACCAAAAACCTGGGAATTGAAGGCAGAACACTGAGAACTGTGTATGTGCATGTAAAGCTGAAGAGGGACAAATTGCCAGAAGTTAAAAGAATAGCAAAACAAAGTGGATAATAAATCTCTAAAGAGAAATTCTGTTCCTACTCCCTCTTACCAGGGCTTTCTATGTCCTGAGCACCATTATTTAGGAAAGAATTAAGGCTGCACAGCCCACAACGTGTCCAGACTCCCAAATCCTCAAGTCCTGAGCAGCCTGCCTTCCTTCTTCCAGAACAAATGAAATCTCTGTTTTCCCAGAAAACTGACCTGATCTTCAGAAACAGGGACTGTATGCACTGGGATGGGCTGCCAGGGTAGGCTGGGATTCCAGATGCTGATACCCTCTGGGGGAAATAGGGCTGCAAGGTTTGTCATAGCACTCATCAAAGTCCGGTCAATATCTGTGCTTCGAACATGAACCTAGGGTGGGAAAATCAAAGGAGATCCAATTGAGAGGAACTGTGGTTTTCCCTCCACTATGGAGCTAATAGTATATTTGAGAAATGGCAGGACACCCACACCAAAATATTAGCAGACATGGTAGCATCATAATCATAATACCTATTATGGAAAATACAGTATTATGGGCATGCCATGACTTAAAGCAACCTGATGTGTCAACAGTTGAATTGATGAAAGAGACAAATTAAGTAGTGGCTACTTGCCAAGCCAAAATATTTACCATAGGTGTCCATTTTGAACTTACTTATATTCATACATTTTTTTAGGAACAAAATATTTATACAAAGAGGAGTACATTTGTAAACAAGATATCTGACTTTTATAAGTTCTATAGGAAATAGGAAACTTTTACAAATACATTATGTTAAATTATTTCAAGGGGCAAGGTTCCCACTATTAGCTTCCCAACTTACCTGTTCATGTTTATAAGATTCATTCAAAAAGTTTTCATAACGTTTCCTTATATATTCTCCAAGTTCATAATGCTGCGCCATGCCCAACTACGGGAACAAATAAAAGAAAAAATTGTTGAAAGTAAGTTCTATGAAGCTGTGAGTCTTATCACTCTTCATTGAATAAGTAGAGTGAATAATGGTATATTTTAATAGTTTCATAGTAACAATACATTTTAAAATGCAAACAGGAAAAAAGAACTGTAATCTTTAGTTATGATTAAATTAGCTCCCTGAGAAAACTCAATTCATTGTCATTAGCACTTAACATAAAATCTTGTACAGTTAATAGCTGGTGATTGATTGAATTTAAGTAAATGGTTCATCTCTTCTGGCAGTGGGTCATCTTTGTTGGTAGAGACTTTCAAGGGCTGGTTATCTTGTGGAAAAAATTCAATCATCCTATGAGGTTAGACTTGATGAATCTAAAGATCACCTTCAACCTCTGAGTGAAATAATTTATTGTCTATACAGTTCACTTATGTCTGGCTCATTAAAAGTTAAAGTCTGTTATTCAAAGTGTGGATTCTGGATCAGCAGTATTAGCATCACTTGGGAGTATGTTAGAAACCAAATTCTTGGGCCCCACCCTTGACCTATTGAACCAGAATCCTTGTGGGGAGAGCTCAGAAATCTGTTTTTTAACAACTCATTAAGATTCCAATGGCAGTTAGTCATCGAGAAGTGTTGCCTTAGCTTGATGATCCTCAAGCATTACTGTGATCAGAAGCAAAATTATCTAGGGTGCTTCTTGAAATGCAGATTCCTCAGTGTTTCTGCCAGAGATTCCAGCTCATTGGATCCTGAGTGTAGCCCTGGAATCTGTATTTTGACAAGTTCCCTAAGTGACTCAGATCTGTGTAGTAGAACACTATGCTTTGGGCAATATTGCATTCAAGTCTGTCTGTAACTCAGAGCCTCATCAGAAGAGGAGTCAGAAAAGATGTGGTCACTGTGGCTTTGGATTGGTTCCACTCATTTACTTGCCACTCCTGGCTACCTTTCTAGATGGGAAAAGAAGCAGGAAAAGAATAATGTGTACTTTGAGGTTTGTGAGTTTCCTGAATGACCTGGATAGCTGAAGAAGCAAGTACTTTTGGCATAATTGTTGTTCTAACCTAAAGCTAAACTTTTAAGGAAATAGTCATCTTCTATAGAACAGTAAATCACCTGGGGAACTCATTAAGAACAAAGATTCCCCGGCTTCAACCCTAGAGTTTCTAGTTCAGTCGGGGGGCCAGAGAATTTACATTTCTAACAAATTTCCAGGTAATGGTGATGTTGCTCATCCAGGGACCATACTTTGGAAACCATTGAACTCAAAAAGAACCATTGCTTTGTCACTACACAGATTGGAAGTACCTAGTCAAGGGCAATGGCAAACCTAGACAGCATATTAAAAAGCAAAGACATTACTTTGCCTACAAAGGTCTGTCTAGTCAAAGCTATGGTTTTTCCAGTAGTCATGTATGGATGTGAGAGTTGGACTATAAAGAAAGGCTAAGTGCTGAAGAATTGATACTTCTGAACTGTGGTATTGAAGAAGACTTTTGAGAGTCCCTTGGATTGCAAGGAGATCAAACCAGTCAATCCTAAAGGAAGTCAACCCTGAATATTCACTGGAAGGGCTGATGCTGAAGCTCCAACACTTTGGCCAGCTGATGAAAAGAGCTGACTCATTGGAAAAGACCCTGATGCTGGGAAAGATTGCAGGCAGGAGGAGAAGGGGACAAGAGAGGATGAGATGGTTGGATGGCATCACTGAATCAGTGGACATGAGTTGGAACAAACCCCAAGAGATAGTGAAGGACATGGAAGCCTAGTATGCTCCAGTTCATGGGTTTGTGAAGAGTTGGACATGATGGAGCGACTGAACAACGAGCCAAGGGCAGGAATTTGAGCTCCAGAACCTTGTTACTTCAAGAGCGGCCATGTACCAACACCATGAGCATCTCTTAGGAGTTTGTTAGAAATGGAGAATCTCAGGCCATGTCAGGCCCAATTAATTAGAATCTGCATTTTGACAAGATCCTCCGATAATTCACTTGCATTGGGAAGATTGAGAACACCAGGAGAAACTGGTGGCTAGTCAAGAGAATGCCAGAAGAACCCAGACAGATCCCACAGTCTGGAAGAATCTTTTGATTTTAGTGGAACATTACAGCAAGGGAACCAGAGTCTTGACAGAACCATAGATACCATGAAGCTGCCCTGTAGTTTTATAACCCTTCTTTTTTTCAGGAAGCCAAAAGTTATGTAGGCTATGGTGAGAAGAGCTCTGATGGGAGCCAGAAGATGCCGGCCTCAAATAGCCTCTTTGCATTTTCTCCTCATTGAGATGATGCAGTTAGGAAAGTAATTCTCAGCCTTTGCTACATGCTAGATGAAGGAGTTTCTAAAAATCCCACTGTTCAGGCTGCACCCTAGATGGGTTAAATAAGAAACTTTCAGGCAGACAATAGTATTTTGTAAAGCTCTTCAAGTAGTTCCAATATTTAACCAAGATCGAGACCCATTAATTTAGGGTAGATATTCAACTCTAAACATTCTATGATATTTTCTTATTATATTTAGACAATATTTTGGTCAGGACAGAAGCAATACATGTGGCCTTGTGGCTCCAAACAGAAGGTTAATCCACTTACACAGATGAAGTGGGCAGGGCACTGGAGCATGACCACAGAGGTCTTTGTTTCCCAGTTCACCTTCTTGGGTGCTCTTTAGGAAGTAGGGCTCCCTGTGTTTAACTGACTACTTTTAATGAAGGTTCAATCCCAATACATCCATCTAATAAAAATCAATTTTAGCAATACTAGTACCAAAGAATCGAGTTTTCCTAACTCTGATGATTCAGGATTATTTTCTACTTTCTCAGGTGGAGCCTGAGAAACTCATGGGCTGGCTTGTAAGAAATTCTTGGCTCTCTTCAGCATCTTTTAAGTTCACGTATTCTTCTGTTATATGCAGAGTACATCATGCAAAATGCCAGGCTGGATGAAGCACAAGCTGGAACCAAGATTGCCAGGAGAAATATCAATAACCTCAGGTATGCAGATGACATCACCCTTATGGCAGAAAGTAAAGAGGAACTAAAGAGCCTCTTGATGAAACTGGAAGAGGAGAGTGAAAAAGCTGGCTTAAAACTCAACATTAAAAAAACTAAGATCATGGCATCCAGTCCTATCACTTCATGGCAAATAGATGGGGGAACAACGGAAACAGTGACAGACTTTATTTCATTGGGCTCCCAAATCACTGCAAATGGTGACTGCAGCCATGAAATTAAAAGATGCTTACTCCTTGGAAGAAAAGTTATGACCAATCTAGACAGCATATTAGAAAACAGAGACATTACTTTGCCAACAAAGGTCCGTCTAGTCAAGGCTATGGTTTTTCCAGTAGTCATGTATGGATGTGAGAGTTGGACTATAAAGAAAGCTGAGCACCAAAGAATATTCATTGGAAGGACTGATGCTGAAGCTGAAACTCCAATACTTTGGCCACCTGATGCGAAGACCTGACTCATTGGAAAAGACCCTGATGCTGGGAAAGATTGAAGTCAGGAGGAGAAAGGGATGACAGAGGATGAGATGGTTGGATGGCATCACCAATTTGATGGACATGAATTTGAGTAAACTCTGGGAGTTGGTGAGGGACAGGGAAGCCTGATGTGCTGCAGTCCATGGGGTTGCAAAGAGTTGTACATGATTGAGCGATTGAACTGAACTGATTCTTCTGTTGTCCATGAACAACTCATGCTTTAATAAACCCAACAGGAAATCCTATATATATCAAAATTCTATATATTTCTATAATTCTATATAAAATTCTATACAATTGTCCTACAGTTCCTAGTCACTAGGGGTGACTTGATCATGATCAGAAATTGTTGAGCACAATCAAAACACATTTTACACTTTTTAGATCCCAGGTACCTGTGCAAAACACTTCCCCATATTTGAGTAACTAAAGTAGTTATAAGGTTTCAATATATTGTGACAATTCCACAGTTTCCCTTAAGACTCATCAGAAACCCTTAGATGAAAATCCAACCAACCTGAGTGAGTTGGCCAAATCCCTGTGGCCATGAGGATTCCTTAATGGGATCATTAGGAAAGGTTTCAATAGGACTTCGGTCTCCATGCCTAAAAACCTGAGAATAGATTGAGATAGTCATGTTACCAGCTTAGGTATTTTGCCTCTGTTCATCGTGGTAGAGGGCTTCCCTTGTGGCTCAGCTGGTAAAGAATCTGCCTGCAATGTAGGAGACCTGGATTCGATCCCTGGTTTGGGAAGATCCCCTGGAGAAGGGAAAGGTTACCCACTCCAGTATTCTGGCCTAGAGAATTCCATGGACCGTATAGTCCATGGGGTTGCAAGGAGTTGGACACAACTGAGCGACTTTTACTTTTTTTTTTTTTAAATTGTGATGGAGGTTTCTTCTAAACCTCTGGTTCTCAACATTGGATGCCTGCTGGAATAAACCGAGGAGTTAAAAAATTTCTAAGGACTGGATTCCTCCCTTGTGATTTTGGTTTAATTAGTTTCAGATGCAGCCAGGGCATTAGGATTTTAAAAACCTCAAGTAAATTTTAGGTTAAAAACCGCTATTCTAAGTTTACTAACACTTTCCTAATCATTTTGTTATTCACATTACCAGAAACACAGGAAAACTATTAGTGAACTGTTATTGTTTCAAGTAATGTGAATGAGAATGATGAGCCATTAGAAGTCAGGTGACCCACAGGTCTCCACAGGTGGAGAATGATTTGTACATCATATACGGCAAGAGGGAAAAACAAAGTTTAGCAAGATCACTTTATTACAGACAAGCTCTGATGAGAAATGCTGCTGCTGCTGCTAAGTCACTTCAGTCGTGTCCGACTCTGTGTGACTCTGTAGACGGAAGCCCACCAGGCTCCTCCATCCCTGGGATTCTCCAGGCAAGAACACTGCAGTGGGTTGCCATTTTCTTCTCCAATGCATGAAAGTAAAAAGTGAAAATTAAGTCACTCAGTCACGTCTGACTCTTAGCGACCCCATGGACTGCGGCCTACCAGGCTCCTCTGTCCATGGGATTCTCCAGGCAAGAGTACTGGAGTGGGGTGCCATTGCCTTCTCCACTGATGAGAAATATCCCCTCCCTAATTATGATTATAGTAGTAATAGTGTTAACATTTTGACACATAATAATAGTCACTTTTAAATGCTACATACAGTTTGTGACCATCTTTGGCCAATGATTTATTAGTTTTTAGGAAGTTAAGGATAAAGAACTTGCCAGTGGGATTAGAAAAGCTAATTCTCAACATTTTAAGAACATGCTTCTGGATTTGTGTGCATGTCATCGTGCTTCTTTGCACATTTTACTTTTTGGGGAGGGGAGTCTGGACTTTTGAAACCTTGGTGAGTGAAAGTTGCTCAGTTGTGTCTGACTCTCTGTGACCGCATGGACTATACAGTCCATGGAATTCTCCAGGCCATAATATTGAAGTGAGTAGCCTTTCCCTTCTCCAAAGGATCTTACCAACCCAGGGATCGAACCCAGTCTCCCACATTGCAGGTAGATTCTTTACCAGCTGAGCTACAAGGGAAGCCCAAGAATACAGGAGTGAGTAACCTATCCCTTCTCCAGCAGATCTTCCCGTCCCAGGAAATGAACCGGGGTTGAAACCTTGGTACTTTGATTTTAATATGCTTTCTGAATAACATATCAAACCAAACACAAAGCTATTTTATAAGCAAAAGATAAGAAAAGAAAAACTCAAGAAATACAAGATGAAGTCTGCACTGGTATCAGCAAACATTTTTCATACAGAGGAGGGCTGCCTAACACCTTGCATTCTCTGAGACTTCCTGCACTGGTCACACATACTACTTGGCTAATGTGCTCCACTGAAAAGAAAGCCAAGAGGCTGTTCTTTTGAAATCTTGTAAAACAGTTCAGCAGACACAGAGTAAGGAACAGTCTCAGACTTTAGTCATCTTTGAGATGGGATTCCAGGGAAAGGAAAAGGAGGGAGGCTTCTAAGACTGGGTTGTGTCTCTGGTGTTTGAAGAAAACTTATCTTTTAGCCATCTAAACTGGTAAGAAATTGAAATCTCAGTAGAACAGGCTATGGCAAACAGAGGGACAATGGTGTGGTGGATCTTAAGAAACTATTTTGGTCAGGTAAGGAATTATTGTCATGAATGGTCACTTAGCTGTGTACTCTCTGATGGGCATCTACAGTTATCAGTCACTAGGGGTGACTTGATCATGATCAGAAATTGTTGAGGTTAATCATTAGTGCTTCTGTTTCCACAATCAAAACACATTTTATACTTTTTAGATTGCAGGTAATTGTGCAAAGTACTTGAAGGCTTCCTTTATGGTTCAGACTGTAAAGAATCTGCAATGCAGGAGACCTGAGTGGGGAAGATCCCCTGGAGAAGGAAAAGGCATTCCACTCAAGTAGGTATGGAGAAGTCTATGGACAGAGGATCCTGGCAGGCTATATAGTCCATGGGGTCGCAAAGAATAGGATATGACTAAGTGACTAAGACTTTCCCAGATCTGAATAACAAAATTACTATATAGTTTCAGTGGATTATAAACTCCACATTGTTTAGTTTCTAGAGTTTCTCATCCTTAGCACAGTCAGCATTTTGGCTGTGGAGGACTGTTCTGTGCACAGTAGGGATGTTTAGCAATGTCCCTGGCCTTCGGCCACTAGAATAGCATTCCCCAGTTGTGATATTGCCAAATGTCCCCCAGGGGCCAAAACTACCCTTAGCTGAGAGCCACTGAACCAAAGAGAAGTTGAATGAGAGACACTATAGCAAAATAACTTACAACACTTCCTACCAGCCTGTAATCACAACTCAACACTTTTAGAATGGTTGCTTTGTCCTAGAAGCTGTGCTTCTCATATATCTAATCCTCTCATCAATTCTACAAAGCAATTACTATCATTATCTTCATTTCACACACCAGAAAACTAACCTTAGTTAAATGACCTGTCCAAGGTCACATGGTGCTAAGTGGTTGAGAAGAAATACAAACAGGTTTTGTGAGTCCAACACCAGCTTCTGAACCCACATAAGAGGCTCATTTCTCTCTGCTCTAACATGCCTCTTAGCCTCCCAGTAGAAAATCTGGGACCTGCTGCTTTTTTATGAACTAAAATTGGAAATTATGTGGGGGGGGGGGGGGGGGGGCTGGGGGTGGGGGGATTTGTGTTGGATCAGGGGAAACCAAAACCTTGATGTAAGAAACATCCTCAAACATTATTTAACAGATAAATCGGAGGATATGCAACTAAATGACAGAACGGCCCGGGGAGAAAAACAAGTGTGGTATCCTTAGATGAGCATCCTAAAGAGCAAAGCTGAAACAAAACCATGAGACGTAGGCAAGCCTTCCTGCTCTGTTTTACAGGTCAGGAATAATTGTGCTGCTGCTGCTGCTGCTAAGTCACTTCAGTCGTGTCCGACTCTGTGTACTCCCCTACATTTCAGTGGCTTTCCAGGTGGTGTGGTGGTAAAGAATATGCCAGCTAATGCATGAGAAGCAAGAGACATGGGTTCAATCCTTGGATGGGGAAGATCTCCTGAAATAGCAACCCACTCCAGTATTTTTGCCTGGAAAATTTCATGGACAGAGAGCCCTGCAGGCTCCATGAGTTTGCAGAGTCGGACATGATGGAGCACACATGGACATTTCAGTAGGTTTTCAGGGTTTCTGAGGTAGTGGCTCACACCTGCTACGAACTCTTTGGAAGGGGTGTTCCACAGAAACGCTTAATGAACCGTCTTCTACCTCCAGTGCTAGAAATCAACATGTATATGTGTGTGTGGGAGTGTGTGTGTGTGTGTGTGTGTGTACATTAAGGTGGCGTTCTCGAGCTTCTGGAGTTTCTTCACTTTACCTGGAGGATTTGGACTATGCTCAGGCATTTCTTTTCTTTTTTTTTTTTTTTAAGTCTGTGGCAGGGCAATCTTCTTAGCTGCTGCCCTGCCAAAATTTATATCTTCTGTTCTCAGTCCAGCAATCACAGTATATCAAATCCTTTAGAAGCCTAAGTCTAGTGGTACTACTGTACTACTGGTACTGAACCTACTGGTACTGCAGCAGGACTGTTTGCAAGTTACAAATTTGCAAATTACAAAAGGAAGACATCCAGGATAATAACAACCCCTTATGTTTGTGTTTCCATGGTTTTGTACAACTCTTTCCCCTGCCATCTCTTTTAATTCTTACAACTCTGTGAGGACAGATTGGCACTGAAAAAATAAGAAAAGCAAGGCTTAAAGAGATGAAATAAGCCATCCAGATCTCTTGCTTCCCTCTGATGATTGCTAGCCCATTGTTTTCTCAACCATATCACATTTACTTTACCCTTTTATATCAAAGGGGAATTCCCTTGTAGCTCAAATGGTACAGAATCTGCCTGCAATGCAGGAGACTTGGGTTTGATCCCTGGAGAAGGAAGATTCCTGGAGAAGGGCATGGCACCCCATTCCAGTATTCTTGCCTGGGAAATTCCATGGACAGAGGAGCCTGGTGGTCTGTAGTCCATGAGGTCACAAAAAGTTGGACACAACTGAGCAACTTTCACTACTGCTACTAAATCGAAGGTAATCTTTTAAAAAGAACCACGATTTGGTGCCCATGTGACTGATCCTGCTCCATTGAGTCTGTTGACCAGATTTGGTGAACTGTGTATGATGTGGAGACCCTGATGACTGGAGGACATCTTGTCTAGTCCCCCTTCCCTGCCATCAGTCAAGAACTCTAAAGTGTAAGTCAGAATAGCATCTTGATTGCTTTAGAACCCTTGAATGTCCTCTCATTCTATCACACTTTTTTTTTTTTTGCAGAAAATTAGAAAAATATACAAAAATAGAGATTTTCATAATGAGCCACTATGAATCCATCACTTGCTCCAACAATGATCAGCTCATGTGTGGCCAGCCTTGTTTCATGTATTCCCACTGACTCAGACATTATATCATTTCCCACTGCTCTTTGTTTAAAACTCAAAGTCCTTAAAATAGCTCACTAGACACTACCTGATGTGGTCCTGCCCATGGCCATGCTCTTCCCTTACATTTTTGCTAAGCTTGCTTAGCCAGAGGAGACTCTGCTGTTCTATCCAGTACAGTAAGTGTGTTCCAGCTTCAGGGCCTTCATGTTCTATCTTCCTGGAATGTCCAGCTTCTGCATCTCCTGGCACATTCACTTGGTTCCTAAGAGAACTTGGCTTTTGGCATTAAACTCCACTTCCTATTTTGTTAGGTATGTTCCAAGTCATGAACATTTCTTGATGCACAAACCTTGTCATGAAGAAAAAGTTTATTTAATTTTCTTCTTTGAGGAACTGAGAAATAATTCCTTTGGTAAAGAGAATTAAAAAGTGAAAGACTTTGGGTAGAAAGGGATGAGTTGAGTACATGAATGACACTTCAGAGGTTAGAAGGGAAGCCAAGTGCTTCTTAAGGGACTCAGGGTGGGAACGCACCCTGCACTCCCCATGAGGAAGGCTGAAAGGCCTGGCATGCTAATGGGATGTATTTAGGGCCCAGGAGGATACTGAGCCTGCAGGAGAGAGGAGGGATGAAACTGTATGTTAAACTGAGTGGAGCTGCATGACATCTCAGAAAAGCTCTGGGCTTGAGTTGGTTAGACCTGGATTCAAACCCCTGCTTTGTCAACACCTGGCCAGGTGACCCGGGGATAATGATTTAACTTAAACTTTTTCATATCTCGATTTCCCTGTCTGTAAAATGAGATCGTTACTTCCCATATACGAGGATCACGAAAATTAAATGTATAATGCATGCAAAGCTATCATCATAGTACTGAACATATAGGATATATTTAGTACATTAGATTTGTTATTGTATTTGTTACTATTATTTTGGTTATTGTTGTTACATTACTCAGGCTTTAACTTAGTTATCCACTATACTTCCTTTCCTGCTGGCAATAGCAGGCAGCATATTACGGCAAATGAGAACTACCTATTGAGCAAAGGGAAATAGTCCTCCTTCAAAAAACATTTCTATTAATTTCTAATCATCTCTTCCCCACTTTTATTTTCCTGACTGTGATGAATAACTAATTCTTCCTTTGGATTTAGGACATGCTGAAAGCTTTCAAAAGCCCATGGTGGCGACCTGGCTGGCTGAAATGACTTGAGCCTAATATAATGTCCCTGATCAGTTCATTACCCTGAAAATTTGCTAAATACACGGGCATAAAAGTGAGAGAAGCTCATGTAAGTAAACTGAAGTGGCTTCTTACTTGTCCCAGTACCAACCCTCAGTTCAGAGTGATCTGTACAGAAAATGACTCTGAAGGACCTACAGGTTCCCTGGATGGCTTTTCGGCTCTGGCAATTAGGGGGCCACAGCACAGGGGAAAGAGATCAAAGGGTTCTCTGTGAATTGAGGCTGGAGCCCGGGTTTTTGTTTTCCAAGAGAGAGTTTTATCTGTACATATGTCTTTTATAAGCCAACCCCCAAGTAGGAGATGTGCCACCTGACAGTTGCGGCACCCAGTATACCACAGAGAAGCCCCAGATCCTCCCCATTTCTGCTGTGTAATACCAAGACGATATCCCAGGCCTTACTGGATCATCTGGGGGATTCAAAATACAAAGTGCAAGGAAACTGGCATCTAGTGGATGCTTATAATTTGGCAGCTGTAACTGTAATTTTTACATTAATAGAAGTGAGAAGGAGGTTTACAAGCCTTGTGAAGTTCCTGCCTGTGATCAAAGGTACTGTTCAAACATGGGCAGTGAAGATGAAAGCAGATAAAAGGGCAATTGTAATCCATTCTAGCAAAAAGTTAAGAAGGAACTGTGTGTGTACCAAAAGTTAAGAAGGAAAAGACCTGCAGATCAACAGATTAGTAAGTCAAACAATGGTTGAAATGAGTAAAATCTGTTTAACTTGTCATGTTTTAAATATATACTTTTTCCAGTTTTTACCGGGCCAGGGATCTAAATCTGGGAAGAAAACTGATCAAATTTAAAAGCAAAAGGACATGTAAATACTTCATTGTTTGAGAATAAAAAGAACAGATAGAAAAAAAAAGACATTTTAATCAACTGGTTATATGAACATTATTTTTAAAAAAATGAGAGAAACTCATGTAAATAAACTGAAGCAGCCTTCAGTTTACTGTTTTAAAAAAAAACAAAACACACACATGAGGTAATTGAGTGAGCATATATAGAGTATATATATAGTCAACACAACACAGTAGTTGCAAGCTTTAAGGCATTTACCAGACTGGCTTCTAAGTACTTTTGTATATTAACTCAAACCTCACAATATCTCCATGAAATACTATTATCCTAATTTTACTGTTGATGAAACTAAGACACAGGTAGGTTAAGTTACTCATCTGAAGTCCTACAGCTTGGAAGAGGTTGAGCTGGCATTCAAACCCCAGTGGTCTGATTTATGAGCCTGCAGTTTTAACCACTACATTGTATGGGATTGTGTAATATACAATACTGTAAATTTCTTTGATATTTACATTCCTTTATTCTTTTTTTGCTGGATCACACAACTTGCAGGATCTATCCCAACCAGGGGCTGAATGCTGGGACCTTGGCAATGAAAATGGTGAGTCCCATCCACTGAACTGCCAGGGAATTCCCTCTCATATTTCTTTTCAAGAAGTTCAAATGTTTAATGCCTTTCATGTATCCTGTCTCCACGATGTCATCATTTTCCCAACAAAAAAATTAGAAAACAGGGTCATTTTGACTTCTTTCTCTTTCTTAATATACACAGTCAACCCAAAGAGATTCTTCTGCCTTCACAATTTTAAAAACAAATTGATATTTTCCCCTCCAATTCTATTGCTTTCTGATCTAACTGGATCCTCACTGTGCTCTTTCTGACCTTTGGTAGCATCCCCTGCCTGTTCTCCTCTCTAGCTTCTCCCCTCCTCAAGCTGTGTGTGCTAAGTCATTTCAGTCATGTCCACCTCTTTGCAACCCTATGGACTGTAGCCTGCCAGTCTCCTCTGTCCATGGGATTCTCCAGGCAAGAATACTGCCATGCCCTCCTCCAGGGGATCTTCCTCACCCAGAGATTGAACCCACATCTCTTATGTCTCTTTCATTGACAGGTGGGTTCTTTACCACTAATGCCACCTGGGAAGCCCTCCTCAAGTGAACTTACACACAGAAGTGTGTCTCCACAAGACAAAATACATTAGAATTCACAAGTGGTAGAAATTGAGTGCAAACACCATAACCTGTTAGCTTAACGTTCCAGCGGACATGATAACTATCTAATATCTTCAATTCTCCTTGGTGAAAAATGATGAAAAGTCAAGTAGAACCTTTAAGGACACTATATTAGAATATTAAAGACTCTGCAAAGTCCCACATTTAAGAGACTTTTAAACACAGTTTAATTCACATTTTCTTCCCAAAACTGATTTGACTATAGAAACCTATTTTTTAAAATCAAGCAAAACCTGTTAACATCTTGTCAAACTAGCATTCCACTAGATATGCACTGGTGAACTTGTTTCAAAAGGCACATGGTGACTCTGTTCATGAGAGAACAAGAACTGGACAGTTCACTGCTATTTCTGCCAAGAACAGTTTTTAGAATTGAGGAAGATTTATTTTTCTTGGATTGCAGTGGAAAACCACTGCTGAATATGTGTGAAGCCAACACACAGGCCTTGATGGGGAGGCCTCAGCTCCATGTGCTGAGTTAGACACTCATGGCAGGAACAGAATATGTCTAGTGATTAAGGGCAGGTTTCTGAAATCATACAGGTTGGGTTCAAATCTTAGCTGTGTGACCATGAGCAAGTTGCTTAATCTCTTTGTGCCTCAATTCCTTCAACTAGAAAACAGGGTTAATAAGGTTTTTACAAAAACCTCATAGAACTGTTCCCAGATTTAGCAAACAAAAATGTAGGATGCCCCAATATTGCATGTAAACATATGATATTAAAAAACTATTTGCTGTTTATCTGAAATACAAATTTAACTGGGCATCCTGTGTTTTCTGGTAACCCTATTTTGTAGGGTTGTTGGGAGGACAATGTAACATAATTCATATTGAAAATTTCATTGAGATTTTGTTTGCTAAATCTGAGAACTGTTGCCCAGTGGCTCAGTGGTAAAAAATCCGCCTGAAATGCAGGAGATGTGGGTTTGATCTGTGAGTCAGGATGATCCCCTAGGGAGAGAAATGGCAACCCACTCCAGATTTCTTGCCATGGACAGAGGAGCCTGGTGGGCTACATGGGGTTGCAAAAGAACTGGACTTAGTGACTATACAGCAACAACAATCTTTCTTTCACTCTGGTTCTCCTAATCATTTTTAGGGAATTCCCTGGGTATATAATTGAACCATTTATAGTCAGATATATTCTGTAATCAGTAAAAAGAACATAGTGATATCTTCTGGCTTAAGTCCTTAGATATAGTTTTATGGCAAAGAAAAATGTATTGTTGCCTCAATCTACCATTAATGGAAGAAAGCTGTGGTAGGAAAAATTGTTAACATTCGTCTTGTATAGTGATTGTTAAATCTTTTAGTTCCAAGAGAGCTAACTTTGTAAGCTTTTTCTTAAGGAAGAATTAACTTGTAGTTCCTGAACACATGTTAACCAAGAATGGAGAGGGAGAAAGGAAACCTACAACAGTTTGGTAGCCAGGGAAGCAAGCCTGGGCTGTTGTAAAACATGGAGGAGAGAATGGACCAGATGTAGTTAGGTGCGAGTTCAGTGTAATATCTCGAAGATTACCCCTCCGCCAGCTTGTCACACTGTTGACAGTGCAATTTCTGCAGATATAAGTAAAAGTCTAACTCACATGGATTTCCATGTTATAAAGACTTTCTTTTTCAACACAGATGCCTGAATTCTGTGAACACTGGTGAATCTTTTGCAAATAAACTGGCGATATGTTCCTTTGGTTCTCTCTCACTCATTGTTGACTCATGACCTAGTAAAGATTTACTGGATGAAGAATCATGATTTGCAAAAACATGTTGTTACGAAATTTTTTCTATAGAAGGGAAAGAAAGAAATTTTGAGTACAGCAAGCGGGAGAAAATAAGAATTTCATGTTTAATTTTTATGTAAAAGGTGACCTCCCTTGAAAGTATAAAGTTTTGGATATTCTTTCAGGAAGAAAATGTACTTATCAGCATACTTCTACTGTATCAGATGAAAAGATGTGATAAAGAAAAAAAAGATGGAGAGAGCCTATAAAATACATGGAGAGGGTCAGAGGCAGAGAGACAGTGAGAGAAACAGGAAAAAGAGAAATAGAAAAACAGAGACAATCAAAGATCAAGACAGAAACCAAGAGATATAAAAGAATCAATTTCAGGACTGTTAGTAAAGTGGTTAATCCCCTTAACTTCACAAACTCTCTATCTACTTTTTAAAATGATGCCAACAGTATATCTTCTTTCCTTGACAACATCCATTGGCCTCCCCATCCCCTTTTCCTAATTTGTCACGCTTCCTAACAGGTCACATGTGTGGGGAAAAACATGATTTTAATGATCAACCATATCTGTTTCAGGAAGTCATCCTAGAATTCTTGGGTTTTACTTTTATGTTTCAATGACTGCTTATAAATATATTTTCTAGTTTCCTGATAAACAAAAAGGGAAGGCGTTATTAAATTGAGAAAATGACAGTATTTTGGCTTGCCAACAAATAATCTTAAACTAAATGAAACCAGTCTAGCTACTGGTGCTAAACAGACCTAAAGGAGGCATCTCCTGGTCTTGTGTGGCTATCAAGAGGAAAGCATTTAAGGCAGTTGTAAAGTAAGTGACTAGGTAAATAACAATGGCAAAGTAAAAAATAGCCAAACCAAACATGCTTTTGTTAGGACACGTTCATTCTTCTTTACAAGGAACTTGCAAAACTTGCTTATTCACTTTCTGAGTTGGGTCTCTGGGAGACTATACTAGGGTAAAATGAAACTGATACTTGGTTTTCAGACCCTGTGGGTAGCAAACAGATTTAAAGGAAAAGCAATGAGAGAAGTCTACTCACCAATGTCACAAACCTCAGTTCCTTGGCTCTTACAACTAGGTCCAGGTCTGGCAGGAAGGAAAGCAGAAGCAACAGGCTGAGGTGAAGGCTTGTTGCCCTGGCCATGAGGAGGGCAGCATTTCTCATCTTGGGGAGAGCTGCTTCAGGCTAGAGTTGGGACACGCTGCTTCCAGGGCAAAGCCATTAGAAGGGAAGCTATTTAACCAAGGGTTTGAAAGGGAAGGAGGAACTGGGAGGAGCCAGTCTCCAGGTAGCTTGGGGAGGGATTTAGCCTGTGTCTGGTCAGATCAGTTTTGGCTGAGTGTTAGAGTTCATGGTCTTCTGGATTTAAGTTAAAATACTGAGGCCCAGACAGGGGAGAGCTGTTACTCAGGGTCATATAGCACATGGCTAGACATTTCTTTTCTGCCTTATTTTTATCCTTTCTTTAGGTGGGGTGTGATACATTTGCTTTGTGGCTGTCACTTGGGAAAGGATTACACCTCAACTTTGAAATCCTTAGGTTAGTGATTCCTAATCTTTTTGGTAATCTAGAATTATAGGGAGAGAAATATGGAAGGAACTGCAGATACCAGCATATTTTGGGTATATTCTCCAGGCCAAAGATGGCTTTCTTCCCTAAAACTTTCATGTAGCCTATTTTTAAGTTGAAGAAAAGTAAGAGCAACTTGTTTTGAGAATTTTTAGTCACACTTTAAGATATCTGGGGCTCATCTGAGGTATCCCAAAATTAAGATTAGAAGTACCTTTTCTAACCTGACAGTTTAAAAACAACAACAAACTAACCTAGAGTTCTGTTATTAGTCACCAACTCTGACCGGGAGTCATATAGTCTGGGTGAGTCACAGCTTTGCTTCTACAGCAGTGTTGAAAGAGGATAACCCAGGCTGAGGGAATTTAGATTTTTTTCTCAACCTGTCAGCCCCATACAGGCTAAAATAGGATATTGGTGCAGAGCTGCCTGTCAGGATGCTCCCACCCCATCAGCAGAGAGAGCGCCTCATTCTCCAGTATAGTGCCCTGGGGAGACCTCTGTTGTTATGTGATCATAGGCTGCCGTAGAATGTGGCGGGTGGGAGAGCTGTTGCTTCTTCTGGTGTGGGGGAATATGTGCGGAAAATGAATGCATGTATGGTTAGGGTTTGGCATTTAAGGGAACTTGTGACCCTCTCTTTACCATCGAATTCTCTACCTGCCAGTCCCCACTGTCATTTTTAATGCACGAGATATTGAGAAGATACATGCAGAGAAAAGGAGATGAAAATTGAAAGGTTGCCCAGGTGGGCAGAGACAAAGTTGCCACATGGATTCCTGCTACATATTCTGGGCAACCTGAGAAAGGAAGTTCCAGCACCTGCTGACCACCTGCTTAGTTCTGAACAATGCGCCTTCGATAGTGCCAGATACTTGATTCTTCACAGTGCCTTATTTTCTCAAGAATCAGCCAGTTCTTTGTTCTCCTATCTTCTTCCTTGTCTCACCCTTTGATTGCTGTGTGCATGCTTGCTCAGTCTTTCAGTTTTGTCTGACTCTTTGTGACCCTATGGACGGTAGCCTGCCATGCTCCTCTGTCCATGGGATTCTCTAGGCAAAAATACCAGAGAGAGTTGCCATTTCCTCTTTCAGGGGATCTTCTCAACCCAGGGATGGAACCCACATCTCCTTTGACTGCTACCTGGCACTATTCTGACTATAGCCTTCATGCTTTCTGATAATGGCTCTGGTTCTTTAACCTATCTGTGCCATCTTGCGCTAGGTTGGACAAACTATCTCTCAGCCGGACCCTTCTTTCACTGTGTCACCTCCTCTGGGCTCCTTTTAGCCTTCCAAGTAAGAACAAGAACAATAGTTTTTTATAGAAAGAGCCAGAAAAGAGCTGCTTGAACTGAATACATCGCAACTCAAACTTAAGTCAAGTTGGAGTAAGTGAATGGCTTTTCTTTCTACTCTATTTTTGTCATCATCTTAATTTCTACTTTGTTCATCAAATTATAAATGGAGAAGATAAAAAATGTAATTCTGCACACCATACAGTTGAATCTGAAAGACGCTCTAAATTCAGATGGACCCCATTTTAGAATTTTCTTTAGTCTCCTGAACCTTAAATTAATATGGCCTTGTAAAGACCTAAAAATTCATCTGGCATAAACATATGGATATGGTATTATTGAAAATGAGACTTGAAAAAAATACTGGGATGTCTTTATTGACATTCAAATGACATGTCAATCATCTTAGTGTCAATGACTAGCAGAACTTACTGGCTAAATCACTTTTTTTCCCCTTGTGGTACTTCTTTTATCATATGTAAAGTGTTCAAGCTCTAATTGATTCAGTGTGAGGAAGTTCCGGGTTGGGCTCATTGGAAAGTAAACTTCCTGGTGGAGATTTGCATATATGAAATTTATTAGGGAGTGCTCTCAGGATCCAAACAGGAAGGGGAGGAGAAATAAACAGACTTGGGAAGAGGGAGAAGGCCTCAGCTGACCATGCTATGAATTCTGAAGTTGGATGGCCTTTTGGAGTTGTCCTGAACTGGTGCGAGGAAGCTAGGCTTTTTACTTTGTGTTAGCCAGTTGTTGGAGGCAGGGGTTCCCAGCAAGGAGAATGATTGGGGGTTGAAATGACTCTTTTCTGTAGTGGCAGTTCTCAAAGCAATTGACAGCTGAATGATGCCAGACAACAAATTCCCAAGAGCTTGGGGAAATTAACTCTTCAGCTCTCATGAAAGGAGCTCTGGGTGGTGTAATACAGAATCCATGACAATGAACAAGTTCTTATAGGAAAAAAATTCAAGATCCTTGATAGATAAAAGGCTATAAAAGCACTAAGTTGACCTTTGATAGTAAGAGTCTAGTTGGAGTTGAGATCCATCAATAGGTGTATTGGTTGGTCCTAAGTAGGACTGCTGTTTCTGACTTGTTTAGTCACTCAATTTTGTCTGACTCTTTGTGACCCCATGGAGTGCAGCACGCTAGGCTTCCCTGTCCTTCACCATCTCTCGATGAAAAGATGTTATGTTCATTGAGTTGGTGATGCCATCCAACCATCTCATCCTCTGTCATCCCCTTTTCCTCCTGCCTTCAACTTTTCCCAGCATCACAGTCTTTCAATGACTTGGCTCTTCACATCAGATGGCCAAAGTTTTAGAGCTTCAGCATCAGTCTTTCCAAAGAATATTCAGGATTGATTTTGTTTAGGATTGACTGGTTCGATCTCCTTGCAGTCCAAGGGACTCTCGAGAGTCTTCCCCAGCATCACAGTTCAAAAGCACCAATTCTTCAGCGCTCAACCTTCTTTATGGTCCAACTCTCACATCCATGCGTGACTACTGGAAAAACCATAACTTTGACTATATGGACTATATTGACTATATGACTTTATTGACAAAGTAATGTTTCTGCTTTTTAATATGCTGTCTAAGTTTGTCACAGCTTTTCTTCCAGTGAGTAAGTGTCTTTTAATTTCATGTCTGCAGTCACCATCTGCAGTGATTTTGGAGTCCTGGAAAATGGCTTTCTACATCTTCACAATTCTATTATTTGGCTCTCAGTGTCTTATGGACTGTTGGTCATACAGTATTGACTGATGAACAGTCAATATAAAGGCAATTTTTTTTTTTTTTTTTTTTTTTTTACAGAGAGAAATGATCTTTATTACTGGAAATGCTTTCTCTGTTTGCAATACAAAGGAGAAAGAGAGAGCGAGATTGAGATGCCTTTGAAGCAACCATTGACTTCAGGGTCCTCTCTCTTCCCAGTTCTCCAGGCACACATTTCAGTGGCAGGGACTCTTTTAGGAACCTGTACTGAAGATGCTGCTGTACAGTGGCCACCAAAGGCAAATTTTTGTATCAAAACCTTGTTAAAATGTTAGCTGCTTTAAGGCAAAATTTAATATAAAATGTGTTTATAGTAAAAGTTCTTCACTCCTGAACTGATTATTTTGTGATTTTTGGGTGTGTTTGTCTGTTGACCTGTGGTTTAAAATAACTATTTTATTGTATAATATTTAGAGAAATATCCTTTCATATAATCAATGACTATGTCATTGGAATGTTACCAAAGTCTAACTTCAGAGATCACCAGAACATCTTTTCTGTACTCCACAAATTAGTGTGCATACGAATCACACTGGAAGCTTAATAAAATACAAATCCCTGGGGCTCACTCCCAGAAACTCTGGTTTCGTAGGTTCAGATAATATTAGAAACAGTGCCCTGAAAGATATTATTAGAGCCTTAGGCAAGAGGAATGGAGAAGGCAATGGCACCCCACTCCAGTACTTTTGCTTGGAAAATCCCATGGACAGAGGAGCCTGGTAGGCTGCAGTCCATGGGGTCGCTAGGAGTCGGACACGACTGAGCGACTTCCTTTCACTTTTCACTTTCCTGCATTGGATAAGGAAATGGCAACCCACTCCAGTGTTCTTGCCTAGAGAATCCCAGGGACGGGGGAGCCTGGTGGGCTGCTGTCTATGGGGTCACACAGAGTCAGACACGACTAATGTGACTTAGCAGCAGCAGCAGCAGCAGGCAAGAGGAAAATTATCAGTCATACTGTCTTTATTTAAATCTTTGATATTTAAAACAAGTCTAGGTTGTTTTATATTAGTTTTTGTTTTTTAAAATATTGTGTAAAAATATTTATCTTGATTACTGAGGTTTGTGGCACCCCCTTAAATTATGTGCCCAAAGTGAGTGCATCACTGTCCTCTCCTTTTTTGTTTTAAAATTAAATGATCTAACTTTCCCTTGTTCTCTCTACAAGGAAACACATGTTTGGGTGGGATGAAGCCACATTTGGAGGAGTATACTGACATGTGGAGAATGGAAAAGAACCAAGTACTTTTAGATGAAACAAAGCTGACTGCACCTATTTGGACAATACAACCTAGCCTTCTTCATAAACCTTGCCTCTTGTAATAAAACTGCTTTTCTCACATTTAGGACTAACCAACCTGAGAAAACAGAGCAGAAAGTTACTCACACCTAAGAGGAAGCTCTGAAGAACAGGTCCAGTCTTTCTGAAACTGTCACCCTTAAGGCGGCCAAATTGTTCGGGTGCTGGCAGAAAAAATAGGGCACACATGCTTTGTCATAGTCTACCTTGCATGTACAATACTGTAATTTATAGGAAAAATATATATATTTGGTGACCTGAATGACCAAATCTTTATTTCTGATATGTATTTTTTCTTATTCCATAGTTCCTGGCTTTCATCTCCAAACCCTTAGAATCTTCTGAGGGACAAGACCTCTGGGATAATATTTGGTCTTTTGTGCTCAGTTCCTGAAACTGTTTCAGGGATGGTGACATTTGGGTCTTATGCAAAGGTGGGGGTTCACTCCCAGGAGAATCAACCATATGATTAGAGTGTTGGGACTTCCTTCCTAACACCTGACCTCTGGGCAGGAGAGAGGGGCTAGAAGTTGAATCAATTGCCAAAAACCAATTATTTATTCAACTGTGCCAATGTAATGAAACCTACATAAAACCCCAGAAAAGACAGGGTTCAGAGAGCTTCCAGGATGGTGAATACATGGAGATTGGGGAGAGTGGCATGTCTGACTGGAGTGGGCATGGAAACTCTATCCATCTTCCTTATACCTTGCCCTATGAATCTCTTTATCTGGCTACTGATTTGTGTTCTATAATATCTACATTGTTAAAAAAATGAGATGTAGTTGATGTACAATATGATGTTAGGTTCAAATGTGCTACATAGTGATTTGATATTAGCACACATTATGAAAAAATCACCACTATGTCTTTGAATGTGTGGATCACAATAAACTGTGGAAAATTCTGAAAGAGATGGAAATACCAGAATACCTGACCTGCCTCTTGAGAAACCTGTATGCAGATAAGGAAGCAACAGTTCGAACTGGACATGGAACAACAGACTGGTTCCAAATAGGAAAAGGAGTACATCAAGGCTGTATATTGTTACCCTGCTTATTTAACTTATATGCAGAGTCCATCATGAGAAACACTTGGCTGGAGGAAGCACAAGCTGGAATCAAGATTGCTGGGAGAAATACCAATAACCTCAGATATGCAGATGACACCACCCTTATGGCAGAAACTTCAGTTCAGTTCAGTTCAGTCGCTCAGTCATGTCCGACTCTTTGCGACCCCATGAATCGCAGCATGCCAGGCCTCCCTGTTCATCACCATCTCCCAGAGTTCACTCAGACTCACGTCCATCGAGTCGGTGATGCCATCCAGCCATCTCATCCTCTATCGTCCCCTTCTCCTCCTGCCCCCAGTCCCTTCCAGCATCAGAGTCTTTCCCAATGAGTCAACTCTTCGCATGAGGTGGCCAAAGTACTGGAGTCTCAGCTTCAGCATCATTCCTTCCAAAGAAATCCCAGGGCTGATCTCCTTCAGAATGGACTGGCTGGATCTCCTTGCAGTCCAAGGGACTCTCAAGAGTCTTCTCCAACACCACAGTTCAAATGCATCAATCCTTCAGCGCTCAGCCTTCTTCACAGTTCAACTCTCACATCCATACATGACCACAGGACAAACCATAGCCTTGACTAGATGGACCTTAGTTGGCAAAGTAATATCTCTGCTTTTGTACATACTATCTAGGTTGGATAGAACTTTTCTTCCAAGGAGTAAGTGTCTTTTAACTTCATGGCTGCAACGACCATCTCCAGTGATTTTGGAGCCCCCCAAAACAAAGTCTGACAGTGTTTCCACTGTTTCCCCATCTATTTCCCATGAAGTGATGGGACCGGATGCCATGATCTTCGTTTTCTGAATGTTGATCTTTAAGCCAACTTTTTCACTCTCCTCTTTCACTTTCATCCAGAGGCTTTTCAGTTCCTCTTCACTTTCTGCCATAAGGGTGGTGTCATCTGCATATCTGGGTTTATTGGTATTTCTCCCAGCAATCTGGATTCCAGCTAGTGTTTCTTCCAGTCCAGTGTTTCTCATGATGTACTCTGCATAGAAGTTAAATAAGCAGGGTAGCAATATACAGCCTTGATGTACTCCTTTTCCTATTGGGAACCAGTCTGTTGTTCCATGTCCAGTTCTAACTGTTGCTTCCTGACCTGCATACAGATTTCTCAAGAGGAAGGTTGGGTGGTCTGGTATTCCCATCTCATTCAGAATTTTCCACAGTTTATTGTGATCCACACAGTCAAAGGCTTTGGCATAGTCAATAAAGCAGAAAGAGATGTATTTCTGGAACTCTCTTGCTTTTTCCATGATCCAGTGGATGTTGGCAATTTGATCTCTGGTTCCTCTGCCTTTTCTAAAACCAGCTTGCACATCAGGAAGTTCACGGTTCATGTATTGCTAAAGCCTGGCTTGGAGAATTTTGAGCATTACTTTACTAGCATGTGAGATGAGTGCAATTGTGCGGTAGTTTGAGCATTCTTTGGCATTGCCTTTCTTTGGGATTGGAATGAAAACTGACCTTTTCCAGTCCTGTGGCCACTGCTGAGTTTTCCAAATTTGCTGGCATATTGAGTGCAGCACTTTCACAGCATCATCCTTCAGGATTTGAAACAGCTCAACTGGAATTCCATCACCGCCACTAGCTTTGTTCATAGTGATCCTTTCTAAGGCCCACTTGACTTCACATTCCAAGATGTCTGGCTCTAGATTAGTGATCACATCATCATTATTATCTGGGATGTGAGGATCTCTTTTGTACAGTTCTGTGTATTCTTGCCACCTCTTCTTAATATCTTCTGCTTCTGTTAGGTCCAGACCATTTCTGTCCTTTATTGAGCCCATCCTTGCATGAAATGTTCCCTTGGTATCTCTAATTTTCTTGAAGAGATCTCTAGTCTTTCCCATTCTGTTCTTTTCCTCTATTTCTTTGCATTGATCGCTGAAGAAGGCTTTCTTATCTCTTCTTGCTATTCTTTGGAACTCTGCTTTCAGATGCTTATATTTTTCCTTTTCTCCTTTGCTTTTCGCCTCTCTTCTTTTCCCAGCTATTTGTAAGGCCTCCCCAGACAACCATCAAAGCGTGGTCCACTGGAGAAGGGAATGGAAAGCCTCCTCAGTATTCTTGCCTTGAGAACCCCATGAACAGTATGAAAAGGCAAAATGATAGGATACTGAAAGAGGAACTCCCCAGGTCAGTAGGTGCCCAATATGCTACTGGAGATCAGTGGAGAAATAACTCCAGAAAGAATGAAGGGATGGAGCCAAAGCAAAAACAATACCCAGTTGTGGATGTGACTGGTGATAGAAGCAAGATCCGATGTTGTAAAGAGCAATATTGCATAGGAACCTGGAATGTCAGGTCCACGAATCAAGGCAAATTGGAAGTGGTCAAACAAGAGATGGCAAGGATGAACGTCGACATTCTAGGAATCAGCGAACTAAATTGGACTGGAATGGGTGAATTTAACTCAGATGACCATTATATCTACTACTGCAGGCAAGGATCCCTCAGAAGAAATGGAGTAGCCATCATGGTCAACAAAAGAGTCCTAAATGCAGTACTTGGATGCAAATCAAAAATGACAGAATGATCTCTGTTCGTCTCCAAGGCAAACCATTCATATCACAGTTATCCAAGTCTATACCCCAACCAGTACTGCTGAAGAAGCTGAAGTTGAATGGTTCTATGAAGACCTATGAGACCTTTTAGAACTAACACCCCCAAAAGATGTCCTTTTCATTATAGAGGACTGGAATGCAAAAGTAGGAAGTCAAGAAACACCTGGAGTAACAGGCAAATTTGGCCTTGGAATGACGAATGAAGCAGGGCAAAGACTAATAGAGTTTTGCCAAGAAAATGCGCTGGTCATAGCAAACACCCTCTTCCAATAACAACACAAGAGAAGACTCTGCACATGGATATCACCAGATGGTCAACACTGAAATCAGATTGATTATATTCTATGCAGTCAAAGATGGTGAAGCTCTATACAGTCAACAAAAACAAGACCAGGAGCTGACTGTGGCTCAGATAATGAACTCCTTATTACCAAATTCAGACTTAAATTGAAGAAAGTAAGGAAAAACGCTAGACCATTCAGGTAAGACCTAAATCAAATCCCTTATGATTATACAGTGGAAGTGAGAAATAGATTTAAGGGCCTAGATCTGATAGATAGAGTGCCTGATGAACTATGGAATGAAGTTTGTGACATTGTACAGGAGACAGGGATCAAGACCATCCCCATGGAAAAGAAATGGAAAAGAAAGTGAAGAGGAACTAAAAAACCTCTTGATGAAAGTGAAAGAAGAGAGTGAAAAAGTTGGCTTAAAGCTCAACATTCAGAAAACGAAGATCATGGCATCTGGTCCCATTACTTCATGGGAAATAGACAATGAAACAGTGGAAACAGTGTCAGACTTTATTTTTTGGGGGCTCCAAAATCACTGCAGATGGTGATTGCAGCCATGAAATTAAAAGACACTCACTCCTTGGAAGAAAAGTTATGAACAACCTAGATAGCAGATTCAAAAGTAGAGACATTACTTTGTCAACAAAGGTGTGTCTAGTCAAGGCTATGGTTTTTCCTGTGGTCATGTATATGAATGTGAGAGTTGGATTGTGAAGAAAGCTGAGCACCAAAGAATTGATGCTTTTGAACTGTGGTGTTGGAGAAGACTCTTGAGAGTCCCTTGGACTGCAAGGAGATCCAACCAGTCCATTCTAAAGGAGATAAGTCCTGGGTGTTCTTTGGAAGGAATCATGCTGAAGCTGAAACTCCAGTACTTTGGCCACCTCATGTGAAGAGTTGACTCATTGGGAAAGACTCTGATGCTGGGAGGGATTGGGGGTAGGAGGAGAAGGGGACGACAGAGGATGAGATGGCTGGATGGCATCACTGACTCGATGGAGGTGAGTCTGAGTGAAATCCAGGAGTTGGTGATAGACAGGGAGTCTTGGCATGCTGCAGTTCATGGGGTCGCAAAGAGTCGGACACGACTGAGCCACTGAACTGAACTGAACTGATGAATCTAGTAACTATCTGTCCCCATACAAGGTTACTACAGCATTATTGATCAAATTCTGTATGCTATCTATATATGAGACCCCCATGGCTTATTTATTTTATAACTAAAGGTTTAATCCCCTTAATCCCCTTCACCTATTTCCTTCCTGCCCTACTCTCATCCCCTCAGGCAACCTACCCATTTGTTCTCTGTGAGTTTTAGTTTTCATTTCAGTTTGTTTTGTTTTTTCAGTTCAGTCACTCAGTCATGTCCGACTTTTTGTGAACCCATGGTTTGCAGCACACCAGGCTTCCTTGTTCATCACCAACTCTCAGAGATGGCTCAAACTCATGTCCATCGAGTTAGTGATGCCATTCAACCATTTCATCCTCTGTCGTCCCCTTCTTCTCCTTCCTTCAATCTTTCCCAGCAAAGGGGTATTTTCCAATAAGTCAGTTCTTCACATCAGGTGGCCAAAATATTGGAGTTTCAGCTTCAGCATCAGCTCTTCCAGTGAATATTCAGGGCTGATTTCCTTTAGGTTTGATCTTGCAGTCCAAGGGACTCTCAAGTCTTCTCCAACACCACAGTTCAAAAGCATCCGTTTTTGCTATGACCAGTGTGCTCTCTTGGCAAAACTCTGTTAACCTTTGCCCTACTTCTTTTTGTACTCCAAGGCCATATTTGCCTATTACTCCAGGTATCTCTTGACTTCCTACTTTTGCAAAGGTATAATGAAAAGGACATCTTTTTTGGGTGTTAGTTCTAGAAAGTCTTGTAGGTCTTCATAGAACCATTCAACTTCAGCTTCTTCAGCAGTACTGGTCGGGGCATAGACTTGGATTACTGTGATAAGAATGGTTTGCCTTGGAAATGAACAGAGATCATTCTGTTGTTTTTGAGACTGCACCCAAGAACTGCATTTAGGACTCTTTTGTTCATTATGATGGCTACTCCAATTCCTCTAAGAGATTCTTGCCCACAGTAGTAGATATAATGGTCATCTGAGTTAAATTCACCCATTCCAGTCCATTTTAGTTCACTGATTCCTAAACAGTTGATGTTCACTCTTGCTGTCTCCTGTTTAGTGAAGTGAAAGTTCCTCAGTCGTGTCTGACTCTTGTAACCCTATGGACTGTAGCCCAGAAGGCTCCTCTGTCCATGGGATTCTCCAGTCAAGGACACTGGAGTGGGTTGCCATTTCCTTCTCCAAAGGTGATCAGCTTAAGTCAGGTTTAAATCCCTTATGAGTTTACCAATGGCATTTTGTTGATGCTGATCACCACAGTTCTTATTCTGATCTACCATACTACAATGCCCTGTAATTTTTTTTTTATAAAGGAGGCGGATGTTTAAAAATGGACTCATTTGTTGGTTTTTTAAAACAATTCCACATAATGTTACCAGTGGGCTAATGATGGAATTCAGCTTGCCACCCCCCTGCCTCCAGGCCACTCTTCAAAGCAAGCTGCTTTATAGAACTTTCTCAACTGTGCGAGAATTTTGGAGTTAACTAGCAACAAGCCTGAAAATTTGGTTACATATATAAGTACAAAGCAGGTTCATCAAATCCCTGTTCTGGCCCTCAACCCAGTGCATTTCAACTAAGGTGTCATCTACCTCCTTCTTAACGTTTGACCACTTCCAATTTACCTTGATTCGTGGACCTAACATTCCAGGTTCCTATGCAATATTGTTCTTTACATCATCAGACTTTACTTCTATCATCAGTCACATCCACAACCAGGTGTTGTTTTTGCTTTGGCTCTGTCTCTTCATTCTTTCTGGAGTTATTTCTCCACTTTTCTCTTGTAAGATATTGGGCACCTACCGACCTGGGGAGTTCATCTTTTAGTGTCATATCTTTTTGCCTTTTCTTACTGTTCATGGGGTTCTCAAGGCAAGAATACTGAAGTGGTTTGCCATTCCCTTCTCCAGTGAGAACTCTCCACCATGAGCTGTCTGCCTTGGGTGGCCCTCATAGTTTCATTGAGTTAGACAGGACTGTGGTCCATGCTATCTGTTTGATTAGTTTTCTGTGATTGTGGTTTTCATTCTGTCTGCCCTCTGATGGATAAGGATAAGAGGCTTATAGAAGCTTTGTGTTGGGAGAGACTGATTGTGGGGGAAACTGGGTCTTATTCTGATGGGCAGGGCCATGCTCTGTAAATCTTTAATCCAATTTTCTGTTGGTGAGTGGGCTGTGTTCCTTCCCTGTTGTTTGACTTGAGATCAAACTATGGTGGAGGTAATGAAGATAATGTCAACCTCCTTCAAAAGATCCCTTGCATGCACTGCCGCCCTCAGTGACCCTGACCCTGCAGCAGGCCACCACTGACCCATGCTTCTGCCAGAGACTCCTGGACACTCACACACAGGAAGTCTGGGTCAGTCTCCTGTAGGGTCACTGCTTCTTTCTCCTGGGCCCTGATGTACACAAAGTTTTGTTTGTGCCCACCAAGTGTCTTTTTCCCCAGTCCTGTGTAAGTTCTGGTGGCTCTGTACTGAGATTAATGATGACCTCCTCCAAGAGGAGTTATGCCACACTCAGTTCTGCTGCACCCAGAGCCCCTGCCCCTGTGGCAGGTCACTGCTGACCTGTGCCTCCACAGGAGACACTCAAACACTCAAAAGCATATCTGGCTCAGTCTCTGTGTGGTCTTCTAGTGCACACAAGGTTTTGTTTGAGCTCTCTGAGTGTCTCTGGTGGGTATGGAGTTTGATTCTAAATGCAGTTTCGTCCCTCCTACCATCTTGCTAGGGCTTCTCCTTTGCTCTTGGACGTGGGTTATCTTTTTTTGGTGGGATCCAACATTTTCCTGTGGATGATTGTTCAGCAGTGAGTTGTAATTTTGGAATTCTTGCTGGAGAAGATGAGCACACTTTCTTCAACCCAAGAGTTGAATGAGGGTCTCTTGCATTGCAGGTGGATGTTTTACCAACTGAGCTATCAAGGTAGCCCTTTGTTTTTTAGTTTCCACATATAAATGAGATCATATGGTGTTTGTCTTTCTCTGACTTATTACACTTAGCATAATATCCTTTAATTTCATCTATGTTGTGGCAAATTTCATTCTTTTTTATGGCTGAGTAGTATTTCATTGTGGGCTTTCCTGGTAGCTCAGTAGTAAAGAATCCACCTGCAATGCAGGAGATGTGGGTTTGATCCCTGAGTCAGGAAGATCCCCTGGAGGAGGAAATGACAACCTACTCCAGGATTCTTGCCTGGGAAATCCCATGGACAGAGGACCCTGGTGGGCTATAGTCCTTAGGATCACAGCTGAACAAGTATTTCATTGTATATACATACGTGAATACACACACACACACACACATATATATGATGTGGTGTGCATATTAACAAATTGAAAGATAAAAACAGTATGATTATCTCAATAGATGCAGAGAAAGCCTTTGACAAAATTCAACACCCATTTATGATTTAAAAAAAAAAATCTCCAGAAAGCAAGCATAGAAGGAATATACCTCAACATAATAAAAGCCAGCTATGATAAACCCACAGCAAACATTATCCTCAATGTTGAAAAATTGAAAGCATTTCCTCTAAATCAGGAACAAGATAAAGGTGCCTACTATCACCACTACTATTCAACATAGTTTTGGAAGTCCTAGCCACAGCAATCAGAGATGAAAAAGAAACAAAGGAATCCAGATTGGAAAGGAAGAAGTAAAACTCTCACTGTTTGCAGATGACATGATTCTCTACATAGAAAACCCTAAAGATACCACTAGATAATTACTAGAGCTAATCAAGGAATATAGTAAAGTTGAAGGATATAAAATTAATACACTAACAATGAGAAAATATAAAGAGAAATTAAGAAAACAATCCCATTCACCACTGCAACAAAAAGAATAAAATACTTAGGAATAAATTTACCTTAAAAAAAAGACCTATATATATAAAACTATAAAACACTGATGAAAGAAATTAAAGATGACACAAATAGATGGAGAAATATACCATGTTCATGGATCAGAAGAATCAGTATAGTGAAAATGAGTATACTACCCAAAGCAATCTGTAGGTTCAATGCAATCTTTATCAAGTCACCAATGGTATTTTTCACAGAACTAGAACAAATAATTTCACAATTTGTATGGAAACACAAAAAACCTTGAATAGCCAAAGCAATCTTGAAGAAGAAGAATGGAACTGGAGGAATCAACCTGCCTGACTTCATACTATACTACAAAGCTACAGTCATCAAGACAGTATGGTCCTGGCACAAAGACAGAAATATAAATCAATGGAACACAATAGAAAACCCAGAGATAAATCCATACACCTATGGACACTTTATCTTTGACAAGAAGGCAAAAATATACAATGGAGAAGAGACGATCTCTTTAACAAGTGGTGGTGGGAAAACTGGTCAACCACCCGTAAAAGAGTGAAACTAGAACACTTTCTAACACCATATACAAAAATAAACTCAAAATGGATTAAAGATCTAAATGTAAGGCCATAAGTCATAAAACACCTAGAGGAAAACATAGGCAAACACTTTGACATAAATCACAGCAGGATCCTCTATGACCCACCTCCCAGAGTAATGGAAATAAAAGCAAAAATAAACAAATGGGACCTAATTAAACATAAAAGCTTTTGCACAATGAAGGAAACTATAAGGAAGGTGAAAAGACAGCCTTCAGAATGGGAGAAAATAATAGCAAACGAAACAATGGACAAGGAATTAATCTTCAAAATATACAAGCAGCTCAGGTAGCTCAATACCAGAAAAACAAACGACCCAATCAAAAAATGGGCCAAAGAACTAAACAGACATTTCTCCAAAGAAGACATACAGATGGGTAACAAACTCATGAAAAGATGTTCTACATCACTCATTATCAGTTCAGTTCAGTTCGGTTCAGTTGCTCAGTTGTGTCCGACTCTTTGCGACCCCATGAATCGCAGCACGCCAGGCTTCCCTGTCCATCACCAACTCCTGGAGTTCACTCAGACTCGCATCCATAGAGTCAGTGATGCCATCTAGCCATCTCATCCTCTGTCGTCCCCTTCTCCTCCTGCCCCAATCCCTCCCAGCATCAGAGTCTTTTCCAATGAGTCAACTCTTCGCATGAGGTGGCCAAAGTACTAGAGTTTCAGCTTCAGCATCATTCCCTCCAAAGAAATCCCAGGGTTGATCTCCTTCAGAATGGACTGGTTGGATGTCCTTGCAGTCCAAAGGACTCTCAAGAGTCTTCTCCAACACCACAATTCAAAAGCATCAATTCTTTGGTACTCAGCTTTCTTCACAGTCCAACTGTCACATCCATACATGACCACAGGCAAAACCATAGCCTTGACTAGACAGACCTTTGTTGGCAAAGTAATGTCTCTGCTTCTGAATATGCTAACTACGTTGGTCATAACTTTTCTTCCAAGGAGTAAATGTCTTTTAATTTCATGGCTGCAATCACCATCTGCAGTGATTTTGAAGCCCCAAAATAATAAAGTCTGACACTGTTTCCACTGTTTCCTCATCTATTTCCCATGAAGTGATGGGACCAGATCCCATGATCTTTGTTTTCTGAATGTTGAGTTTTAAGCCAACTTTTTCACTCTCCTCTTTCACTTTCATCAAGAGGCTTTTTAGTTCCTCTTCACTTTCTGCCATAAGGGTGGTGTCATCTGCATATCTGAGGTTATTGATATTTCTCCCGGCAATTTTGATTCCAGCTTGTGCTTCTTCCAGCCCAGGGTTTCTCATGATGTACTCTGCATAGAAGTTAAATAAGCAGGGTGACAATATACAGCCTTGACATACTCCTTTTCCTATTGGGAACCAGTCTGTTGTTCCATGTCCAGTTCTAACTGTTGCTTCCTGACCTGCATACAGATTTCTCAAGAGGCAGGTCAGGTGGTCTCGTATTCCCATCTAATTATCAGAGAAATGCAAATCCAAAACACAATGAGGTATCATTGCACTCTGGTCAGAATGGCTGCCATCAAAAAGCCTACAAACAATAAATACTGGAGAGGATGTTGAGAAAAGGGAACCCTCTTACACTATTGGTGGGAATGCAAATTAGTACAGCCACTGTGGAGAACAGTGTGGAGATTCCTTAAAAAACTGGAAATAGAACTGCCTTATGACCCAGCAATCCCACTGCTGGGCATACACACCGAGGAAACCAGAATTGAAAGAGACCCGTGTACCCCAATGTTCATTGTAGCACTGTTTGCAATAGCCAGGATATGGAAGCAACCTAGATGTTCATTGGCAGGCAAATGGATAAGAAAGTTGTGATACATGTAAGTAATGGAATATTACTCAGATGTAAAAAAGAACACATTTGACTCAGTTCTAATGAGGTGGATGAAACTGGAGCCTATGATACAGAGTGAAGTAAGTCAGAAAGAAAAACACCAATACAGTATATTAACATGGATATATGGAATTTAGAAAGATAGTAACGATGACCCTATAGGCAAATAGCAAAAGAGACAAAGATATAAAGAACAGACCTTTGGACTGTGTGGGAGAAGGTGAGGGTGGGATGATTTGAGAGAATAGCATTGAAACATGTATATTACCGTATGTGAAATAGATGACCAGTCCAAGGTCAATGCATGAATCAGGGCCCTCAAAGGCGGTGCACTGGGACAACCCAGAGGGATGGGATGGTGGGGGGGAAGTGGGAGAGGATTTCAGGATTGGGGGGACACATGTACACCCATGGCAGATTCATGTCAATGTATGGCAAAACCCACCACAATATTGTAAAGTAATTAGCCTCCAATTAAAATAAATAAATTAAAGAAAAAAGAGATTTGGTGTATATATACCACATCTTCTTTATCCATTCATCTATTGATGGACATTTAGATTGCTTCCATATTTTGACTATTGTAAATAATGCTGCAGTGAAATAAGGGTCCATTTATTTAATATCTTCTTATAATAAATGGGCAATCTAGTGAGTAAACAAGTTTTCCTGAATTCTGTGAGCTATTCTAGCAAAGTATTCAAACCTGAGTAAGGAATCCTCGAAACTTCCAGTTTGAAGCTGGTTGGTTAGAATTACAGGTATCAGCCTGGGCTTGGGACTTGCATCTGAAGTAGAGAGTGCTCTGCTGGGATTGAGCCCCTTACCAAAAGAATCTGATTCTATCTCTGGGTAGATAGTATCAGAATTGAGTTGAACTGTAGGACATCCTGCTGGCACCCAAGAATTGCTGTGGGGAAATTTCCACATGCATCGAGGTTGGAATTGGGTTCAGAACCTTAGTTAGTATGTCCTTTCAAAGACAGGCAAATGTTCTATCACTGTCTCACCTTTAATATAGCCTTACAGACTGAACACTATATTTATTCTATTTCAAAGGTAAAGTACTCACAACTTACAAAAATATTATCCTATCTCATTTTGTATGCATGTATATTGAAGAAAAACTGAATGGACATCCATGATATTTTGATAATAAGTTTTTTCCTGGGTTATATATTTATAAGTGATTTCATTTTCTTCTTTATCTTTTCCCAACTTCCCAAATTTATTATAGTGGAAAAACATATCTTTAAAGTCAGAAAATCTTAAATATCTAATATTTGCTATGTGCACTTTCTCACTTGATTATGCCTGTTCTTATTCTATGGACAATTCCTAAACTACTGATGATAGAAAATTTCCTTTCTCCTGCCTCAAATTTTACCCCTGTTTCCCACCCCCGTCTTTTCATATGTCTTGTATTAAAGACATTCCATAACTTGTGGTATCATGAAAACTCCAGGATAATTTAGAAAGTCTTCAGAAGCTGGGCGTTTGTGCTGTGCTCCAGCCTGGATTTTGGCCTGAATGAGAAGGGGTTTCGTTAACGTCCTCGATGGGCTTCCTGGAATATTGGCGTGTTTATTTGCATCAGATGTGCTGGCATCCATAGGAATCTTGGGGTTCATATATCCCGGGTCAAGTCAGTCAACCTAGACCAGTGGACACCAGAACAGATCCAGTGCATGCAAGATATGGGAAATACTAAAGCAAGACTACTATATGAAGCCAGTCTTCCAGAGAACTTTCGAAGACCACAGACAGATCAAGCAGTGGAATTTTTCATCAGAGATAAATACGAAAAGAAGAAATACTACGATAAAAATGCTATAGCTATTACAAATAAAGAAAGGAAAAAAAAAAAAAAGGAAGAGAAAAAAAAGAAAAGGAACCAGAAAAGCCTACAAAACCTCTTATAACTGAAAAGCTGCAGAAGAAAGATCAGTAATTGGAACCTAAAAAAAGTACCAGCCCTAAAAAAGATGCAGAGCCCACTGTTGATCTTTTAGGACTTGATGGGCCTGCCGAGGTGCCGGTGACCAATGGGAGCGCAGTCTTGGGGCCAGTCCTGAACGATGACCTGGACATCTTTGGACCGATGATCTCTAACCCCTTTCCTGCAACTGTCAGGCCCCCGGCTCAGGGGCCGTCCTCTGCACCAGCAGCTGCCACTCTCTGCAGTGACATCTGGGGATCTGGATCTGTTCACTGAGCAAGCTGCAAAGTCAGAAGAGGTGGCCAAGAAGCAGCTCTCCAAAGACTCCATCTGGTCTCTGTATGGCACCGGGGCCATCCAGCAGCAGGGTGCTCCTGGTGTGTTTATGGGACCCACGAATCTACCTCACAAGCACCGGCTACATTTCCAGGCTTCCCGTCCATGGGCGTGCCTGTGCCCACGGCTCCCGGCCTGGTGGGCAGCTCGCTGGGGCAGAGTCTGGGCATGATAGTGGGCATGCCGGTGCCCAGTGGCTTCATGGGCAGCGCACAGACTGCTGTGATGCCGCTGGCGCAGGGCATGGTCGGGCCCCCAGGGATGGATGGTCGCTCACTTGGGCGCACCCCAGGGGAAATTTGGCCTGCAGCCAGCTCCGCAGAGCCCGTGGAACCTCCCCCAGGTGAACCAGCAGATGGCTGGCCTGAGCCTGGGTGGCTCAGCCTCGGCAGCGGGCTTCCGGCAGCCGCCCAGCACCTCAGCGGGGGCCGCGGGCTGGTCCGGGGGCTTGTCGGGGCAAACGCTCAGCACGCAACTGTGGAAGTGACCCCCCGCTGGCATTCCTGCTCAGACACACCCAGTTCCCCTGTCCATTCATGTACATACATGTTTTTTTCTTTTCCCCCATTTGTTCATATTAAGAGTTACCTGATTGACCGTGTTGGTCTTTACTGATTGAATCTGCTGTATTGAAAAGCAGGTTGAGAAACCGTTCCATGTCGAGGGCAGCTTTGCTCACAATTCCCAGGATTTCGCAGACACAGTCTCTGGGAAGCTGCTCAGTCAATGTGCATAACCAGTTTCCCTCTCGATGAAATTATAACTCTCATGTTTGCATATAAGGGAAGTAGTTATCATGTTAGTAATACCTCTAACAGTATGAGCCCCACCCCCAGATTAGCCAGTAATCCTGTAGGAAGGTACTGTATGATCAAATGTTTAATCATATAAATAGAATGTCATTGTATCACCAAGCACTGTTTTCTAGTGTATCCAGACTCTTTTATGTCACATTCACCTCACTGTGCTGTTGTTATGATGTGCTTACCAGGGAACGTGGTTAGTGAAAGGAAGATAAACTTGGATTTATGACACAATTTAGTTTAACACGTTTGAAGAGTCAGATTTTACCTGCCTTCCTTGGAACTGGGATCTTTTCCTATGTATACATAGTGCTAGCAAGAGACATTTCTCCACACTAGACGCAGACAGGGTAACTACACAAGCCACTCAGTCCTTGAAGGCGTATCCAGGTTTATGACAGTGATTGTGTTTACATTTTATGGTGCCTAGTACTGACAGATGTCATATCCCTGTATTAAACAGATGAATCCATAAAAAAAAATAGAAAGTCTTCAGTTTGTTCTTAGAACTTTTTGAATCAAATCAGGTCACTGTTTTATGAAAAATATTTAATTGGCTTTCTGCTATACTTAGAATAAAACCCCAAATTCCTCCATGGGCTACAAGGTTCCTCTTGGTCTGGCTCTTCCTTCCTCTTCAACTCATTCCTATCATTTGCTCAGACAAGCTGCACAGGCTTCTGCCTCACACCGTTTGCATTTTATAGCTCCCTCTCTCTGCTGTGTCTTCCCTCCAATGGGCTGATTCTCTCATTGCACTTCTTTAGATGAGCCTTCCTTGACCGTCCCAGTTAAACTAATAGCTTCCAGCAGCCTCTATCATACCACCCTATTTTATCTCTGTCATAGCACTTTTTATACCTGACATTATGTTGTGTGTATATGTTTGCTGTTTATCTCCTCCATTAGAAATTTTAACCACCATGAGAGCAAAGGCTGTGCCCCATTGGATAGAATAATACCTGGCACCTAGTGGGGGTTCATTAAATATTTGTTGAGTGAATGAATGAATCTTTACAAGTCAACTACTTTATCTTAAAGAAAAAAATTCCCAACACATTTTTAAGCTTTATTATAGTATCTCTAAACTGGTTTTCCATTTATTCATTTCAAGAAGGATGGACATTTTTACAGCTTGGATGACTTGCTTTGGACAAGTAAAGTCAAGTCAGTCTTTACCTCTTGATTCTGAGTCTTTCAAAGCTTTGTGATTTTCTAAGCTCCCTTCTAATTTTGGTGGCTGACCTGCTGCTGCTGCTGCTGCTGCTAAGTCGCTTCAGTCGTGTCCGACTCTGTGCAACCCCATAGACGGCAGCTAATTTCTGTCAATTGGGATGTGTTTGGGGAGAGTCAGCTGAAGGAGGGACATTTTTAATCCCATGGTTGATCTGAAAACTAATATAGCTTCTTCATTTTATGTGATAGTCTGTTTTATTTTACTTAATAATTTTAGATAAACATCTTAAACTTTGTAACATACTCACAAATGCAGACCCCCAATTTCCTGTTAACAAATACAAAGAACAAAGAACCTCAAGGAATCAAAGTAATGTGTCATCAGGTACATTCAGTAGAGTTCATACTGTTGGCTCTGCCTGCATTTATTTTAACAGAAATAATATTTTAGATTACTTATGGGACACATGCTCCATGATGCTGTTACTACCATCCTTCCATCCTGTTACACACTCACACATGCACACACACATACACACATGAATGCATACCCCAGAATAAATACACCCTCCCTCTGGAAGTGTGGCATTAATCATCCTTACAGGGAATTATTTCAAAAGAATGTGGGGACACTTTTTGGGAAAAGTTTTGTCATAGGCAGTAGGGTGGGAGTTAAGAGTAGGCTTCCTAAAACATTCTAAATATATCTAGTTTACTCCCATTCATCCTTCATAATTTCTCAATAGATTTGTTTAATTTACTCAAATAAATCTGAGTAACGTGAAGTTCATATTCTACCTAACATTGCACACAAGAAATAATGTCAAACACAGAAATATTATTCTTAGCATAAAAAAATTCAAGGACTTTGGTTACATGACATAATTTTGGATATCATATAAATATAGGAAATGAAAAGTTATTTATCTTCCCAATTTTGGACAACAAAGTAAATTCTTCAGAGAAATTACTATAGTTCAGTTCAGTTTAGTCGCTCAGTCGTGCCTGACTCTGTGACCCCATGAATTGCAGCACGCCAGGCCTCCCTATCCATCACCATCTCCCGGAGTTCACTCAAACTCATGTCCATCGAGTCGGTGATGCCATCCAGCCACCTCATGCTCTGTCGTCCCCTTCTCCTCCTGCCCCCAATCCCTCCCAGCATCAGAGTCTTTTCCAATGAGTCAACTCTTCACATGAGGTGGCCAAAGTACTGGAGTTTCAGCTTCAGCATCATTTCTTCCAAAGAACACCGAGTGCTGATCTCCTCTAGAATGGACTGGTTGGATGTCCTTGCAGTCCAAGGGACTCTCAAGAGTCTTCTCCAACACCACAGTTCAAATGCATCAATTCTTGGCGCTCAGCTTCCCTCACAGTCCAACTCTTGCATCCATACATGACCACTGGAAAAACCATAGCCTTGACTAAACGGACCTTTGTTGGCAAAGTAATGTCTCTGCTTTTGAATATGCTATCTAGGTTGGTCATAACTTTTCTTCCAAGGAGTAAGTGTGTTTTAATTTAATGGCTGCAGTCACCATCTGCAGTGATTTTATGCACAGATAATAGTGGATTGGAACAGATTATAAAGCCATATAGTTGTTTCAATCACAAAAGCCTTATTATTCAAAGGAAAATTATAGAAATCTTTATTCATTTACCTTGCATTTTCATTGTCAGAAAGGCTAACAGAAGACAAGTGTCTTTGTAGCTGAAGGATTTTAAATTTAGTGCTCTATACAGTCAACAAAAACAAGACCGGGAGCTGACTGTGGCTCAGATCATGAACTCCTTATTGCCAAATTCAGACTTATTGAAGAAAGTAGGGAAAATCACTAGACCATTCAGGTATGACCTAAATCAAATCCCTTATGATTATACAGTGGAAGTGAGAAATAGATTTAAGGGCCTAGATCTGATAGATAGAGTACCTGATGAACTATGGACTGAGGTTCATGACATTGTACAGGAGACAGGGATCAAGACCATCCCATTGGAAAAGAAATGCAAAAAGGCAAAATAGCTGTCTGGGGAGGCCTTACAAACAGTTGTGAAAAGAAGAGAGGTGAAAAGCAAAGGAGAAAAGGAAAGATATAAGCATCTGAATGCAGAGCTCCAAAGAATAGCAAGAAGAGATAAGAAAGCCTTCTTCAGCGATTAATGCAAAGAAATAGAGGAAAACAACAGGATGGGAAAGACTAGAGATCTCTTCAAGAAAATTAGAGATACCAAGAGAACATTTCATGCAAGGATGTGCTCGATAAAGGACAGAAATGGTATGGACCTAACATAAACAGAAGATATTAAGAAGAGGTGGCAAGAATACATGGAAGAACTGTACAAAAAAGATCTTCATGACCCAGATAATCATGATGATGTGATCACTAATCTAGAGCCAGACATCTTGGAATGTGAAGTCAAGTGGGCCTTAGAAAGCATCACTATGAACAAAGCTAGTGGAGGTGATGGAATTCCAGTTGAGTTGTTTCAAATCCTGAAAGATGATGCTGTGAAAGTGCTGCACTCAATATGCCAGCAAATTTGGAAAACTCAGCAGTGGCCACAGGACTGGAAAAGGTCAGTTTTCATTCCAATCCCAAAGAAAGGCAATGCCAAAGAATGCTCAAACTACTGCACAATTGCACTCATCTCACATGCTAGTAAAGTAATGCTCAAAATTCTCCAAGCCAGGCTTCAGCAATATGTGAACTGTGAACTCCCTGATGTTCAGGCTGGTTTTAGAAAAGGCAGAGGAACCAGAGATCAAATTGCCAACATCCACTGGATCATGGAAAAAGCAAGAGAGTTCCAGAAAAACATCTCTTTCTGCTTTATGACTATGTCAAAGACTTTGACTGTGTGGATCATAATAAACTGTGGAAAATTCTGAAAGAGATGGGAATACCAGACCACCTGACCTGCCTTCTGAGAAATCTGTATGCAGGTCAGGCAGCAACAGTTAGAACTGGACATGGAACAACAGACTGGTTCCAAACAGGAAAAGGAGTACATCAAGGCTGTATACTGTCACCCTGCTTATTTAACTTATATGCAGAGTACATCATGAGAAACACTGGACTGGAAGAAACACTAGCTGGAATCCAGATTGCCGGGAGGAATATCAATAACCTCAGATATGCAGATGACACCACCCTTATGGCAGAAAAAAAAGAAGAGGAGCTAAAAAGCCTCTTGATGAAAGTGAAAGAGGAGAGTGAAAAAGTTGGCTTAAAGCTCAACATTCAGAAAACGAAGATCATGGCATCTGGTCCCATCACTTCATGGGAAATAGATGGGGATACAGTAGAGACAATGTCTGACTTTATTTTTTTGGGCTCCAAAATCACTGCAGATGGTGATTGCAGCCATGAAATTAAAAGACGCTTACTCCTTGGAAGAAAAGTTATGACCAACCTAGATAGCATATTCAAAAGCAGAGACATTACTTTGCCGACTAAGGTCCGTCTAGTCAAGGTTGTGGTTTTTCCTGTGGTCATGTATGGATGTGAGTGTTGGACTGTGAAGAAGGCTGAGCACCAAAGAATTGATGCATTTGAACTGTGGTGTTGGAGAAGACTCTTGAGGGTCCCTTGGACTGCAAGGAGATCCAGCCAGTCCATTCTGAAGGAGATCAGCCTTGGGATTTCTTTGGAAGGAATGATGCTAAAGCTGAGACTCTGATTCTGGGAGGGATTGGGGGCAGGAGGAGAAGGGGACAACAGAGGATGAGATGGCTGGATGGCATCACGGACTTGATGCACGTGGGTCTGGGTGAACTCCGGGAGATGGTTATGGACAGGGAGGCCTGGTGTGCTGCGATTCATGGGGTCGCAAAGACTCGGACACGATTGAGCGACTGAACTGAACTGAACTGACATTATGGAAAAGTAATGTAAATGATCATAAAGTAATGACAAAATGTCACTTGCTCAAAAATACTATTTATCTGTATTAAAAATACCATAGTACAAACTATTCTGTATAAAATAAGCTATAAGGATATGTTGTACAACATATGGAATATAGCCAATATTTTAAAATAACTGTATAAACAGAGTATAAACTTTTAAAGTTGTGAATCACTATACACGTGTAAGTTATATAATATTGTACATCAACTATTCTTCAATTAACATTTTAAAAAAGGGTATATTCTAAAAACAAAAATAAAAATACCTTAGCTTAGAGAAATTCTATCAAAATTATATATGTGATTAATATGTTTGGTACCATGTTACAAAACAATGATTCACAAAAAAATGGTAGCCAAGTCTACTTCTTCTTAAAGATCTCATAGTTACAAGGGCCATAGTTACTATGTTAATCCTAAATCATAATCCTTTCTGACAAATCTACTGAACTCAACCCCAAACAGGGTACTTTTATCTGATCAGTTTGTTCAGATGAAGAATTATTATAAAACAGTGGTTCTTAAAGTGTGGAGTGAGGGCTCTGAGCTCTATCTATGAGTCCCCAAGATCCTTTAAGAAGATTCCTGAGATCTACTTTGTGGGTCCATGAGGTCAAAAATATTTTTATTACAATACTAAGATATTATTTTCATTTTCACTCTCATTCTTTCATGAGTATTCCTTGGAGTTTTCTAAATGTGATGACATCATTGTCTTGACGGCAAGTTGAACATGTGTACCTTGTGTTTTAAAATACCCTCAGTATTAATTTTGGATGCAGTAAATATCAATAGATATAACCCAGATAAACAAAAGCTATTAACTGTTTTTATGAGTCTTAAAGGGGTCCTGAGAACAAATATTTGAGAAACGTTGCTACAGGCAAGCTAGTGATTAAAAAAGTGTTGAAGATCTTGATAGCATGAACAAGCCCTAGAATATCAAGTATGACTTTCCTAGGGCACATCCTATATTATGGGCAAAGGTAAACACTCAAAATGTATTGAACCCAGAGAAACAAGCACAGAATATTATGGTTGCTAAGAAGAGGAACATTGACTTAGTCATCTGTTAGTTTATTATATAGGTCAATAGAAAAGACATGGAGGAAGGAGAGATCATGTTACATTCTGGGGAACTGCAAGGAGTTAGATCAGGATATTTTGAAGGTGAATAATCTTGCTAAAGCTTAACTTGTTTTAGGTACTTTCATAAATTTGGTGATTACTATTGGACCACATTCAAAATAATCCACTGAATGGTGTGTTTTAAAGGTTTAACAGCCACTCTGAAAAAAATTCTGATTTGTAGTGTTTGCCAATTTCCATGGTGTAAATATTCTTACTACAGGTACTTTCAAGCTACTAACATGATGTCACTAACCATAGAGCTGGGAAGAGATGAGCACATCATTATTTACCATTATATAGAGTATCTCCATCATACATATCAATCACCTCAAGGGAACAGATAATACAGTGTAGTAAAATAATTTGGAAGTGATGAATTTTGAGTGTTTATTATCTTTGTTTTAATTATATTTATTTAATTTTATATTTCCTTTTAGGGAGCAAGGAAGGGAAACATAGAGATACACACAGAGAGGCAGAGACAGAAAGAGAAAGAGAGAGAGAAGAGAGAGGAGGGAATAGAGAAGAGAGGAGAAAGAAGGAGGGAGAGAGGGAAGAAAAGAAAGGCATAGAGAGAAAAGAGAAGGGAAGAGGGAGGGAAAAGAAGGGAGAGAGAGTATATAGCTTAATTTTGAATAATAACTATGTTTAGCAAACAGCTTGTGAAAGTCCTGAAAATTTAACAACTGGCTCTTGCAAAAAGTATAAGTTGTTTCGAGCACACCACTGAGTCCACCATCTCATTAGTACTGCATTGTTGATTATGGTGTCATTACAACTTCCTCATTCTGGAGGGGGAGGAATATGGAACATCCTGAATGAGAGGCAGGTTTGGGATTGTGAAACTCAGTGATGGGTGTAGTTACAGGAAAATGTGGGTGGCAGACAGGTGGGTGGGGGCAGTTGAGCAATGAGTTCACACAGAAGGGTAAAGAATGGGAATTCTGAAGTCAACATGAAAGGATGAACACTAGGTGTTAGACACAGGAGTTTCTTAAAGGGATGGAGAAGAACAGAGGGTATTCATATTTATGGAGTGCCTACTGTATGCTCTGAACTTTGCCTGGTACATCTTATTTCAAGTTATCCCCACAACACGACAGAAAGGCAGATAGCTAAATAGCACAGTGTAAGAATTTGAACTCACATCTATCTAACTTCAAAATCTTCATTTCATCAAACAAAGATATTAAATTCACATGGTAGTGAACAGGGATACATGGAAGCAGAAACTAAGGAGACAAATCTGAGGCTGTAGTGTAAAAGCTATATCATAATGTGCTAGATTGGAAAGGCTAGCTCTGGACAAGGCAGTCTCCCAGCTGCCTGAGGCATCTTCCTAAGAGGAGTATCTGTGATCTTTGAAAGACAGAACATACTCTTGTGATGAAAGAGAATTCTTCTCTCCTTTTCAGAAAATGCCCAGAGCCTTGTGCAGTTATAGCCAGCAATAAGAGAATCAGTGTGGTAGTTAAAGGAATGTGTTATAAGCAAAATGCAGGAAACCAGAGTTAAAAACATCTAATATGGGACTGTTCATAAGAAGCCCCAAAAAAGAGAGGAGGAGGAAAAGACCTAGGGAGATGGTACCCACCTCTGTTTTATTCCACCACTGCTGCTATTGATGGCCTCCTTTAGATTCTCCCTCTGTTCTTCCTTCAACAGAGGGTCTCAGCTGCCCACCAAGCACGAACAGGTTGTTAGGCTGAAACCACAAAGCATGGCCATCCCAGCAGCCTCCTTTCTTCCATTCTGCTTGTGTCTCATGCTCTCTTCCCTACACTGGCACTCAGGTAGCAGAAAGGCTGTTGGCCTGGCCCTGCTCCTGGTCAGTGTGTTGGTTAGGTCCTCCAGGAAGCAGATGCCAAGACAGAGTTGGAAGCACTAGCTCTTTACTGCAGATAATGATGCTCAGTTGCTTAGTGGTCTGACTCTTTGAGACTGCCAGGTTCTTCTGTCCATGGGATTTTCCCCACGGGAATACTGGAGTGGGTCACCATTTCTCCCTCTAGGAGATCTTCCTGACTCAAGGATCAAATGGCATCTCCTGTTCTCCTGTGTCTCCTACATGGTAGGTGGATTCTTTACCACTTCAGTTCAGTTCAGTTCAGTCGCTCAGTCATGTCCGACTCTTTGCGACCCCATGAATCGCAGCACGCCAGGCCTCCCTGTCCATCACCAACTCCCAGAGCTCACTCAAACCCATGTCCATCGAGTCGGTGATGCCATCCAGCCATCTCATCCTCTGTCATCCCCTTTTCCTCCTGCCCCCAATCCCTCCCAGCATCAGAGTCTTTTCCAATGAGTCAACTCTTCACATGAGGTGGCCAAAGTACTGGAGTTTCAGCTTTAGTATCATTCCTTCCAAAGAACACCCAGGGCTGATCTCCTTTAGAATGGACTGGTTGTGCCTGTCAAAGAAGAAAGGGAGAAGGCGTAGGCAAGAAGATCCTTCAGACCACGATCCAGGTCTGATACTTGGGGAAAGGAGATTATAGATGGAAGGAGGATTAGGTAGAAAAAGCCTCAGACTGTGGGGAAATCCTGAGGCAGTCTCAGTGTGCAAAGTGGGGATTTCAATGCAATATAGGAATCCTGAAATTCAGTATACCACCTTAGTCATTGTCTGGAGGCTGCCAGAGAAGAATGTGGCCTCAGTTCAAACACTACTGCTGCTGCTGCTGCTGCTAAGTCACTTCAGTCGTGTCTGACTCTGTGCAGTCCCATAGACGGCAGGCCACCAGGCTCCCTCGTCCCTGGGATTCTCCAGGCAAAAACACTGGAGTGGGTTGCCATTTCCTTCTCCAATGCATGAAAGTGGAAAGTGAAAGGGAAGTCTCTCAGTCGTGTCCGACTCTTTGCAACCCCATGGACTGCAGCCCACCAGGCTTCTCCGTCCATGGTATTTTCCAGGCAAGAGTATTGGAGTGGGGTGCCATCACCTTCTCCGTCAAACGCTACAGTGGATCCCAAAAGGCACTGTGACTGGAGACTGTTAACTAACGGTACTCCCCGGAACTTACTGGCAGATTTGTTCTTGAAGGCAGGTCCGAGCATCACATCTCCATGCATGCTCAGAAGATTTGCTACTTTTATTTTTCTAGACAGTGAAGGGCAGTTCTCATTTGCTTGGTGTCTATGGGAAGAAGAGCAGGGCCTCAGTCTAGGTCTCTGTCTCCTGCTCAGGTTTTTCCCTGAAGGTCTGATGCTGTACTTCCCCTGAGAGGACACTTGGTGCCCTCTCTGAAGCCTCTTGTCCACTTTATTACTTAGGATTCTTCTGGTGGCAAGTGACAGAAATCTAATTTAGTTCATCTTAATCAGGAAAATAATTTTTGTCTCATGTAACTGAACAAAGGAAAGGGTAAAGATCAATGAATACTTAGGATGTGAGCCACTGGGGTCCATCCAATTCATTCTTCTTTCTCCTTCTTGCTCCACTGTGGCTTCAGTTTCTCAAACGACACGTTCACTCCCACCTCTATTGAAGTTAGAACCACAGTTGCATCCAAGAAGAAAGAACTCTTCTTCTCCAACTCCATTTCAAAAATCCTGGGGAAAAATCTAGCTGGTCTGGTTTTGGGTATCAGCCTATCACTTCATATTCATTCAAACAAATATTAATTGGTTATTTGCCAGTGTTAGGCACTGTTCTAATTTCTTAGACTGCTGGAGCTGACAGATCTAATTAGTTTCTTCTTACATAAAACTTTGTTTGCAAGGAGAAACAGTAAATGGATAAAGAAACGATAATTTTAAGTAGTAATAAATACTGTAAACACAATAAAATAAAGTAATAAAAGAGTGAGAGACTCTGTGGGTGGGGTTACACTAGATGGGTGGTCAGAGAAGGTTATATCTGAGGTGACATTTCAGGTGAGACTGACTGAAATGAAGGTCTGAGCTCTGAAAATACCTGGAGCAGAAATGACTGGGCAGAGTAAACCTAAATTGGGAACAAGGCTGTTCTATCAAAGGCCAATGTGGCTGGAAATTAGGTAACATGGGCAAGAGCGGAGGAGATGAGGTCAGAGAGAGGAGAAGGGGCCAAATCCCACTGGGCCTTGTTTGCAGTGGTGGAGTTTGGATTTACTTTAAACACGATAAGAAGACAAATGAGGAATTTTCATCAAGGGCCTGTTGTTTTAAAAATCACTGTGGCTACTTGTCAAGAAAGACCCTGATTCTGGGAAAGACTGAAGGCAAAAGGAGAAGGGGGCAGCAGAGGATGTGATGGTCAGATAGCATCACTGACTCAATGGACATGAATTTGAGCAAACTCTGGGAGATAGTGGAGGACAGATGAGCTGCTGCAATCAATGGGGTCAGAAAAAGTCAGAAACAACTTAGTGACTGAACAACAACAACAACATGTCAAGAAACAGACGAGCAAAGAGATGAGTCAGGAGGTATGGCACTGACCCAGGAGAGAGATGACATGGATCAAGGTAGACGTAGGGAGGTGGAAAGATGGAAAATAAGTACATAATAAAAAAAGAAACTTTGTATCCTATTACAAGTTAATCACTAAAGGGACATTGCCTATGAACTAATACATAGGCCCGTCTCTGGGAACCCTGCCACTGGAGTACTGAATGTTAAGCTAAAATATCTTTGTTCAGTTCACAGGAAACATCCTGACCAGCCCAACTGTGAATGGCTGTAGGACAAGAGAAATTAACACAGCCCCTTCAGAATCTGGCTGGGACCATGACTTTACCTGTTTTCCTTTTAGTATAAAAGAAGCCTGAGTCCTAACTTGGGTAAGATGGTTCTTTGGAACACTAGTCTACCATCTTCTCAGTTTGCTGGTTTTCCAAATAAAGTCACTATTCCTTGTCCCAGCAACTCATCCCTCAATTTATTGGTCGGCCATGTAGCCAGCAGCATGAGCTTGGACTTCGTAACAATATGATGGGGGTATCAAGGAATACTCCTAGGTATTAGGCCTGAGAAATTGGAGGAATATTTTTGCTATTATTGAGGCCACATATGAGAATGCTTTGGGCCATGTGTTGCTGAAGAACCATTTCAATTTTTGTAATGAGTAGTACAGAGGTAGAACATTTTGTGGTTGGTTAATTTAGGGATCAAGGATGTCATCAAGAATCTAAGTTATTTCTTTCCCTTTTTATCTCCCCTAGATTAGCTCTATTCATGGTCTCAATATGGTTGCTATTATGGTAGATATAGCTGCTTTATCTATACATATTGCTATAATACTAAGGCATGCAGTTGGAAACAGCCAGATGCAGAAAAAGAATGGGTATTTCATTTGCATGACTCCCTTAATCTGTAAAGAAAACTTTCACCTCACATTCTACTGACTTAAGTAACATCACAACATCACACTTAAATGAATCACTGGTACTGTGTAGGACCACTATGATTGACACAGACTGGTGCTCAGCCTTCTTAATGGTCCAACTCTCACATCTGTACATGACTACTGGAAAAACATAGTTTTGACTATTATGTAAAATATATACATTTAATACATGTTATTTTTTGTCTTCCAACCTTTCTAACCTTGGAAAATAGTCAGTTACTTACCAGAGCTCCAGCAAGGCCCATTGGAAGGTGGTTATACTCACACAATTAGGTGAAAGCACTTTCTAAGGGAAATACAAGACATTTTTTGAATGCTTTCTAATATCAGACTCTGTGACAGGGCATCGCATCACGCAACAATAACCCTAAAAGTGTTTATTTGTAACCTTGGGAGTTCCCTTGGTGAAATCTGATACTGGCCCCCTACACAGAGGGCAAGGAGAGAAGAGGAAAGAGGCTCCCTGTTCAGATTGGTAAATAGCAGGTTTAATCACCAAAGGAACTCATGTGAGAGGCTTGTCTTGGTTGGCTGCAAGACTAGCAGATCTCTGTGACAGCTCACTAGGATCTTAAAAGTTTACATGTTGACCTTAGTAGGATTCACTTCTGCATTCAGTATAGATGATCTCAGTAACACATTCCTTTCTCAAGGCTACATCCTTGAAGATGACTCCCACTATGGAAATAATGGGCACAACCTATGTTCCAAGGACAGGGGAGCAGGGGAGGAGACTCTGACTGTTCAGGTCCACCTTGCGGATCAACCAGAAGTCATGGCCACTTGATGACCTCCTTCAACAGAAAGGTAGCTGTTATCTCCAATGTACAGAGGAAGAAAGAAGAGTTTGGAGGTTAACGGGTATTCTCAGGATACAGGATAAGGGTCAGGTTAAATCCAGGATTTCCTGAATATTAAATTGATATTTTTAACCATTTGCCATATCTTTGCTAAAAAGTATGTGTGATGGATTTCCTTAGTGGTACAGTGGAAGAGAATCTGCTTGTGAAAGCAGGGGATAAGGGTTCAATCACTGGTCCAGGAAGACTCCACAGCATAGAGCAACTAAGCTCTGCATCACAATTACTGAAGCCCATGTGCCTAGAGCCTGTGCTCCATGAGAGATACCACCTCAATGAGAAGTCTGGGCACTATAGCTAGAGAGTATCCCCCACCACTCTCTGCAACTGCAGAAAGCCCACATGGACCAACAAAGATCCAGTGCAACCAAAAATTAAAAAAAATAATTAATTAATAATAAAATTAACACTGCCAGAGCTGTTCATACAAGGAGACAGCATGTGGCCAGAGATTCTGGTGGTGATTAACGATGCTGACTGGGAACTGCTGGGTGAGCTGGACTACCAGCTTCAGGACCAGGACAGCATCCTCTTTATCTCCATGCTGCAGGGTGGCTAAGGGCTCCTCTATGCCTGGGCCCCGTTGGAGTGGGCAGAACAGAACAATCAGATATCCCCTGGGGCCCTACTTCCAGATCTCCCTGTCCCCCTTGGTGACTTTCTTCCCTACTCTGTCCCCTGGGCTCCCTCCAGGCAGGGAAAAGAAGCCAGGTGCTAAAAATGAGCCTTTCTCAGGAACCTGAGCAGGGGAAAAGGGGCAGGAGGGCAGGCACCTGAGCCTCAACTGCTGGGAGAAGGAGTGGGGGAGAGTGCCCTCAATGTGATAGGAGTGGAGGGGGTCTGTGCAGCCAGATGACCCAGGTACTGTCTCTCTTTTTGTCTCACTGAGTGACTGACAAGACACTGCAATTCCTGGGCCAAGGTGCCTTCCTGGGAAAGATGAATGAACCTCAATAGCTGACGTCAGGCCCCTCCTCTCTCAAAGATTGGAGGAGTCTCCACCTCAGTTTCCCTGTCTGGACAGCAGAGGGCTCTGCCTGTCCCCCATTGATATTATTATGGAACCCCAGCTGGGGTCCCTTATTCAGTGCTGACCACCCCTTATGCACACACACAGCAACTGCTCCTCCAACCATACCCCTCCTTCTGCTCCCCCATTCACAGCCTTTGACCCTGGCCACCCTCTCCTGTGGTGACACAGGCCACCAGATGGGCTCCTGAGACTATACGGTTCATTCTACTGAGAGTGGATACCAGGAGGATGTGCTCTAGACCTTGGACTGGCAAATAGAGGCCTTGGGTAGGGGGTCAGTGTGCCTCAGGTTCCTCCCCAACAACTGAATTTTTATAATATCTGAAAATTGATGGGGCTTCCCTGGTGGCTCAGACAGTAAAGAATCCACCTGCAATGCAAGAAATGTGGGTTTGATCCCTGGGTTGGGAAGGTCCTGTGGAGAAGGAAATGGCAACCCACTCCAGTAATCTTGCCTGGAGAATCCTTGGAGAGAGGAGCCTGGTGGGCTACAGTCCATGGGATTGCAGAGTCGGACACAACTGAGCAACTGACATATAATAAAAACAGTATGCGTGAGCCAGAAATTCAAAGTAGTGACAAATTTTTTTTTAATTAATTAATTAATTTATTTTTAATTTTTACTTTACAATTCTGTATTGGTTTTGGCATAGATTGACATGAATCCACCACAGGTGTACATGCGTTCCCAAACATGAGCCAGAAATTTAAAGTAGTGACAAATTTTTAAAAATAATTTTACTTACATAGGCTTTTCACATGTGTTGTTAGACTTTATTTTGTAGTTTTAAAATTACAACTTCCCTTTTAATATACCTGTAACTGCTTGGAATGTGTTTATATGAACTGTCTACTCTATGCTTATGCCATAAAAATAACATAAGACACATAAAGTACCTAGAACAGGAAAAGCACTTAATCAGCATTTTCTTTAACTTTTTAAATCAGAAAGACCTATAGCAAAAAATGAAGGAAAAAAGCGTCTGTCTGTGGTATATCATTACCTATTGTGAGCAGTCATTTTTACAATTTCAATTAGCAAAAAATAATTTTGTTTTCTATCATGCATTTATTTAACCAATATTTATTGTACTATCAACTATACTGAACACTTTGGTCGATGCTGGTGATAGAAATGAAGCACATTCACTTTGGGGAAGTAGTTCAGAGTGAGGCAAGTGAGATCACATAAACTGATAACTATTTAACATGTGGTAGGCAGGAAGTGGGGCTTCCCTGGTGGTGCAGAGGTTAAAGCATCTGCCTGCAATGTGGGAGATCTGGGTTTGATCCCTGGGTTGGGAAGATCCCCTGGAGAAGGAAATGGCAACCCACTCCAGTATTCTTGCCTGGAGAATCCCATGGACGGAGGAGCTTGGTGGGCTACAGTCCACAGGTTGCAAAGAGCAGGAAGTGCTCAGAAAAGAGAGGAATTGTCTCTCTGTGTGCCTGTGTGTGTACACATCCACACACTCATCAGTCTTCACTTATTCTCTAAAACCTCATGGTCCCTCTTAAGCAAATCTACCCTAGAACTTGGAGTTACCTTCTTTACAACACTTCAAGCCTTCCCCTGGGCTCAGCCACTTGCTTCTTATCTTCACATAGACAGACCATTGTTCCCTCTGCTCTCAACATGAACTCACTTTTCTGAGCAATAAATAGGCTGTGTGGGAGTTGGACAGGAATAGAACAGGTGGTTTGGAGAAAGGATGCTTCTTGTGTTCTCAAGTGGACCTTTATAAGATCAATCTGTTCTGGCTTTGGTGGTAGAGTTGAAGAACAATGCCCTTTATGGAGCATGTTTGCTCCTTGTCCTGCTACTTGACTTATTACCCATTTCCTACTGAGAGGCTCCAGTGAGGGGTTGCCAAACTTACTTCTTAATAGTTAAAATGTTTTACTTTTTGACAACATTGTATAATCTTCTCAATGTTTTCCAGCTGCCACAGAGTTGGGAGTGAATGTAAAGGCCCAGTATTCTAATCACTTGTCCATTCTCCAACTCTTCAGAGAGCAATGTGGTATAGGAACTAAGGACCTAGGTGTAGATTTGACTCCTATGCCACGGCAAACACTCTGTGTGCCTCTAGGCAAGTTCACTGAGCTTGTGAAACCTTAGTTTCTTTACCTAAAATGATGATGATGATAGTCCAGAATTTTGGAGGATCTGACTCAATAAATAACATAAATAATATGTATTATTATCTTAGACAGGGCTTCCCAGGTGGTGGTATGGTAACGAATCTACCTGCCAATGCAGAAGATGCAAGAGATGGGGATTTACTCCCTGCATAGGGAAGATCCCCTGGAGTAGGAAGTGGCAACCTCTCCAGTATTCTTGCCTGGAAAATCCCATGGACAGAGGAGCCTGGTGGCCTATAGTTGATGGAGCTGCAAAGAGCTGGACATGACTAAGTGACTGAGCACATTATCTTAGACAATTAATCTTTTGACATTTGTAAATATTTGTTCAAATATTTGTTGAGCATCTTCTGTGTTTCTCAGGAGTTTTAAGTACTAGGGATACAGCAGTGAGTTATAACAATGTAACAGAGAAAGACTTGGTCTTCCTAGAGAGCTTTCCTATGAGTGGAAGAATCAGACAATACTCAGATAAACATAAATCTATGATATGACTTCAGATAGTAATAAGGATGAAGACATTAGGGAGGTCTCTTTGAACACTCAGCAGAGACTAAATAAAGTAAGGGTGAAACGTGCCTTTCTGACAGCAGAGTATAGCTTATGAGTAGCTGTAGAGAGGAGATGATATAGAGAAGAGAGAAAAATGTTCGATTCTCCCATTTTATGTTTTCTGCTTGTTGGGAGAGTGTGTAGTTTCCTCAGTTCTGTCTTGTCGCAGCAAAGATTTGAAATGGTGGACCAGTGTTACAGCTTGGTTACAGCTCGAGGCATGAGAGTGGGCTGACCCCAAAGGAGAGACCTCAATCCGCCTTAACGTCCTCTTTTTATACATTTTGTCTCCTTCCCCCTGAGCCTGCCCTATGTAAATTGGACTCACCAAGAAGGGGGCGTGTTTGTTTCACCCGAAGTCCTGAGAAGCTAACAGGCAGGAAGGCTAGAGGCCCCCAAATGGAGGAAATATGCTTCAAGTGTCAGATGTTTTTCTTTCTCTTTTAAGCAGCAGGAGGATACAAATGACATATGTCAGATTTTTTCCCTTCTGTATACAAAATTAAGAGGAAGTTTCTTTCAAAATTCTATGGTGCCATGATGATACCTGGTTCCACCTAAGCTTAACTTTTCTCAAACCTTGAGCTAACCAATGTGTTTTCCTTATGGAGATGTTTTTCTTAAACTATGTTAATAAGCTATGTGTTTACCCTAGACTCTTTCCTCAGGTCAGTGCACCTAAGACTCAGAACAGACCTGACAAACCAGTATGTTTTACTCATGCAAATGTTCTAAGCTATGTTAATGAGACTATGTATTTGCTTGGAAACCTCCCTTTCTTCAATATTCATGTCAATCATTTTATGGCCTGGAATGACTTACTTACCTTGAGCCAATGTTATCTCAAAATGCATGTTGTGGGGGAGGGGCCTGGTGCCACTTTCTGAGTTTTGAGACATTTCCTTTCTCTAATTAGCAGCCTGCTAATAGGTATATAACTTCCTGCTAAAGACTAGCATGGGGGCACTCTTTCTGCTCCCTTCTGATGTTTATGTCAGAAACTTTCTGTATCTCTTTTATAGTTTAATCAAACTTTATTACATAAAATCTCTGAGCAATCAAGTCTTGTCATTGTCCCCAGATTGAATTCCTTTTCTCCGGAGGCCAGGCATCCCAGTGTTGTTCATGGCTCAGCAATAGACTTTCAGTTCTCACTCCAGTCTGTGGATTTTCTTTTGTTCCATTTTTGTGGGCTTTTCCCTTTCTTTGTCTTTTAACCACCACCATTTTGGACTCCGTTTTCCTATTCTAACTACCTAACATGCTGTACTTTATTTCTTTGAGCACAACTGTGGTTTTAGATTGGACATCATATGGGCTTGTTTTATATGGGTTAGAGAAGGGGGAAGTAGAGGACGAGATGGTTGGGTGGCATCACGGACCCAATAACATGAGTTTGAGCAAACTCTAGGAGATAGTGAAGGACAGGGAAGTCTGGCATGCTGCAGCCCACGGGGTCACAAAGAGTAAAATACAATTTAGCAACTGAAAAACAACACTTATCGGTGAGCTGATTTGGTGGAGTGACCGTAGAAGAACAGGGGAAATTTGATATGATCTCTCTGGGTGTTCCCTCATAGCTCAGTTGGTAAAGAATCTGCCTGCAATGCAGGAAGCCCCAGCTTGATTCCTGAGTTGGGAAGATCCCCGGGAGAAGGGATAGACTACCCATTCCAGTATCTTGGGCTTCCCTGGTGGCTCAGCTGATAAAGAATCCACCTGCAATGCAGGAGACCTGGGTTCAATCCCTGGGTTGGGAAGATCCCCTGGAGAAAGGAAAGGCTACCCACTCCAGTATTCTGGCCTGGAGAATTCCATGGCCTGTATAGTCTAAGGGGTCGCAAAGAGTCAGACACAGCTGAGTGACTTTCACTTTCACTTTCTCTCCGAGTGTCAGTGTAACTCTCCCTCAAGCGGGCTCTGTAGTACTTGGGGGTCCAGGATAAGAACTCGTATAATAAGTCAGTTGAGCTATGTGGTGGATGACAAAGATCTCCATTTTCCTTGGCAATAGTTGACAAGACTAAGTCATGTCTTAGAGGTGATAAAATGTACTCTGTAAAAATGACTTCCCACAATAGGTAGTGATGTATCACATGGTAGACACATTTTTCTTTCTTTCCTTTTTTTCTTACCATAGGTCTTTCTCATTTAAAAAGTTAAAGGAAATGTTAAGTGCCTTTCATGTCCTAGGTACTTTTTTTTATGTGCCTGATTGAATCCTCACAATAATCCCAAGAGGTAGGATTTATATCCATATTTTACAAATGATGAAAGAAGGCTCAGAGAGGTTAAATAATTTGTTTAAAATCACAGAGGTAGTTAGCAGCAGAACAAGCACTTGAAACCCAGATCACTATGATTCCAAAGTCTATGAATTTTTGCTCATAGACCATTGCCTTTCTTAGGCAGGGAGTTTCAGTCATATTAGCCAGGAGGGAAGTTTCCTCTGAACTTTAAATAAGCGTCTCCCAAAGGAGGTTCCTCACATCTTCATATTGTGTTGTGGACTGAAGGAGAATTAAGTATGTGTGATAAGCAACTTTTTAAAAAAAAATAAATTGATTTTGAGCAAAGTTCATGACACTGAAGAGAAACGCTAATGCAATATGATTCTCCCATGACAGAGAAGCCTTCTTTTGAAAGACAGAGACTGGCTTTGACAAAGCTTTCACAAGCTGTTTCCCCATCTTAGCTACACTTTGCATCCCTTGCTATTGAATGAGCAGCCACATAGAAGATCCTATTGAGGATATATTCCTTAAGAGGAGCTACCATAGTCTAGTTCAACCATTAGCAGAATCTGAATTTGAGAATGCCAATTAAATACAAATATGTTTTAACCACTCTTGTAATCCTATTGGGAATCTGAATTTGGAGGCCAGTGGGAAACTGAGCCAGACTTGCCTGTGAGTATCCAAGAGTCTCCAGTTGGAGCCTTGGGTCCACAGTTTGGCCTCAGGCCAAACAACAGAGAGGGGACACAGCCCTGCCCATCAACAGAAAATTGGATTTGAGATTAACTGAGCATAGCCCTGCCCATCAGAACAAGACCCAGTTTTCCCCAGAGTCAGTCTCTCCCATAAGGGAGCTTCTACAAGCCTCTTATCCTCATTCATCAGAGGGAAGACAGAATGAAACCCACAATTACAGAAAATTAACCAAACTGAT